>NC_065589.1:94089316-94730209 GCF_024542745.1 Macaca thibetana thibetana
CACTAGGATGGTCACTGTAACAAACAAACAAACAAGAAAATAACAAGTGTTGGCAAAGAAGTAGAGAAATTGGAACCTTTGTGCATTGCTGGTGGGAATGTAAAATGAGGTAGCTGCTGTGGAAAACAGTATGGCAGTTTCACAAAAAATTAAAAATAGAATTGCCATATAATTCAGTAATTTCACTTCTGGGTATGTACCCCAAAGAATTGAAATCAGGGTCTTAAATAGAAATTGGTATACCCATGTTTATAGCAGCATTATTCACAGTAGCAAAATGTGAAAGCAATTCGAGTGTTCAACAACAAATTAATAAAGAAGCAAAATGTGGTATATACAGATAATGAAATATTATTCAGCCTGAAAAGGGAATGAAATTCTGACATATGCTACAACATGGATGAACCTTGAAGACATTATGCTAAGTGAAATAAGCCACTCACACAAAGGTAAATATTGTATGATTCCACTATAAGTGAAACTTACAGTGGGTGCTTAGAGTAGTCAAAATCAGAAAAACAGAAAATAGAATCGTGGTTGCCAGGTACTGGGAAGAAGGAGGAATGAGATGCTATTTTTAGCGGGCAGAGTTTCAGCTTTGCAAAATGAAGAGAGCTCTGGAGATGGATGGCAGTAATGGTTGCACAAAAATATGAATGTACTTAACACCTTTGAACTGCACACTTACAATGGTTAAGATAGTAAATTGTATGTTATGTTTACTTTATCGCAATAAAAAATTGGGGTAGAGTAGATGGGGTGATTAATTACGAGATAATCATTTTCTGTGTTGAGAATAGTCACTATAAGAGGTGACTTTGCAAATGTAATATAGAGACTATATTATAAATTTGGTCATATGCTCTCATATAAAAAGGACTATACACTTGAAAGAAAATTAAAGCTCATCCTGCCAGAATTCAATTGGGTCATACTGTTAAGCAATTTATGGCAAAAACAATAAAGCAGTTAGCCAGTAATTAATGGAGTCTAACGGAGTGATGTAATACCAAATGACACAGTTCAAAAGAGAGATCAAGAAAAGAGACAGTAGACAGAGCCCTGATAAAACTACTATCGGCTGGGCACAGTTGTTCACGCTGTAATCCCAGCTCTTTGGGAGGCCAAGGTAGGCAGATCACCTGAGGTCAGGAGTTAGAGATCAGCCTGGCCGACATGGTGAAAGTACATACTTCTCTACTAAAAATACAAAAAAATTAGCCAGATGTGGTGGTGGGTGCCTGCAATCCCAGCTATTTGGGAGGCTGAGGCAGAAGAATCTCTTGAACCCGGGAGGCAGAGGTTGCAGTGAGTCAAAATGGCGCCATTGTACTCCACCCTGGGCAACAAGAATGAAACTCCATCTCAAAAACAAAAACAAAAACAAACCACTCTCATTTCAGGTTGGCTATGTGCACGCCGGAGGCCATGCCCTCTGAGGAACAACGCCAAAGGCTTCACACTGCAGGGTTAATAGACTTTACTAAAACAGTTTAGCCAAGTCACAAAATAATGAAACAAGCAAACTACAAATAAATCAAGTTCAGAAGAAGGGAGAGGGTAATTAATATCCAGAGTTGCTGCAGTATATTACCTGAAATTCTACTTTTCAATAACAACCAAAAAATATGAGACATGCAAAGAAACAGTAAAGTATGATCCATGCACAGGGGGAAAAAACAGGCAAAAGAAATTGTCTGTGAGATAGACTGGATATCAGATTTAACAAGACTTTAAAGTAGCCATTATGGTTCAAAGAACTAAAGGAAACCATGCTTAAAGAAGAAAGATAGAAAACAATGTCTCATCAAATAAATAATATCAATAAACAGATAGAAATTATTTTTATTTTTATTTATTTATTTTGAGATGGAGTCTTGCTCTGTCGCCCAGGCTGGAGTGTAGTGGTGCAATCTCAGCTCACTGCAACTTCTGCCTCCTGGGTTCAAGTGATTCAGATTCTCCTGCCTCAGCCTCCTGAGTAGCTGGGATTACAGGCATGTGCCACCATGCCAGCTAACTTTTATTTGTATTTTTAGTAGAGATAGAGTTTCACCATGTAGGGCAGGATGGTCTTGAAATCCTGACCTCAAGTTATCTGCCCACCTTGGCCTCTCAAAGTGTTGGGATTACAGGCATGAGCCACCATGCCCAGCCAATTTTTAAAATGAAAATTCTGGAGTTGAAAAGTACAATAACCAAAATGAAAAGTTTGTTAGAGGGGCACAACAGAGCATTTGAACTAGCCAGAAGAAAGAAAGGGCAAGTTTAATGATATATTGATAGAGATTATACAATCAAAGGAACAGAGAGACGATACAATAAAGAAAAATAAGCAGGGCCTCAGAGAAATATAGAATATCTGTAAGTACACTAACATATGTGTAATGGAGGTACTAGAAGAAGAGAAGAAAGAGAAAGGAGCGGGAAAAGTATTTAAAGAAAAAATGGTTGATAACGTCCCAAGTGTGCTGAAAAACAACGTGCACATCCAAGAAGTTCAATGAACCTCAAGCAGGACAAATGTAGAGATGCACACCCAGACACATCATAGTAAAAATGCTGAAAGTCAAAGATAAAGAGAAAAGCTGTTCATCACAGGCAAGAAAACCCCAGAAAGACTAGAATCTCACTTCTCAGCAGAAGCAATGAAGATTAGAAGGCAAAATAATGACATATTTAATATAAAGAAAAAAATGCCAGCCACAAATATTACATCAGCAAAACTATCTTTCAAGAATTGAGGTGAAATAAAGAAATTCCCAATAAACAAATAATGAGAGACTTTATTGCCAGCAGACCTCCCTTACAAGAAATAAATGAAGCTCCTAGGGCTGAAAGCAAGTGAACTGAGATGAAATTTTAAATTCACATGAAACAGCAAAATGCAGCAGTAAAGGTAATGATGTAATTATAAAAGATAGTATAAATGCATCTTTTGTCTCTGATTTTAAAAGTCATTGTATAAGATAATATGTATATAACTGTATTATCATACCTACAACATATAGGAATGACAGTAATCACACAAAGGAGGTGGGTGGGAACAGAGTTGTACTGGAGTAAGAAATTATACCATTATGCCTGTAATCCTGGTGCTTTGAGAGGCCAAGGCGGGATGACCACTTGAGGCCAGGAGTTGGAGACCAGCCTGAGCAACATACTGTGAGACCCCATCTCTACAGAAAATTAAAAAATTAGCCAGGCATGATGACGCACACCTGTAGTTCTAGTTGCTCAGAAGGCTGAGGTGGGAGGATCACTTGAGCTGAGAAGTTCAAGGTTATATTGAGCTGTTATAGCACCACTGTACTCCAGCCTGAATGACAGTGCAAGACCCTGTCTCTAAAGTAAGAAAAAGAGAGAAGAAATTATACCAGATGATAACTCAAACCCATAGGAACAAAGAGAACTGGGAATAATAAATAAGAAGGTAAATAAAGCGACCTCTATAAAACTATGCTTGCTTTCCCTCTCTTTTGTCCGCCCTTTTAATTAACATAAAATTATATAAGTAATAGTTTTAACAATGTATTGCTGGGTTTGTAACATATATAGATATAATATGTATAACAATAATAGCACTAAAACAGGGAAGAAGGAATAGAGCTATCTAGAATGAACATTTCTACGTCTCACTGGAATTAAGTTGGAATAACACTCAAGTAAATTCTGATAACATGTATATGGTAATGCCTAGGGATTACAGCTGAAATAAATGAGAAAATAGGATAGCAATAGAGAAAATCAATGAAACCAAAAGTTAGTTCTTCAAAAAGATAAGCAAAATTGACCAACCTTTAACTACATTGACGAGGAAAAAAAGAAAGAAAAATTACTAACATCAGAAATGAAAGAAGGGACGTTACTACTGACCTTACAGAAATAAAAAGAAGATAAGGTAATACTACAGACAATTGTAAGCCAACTGATTTATACGAAATGAGCAACCTATAAAAACATAAACTACTTAAAGTGACCTAAGAAGAAATTTTCTTAAATCTTCAGTAGAGCCACACAATGGAATACTAGCAGCAATAAAAGAAGAAGTACTGTTAAATGCTACCACTTGGATTAACCTTGAAAACATTATGCCACATAAAAGAAGCCAGTCATAAGGACCACATCTAGTGTGCTTTCATATATAGAAAATGTGCAGAATACACAAATCTATAGAAATGCAAAGTAGAGGCCAAGTCTGGTGGCTCACACCTGTAATCCCAGCACTTTGGGAGGCCCGGGCGGGTTGATCACCTGAGGTCAGGAGTTCAAGACCAGCCTGGCCAACATGGTGAAACCCCGTCTCTACTAATAATACAAATAATAGCTGGGCGTGGTGGTGGGTACCTGTAATCCCAGCTACTCAGGAGACTGAAGCAGGAGAATCACTTGAACCTGGGTGGCGGAGGTTGCAGTGAGCTGAGATTGCGCCGTTGCACTCCAGCCTGGGCAAGAAGAGCAAAACTGACGAAAGAAGAAAGAAAGAAAGAGAGAAAGAGACAAAGAGAGGAAGGAAGGAAGGAAGGAAGGAAGGAAGGAAGGAAGGAAGGAAGGAAGGAAGGAAGGAAGGAAGGAAGGAAGGAAGGGAGAAAGAGAAAGGAAGGAAGGGAGAGAGAGAAAGAAAGAAAGAGAGAAAGAGAAAGAAAGAGAGAAAGAGAGGGAGGGAGGAAGGAAGGGAGAGAGAGAGAGAAAGAAAGAAAGAGAGAAAGAGAGGAAGAAAGAGAGAAAGAGAGAGAGAAAGAAAGAAAGAAAGAGAAGGAAAAAGAAAGAGAGAGAAAGAAAAAGAAAGAAAGAAAGAAAAAGAAGGAAAGAAAGAAGGAAAGGGAGAGAGAGAGAAGGAAGGAAGGAAGGGAGAGAAAGAAAGAGAGAAAGAATAAAAAGGGAAAGACAGAAAAGGAAAAAGAAAAGAAAAGAAAAGAGAAATACAAAGTAGACTATTGATTGCCCAGGACTGGGAGTGAGGAAATGTGAGACTTGTGGAGGGAAGGTTAATAGGTATGAGGTTTCTTTTGGGGTTAATTAAAATATTCTAAAATTGATTGTCATAATGGCTGTACAATGTGAATATTCTAAAAGCCACTAAATTATATATTTTAAATAGTGTAAATGTAAGGCATGTGAGTAACTCAATAAAGCTGCTTTTTCAAAAATGACTTGGATGGATAGAATCTGAAGGTGTGGGGGCTGTTGCAATGGTCCCTATAAGAGACTGAAGACTTGAACCGGAGAGACGAATAAGGATGGAAATCAAGATGAGGAAAAAGATGCTGGTTTTGCCAGGGAGGGTAATAGAAGATGAACTGCTAAATAATAGTGATTGCAGAACAAGAAATCCAACTCTTGCAGAATTTTAAAGGTCAATTAACTACAAGTAGCTTAGAGACTGTTTCAAAAATAAAGTCTTCAAGTACGAGAAAATGCCTCTTAAGTATCCACATACACACACACACACACACACACACACACACACATACACATACACACACATACACACACACACACACATACACACACACACACACACACACACATACACACACCCACACACACACATACACACACACACACACACACACACACACATACACACACATACACACACACACACATACACACACACACACACACACACACACACACACACCCATGTATTTAAAATAATTCACTAAATGGCTGTCAACACTGGGAGGGTACTAGGAAAGGAGAGCAGGGTCCATTATGAAGAAAGGAAAAGATGGCCCTGGTGAGAAAAACAGGAAACGTCATCAAATGAGGCAGCGTCTCCATTAATCTATTAATTCATTCACCAAATATTGATTGAGCATCTACCATGATCCACATCCTAGATACAGCAGTGCTTAAGAACTGCCCTCATGGAGCTTCTAGTTCAGTAGGGGAAGGCAGATTATGAATGGATGTGCAAGGCTGTATATATAGCATGGTCCAGTGGTGAGTGCTGGGGAGAAAATGAAGCTGGTTAAGAAATAAATTAGTGATCGGACATGTGAAGCAGACTGCTATGAAGGCATGGCACAGTAAGAGTTGAGACTTAAACAAGAAGATGTGAGCCTGGTGACTATGTGTGGGGGAGCCTCTCAGGCAGAGGGGCTGCTGGAGCAATGAGTGGAGTTGAGAGCATGAGGAAGAGCAAGAAAACCAGTGAGAAGGCCAGTGGAGCACAGGAAGCCAGGCAGAGAGTGAAAGACGAGGAAGTCAGCAGGACCTGAGCGCCCATGAGGGTCTTAGGCCATGGTAAAAGGGAGCAGTAAGAGTGTCAAGTGTATTTGAAATGTGATGGGAAGCCATGGGAAGGTTTTGAACAAGGAGTGACATGATCTGATTTGCATTATAAAAAGATGAGTGGAAGCTGGATGCGGAGGACAAAGAAAGGTTGGTTAATGGGACAAAAAATCCTTTTGATAGAAGGAACAAGTTCTAGTGTTCCATAGCACAGTAGAGTGACAATAGTTAGTAATAATTTATTGCTTTTTAAAAATAGCCAGAAGAGAATATTTGAAACGTTCCCAACACAAAGAAATAATAAATGTTTGAGATGATGGATATCCTCATACCCTGATTTGATCAATACACATTGTTGCATGTATCAAAATATCACATGTATCCCATAAATGTGAACAATTAGTATGTATCGATTTTTGAAAGATGAGTGGAAAAGGAGGGGATGTTAAGAAGTGGGGGAGCAGGGTGTTATGGGTTGAACTGTGTCTCCCAGTAAAGACGTGCTAAAGTCTTAGCTCCCAGTAACTATGGATGTGACCTTAGTTAGAAATAGGGTCTTTGCAGATTTAATCAAGTTAAAATGAGGTCATTAGGGTGGACCTTAATTCAATGTGACTACCGTCCTTGTAAACAGAGGGAAATGTGTACACAGACAGACACACAGGGAGCATGTCATGTGAAGGCACAGAGACACGGACACAGAGGGAAGATGGCCACATGAAGATGAGGCAGAGGCTGGAGTTACGCTCCTGCAATCCAAGGAAAGCCTGGGGCTGCCTGAAGCTGGAAGAGGCAAGAAAGGATCCTGTCCTGCAGCAGGATCCTGTTGGCACCCTGATTTTGGACTTCTGGACTCCAAAACTGGTAGAGAGTGAATTTACATTGCTGGAGCCACCCAGTTTGTGATGCTCTGTTAGGGCAGCCCTAGGAAAGCAAGGCTCAGGGAGACCAGTGCAGGTGCCTGCACCAGAGAATCAGGTCTCAGGGAGGCATCAGTACACTGTCAGATGCCTGCTGAACTTTGAAAGTAGAGACGACAGGAACTGCGGGTATCTTGGGTTTGAGGGGCAGGAACAAAATAGGAATTCATTGCCAGGAACGTGCTTGAGGAACACTTCGCAAGAAACTGCAAAACCAATAAGAAGTCTTTGAATCCTGAATGTCAAAGGAAAGAGATCAACCAGTGGGATCTCTTGAGGTTATGGGGAATTGGGAGATGTACCCAAGAATAAACAAGACAAGAGTAACAGAGGCCACAGGTACTTGCCTCTGTTTCTGTAGGACAGCATTAAGAAATTGGTCCTGGCCAGGCACAGTGGCTCACGCCTGTAATCACAGCACTTTGGGAGGATGAGGCGAGTGGATCACCTGAAGTCAGGAGTTTGAGACCAGCCTGGCCAACGTGGTGAAACCCCATCTCTACTAAAAATACAAAAATTAGCCAGGCATGGTGGCAGGCACCTGTAATGCCAGGTACTCGGGAGGCTGAGGTACGAGAATTGCTTGAACCCAGGAGGCAGAGGTTGCAGTGAGCCAAGACTGCACCACTGCACCCCAGCCTGGACGACAAGAGCAAAACTCCGTCGAAAGGAAGGAAGGAAGGAAGGAAGGAAGGAAGGAAGGAAGGAAGGAAGGAAGGAAGGAAGGAAGGAAGGAAGGAAGGAAGGAAGGAAAAGAAATTGGTCTTGCTCAAATATATTTAAAACAAATTGACAAATTAGCCACAGGCACAGCCACAACATCACTGCATGAGGCTTACCGACAAGTAATGGCAACATTCAGGAATCACACTGGAAAGCAGTGGTCAGAGTGTGAGCACAGAAGTGGTTGCTGTCCCCATGCCTGTGTGTGACGGCCTCCTGAGGGTTCAGGGTTTACAGACAGTGAATGAGCACCATGGCAACTGTGCCTCATTTTACACACGAGAAGGTAGACCCTGGACGCAAAGGGGACATCTAATCTAAAGGAGCATCAGGCAGATCCTGCCTCTCTGCAGAAGCCCCAGTGATGTAATGCCAACCCCCCATGCACCCAGCCCCAGCAATTTTCCCCTGAGAGGCCTGAGAAAGTAGGTGGCCTTTTTTTTGTTGGTGGTGGGGGTTAGGCACCAAGGGCTTTCTGGAAAATAGGAATAGGCAGAGTTTGTCAATTATTGAGTATTTGCTACTTGTGAACATTATGCAACCCGTTTCATAAGCATTCTCTAATTTATCCCTCATCCTCACCGTGCAAGTAGGGTCGTATTGCCCCCATTTTACAAATGAGGAAATTGAGGCCCCAAAAAGCTAAGAAACCTGCCCAAGGCTGCACAATGGCAGCACTGGACTTCAAAACCAGGTCTATGTGACAGAAAATCTTGGATCTTCCCTTTACACCATGTGATGTGATCTTCTTTCTTGCTACCCAGAGTGTGATCCACGGGCCAGCAGCACCAGCAGCACCCGGGAACTTTTTCAAAATGCAGACTCTCAGGCCCCACCCAGACCTACTGAACCAGAATCTGCATTTTGACAGGATGCACAGTGATCATGTGCACAGTAGCATATGGAAAGCACTGTTCTACTTAGTTTTTAGAAGGCCTTTGATAAATGTCCACGCAAAAGTTCAACTGCATCATTTCACAGATAAGGAAACTGAGGGCTGGAGAGGACTAGCAAGTTGCTCGGTGTTCCTGAATCAACGCTCCTAACAACATCTTGGACCATCATAAAGAATCATGTCCAATGTGCTGCTGTGACCAGAAAAGGTAGTCACATGATGGGAGCTGTCAATCAAAGGCAGCACTGAAATTAGAGAACTAACACTGTTCCATCTGTCACAACAAGGATAGTAGAGAGACAGCTTCGGTGTCCCGGTCCCTCACCCATCCCTAGTCCAGGCTCCATTGTAAGAGGGATATTGACACCTGGCCTGTGACGCCCATCTGCCCAGGCTGGGATGTTCTCACCTCTTTGTTTGCATCTTCACAGCCTGCATGCGTGCCTCATACACAGTAGGTGCTCAATCCACCTTTGCTAACATCACTGATGATAGTGGACGGGAGAGAGCTGCACAAGGAATGGGGCCTCAGCAAGAAGAGCGAAACTGAAGACAAAACCTGCACTTTTGCCTGGGGCAGCCCCACAAGCCTTCAATCTCTGATTCTCTTTTCTTTAAAATCTATTACAAAGTGTTCAACTGCTTCAGCAGCTCTCATGATTTTCCAAATTCTTTAACAGGAATGTTAGTAAGTGTGCCAGCAATTTACTTTCTTGCATTGACTCCATGTCCTCAATACCATTATTACTGCTGAAACTGCCAAGGCTCTTTGGCTCTGAGCTCTAATGGACATTGGGCAACTGAGCCTTGGAAGATCAGCAAAAACGGTTTCTGGAGCACAACTGGGCACCAGCATCTAGATCTCTCCATGCCCCGACCCCTACATTCTGCTTCTAACAGCTGCGTGTCCCTACCAGCTGCCTTCTTGTGAATTCCATTCACCATCAAGCAAGTGAACTACCCAAGACGAACTTTTACCCTGGTGAGGTCTCTGTGAAGTGACAGCCAGGCTAAGGTGACCAAGAGATGGAGAAGTCAAGAAGATCAAAGGCCTGTAGAGCCTCACGCCCAGCCCTGCCTCCTCTGTGACAGTCAAGAATGTGCCCAGAATTCTGCTTCTGGTTACAGGCACATGCCTGACAGCCTGTCCCTACCTCTGCAAAGAAGGGAGTGTGAATGAGGGGGCCTCTGCCCTGGGCCGATGCACAGGCCCCCATTCCTTTATGCTGCTCATGGTTGACTGTCTTTGGGGTGCTCCTGGATTCTGAGTCCAGCTGCCAGCTGGACCACTCCATGTTTTTCTATTACCTCCTCCTTGATCTCAGATTCTGAGCTCAGCCCCTTGGACTTGCAGAGCTTTACACATCCTCCTCTAAGTTTGTGGGCTTTCCTTCGGCAACCCTCCTTGCTCAGCCCATCAGTCTTCCCCCTTATCAGCTAGCTGCCCAAGTCCAAGCCCAGTACATGACGTAATCCATCCCTGTTCAACTTATTGGCCAATGACCATGATACAGAGGGCTGCCACCTCTCTCCTCACCCACACGTACCCATGTCTCACTATCAGTCATATTGTAGGGGATAAAGAGGAAAGAACAAATATGTGGTCATTCACCTTAAACTGCTAATGAAATAGACACACCTTGAAAAACATAGCAAGATACAGCCAAGTATACAAATTGATACGTAGTCAGCTCCATGGCATGGAAAATAGCTCTCCTGGTGTCGATCTCCGTCCACTCATCTTTTGACCCAACCCAGGAAAGTTGACTCAGTTGCAGGGTCATTCAGTGAGATTCTTTCCCTGTGACACTTACGACAGATGCAGACATGGCCTATGACATCTGGGCATTTGGGGCCTAAAATAGAAAGGTAAATAAAGTCCAGAGGGATAAAAACCATTAGCTCAAGGCCAAGTAGCCAGTGTGGTTTGACACCACTGGTGATCAGCAGGTGTGTGGGGTGAAAAACAATGGGAACCAGTCTCTAAGCTGTCAGCAAAAGAGGCCATGGGGGTTTCCTGGGCAACCCGACATGGGTGAATGAAGTCGTGAGTTCTTCTTTGCCACAGACTCTGTGGGCTCTTTGAGTGCTCCTTAGAGTCCCAGGAGTCCAGTGTTTCTTGCCTACAGCAGCAACCTTCGTAGCAATCTCTGGAGTGACTCCCCTCTCTCTCTGCTTCCTCCCTCCTGCTTCCTGGGGTCACTTTCCCATAGACAAGCTCCAGTCACATCCTTGTCTCAGGTTCTGCATTCTAGAAAGCCCACACTAAGACAAATGCCTACGTTATAGGGCAGTTGTAAGAACTCATGGAGATAAATCATGTAAAGCTCTTGGAAAAGAAAATCAGTACCCAAGTGACCAAGAAACAAAAGTAGCCTTGCACCCATCCACTGGTCTGATGCTCACAGCTGGCCCCTGGGTTGTTAGAAGCTCCTCTGACACAACTGGGCCACACTGTTCTCCTGTTGGACATAAAGGACCTCACAGAACACCAACATCAGACAAGGTCACCTGATGCCGTGATACAGTGGGACAAAAGCAAGGGCACTGTGTGTTAGGCCGTTCTTACGTTGCTATAAAGGAATACCTGAGACTGGGTAATTTATCAAGAAAAGAGGCTTTATATTGGCTCACAGTTCCACAGGCTGTACAGGAAGTGTGCTGTTGGCATCTGCTTCTGGCAAGGGCCTCAGGGAGCTTACAATCATGGTAAAAGGTGAAGAGGGTGCCAGTGCATCACTAGGAGAGTGCAAGCAAAAGGAGATGCCACACATTTTTAAACAACCAGATATCACATGTATTGAGAGTGAGAATCACTCATTATTGGGAGGCCAGCACCAAGACATTCATGAGGGATCCACCCCCGTGACCCAAACACCTCCCACCAGCCCAACCTCCAACATTTCAACATGAGATTTGGAGATTGGAGGGGACAAACACCCAAACAATATCACTGTGCAACCCACACATCCTCTCTTTCTCTCAGCTATGAGTGACTTCTGTTTTTTTACCAATTACATCTTTAGCTTCGCTTCAGTCTGTCCTTTCTATAGATAAGATTTATCAAGATTCCTCATCATAGAATTCCTCCATTTCCTGGTAACATTCAAGTCACAGCAAAGTCCCAAATCCTTGACCCTCCCTTGAATTACTCAATCAAAACCTCCATCCTGTTGTGGGTTCTTTCTCACCCTCCCCCTGAGAGTCCCTGCTGGTGGAGATGTGCTGGACAGCACAGAGAGGAGTCTCCAGGAGGAAGCCAGGCTGGGAGACAGGGCTCTCTCATCCCAGACCAGTAGTTAAGCACCTGCTCAGCTTTTTACCAAGCATACATCAGCCACCTACTGTGTGTAGGATGCTGAGCAGCTTAGGGTTAATGCTGAGGTGCAGACAAACCAATCCAAAGGCACGATGCCCACTTGGATGGTTTTATGATCTAATCAGGGAAGAAAACATACACTTACGGGAAACAGCTCAGGTCAGTTTGAGCTCCTGGCCTGAGCCGTTGGCTGCTGCTCTTCTATCTTTTCACTAGGCCCTGCGAAGCCACAGAGTGTTTGCACCTCTATCAAACTTAATGAAATATTTAAATTTACTTTTGTCTTGTTAAAAAAAAAAAAAAAAGGCCCTACATACTGCTAATAAATATGTGTAAGAATCTCTTCTGGAAATATATTCTGGGTAATTTATGTGGTATAAAACACCTCTGATCATCAAGTTTAACATCATCAGTGATGTCATGTCGATAGTTTATACCTTGATGCAATGTGTCAAGAATGGCATTTCACTTCTGTAGTCTTCCTCTCAAAAACCCATAACGCAAGTCAAACCATAAAGGAAGCACAAACTATAAACAAGCCCAAATTGAGGCACATTTTAGAAAATACATTGTCAATACTCCTAAAAAATGTCAAGGTCATGAAAAAGAAGGGAAGTCGGGGAAATGCAATAGCCAAGAAGAGTCTAAGGAGACATGATGACTAAATGTTACGCAGTATCCCAAATGGGATCCTGGGACAGAAAAAGCACATTAAGTTAAAAGTAATGAAACTGGAATTAAATGAGAGCTTAGTTAATAATAATGTATTGTATTGGATCATTAATTATGATGAATCTACCAAAGTAATGTAAAATGCTAACAATAGAGGAAACTTGGTGTTGTGTATACAGAAAACAGGAACTCTCTATCCTATCTTTGCAACTTTCCTGTAAATCTAAAGCTATAATAGAATTAAAAGTTTATTTGGCTCACACCTATAATCCAAGCACTTTGGGAGGCCGAGGCAGGCGGATCACTTGAGGCCAGGAGTTTGAGAACAGTCTGGGCAACATGATGAAACCCTGTCTCTACAAAAAAATACAAAAATTAACCAGGTGTGGTGGTGCATGACTGTAGTCCCAGCTACCTGGGAGGCTGAGGCAGGAGGATCACTTGAGCCCAGGAGGCAGAGGTTATAGCGAGCCAAGATCACACCACTGCATTCCAGCATGGGTGACAGAGTGAGACCCAGGCTCAAAAAGAAAAAAAGTTTATTATAATAAAATAGACAAGCTAGCAAACCTTTGAGTAGTGTGTGTCCTATGTGCTATTTCCCTGAAGGTAAATTCTGACCAGCTTAGTCCTTCCTACTATGTGTATAGCCATATAGCATTGGAGTGTGTGTGCACTACAGGTGAATGTGTGCGTGCATATGTGTGTTTAAAGGGCCAGGTACTGTACTTTGATTTGTTTTTAAGTCAGCCAAGCTATAGTGATGGTTTTATGGGTATATACATATATCAAAATGTATCAAATTATACACCTTAAACTTACATAGTTTATTGTTTGTTTATTACATCTCAGTAAAGCTAAAAAAAAGAAACACTCCAAATTTTGATGCCAGAACAAGTACACAGGAGGGCCCAAACTCAATTACTTATTAAAAGACTTTGACCTCAGACTTTTTATGTAAAGGAAAGCAAAACAAAAACCTTAAAAACTGTATCAGTCAGCTAGGGCTGCTTTAACAAAATATCACAGAATGAGTGAATTGAACAACAGAAATTAATTTTCTCATAGTTCTGGAGGCTGGAAGTCTATTATCAAGGTGCCCGCAAATTCGTTTCCTGGTGAGCCTGCCCTTCCTGTCTTGTAGTCAGCCACCTTCTCTCTGTGTCCTCATGTGGCCTTTCATCTGTGTACACATGGAGGAAAGAGAGATCCCTGACTTCTCTTCTTCCAATAAGGAGACCAGACCTATTGGAGTAGGGCTCCATGTTCATGACCTCATTTAGCCTTAATTGCCTCCTTAAATGTCCTAGCTCCAAAAATAGCCACATTGGCGATTAGGGCTTCAACATAGGACTTTGAGGAAGACCCAATTCAGTCCATAACATCCACTCTCTGGAGCCCCCAATCCATGTCCTCCTCACATGCAAAATACATTCACCCCATGTCAACAGCCCCAGCAGTCTTAACCCATTCCAGCCGCAGCTCTGAATTCCAATATCTCATCTAAATATTACCTAAATCAGGTATGGGTGAGACTTGAGGTATGATCCATCTTGAGGCAAAATTTCTCTCTAGTTTCGAACCTGAGAAACTAGGCAAGTTATGTGTTTCCAAAATACAGTGGCAGGACAAGCACAGAATAGACACCCCCTTCCAAAAGGGAGAATATGGGAAGGAGAAAGGAGTGACAGGTTCCCAAGGAAATCCAAAGCCTAGCAAGTCAAATTCCTCGAGATCATAAAGCTCAAGAATAAATCCCTTTGATTGGAAGCTCTGCTTTCTGACCCACTGAGGCAGCAGCATCACTGCCATGTTGCCCCCTCAACTCTTTATAGAGGTCCTGCCCTTGAGGCTCTGGGTGCATGCAGCCTGGCCTATAGAAACCAAGAAGGGGCCCCACTCTGTGAAATCAAGGAGAAAACAGCCTTGCCTCCTCAGCCTGTGGTGGGAGTGGCAGACCTGATGATCTCTGAATCAACTTCAGGGTCATTCTGCTCTTTTCTTGAAGGATAAAGACAAATAGCTCTATTGTGCCATACTGTAGAATCCCAGAAGTCTGAAAGTCTTCCTTTGTTTTGTCCCATCTCCCTTCTCCTTGGTCCAAACTGGCAGTGTCTCCTCTTGTATATGCCTATCTCTATTCCTGGTTTCTGCTGAGATGGCTGATTGACTCCATGGGTAATCTCCTGATGGACTGATTGTCAAGCCACACCCTTGGTGTTCACTCTGGAACATGCTTTCTCATTTTTTTGCAATATGGATAGGCTGAGAATTTTCCAAATCTTCAAGTTCTAGTTGCTTTTTACTTAACAATTTCTTTAATTAATTTCTCTCCTCTTATACGTTATTATAAATAATAAGGAGAATCCAGAATGCACCTTCAACACTTTGTTTATAAACCTCCTTAGCTAAATACTCAGTGTTGTCACTCATAAGCGGTACCTTCCACAAAAACTACAATACAATTCAGCTAAGATTTTTTGCCACTTTATAACAAAGATGGCCTTTCATCCAGTTTCCAATAGTGTGTTCCTTCTTTGCCTCTGAGAACTCACTAGAATCACCATTAACATTCATATTTCTACCAATAGTTCCTTCAAGGCAATCTAGGCTTTTTCTAGCAGGCACCTCAAATCTCTTCCAATTTCTGCTCATCACCCATCACCCAGTTCCAAAGCCAATCCACATGTTTAGGTACTTGTTACAGAAGCATCTCATTCTTTGGTACTAAAATCTGTATTAGTCAGGGTTCTCCAGAAAAATAGAACCCATCACAATCAGGGTAGGGGGTGATTTATTAAAAAGTCTTAGCATCACTTCTTGGCCTTTTGCCTAGGAGTAAGTGTAGAATCTATTGCATTGATCTGTTCTCAAGCTGCTAATAAAGACGTACCTGAGAGTGGGTAATATATAAAGGAAAGAGGTTTAATTGACTCACAGTTCCACATGGCTGTGGAGGCCTCACAATCGTGGTGGAAGGCAAAGGAGGAGAAAAATCACATTTTACATGGTGGCAGGCAAGCGAGATTGTGTAGGAACTCCCCTTTATAAAACCATAAAATCCCATGAAACTTACTCGCTATCACAAGAACAACATGGGAAAGACCTGCCCCCATGATTCAATTACCTCCCACTGGCTCCCTCTCACAACACGTGGGAATTATAGAAGCTACAATTCAAGATGAGATTTGGGTGCAGACACAGCCAAACCATATCATTATTCTTATCAGTTTAGTATCTGGTGTGTCCTCTATTTGAGCACAATAAATTAAATAAATTTTTGGAGAAGGGAGATAGAATGGGAACTTGTTCCATCCACTCCATGCATTAACCTGGTATTGCAGTACCTCCAGGAATGGTGCAACTTCCTCCTGCCCCACAGGATTAAAAAAAAGAATTAGCCCACAGAACTGTAGAAGCTAGAAAGTTCCAAGATCTGCAGGGTGAGTCAAGAAGCTAGAGACCCAGAAGGGCTGATGATGTAGGTCCAGCCTGAGTTCAAGGACCTGAGAACCAGGAGAGCTGATGGCCAGCAAGGCTCAAAATTCAAGAAGAGCCAATGTTTCAGTTTGAATCTGAAGACAGGAAAAATTCCCTCTCACAAAGAGAAGGGTCAGTCTTTTTGTTCTATTCAGGCCACTAACTGATTGGATTAGGCCAATCCACATTAAGGAGGGCAATCTGTTTTACTCAGTGTACCCACTTAAATGTTAATCTTGGGCCAGGTGTGATGGCTCACGTCTGGTAATCCCAGCACTTTGGGAGGCCAAGGCAGGTGGATCACCTGAGGTCAGGAGTTCGAGACCAGCCTGGCCAACATGGTGAAACCCTGTCTCTACTAAAATACAAATATTAGCTGAGCATGGTGGCAGGCGCCTGTAATCTCAGCTACTTGGGAGGCTGAGGCAGGAGAATCGTTTGAACCTGGGAGGCAGAGGTTGCAGTGAGCCAAGATTATGCCATTGTACTCCAGCGTGGGCAACAAGAGTGAAACTCTATCTAAAAAAAAAAAGGATTCTTCTCTCTGCCTATCACAATAGCCACCCAGTCACTTTTGCTGCTCCCTCATTTCCACTAACCCTTCTTCTCAGCCTTGCCAAGTTCTGTGGCCCCTCGACTTGATTTCTTCCAGTGTGCTTGCTGGTTTACTTCCATAGAATCACCAGAGTAGAGCTAAAAAGTGGTACATGGGCCTCTACTCCAGAAAACTGAGTTTGAAATTCAAGGTCAACCAGTCCCTATGTATGACTGAAATTTATAATCTCTTTTTGTGGTATTTTAATAAAGTTTTCAAAGTTTTATATTAAAAATTTAAGAGATATCATGTTGTATTAGTCAGGGTTCTCCAGAGAGACAGAAACAATAGAATGGATGGATGGATGAATAGAGAATTGATCGATTAATTGATAAATAGATAGATAAATACATACATACATAGCTGAAGAGGCATTTATTAGGGTAATTGGCTTATATGATTATGGTGGCTGAGAAATCCTTCAACAGGCTGTCTACAAGCTGGAAACCCAGGGATGCCAGTAGCATGGCTCAGTCCAAGTCCAAAGGACTCAGAACCGGGGAAGCTGGGGGTGTAACTCTTAGTCTGAGGCCAAAGGCTTAATGACCTGAAGGAGGAGGACTGCTGGTTCAAGTTCCACAATCCAAAGGCTGGAGTACCTGGAGTTCTGATGTCTGAGACCAAGAGAAGAAGGTGTCCCAGCTCCAGGAGGAAGACAGTAAATTTGCCTTTCTTTTGACTTTTTGGTGTATCCATGACCCTAGTCAACTGGATTGTGCAACCCACATTAAAAGTGATCTTCCCCATACAGTCCACAGACTAATGCACCAATCTCCTCTGGAAACACTGTCACATACACACCCAAAAATCATGCTTTACCAGCTATCTAGATATTCCTTAATTCAATCAAGTTGACACCTAAAGTTATCCATCATACAAGTAGGTAAAATAAGATGAGAGTCTGCCTTTATTCCCACTAAAATCCCAATAACCTCCTTGGAGTTAAGGGTCTGAGCTTCTAATTTTTTCTTCTATGCATTTATAAACACATAGGGTCTCCTTTACACAAATGGAATCACTTGGAATTAACGAAGCACAAGAAAACTTTCCCATCGTGTTGTTTCTGTATTTCCCTTCTTCCTTAAAATGAATTTCAAAGATCTTAGAACTTTTCCTCTCCTAATTATTTGAAAATTATATATTTTATTTTTATTTATTTGATGTTACCTTTACATTTTGACAATGATATTGATGCATTTTTTCTATCAATATTGAGAATTAATCAGCATTCATAACATTTATACTCCAACAGGGTAATATTGTTATTAAAATTAGTCCCATTCCTTTTTAAAAAATTTTTAATTATGAAAGCTTCCAATATAGACAAGAGTAGATCAATGACTATAATCAATCCTTCTGTACTCCTCACCAGCTTAAACATGAGGAATATGTCTCAACTCATGGCAAGTTTACATCCCCATCCACTTGCTCCTCCCACACTATTTTGAAGCATAGCCCAGATATCATATCATTTCATCTGTAAATCTTTCAATATCTATCTCAAGAAGATATAAGGGCTCCTTTCACATATATAGATACAGTATCACACCTAAGAATCAATTAATAATAACTAGTAAATACCCAGAATTCCAATTATGTCATACATGTTATTATAATTTTTGTCCTATAGCTTGTTTGAATTGGGATTCAAATAAAGTCTACATATTGCAATTGGTTAATAAGTCTTTAACATCTCTTAAAGCATAGATTTCTTGTCATGTCTTTCTTTTCTTACAATTCATTTGTTAAAAAACAAATTGTTTGTTCTATAGTTATATAGGACTTCCGTGAGTGATCATGAAGCAGATAGTCACTGGTCCATCAAGATGTCTTATTAAAGGGCAACAAGTTGGCGATCATTGTGCCATTAATATAGCCTTGAAGTAAGAGCTAGACACTAGGTATAGTTTCAGTCTAGAAACCCCAAAGTTTTACGGGCCCTGAGCGAGGAGGGGGATACTTCCCAGGTGGGTTGTTGGTTTCTCAAAGCTTGGTAGTCAAGGAATTTATTTGGAGGTGGTAAGAACGTTGATGAGAGGCCAAGCATGGTGGCTCATGCCTGTAATCCCAGCAGTTTCGGAGGCCAAGGCAGGTGGATCACCTGAGGTCAGGAGTTCGAGACCAGCCTGACCATCATGATGAAACCCCATCTCTACTAAAAATACAAAACTAGCTGGGTGTGGTTGCACATGCCTGTAATCCCAGCTACTTGGGAGGCTGAGACAGGAGAATTGCTTGAACCCAGGAGGCGGAGGTTGCAGTGAGCCGAGATTGTGCCATTGCACTCCAGCCTGGGCAACAAGAGTGAAACTCCATCTCAAAAAATAAAAAAAATAAATAAAGAATGTTGATGAGAAATTATTTGACTTACATGTGCTATGTACGATCAGTGATTGTATGGTCCTATTGTACTAGATGATGTCCATATGCTAAAGATTAGAGCTTGCACAGCTTAGCTTAATGGGTAGTCATCATAAACTTCACATACTTGCTTATATTTATAAAACCTAGATTTTGCTGATTGCATCCCATGGGTGCCATTTGATAAGTGCCTCTGTCATCTGTATTGGTAGTTAGATCTATACGCTTGATCAGATTCAGGCTAGATATTTTTGACAAGAATACTTGACAGATGATAGCATGTGCCTCCATCAAGGTACACATAATGTTTGGCTGTCTTTCCTTTTGTGATACTAATGGCTTACCATGCTCAATGCCTAGATCTAAAATTGTGATATTCAAAATCCACTGTTCATGTAATAGCTGGAATCCTTCAGTAAATGTAAGCTCCTCATCTTCTACTGTTTTACAGTAGTGATACAGTTAAAGACAAGACAGGGCCGGGCACGGTGGCTCATGCCTGTGATCCTAACACTTTGGGAGGCCGAGGTGGGCAACTATCTGAGGTCAGGGGTTCAAAACCAGCCTGGCCAACATGGCGAAACCTCATATCTACTAAAAATACAAAAATTAGCCAGGTGTGGTGGTGCGTGCTTGTAGTCCCAGCTACCGTGGAGGCTGAGGTGGGAGAATCACTTGAACCCGGTAGGTGGAGGTTGCAGTGAGCCGAGATCATGCCACTGCACTCCAGTCTGGGTGACAGTGCGAGACGCCGTCTCAGATAAAAAAAAAGGGGGGGGTGCTGGCACAGTGGCTCACGCCTGTAATCCCCGCACTTTGGGAGGCTGAGGCAGGCGGATCAACTGAGGTGAGGCGTTCAAGACCAGCCTGGCCAACATGGTGAAACCGTGTCTCCATTAAAAATACAAAAGTTAGCTGGGCATGGTGGCGGGTGCCTATAATCCCAGATACTCAGGAGGCTGAGGCAGGAGAATCCCTTGAACCCAGGAGGCAGAGGTTGCAGTGAGCCGAGATTGCATCATTGCACTCCAGCTTGGGCAACAAGAGCGAAATTCCATTTCAAAAAAAAAGAGAACAAAAGAAAAGAAAATAGTTTTAGGCCAGGCATGGTGGCTCATGCCTGTAATCCCAGCACTTTGGGAGCCCGAGGTGGGTAGATCATCTGAGGTCAGGAGTTCGAAGCCAGCCTGGCCAACATGGTGAAAAATCATCTCTACTAAAAATACAAAAGAAAAAAAAAATTAGTGGGGCATAGTGGTGGGCACCTGTAATCCCAGCTACTCGGGAGCCTGAGGCAGAAGAATCGCTTGAACTTGGGAGGTGGAGGTTGCAGTGAGCCAAGATCATATCATTGTTCTTCCAGCCCCTGGAGACAGAGTGACTCTGTCTCAAAAAAAAAAAAAAAAAGAGACAAGACAGAATAAATACTTAATTCTTTCCTGTTATTCACCAGTTTTCAAAAGAATGGCTTAGTTCCCCCAGCATCCTCCAGTGGTGACTAATTTAATTATTATTATTATTTTATTTTATTTTATTTTATTTTTTTGAGACGGAGTCTCGCTTTGTCCCCCAGGCTGGAGTGCAGTGGCGCGATCTCGGCTCACTGCAAGCTCCACCTCCCGGGTTCACGCCATTCTCCTGCCTCAGCCTCCAAGTAGCTGGGACTACAGGCGCGCACCACCACACCCGGCTAATTTTTTGTATTTTTTAGTAGAGATGGGATTTCACCATGTTAGCCAGGATGGTCTCGATCTCCTGACCTCGTGATCTGCCCGCCTCGGCCTCCCAAAGTGCTGGGATTACAGGCGTGAGCCACCGCGCCTGGTCTAATTTAATTATTTTTGTTGTCCTTGCTATTTTAATATTATACACTCATGCATTTAAACATTATTGACAGCTTCAATCTACTATAGTCATCATCCTTAGCAATGCTCAAATTGTCCAGTCTTTAGCCAGCTGGAACCTTTTGGTTTGCTCCTTAGTACTGTCTAGGTTAAGACAAGACAACACAATGTCATGTTCTGAGGTTAGACTGATAAAAATACAATTTGAAAATCCACATGGAATGGTTTTACACTGTCAAAAGACTTTATTTGCACAAATCTTGGAGAATGGAAAGCTTTTTAACCTGGCAAGAAGACTACATGAGTAAAAAGTAGATCATACTCCTCTGAGGAGGGCATCCTTGATTAACATTACACTATATATAAAGTTATATAATTATATTTTATATTTATATGAAGTATATAAATATACTTCACGCCTTCTTTCAGGCACAGACACTTCCAATTATTCAGGCAGAAGCAGCTGGCAATGAACTTGACAGCCAAGTACCTTCCTATATCCATTCTTTGTACTCAATCACTGAAAATCTCTGGTATGAGATTATATTTATTTTCCCTAAACACTCTTTCTTATTGATGTATAATTTATAAATGCACAGGTTTAACCATATAGGCTAATGGATTTTGACAAATTCACAACCCATGTATCTATCACCAACAACAAGAAACAGAACATCTCAATCCATAGGAACATTTCATATGCCTCTTTCTGGTTAATCCCACCCATCCCCTCAGACAACCATTGATTTGTTTCTATCACATAGATAAGATTTGTTCACTTTGGATGTGACATAAATAAAAACTATACAGAACAAACTCTTCAGTATCTGGCTTTTTTTCATAGCATAATGTGTTTGAGATTTATTCATGTTGTTCTATCAGTAGTTCATTCATTTTTAATGCTGAGTAGCAGCACACCACAAGTTGTTAATTCTTTCACCAACTGATAAACATTTGAGTTGTTTCCAGTTTTTGCCTGTAATAAATAAAACGGCTATAAACATTCAAGTACAAGTTGTTTTAGAAACATATGTTTTCATTTTTCTTGGGTTGGGATTGAGTTATATTTTAAATACGAAAGGACTTCAAAAAGTCCACAGAAAAATGGTAATCAAAAGATTAAAATAACAAACTTTATTTCTCAACATAAACTCCATCAAATTCAAGAAACTTTTGTAAGTGATGATACCAGCAATTTAGTCCATCCCTAAAGAACTAAAGGTCCTGGGAATTTAACCATGTCAATGCAGTCTTTTTGACATTATTAATTGAGGAAAAAATGGATGCCCTTTAAAGACTTTTCAATTAGGAAAGAAAAGTCAGAAGAACCAAATCAGGACTGTAAAGTGGATGCCTAATGATAGGCCACTGAAACTCTCACAAAATTGCCCTTGTTTTGTAAGAGGAATGAGGAGGAGCATTGGTGTAGTGGAGAAGGACTCTCTAGTGAAGATTTTCCAGGTGTTTTTCTTCTAAAGCTGTGGCTAACTTCCTCACAATACTATCATAATAAGCAGATATTGTCACTCTTTGTCTCTCCAGGAGGTCAACAAGAAAAGTCTTTGAGCTGCCCAAAAAACTCTTGCCACATCCTTTGCTCTTGACCTGTCTGCTTTTGCTTTGACTGGACCACTTTCACCCTTAGTATCCATTGCTTTGATTGTGCTTTGTTTTCAGGATTGCACTGGTAGAGTCACATTTCATCTCTCGCTACAATTCTCTGGAAAAAAAAAAAAAAAAAAAAAAAAAAAAAGCTTCAGGACCTTGATCCCACTAGTTTTAAATTCCCATTGAACACTTTGCTCTTGTCTGCAGTCGATCTGGGAACAACAGTTTTGGCATTCATCTAGTAGAAAGTTTGCTCAACTTTAATTTCAGTCAGAATTGTGCACATTGGGCCAATTGAGATGTCAATGGTCTTGGCTATTGTTTGTACTAATAATCATCAATCCTCTGCAATCAGGGCACAAACAAGATGAATTTTTCCCTCACAGATTGATGTAGATGGTCTGCTATTCCAGGCTTTATCTTCAACATCATCTTGTCCCTTCTTAGTTATATATTTGTAAACTGATTTATTTGAGGATACTATCCCCATACATTTTTCATGAAACATCAATGATTTCGCCATTCTTCCACCTAAGACTCACCATCAATTTGATGTTTGTTCTTACTTCAATTTTGACAGAATTGATGTTGCTCTAATAGGGGCTCTTTCTGAACTGATGTCTTATCCTTCTAAATGCCTCAAACTAGATCCTGTTCAGACAAGTTACAACAAATTAGTATGAGTTTATTTGGGGGCAAATTTTTTTTTGAAATCTGTGCATAGTTTTTTCATAATACGCATTTTTCAGGAACTTCTCAAAGACATTGTATATGCTTTATGAGAAGCTACTGAACAGATTTACAAAATGATTGTACCATTTTATGCTTCTACCCACGATGAATAAGCATTCCAATCATTCATTGGAATGACTGACTTGAATTACACTCCTGTTGTAACCAATACTTGATATTGTCAGTCTTTTGAATTTCAGCTGTTACAATGGGTGTGGAGTGATCTCTCGTTGTGATTTTAATTTGCATTTCCCTCACAACTGGTGATGTTGAACATCTTTGCACGCGCTTAATTGGGTAATCTCACGTCTTTTGTGAGGTGTCTAAGTCTTTTGATTCTATGTTGTTTATCCTTTTATCACTGATTTATAGTGATTCTTTCTATATTCTGGGTACCAGGTTTTTTTAAAATCATATATATGTATTGTAAATATTTTCTTCTAAACTACAGCTTGCCATTACATTTCCTTAGACTTTGTTTTCAATTTTATTTTTCACTATATTTCTAGACTCCAGGTCTTCCCTCAATTGCTAACCTAAGCTCAAATAGAATACACCATTTATTGAGCACTTACTGTGAGCCCTCTACTGTGCTAAACTCTTTATACCTATTGACCTCCTCTGCTACTCACGACAATTCTGGGAGGCAAATAACAGTCACCACATTGAATCAACAGGGAAAGTTAAGCTAAACAACCTCCCAATATCACCCAGCCAGTAAGAAAGAGAAAGACTTTAAGCAATGGTGTTCAATAATGGCTGCACATTCGAGTTACCTAAAATGCAGGCAAGGTAATAATTACTAATGTCCAGGCTCCAATCTCAGAAATTTCGATTTAATTGGTCTGAGGAGGCAGCCC
Source organism: Macaca thibetana thibetana (assembly GCF_024542745.1). Classification (NCBI taxonomy): domain Eukaryota; kingdom Metazoa; phylum Chordata; class Mammalia; order Primates; family Cercopithecidae; genus Macaca; species Macaca thibetana. The sequence continues at coordinate 94,113,566 of NC_065589.1, forward strand.
AGACATGGGTAACTTTTTAAAGCTCATTGGAATCACAAAATTGGGGTATAAATTAAATAGATAGATAGATGATAGATACATACATAAACAATTAAAAGGTCATCGAGTGATTCTAAGGGATCAGAAACTCTGATTCAAAATGTGCTGAGCTCCCTGCTGCATCGCTCAGGTTTGGCTCCAGAAGATTGCCCTGTCCCCCAGTGCAGAAAGAGTTAAATGACAGGCAGTCCCGGAGACCATCTCTCAGCATCATTTACAGGCTGTGCAAAGAGAAAGCGTGCCTGGCTGACGCAGTTCTCACTGTGCAGACTGGAGATGCTTTGGGTTTTAATTTAAGGAGCTCTTTAAAATCTGCTCTCTCCTCCACCCCCACTTTCCCAGGAGACATCATATCCAGACGTCAGCTCATAAAACCGGGTCCAATTTTGGAGGCTGCAGTGATCTGGGAACCATCCAATGTGTCCTTGCAGACAGGCAGTCACAACTCGGAAATGACGATTGCATAGAGGTTTCAATGTCGCATGCAAACAGCCTATCTCACTGACAATTTTCAACTTGCTGTCATTTCATGATGCTTCCCCGCTCTCCAAGGAAACCTGGCACCAAGTGGGGGAGGGGCCCCTGCTTTTCCTTTCAGTGTTCCAGCCATACCACTGTGGCTTTCAGAAGCTGAGCTGGGAGCTCTGAAAAGCCAATATCTTTATCAAGAGGGAAAGGAGAGAGAGCCAGGCAGAGACAGGTTTCTCTAAAATAAGACCCTTCTTGATTTTTCTCCCTGGGACATTTATAGCTCATAGCAATCAGCCCCAAATATCGTAATTTGTCCTAGAATCAGAATCCTGGTCTCACTCAGTTGAGGGTAGGGGGAATTTAATGAGTATTTCTGTCTTTGAAAATTACCCTCATCACTTGGTCAAAACCACAGACAGTGGCTGGGCTTGGTGGCTCATGCCTGTAATCCCAGCATTTTGGGAGGCCGAGGAGGGTGGATCATCTGAGGTCAGGTGTTCGAGACCAGCCTGGCCAACATGGTGAAACCCTGTCTCTACTAAAACCACAAAAATTAACCTGGAGTGGTGGTAGGTGCCTGTAATCCCAGCTACTAGGGTGGCTGAGGCAGGAGAATTGCTTGAACCTGGAAGGCAGAGGTTGCAGTGAGCCAAGATCGTGCCATTGCACTCCAGCCTGGGGGACAAGAGTGAGACTTTGTCTCAAAAACAAACAAATGAAAAACAACACAGACAGCTAGGTATGGTGGCTCATGCCTACAATCCCAGCACTTTGGGAAGCTAAGTCAGGAGGATGTTCAAAGTCAGTAGTAGCTCAAGACCAGCCTGGTCAACAAAGCAAGATCCTGTCTCTACAAAGAATTTTTAAAAATCAACCTGGTGACGGCCGGGCGCGGTGGCTCAAGCCTGTAATCCCAGCACTTTGGGAGGCCGAGACGGGCGGATCACGAGGTCAGGAGATCGAGACCATCCTGGCTAACACGGTGAAACCCCATCTCTACTAAAAATACAAAAAACTAGCCGGGCACGGTGACGGGCGCCTGTAGTCCCAGCTACTCGGGAGGCTGAGGCAGGAGAATGGCGTGAAACCGGGAGGCAGAGCTTGCAGTGAGCTGAGATCTGGCCACTGCACTCCAGCCTGGGCGGCAGAGCGAGACTCCGTCTCAAAAAAAAAAAAAAAAAAAAAAAAAAAAATCAACCTGGTGAGATGGCACACACCTGTAGTCTCAGCTACTTGGGAAGTTGAGGCAGGAGGATCGTTTGAGCCCAGGATTTGGAAGCTGCAGTGAGCTATGACTGTGCCATTGCTCCAGCGTGGGCGACAAAGCGAGAACCTATCTCTAAAAAAAAATGAAAAATTTTGTAAAACCAGAGTATGTGGAACAATATTGGATATTTGTTCCTGGCCAACAAGCTTTCATTGAGCAACATGTAAGAATTGCTGAAGGGGAACAAAATGATCCACCTCAGAACAGAATCTCTCCCCAGAAAGCTCAGGCACCATGCTTTGCAGAACAGAGAGGCTTGTTTCAGGAATGAAGACAGGGGTCGGGGGCACCTCAAGTAGCAGCTGAGGCCTGAAGCACTGCATCTAGAGCAGTGGTTTTCAAAGTGTGGTCTCTGAGCCAACAGCATCACCTGGGATGTGGTAAAAATGCAGATTCTCAGGCCTTGTCTCAGCCTTTCTGAGTCAGAAACTTGGTGGGGCGGGGGGAGGGGGACCGGGCAGTAATCTGCATTTTAACAAGTCCTCCAGGTGATTCTAATTCAATTTAAAGTTTGAGAATCATTGATGTAGTCTGGACTCTAGGAAATCATCTTGGAAATTTTGAGCCCTGCTGGATTACAGGCAGGAGGGAGGCAGGGAAGGACCCTGCTTTAAGCTCTCTGCAGTCATTTCCTCCCTAGTGTAAATGGGGATGGTAGTGGGGGTGGAGGGGGTGAAGGTGAGAACACCAGAGGCAGAGAGGCTGAGGAGGTAGAGGAGCACATCTTTCTGCCTTCCCTGTGGAAGGAGGATCCACCCAGTGCAATGACAAAAGCAGCTGCCTGAGTAGGATCCTGCCCTTCTGTTTCAGAGGCGTGGGGTCTGCAAATGTGTCTGGAAGGGTTCCGTGGAGGGATAGAGTTAGGGAGGTGAGATGGCCACAGGGAGGACCTAGGATCAGTCTGGAAATCAGTGCTAACTGGCTGCTGTGTACAACCTGCACAACAGTGCATGGTAGCCCTGCTCAGGAAGCAGGAGCTTAAACAAACAGAAGCTTCATCTTCAGAGCAAAGAAGAGACATGAAGGCAAATGCCAGGGTTGAGGGGGACAGTAGATGAAAGAGAAGATGAGCTCCAGAACAAGGTGTTTTAAGGGATTTGTTTTGATTGGGTCTGGTAAGACACACAGACACCGAAATGACTTATTGTAATTGCCAAAGCCAATGCACTGAGAATAGCAGGGTTTTGTGTTTGTTTGTTGTTTTTTGCAGCAAAGAAAGAGTTTAATAATCACAGGGCCAGCCAAGTGGAAGAATGAGAGTTAGCTCTTAAATCCATCTCCCCAAGAATTTGGAGGCCAGAGTTTTTCAGGGATCATTTGGTGGGCAGGCGGCCAAGGAATGGGGAATGCTGATTGGCAAGTTGGAGGTTGAAATCATGGGGGTCAAAGCTATCTTCTTGTGCTGAGTCCATTCCGGGGTAGGGGTCATAAGACTAGTCAAGCCAGTTTCATGGTATGGGTTACTGGTCCGGGTGGTGCCAGCTGGTCTATCAGAATGCAAGTTCTGAAAGGTACCTCAGACACCAGTTTTAGTTTTTACAACAGTGGTGTTCTCTACAGAAGCGTTTGGAGGAGGTTACAAATCTTGTGACCTCTGGCCACACAACTAAACCCCATCCTATCCTTGTGGCTAAGTTTTTATTAGCTTTACACAGGCAATTTTGGTCCCTGAGCAAGGTGGGGGTTAGTTTCAGGAAGGGGCAGTTATGATCTTTGTTTTAGAGTTAAACTATAAACTAAATTCCTCTCCTAGTTAGCCCGGCCTACACCCAGGAGGAAAGGCAGTTAGCTTGTGAGGTTAGAAGCAAGATAGAGTCATTTGGGTCAGATTTTTCTCATTGTCATCATTTCTCTCGGTCAGATTTCTTTCATTGTCACAAGTTTTACAAAGGTGATTTGATTATGAAGGAAGAAAGGTGTTTTGGTTGTTTTTGTTTGTTGTTTGTTTTGAGACAGGGTCTCACTTTGTCACCCAGGCTGGAGTGCATTGACACAATCTCGGCTCACTGCAACCTCCAACTTCCTGGCTCAGGTGATCCTCCCACCTCCGCCCCCCAAGTAGCTGGGACTACAGGCCTGTGCCACCACGCCTGGCTAACTTTTTTGTATTTTCAGTAGAGACGGGGTTCACCATGTTGAAACTAGGTTCGTCTTGAAACTAGGTTCAACAGGCTGGTCTTGAACTCCTGAGCTCAAGTGATCCTCCCGCCTTGGCTTCCCAAAGTGCTGGGATTACAGACGTGAGCCACTGCACCCGGCTGAAGGAAGAAGTTTATTATACTCGCAGATTCTCTAGAAGCAGGAGACATGGCCCACCGCACCAGGGGACACAGGAGGAACCCCCAGGCTGGGCAGGAGGCAGAGGGGGCCAGGAGAAAATGAGAACAACGGTCTTTACTGCAGTTTCCACGGGATGAGCGGATGAGGCAAGGTAGGCGGGCTTAAGCTTGGCTCGTCTGAATCATTTCCCCGCAGCCATGGGGGCTGCCCCTAGTGCTCTGGTACCGGGAGTATGACAGCCCAATAGCAGAGGTGGCTGGGGTTTGGGGCTCTGAATTGCTCAGTTTGCATTTGAAAGGCAGGCTGCCTCGTGAGTTGTTTACTGTACCTAGAAATTGGCTAATCCTGGCAGGGGCACCCCCTCCAGGGTTTTGCTTCTCTACAGAAAACAAAAGCCATGGTTAATCTACAGGGATAATGAAGTAAGATTCTGCAAGCTCGCCTACTCAATTGACCTGACCACTTTGTTACCATCTGTACACACCTGTGCTACCTGGGGCTCTTGGAGGCTTGAAATAGGGCCAGTGTGACTGAGGAACTGAATTTTACATTTTTATTCCAGTCTTCTGTTAAATAGGCTTCATAAGAGTCTAAAATATCTCATTTTTATATTGAAGACATGTTGAAATTATAATGTTTTGAATATATTGTGCATAAATTGAATATACTATTAAATTTAATTTCATCTGTGTCTCTTTGTAAAATGTGGCCTCTAGAAAACCTAAAATGACGTATGTGCTTGTATTATTTTTCACTGAACAGTACTGGCCTATACTTAATAGTGATTGGAAGTAAAATCCTAAAACAACAACAGTAAAATGGTGGCTTTTTAAAATTAAGGAGTTCTAGCCGGGCGCAGTGGCTCATGTCTGTAATCCCAGCACTTTGGTAGGCTGAGGCGGGTGGATCACCTGAGATCAGGAGTTCGAGACCAGCCTGACCAACATGGAAAAAAGTGTTTTTCTACTAAAAACACAAAATTATCTAGGCATGGCGGCGCATGCCTGTAATCCCAGCCACTTGGGAGGCTGAGGCAGGAAAATCGCTTGAACCCGGGAGGCGGAGGTTGCGGTGAGCCAAGACCGCACCATTGCACTCCAGCCTGGGCAACAAGAGCAAAACTCTGTCTCAAAATAAAATAAAATAAAATTAAGGAGCTCTTTAAAATCTGTTCTGAGATTTGTGTGCTTACAAAGCAGAGCACAGTCCATGCCTTCCTCCTGTTGGAGGATGACATCCTTCTTGCTGGGGATTGACAGCCACCCATCAGGATCTGGGAGACTCTGGGGTAGGAAGGAGATGATGAGGCTGAAAGCAAAAACTTCATGCTCAAGCAATTTCTTGAGAGAGAAATCTACCTCGGTTCCTGCAACCCAGCCACAGCCATGAAGCCCAGAAGCAATGTGTCCCATTTCTGTCTCTGCAGACCTCTGCTCCGCACTCTGCCCCAGACTGACTACTCCCTGGCAGAGACAAAGAACAGCAAAGAGGGCCAAGGGGCAGGCCCGGAGCAAGCCTCTCCAGCGGCCTCGTGCCCTCTCCCCTGCATGTTCTTGTGTGACTGCCAGTCCTGTGAAGTGCGTGTGATTCACAGAGATCCTCAAGGTTAGACTTTTGGAGGCACTGTGGTTATAAATTAGTACAAGAGGTTTCTTGGCACAGGATCCAGGAGCCCTGGCCCTGTGTCAGCTGCAGGAAAGCTTCTCAGCTAATTGGGGTGCTGGTGGGTTGGGGGATGGGGGCAGAAGGGGCCAAGGCTCCGTTCCAAGGACAGAGACAAAGCTGTCACCAGGCTCGCTCATGAAAACCCTGGGGCTGGTCAGGGCAGGGGTGGGGGCTCAAGGCTGGAAGAGTGACCTCACAGAGCACCAGAGGATGGGGTGCTGCAGTGGGCAGCCACCTGCACCTGCATACTTTAGTCATGGGTGTGGGGAGCACTGATCTCTGTGCAAACAGGATCTGAAATCCTAGGTCACATCCTGTAGTGAACTTGGGGTGAGATCCCTTGGTGGAGGGGCTCTCTTAAGTTGGGCAACAGCCATCTATGTAGCCTAGAAGAGCGACTACCTTGAAGAAGGAAAGAATGTTCTTCTTCCCACCAGTAGGGGCAATCTAGTTCATTCAGTCTGACAGGCTTTCTTTTAGGCCTACTATGTGCCAGACACTGGAGTCCAAGGCACTCGTGGTCCCTCCCTGCCCTCAAGGAGCTTTGAGGAGGAGGAAGTCACTGTGTAATAAATTAAAGTACAGGCAGGGTGCAGTGGCTCACGCCTGTAATCCCAGCACTTCGGGGGACCGAGGCAGGTGGATAACCTGAGGTCAGGAGTTTGATACCAGCCTGGCCAACATGGTAAAACCCCCATCTCTACTAAAAATATGCACAGAAAAATTAGCTGGGCATGGTGGTGGGTGCCTGAGGCAGGAGAATCGCTTGAACCCAGGAGGCAGAGGTTGCAGTGAGCTGAGACCATGCCATTGCACTCCAGCCTGGGCAACAAGAATGAAACTCCATCATATATATATATTATAAGTGTTGAGAAAGGGAAGGAGAAGGTACCCTCATCTGAAGGTCAGAGAAGGCCTCTTGAAGGCCTCTACATACAAGAACATGCATGTATATTTTGGCAATCCAGGGGAGGCTGAGGGCAGAGGACAGTGTTCCCAGTTGAGGGATTTGCCCACACAAAGGCTCGGAGGCGAGAGAGGGCTGTTCCACCATGAGTTAATGCATTCAGCAATAATGTGTGGATTTATTAGCCACACAGGTGCCAAATGTGTTTTGGGATGATTTTACCACCCTGACCTGCTCTAGAAATAAATACAATAACAAATACAATAGCGGTCCCTCATGTATTCACTTAGCATTCCTGGGGTATCAAAAGTGTGTCAGGCCCAAGAGTTCATTGTCAGAGGCCTGCAAACAGCCAGGGAGCCCGGAGGATGGCAGGCTTGGAGGTGCAGAATTTGGGGAGAGGAGGGAGAGGTACTGGGGGGCCAAAGCAGCTCCATCTTGGATGCTAATCTGCCATGTTGCATTCTGATTAACCCCAGTTCCAGGAAGCCTGTAAGATTTCCAGTGTATCTATTGTTCCTTTGGTAAAGGCAGGTACTTACTGTAAATCCTGCCCTTAGGTCAAACAACCTTGATGTCATAGTACTTCAATTATCCTACACATCCCTTTTGAAGCACCCCTCCCCTATGGCATAGAAGCCCTAGGTCTGAGAGATAACGCATGGATCCACCGTCTAGTCTTCTTGCTGCCCAAGACACTGACATGGCTTCTGTTCGTAAATTACTTGGAAACTATGGTTTCTTCTATTAAATGTTTCTTAAAAAACTGGATTCGCCAGCCTCTTTCTTCAGCCTATCAACTTCCTCAGACTTTGGGGTAGGTTTGCCTAGGCCTGCCCACCACAAAACAGGTGCAAAAAAGACAAGACATTGAGGGAGGCAGCATTCATTGCAAATTTGTGGCATGCTTTCTCTGAGAGCATGGAGGTCCACGGCACACTATCCTAGGAGCCTGAAGGAAGAGAAATATTATGGCACCTCTTTCTTCTGGGCTTCCCACATTTTGCCACTTGCCACATACTGGAAGCTCTATCTCATATTGTCTTGTGTCTTGACCCTCTCTCCACTCCCACTGCCTGCTCAGGGTCCCATCAGTTACTGCCTAGACTAAAACAACAGCCCCCTCATTAAAAAATTAGCAGGGCGTGGTGGCGTGCACCAGTAATCCCAGCTACTTAGGAGGCTGAGGTAGGAGAATTGCTTGAACCAGAGGCAGAAGTTGCAGTGAGCTGAGGTCGCACCATTGCCCTCTGGCCTGGGCGACAGTGAGAGACTCCATCTCAAACAAACAAATGAACAAAAAACCACAGTGGTGCTTATTAAAACACAAGAATCAAAATAGACTGAAAAGTAGAAGCTGGGCCCTGATGAGGGATTGGCTAGTGTGATCTCTGGCCAGTACTGACTGTCTGGATGGTCAGTGTAATGAGACAATGATGTCCGTGCCCCTTCGGCTGTATTGAGGTGTACTGAAGGAACAGGAGACAGGCAACCACTTGGCAGTCAGTGCAGAGAGGAGCAAGGGGAGGAAAGTGTTCATGTTATGGAAAAGTCAAGCAATATGTTCATGAAGAAACCATAGTTTCCAAGTAATTTATGATAACGACAAAAGCCATGCCTAGCAGTAAGACTAACAACAAATATACAAAGGTATTTATGGGTAAATCCCATCCAATTTATCCAAGATTTAATACAATTCCAAACAAGTTGCCTACAGAGCTTTCCTTAGCACCTAAGAAATTACCTCTAAAATGTATATGGAAAGAGAAGTTTCAAGAATAAGCAAGATTATTTAGAAAATGTTATCTTTAATCTACTAGATATTCAGAACTATTTAAATTATGGTAATTAAAACAAAGGCAGGAATAAAGCGTTAATGTTATGTATTCTAACAACGTAGAAATAGTAAAACTAACAATAACGGGAGAGAAAATGGGAAGTAAAATGACCTTAGTGATAGTCTTATGTAAAATTGCTAGGAATCAAAAGATGCCACTTACAGTAATATAAGCTTGAGGATTTTTAGCATACAAATGTGAAAACAAGTTATTACTGACTAAAACTGGATGATAAGAGAGGGGCACTCGAGCAAAGAAGACAAAAGATTAAATTGCTACTCATAGTAGGGAACCAATAAATGTTGTTCAAAGGAAGGAGAAAGTAAGTGTATTATATATAGACAGAAATGTGAAAGAAACCACTAAAGCAAATACAAACCTTCCTAAACACAAAGATGACTATAACAGCAACAAAAATGAACAAAGAAAACAGACCACATAGCAAAATAAACACACGCATATATGTGTATACACACACGTAAACACTCATATAAACGTTAAACAAAATAGTATGAAAGGACTGAGACAAAACATCTCTCTCATATCAAAAAATGAAAATGGGTTTAAATGACCTGTCAAAAGCAGTACACCATCTATGCCGTATTCAGAGATACACCCAAAACAACGTGACTTGGAAAGATTACAAATAAAACAAAAGTATGGGCAAGAGTATCTCTGCTGGATGTCAAAAAAAAAAAAAAAAAAAAAAAAAAAAAAAAAAAGGAGTTGGCAGCTCCAAGGGTCCATCCCTCCATAGAAACATTTAAAAATCAAGCAAAAACTTTCAGAATCAACTTTGTCAGAACTCTAGAAAAGCCAAAGGCTTACAATAACAAACATATCCTGTATCAAGAAAAAGCTACCCAGAAATGATAGGAAAGCTTTGTGGTGTTTTTATTTGCTCTTGTCCCATCCACCTCCAGGGCTCCTCAATGGTCTTGAAGGTGGTGGTTCATGTTCTGAGTGTGGGACTCTAGTCTTTCATTCTGGAGGGAATAGAGCAAACCCTATTTGTAAAGATTTGTTTTTCTTTTTTTCCTTCCTTCCTTCCTTCCTTCCTTCCTTCCTTCCTTCCTTCCTTCCTTCCTTCCTTCCTTCTTTCTTTCTTTCTCTTTTTTCTTTCTTTCTTTCTTTCTTTCTTTCTTTCTTTCTTTCTTTCTTTCTTTCTTTCTTTCTTTCTTTCTTTCTTTCTTTCTTTCTTTCTTTCTTTCTTTCCTTTCTTTCCTTCTTTCTCTCTCTCTTTCTTTATTTTTTTCTTTCTTCTCTTTCTTTCTTTTTCTTTTTTTTTTTAGACAAGGTCTTACTCTGTCACCCAGGCTGGCGTGCAGTGGCCTGATCATGGCTTACTGCAGCCTTGACCCCCACAGGCTCAGGAGATCCTCCCACCTCTGCCTTCTGAGTAGCTGGAGGCATGTGCTACCAAGTCTGGCTAATTTTTTTTGTATTTGTAGAGATGGGGTTTTACCATGTTGCCCAGGCTGGTCTTGAACTCCTGAGCTCAAGCAATCTATCTGTCTCAGCCTCCCAAAGTGCTGGGATTACAGATGTGCACTACTGAGATTTGTGTTTTTCTATTCTAACCGGTCTGGGAGTTAACCAAAGGACTGACATACAGTACTTGTTTTTGTTTTACCTAACTTGGAGCCAACTCATTGCAGAAAAGTGGCTGACATTCTCTAAAAGTATTATAAGCCAAACTACTTGCAGCCACTTTGGGCAAAAGGTTATGGTTGAGGAAGTGTCACAAGCCTGAGTGAAAAAGCTGGAAGAGAGTTTCTTTGGGAAATTGGGGCACTCAAAAGGGCCCTTACATACTTAGGAATTTAGAAGGCCAGATGCATCCCCAGGGCAGGACATATAATATGACCTGAGAAGATGCTACATTTTCACTTCTAGATGATCTCTAGGCTCAGTGCAAGGAGGAAGTGAAGGCTAAGGTAGAGTTGTAAATGGCCTGGCCAAACTTTGAAGACATGCTCCAACACAGAGCCAATCTGCAAAGAATGAGGAAAAGTTGAATTTCTTGCTTCTCATCTTTTTTGTCCCCCTCTATCTCTCTTTCTCCTTGTTTTGTTTTATTTGTGGGTGGAGAGTGGGAGGAATCCTGGCACCGAGGAAATCTCTTTCAAAACACTAGCTGAGTGCAAGATAAAGAAATAGAAACTTCAGAGACATCACAAAGAATAAAAAATAGTTTAGAAAAGTTACTAAATAAACAAATAGCTACAACCTATAGCAAGAAAGAAACCCTGAAGACAGGGAAAAATACAATTTAACAAAAAAGGATGAAGCATGCAAGGGGAAAAAATATGGCCCATTCATTGAATAAATTAACAAAAACTCTCCCTGAAGAAGCATAGATATTGAATTTGTTGGACAAATACTTTAAATTAATTGTCTTAAATATACTCAAAGAAGTAAAGGAGGTTGGGCATGGTGGTTCACACCTATAATCCCAGCACTTTGGGAGGCCAAGGCAGTCGGATCGTCTGAGGTCAGGAGTTTGAGACCAATCTGGCCAACATCTCTACAAAAATACAAAAATTAGCCTGGCATGATCATGATGATGTGCACCTGTAGCCCTAACTACTTAGGAGGCTGAGGAAGCAGAATTGCTTGAACCTGGGAGGCTGAGGTTGCAGTGAACCAAGATCACACCACTGCACTTCAGCCTGGGCAAGAGAGTGAGACTGTATCTCAAAATAAATAAATAAATAAATAAATAAAAGCATGGACAAAGAGCAAAGGAAACTAGAACAAAGTATGAACAAATAGAGAATATCAAGAGATAGAAATTATAAAAGGAACCAAATAGAAGTTCTGAAGATGGGGAATACAATAACTGAAATATAAAACTCACTAGAGGGCTTTTTTTTTTTTTTCCTGAGACAGGGTCTCTGTCACCCAGGCTGGAGTGCAGTGACATGATCATTGCTCACTGTTAACCTCCACCTCCTGGGCTCAGGTGACCCTCCTGCCTCAGCCTCCCAAGTAGCTGGGATTACAGGTACATGCCACCATGCCAAGCTAATTTTTAAAAAATTTTTTGTAGAGACAGGGTTTTGCCATATTGCCTAGGCTGGTCTCAAACTCTTGGCCTCAAGAGATCTGCCCATCTCGGCCACCCAAAGTGCTGGGATGAGCCACCTTGTTTGGCCCCTCACAAGAGGGCTTTAATAACAGATCTGAGTAAGGAGAAGAAAGAATAAGCAAACAAAAGATGGATCAATTGAAATAACTGAGTCTAAGGAGCAGAAAGAGAAAAGAATGAAGAAAAATAAACAGAGCTTGATAATAGTTTGTATGTTTTTCCCTACCCAAATCTCATATTGAATTATAATCCCAAGCATTGGAGTTGGGGTCTGGTGAGAGGTGATTGGATCATGTGGGTGAATTTCTTATGAATGGTTTAGCATCATCCTGTTGATGCTGTCCTCATGACAGTGAGTGAATTCTCATGAGATCTGAGTGTTTAAAAGTATGTGACACCTCCCTCTCTCTTGCTCCTGTTTTCGCCATGTGAGGTGTCTGCTTCCACTTTGCCTTTCCTCATGATTGTAAGCTTCCTCAGGCCTCCCCAGAAGCTGATGCTGGAACTGTGCTTCCTATACAGCCTGCAAAACCATGAGCCAATTAAACTTCTTTTTCTTGGTAAATTACTCAGTCTCAGATATTTCTTTAAAGCAATGCAAGAACAGCCTAATACAGAGCCTAAGGGACTGTGGGACATCAAGTGTACCAACATATGCATAATGAGAATTCTAGAAGGAGAGGAGAGGAGGAAGCAGAAGAAGAAGCAGAAGAAATGGAAGTGGAAGAAAGAAGAAGAAGGAAAAGAAGGAGAAGGAGAAGAAGAAAAGAAGAAGAAACATTTGAAGAAATAATGGCTTAAACCTTACCATAGGCTGAGCATGGTGGCTCACACCTGTAATCCCAGCACTTTGGGAGGCTGAGGCGGGTGGATCACTTGAGGTCAGGAGTTTGAGACCAACCTGGCCAATGCAGTGAAACCCCATCTCTACTAAAAATGCAAGAAAATTAGCTGAGCATGGTAGCACACACATGCAGTCCCAGCCACTCAGGAGGCTGAGGTAGGAGAATCTCTTGAACCCAGGAGGCAGAGGCTGCAGTGAGCCAAGATAGCACCACCGCACTCCTCCAGAGCGAGACTCCATCTCAAAAAATAATGATAATACTAAAATAAAAAATAAAAATAAAATAAGTATTCCCATAGTATCATTGTGGACTACACCAAACACTTGAAAAATTAACACAAATTTTTCTCAAAATATTTCAAGAAGTAGAAGAAAAGAAAAAACTTCTCAATTCATTCCATGAGGCCGGTATTACCCTGATACCAAAGGTAGACAAAGATACCATAAGACTTATGAATATAAATATAAAAATCATCAACATAATGCTAGCAAACTAAGTTCATCAGCACATCAAAAGGATTATACACTATGACCAAGTGGATTTATTCCAAGAATGCAAGCATGGTCCAACATAAGAAAATCCATCAATGTTATATACCACATTAATAGAACTACAGAAGAAAAACCACACATGATTATCTCAGTTGACACTAAAAACACATTTGACAAAATCCAACACCCTTTCATGATGAAAGCACTCAGAAAAGAGGAGTAGAAAGGACTTCCTCAACATAAGGACATTTATGAAAAACTCACAACTAACATCATACTTAATGGTGAAAGACTGAAAGCTTCCCCCCTAAGATCAGTTACAAAACCCTGGGATTGGCAATGAAATGCCAGCTTTCACCACTGCTATTCAACATTATACTGGAAGTTCTAGCCAGAGCAATTAGACAATAAAAGAAAAGTTCTCTCAATTGGAAAGGAAAGAGTAAAACTATCTCTATAAACATAATCCTCTATAAAGTCCCAAAGAATCCACAAAAATAACTACTAGAGCTAATGAATAAAAATTCAGCAAAGTTAAAAACTTTAAGACAACAATTCCATTTACAACAGCATCGAAAAGAATAAACACCTATGAATAAATTTAGCCACAGAAGCAAAAGACTTGTCTACTGAAAGCTACAAAACATTGCTGAAAGAAATTAAAGAAGACCGAAATCAGTGGAAAGACAACCTGTGTTCATGAGTTGGAAAACTTAATATTGCTAAGATTGCAATACAACCCAAATAAATCTACAGTTTTAATGCAACACTTACAAAATTCTATTTGCCTTTTTGCAGATTTGGAAAACCTGATCCCAAATTCATATGAAATGTAAAGGCCCCAAATTACCAAAACAATCTTGAAAAAAAAATGAAAGTTGGAGGACCCATACTTCCTAATTTTGAAACTTACTACAAAGCAATGGTAATTAAGACTGTGTGTTACTGGCATAGGAATAGACATATAGGTCAATAGAATAGAATTCAGAGTCCAGAAATAAACCCCGACATCTATAGCCAATTGATTTTGTACAAGAATGCTGAGATCACACAAAATGGGAAGAATAATCTCTTCAACAAATAGGACTGGGACAATTGGATAGCACATGCAAAAGAATGGAGTTGTTCCCCTAACTCACACCTTACACAAAAACGAATTCAAAATGGATGAATAGCTAAGTATAAGAGCTAAAAATCATAAAACTCTTGGTCTGGTGTGGTAGCTCACGCCTGCAATCCCAGCACTTTGGGAGACCAAGGTGGGTAGATAACCTGAGGTCAGGAGTTCGAGACCATCCTGACCAACATGGTGAAACCCCATCTCTACTAAAAAAATACAAAAATTAGTCAGGTATGGTGGTGGGCGCCTACAATCCCAGCTATTCAGGAGTCTGAGGGGGGAGAATAGCTTGAACCCAGGAGGTGGAGGTTGCAGTGAGCTGAGATCGTGCCACTGCACTCTAGCCTGGGCAACAGAGTGAAACTCTGTCTCAAAAAAAAAAAAAAAAAAAAAAAAAAAAAAAAAAAAAAAAATCAAAAACTATTGTAAAAAATATAGAATTAAATACTCATGGATTCTTAGATATGACACCAAAAGCATTAGCAAAAAAATTAAATTTAAGTTTATCAAAATTAAAAACTTTTATCCATCAAAAAACATGATCAGGAAAGTGAAAAGGCAAGCTACAGAATGGGAGAAAATCTTTGCGAATCATAAACCTTATAAGGATCTAGTATCCAGAATATATAAGGAACTTCAACATAAAAAGGCTAAGAACCCAAATGAAAAATGGGCAAAGGACTTGAATAGACATTTCTCCAGAGAAGATGGACAAACAGCCAAATGGGCACATTAAAAGATAATGAATTTCTTTAGTCATTAGGAAAATGCAAATTCAAACTACGTGGCTGTAATTTTTTTAAAAAGGAAAATAAGTATTGATGAGGATGTGGAGAAACCGGAACTCAAATATATTGATGGCAGAATGTCAAACACTCTGGCCACTGTGGTTAATGCTAATGTGGCCACTGTGGTTAAACAGTTTGGTCCTTCCTCAAAAAGTTAAACATTGACCTAGAAATTCCAGTCCTCATTATATGTCCCAAAGCATTAAATAAATATATGTCCAAACATGTTCATAGCAGCATTGTTCACAATAGTTTAAAGACAGAAAAAACCCAAAACATCCACCAACAAATGAATGAATAAACAAATTGTAATATATCCATACGATGTAACATTAATAACACAGTCATAGAAAGGAATGAAGTACTGACACACTGCAACACGGATAAACCTTAAAGACATTACGCTAAGTGAAAGAAGGCAGACAGGAAAGGTCACATATGATTTCACGTGCACAAAATGTCCAGAATAGGAAAATCCTCAGAGACAGAAACTAGACTGATTGTTGCCAGGGCTGATGGGAAAGGAAAATGGTGAGTAACTGTGGTATTTCCTTCTAGGGTGTTGAAAGTGTTTTAAAGCTAGAGTGAGTAGGTGGTTGCACAACCCTGTGAATTGTATAGTAAATACTACCGTATTGTTCAGTTTAAAATAGTTAATTTTATGTGATGTTAATGTTACCTCCATAAAATAAAAGTATATCAAGAACATTCAAACATAGAGGAGACCCTGCCTTAATATCACATAGGGTAGAATTTAGACAAAAGTCATTACACAAGACAAAGAAGGATGATCTAAACAAGATGACCTAAAGTTAATATTGAAACATTGCTATCGACAGAATGTTTGTGTTCTCTCGAAATCTATATGTTGAAACCTAATCCCCAATGTGATGGTGTTAGGAGGTGAGGGGGCCTTTAGGAGATGGTTGGGTCATGAGGGTGGAGCCCTCGTGAATGGGATTAGTGCCCTGATGAGAAAACCCCCAGGAACTTCATGGCCCTTTCCACCATATGAGGACACAGAGAGGACATGGCTGTCTATGAACTAGGAGGTGGGTCCTCACCAGACACCATATCTGTGGGCAGCTTGTTCTTGGAGTTTTCAGCCACTAGACCTATGAAAAGTAAATTCCAGCCTTTACACATGTGAAAAATAAATTTGTGTTGTCTGTAAGCTACTCAGCCTATGATAGTTTGTTATAGCAGCCCGAACAAAGACAAAAATAAAATGGAAGACAGTAGAATAATGTAACAATGATGTAAGACTATCTCCATCTCCACTATAAAGCCCAAGTATTAAAACAATGTGATATTGGCACATTAATAGATAATACCAATGGAACAGAAAAGAATCTGGAAATAGACCAAAATATATAAAAGAATTTAAAATATGATAAAGGCAGCATCTCAAGTCAATGAAGAAAAAAATGGACTGATTAACGAAGGTTTGCTACAACTTTGGGTAAAGAAAAAATTGAATCTACACCTTTTACTCAGTGCCAGGATAAACTGCAAATGGATTGATATTTAAATATAGAAAAGTGAAATGATACAAGCCCTAGAAGATAGCAAGGGGCAAATTCTTTATAATTTTTGAGTGGGAAAGGCCCTTTAAACCACGACTCGATAACCAAAACCATTGAAAACTTGATGTGTTTGACTACATAAATATTTTTAAAAAACAAAATTTGCATGATTAAAAACTCAATAAGCAAAGTCCAAAGACATATACTTGTAAGCCCTGTCCCAGAAAAAGTGCTGATTTTTCTATTTTATAGAGCATTTCCAGAAATTGAGAAGAAAAGAACCGATAATTTAACAGAAAAATTGATAGAAGAACATAAAAGTGGCCAATAAATATGTGAAAGATGCTCAACCTCTTTCATTTTAAGAGAAATTAAACCTCCACTGATACAATTTTTTACCTTTCAGACTGACAAAAATCCCAAAGTTTAAAACCACACTCTGTTGGGAGGGTGGGCAGGAATGCACACTCAAATGTTACTCAAATATTTGTGAAGTGTACAAATACACCTCCATTCTGTTTTGCAGAATTGCAAGTGCATTTATCCTCTAACTCATTAATCCCATTTGGGGAATCTGTTTCCCAGATATATCTGCTTCATTAAGCTGGCGTAGGCAAACAATGGCCTACTGGCTACATCTAGCCTGCAGTTTGTTTTCATACAGGCTGTAAGCTAAGAATGATATTAACATTTTAAATGGTTGGATTTACATACAAAAAATTAGCTGGGCATGGTGGCACACGCCTGTAACCCAGTTACTTGGGAGGCTGAGGCAGGAGAATTGCTTGAACCCAGAAGGCAGAGGTTGCAGTGAGCCGAGATCGTGCCATTGCACTCTAGCTTGGGCAACAAGAGCGAAACTCTGTCTCAAAAATAAATACATAAATAAATAGTTGGATAAAATCCAAATAAGAAACATTTTCTCACATGACAAATATATTAAATTTAAATCTCAGCATTTATATATAAATTTAGAATTTCACCAATAAAAATTTGGTGATTTTTTTTTTCTTTTTTGTTACATAAGCATCAGCATAATATCCCTAATTGTACCTGTTGGCTCAAGAAGTCTAAAATATTTACTATCATCTGGCTATGGCAAACATTTGCCATCGCCTGCATTATAGCACTACTTATAGGCGCAAAGTATTGGAAACCACCAAAAATGTCCAGCAATGTGGAAATAATCAATAGTATATCCCCACAATAAAACTCCACAAGGCTATTTTTAAAAAATGAAAAAATTCTCATTTCACTGATGAAGATTTCCAGGATATTTTTAAGTGAAAAAAGGTACAAAATAATGTATGTCATTGCTCCACTTTGTGTAAGAAAGTAGGAAAATTAGAATATATGTGTAATGTATGCATTTTTTAGGTTGTATTTGCATTGAGAACCACTGGAAGGACAAACCAGAAACTAATAAATATGGAAATATGGATACCTATAAAGGTGAATGGGGACAGTGGTGGGAGACCTAGTGCAGTGTTTGTTTGGTTTTGGTTTGGTTTGTTTTGGTTTTTTAAAGACAGAGTCTTGGCTGGGCGCGGTGGCTCAAGCCTGTAATCCCAGCACTTTGGGAGGCCGAGGCAGGTGGATCACTAGGTCAGGAGCTCAAGACCAACTTGGCCAACATGGTGAAATCCCGTCTCTACTAAAAATACAAGAATTAGCCGAGCATGGTGGCGGGCACCTGTAGTCCCAGCTACTCCGGAGGCTGAGGCGGGAGAATTGCTTGAAACCGAGAGGCAGAGGTTGCAGTGAGCCAAGATTGTGCCATTGCACTCCAGCCTGGGCAGCAGAGTGAGACCCCATCTCAGAAAAAAAAAAAAAAAAAAAAAGAGTCTCACTCTGTTGCCCAGGCTGGAGTGCAGTGGCGTGATCTCGGCTCACTGCAAACTTCGCCTCCTGAGTTCAAGCTATTCTTGTGCCTCAGCCTCCCGTGTAGCTGGGATTACAGGTGTGTGCCACCATGCCTGGCTAATTTTTGTATTTTTAGTAGAGATGGGGTTTTGCTGCATTGGCCAGGCCAGTCTCGAACTCCTGACATCAAGCGATCTGCCCACCTCGACCTCCCAAAGTGCTGGGATTACAGGCGTGAGCCACCACCCCCAGCTGTAATGCAGTGTTTTAGTTGCTGAATCCTTGTGCCTAAACAACATTGCCTGGTATATGAACTAGGTGTTCAATTGATATTTATTTATTAAATGAATGAATGAATTAATAAGACATATTCCATGTGGAACTAAAGGGTAGCGCTTGGATCAATGGTGAGAATTCAGTGAAGGTTTTAGCTCGGCATCAGGATGATCTGTTTACTCAAGCAGTCGGAACAGGACTGGGCTACTTTAGGAGACGGAAGATGGGCCACTTGGTGTTAATATATTGGTTCCCAAACCTGAATACATGTAGGGGGATTTAAAACCAGATTTCTAGGACTTATTGTATAATGAATCAGAATCTCTGAGGGTATATCCCAGATGCCTGGGTTTTGGGTTTTGTTTTTTTTTTTTTTTTTTGGCTTCTCAAGAAATCCGTATGTATTCAGCCTAGCACCATTCGTTCACTTATTTATCCAGGAACTCTCTGTGGAGCACCTACTACACGCCACGCTGCTGCGTGAGGTGATGAGGACAGAGCCAGGACTAAGACAGGCAAGATCTGAGCTCTAATGAGACTGGCAGTCTAGAGGGAGAAGAAACAGGCAACAGGGAAGTAAAAGGACCAATACAGAAGATCATTTCACACACCCAATGAAGACGATAAGGCAGGGTGAAGTGATAGGGAGTTTTAACTGGCTGGGGAAGGCCTCCCAAAGAGTCATTTTAGCTGGGAACTGTATAAGAAGGAGCTGCAGTCATGTGAAGAAGTGAACAAAGAACATTCCAGACAGAGGGGCAGCATGCAAAGGGTCTGTGGTAGGAACAAGCTTGATGGTACCAGATTGACCAGGAGGCCACTGTGGCCACAGGGGAGGAGCAGAAATCAGTCAGTTCTAAGAGGTGGGCAGGGAAGAGGTCAGGAAGGGTGGTGTCGGCCAAGGTGGGGAGTTGAGCTTTTATTTGATGAGTAGTGTGAAGGCCTGAAGTTTGGGAGCCACGTTAGAAGGATGCAAACATCACACCTGGCAGAAGCAGGAGTTGAGACCCACACCTTGGTCAGCTGATTTCTGTTCCCATCCTCCCCAAGAGTACTTGTGTATTTTTTCCCCAGGGGTCCATGCCTCTTACATTTCTACATCCTTGCTAGTGCTCAAGGGTGTCTTCAACACAATGGATACTCAATAGTTACTGAATAAAATGATAAACAAATTATTCTGAAAAAGGAATAAATACAATGAACAAAAGAAGGCAACTGGTCCAGATTTTCATCCAATCTTCTTTATGGATTTCTTGAGGGTCTTTAGCAGGAGCTCACTATTCCAGTAATTTACCATTTTCCAGTGAAATTACTAGTTTGAAAGACAGATCTTATTTAAATACATGCAAATATGTGTCTTTAATCCAAAGAAATTAGGCTGAATTAGTGAATATATGAAAAATTTCTAAACAGATGGCTTTCAATTTTTAAAACATTGTGTAGTTTTATGTACTTCTTAGATGTAATTATCTTAAATACTACCTTAAATGCAAATTAACATTTAAAATACTAATTTCAAGGCATGTAGTACTCAAGAAGGGTTCCTAACCTATACAATGTATAAAAATCAGCCATCTAAATGTGTGTAACATGGCTGACACTTTCCAAATGAGAACCATGACTAAGAGCTGAAACCACTGAAAGGACCATTTGTTGGATGAAGGTTTTGTGGAGGGAAGCACATGGGAACTGGCATCCTTCTAGGAGCAGTCCCAGATCCAGCACCATCTTGCTCTGCGATTTGGACAAGCTCCTTCCTCTCTCTGGGTCCTAGGTGAGAGATGGACTAGATCATGGGTAGGGCTGTTTTTTAGTTATAAAAATGCTGTGCAATCTATTCACCAAGAGAATGGGGAAAGGCAAAAGCCTTTGAGAAAAGGGTTGTTCCTCATTCACAAACACTGAAACAAATGTCACCTCCAGTGACGGGGGTGGGGAAGAAGAGCAAAGAGCACCCTTCAAATCAGCCAAGATAGAAGAGTTTGCAGATGAAAAAGTTAACCCCAAGTCAAGCCACATCTAGAAGAGAACTGGTGTCAAACATCAACAGCTGAGTACACACAGCGTTTGCAGTTTTTTTGACAAACATCTGATGTGGCTTTTGGTGTGAGCAAGCATCCTCTCTCCAAAATTGGTTAAATGGAAAGCTTTGATAATTCCCTAAATTCCTGCTAAGTGTGTTGAAATCTGATCCTTGACAAAAATACACCCTGAAAGGACAATGCTTTGGGAAGGAAAAGAAACACTGGTTATCCACAGGCCCCAGACATGAATCTCACAGAAACCATTAATGAGAACATTTTTCTAGCTTACAAACACAATGACAAAACCAGCGGCTACCCAACCTGCTCCCAGATTTTCCTACACTTGTGTACAACTGCTAATTCCATATAAATATAAGCAGAAAAATAGCTCTTGGGACTCTTAAAACAAAGCCTATTTTCTGCCACTCTCCACCCACAACCATCTGTTAGACTCGCGATGGAAGCTGCAGAAGATGACAGCAACCTCACAAGGAAGCTTCACAGGAAAAGCAGCTTCTGAAGGGAGAGGTCAGCATTGGAAACATAACCTATTTTAGATTTCAAACCTGTTTGGCTAATATGTTCAAGAGAATTTAAACTACGTTTAACAATCAATATGTTTTGGTTTAAAATAACAACAAAAAGAATAAAAAATAAAAAGGAAATCTCTTGACTCTGCTTAACTGCACTAATTGTTATTTCTTCACTTATTTATTCGACCAGTGCTTGAACACCTACCATGTGCTAGACTCTGTGTCAAGGGCAAGGAGATACAACAAAGAACATGTCCTTGCCATGATGAGGCTCATGAGACAGATGAAAGGACAAGTAAACGGAGAAATCATATCAGTACGATGATTTCCTTCATGGCACCCACAGGTAAGGGGCTAAGACAGAAAGTCACTGTCCCATTCATTCAGAGGATGACCAGAGAGCAACTTTAGATAGGAGGACCGGAGAGCAACTCTGAACAGGATTAAGCCCTAAAAGATAAGATGACACAGAGAAGTGTTCTCAGCAAAAGTAATGGCCACATACAAAGGCAATGAGTCAGGAAATAGTTTGTTAAAGTCGAGGATCAGATACACCAGTGGGACTCGAGTGTGGTGGGTGAGATGAAGTAATATGGATGAGTTTGGAGGGAAAGGCAGGACAAGACCGCGGAAGGTCTTACAGCCAGGTTAGGAATTTGGATGTTAAGTGCAATGGGAAGCAATGGAAGGGAGAGGTTTTAGGAGGAAATTGATCAACTCTGATTGTTAGAGGATTCATATTGGCTACCATGTGACTTGATTAGAAATAGATAAGAATGGAGATAGGGAGAAGTGTCATGAGCTTGCTGCAGTGCAAGAGATGGGCAGTGGTCTGGAGAAGGTGGTGGTAGTCTGAACAAGGAGAAGAATGGATGGATTCAATATATATTTTGCAGTGCATATCAAAAGATGTGTTGATGGATTGTAATTGGGTTGGGGTGGTGGTGCCATATCCTGAGATGGGAAGGACTGGAGCGAGCAGGGGTAGGATGAAGAGGTGGTAGAAACAGGTTAGGGAGAAAGCAGGAAAAAAACTGTTCCATTTTGCACATGGTAAGTTTGGATATGTCTGTGAAACTTCCAAGTGGGGGTGTCAACAAAGCATTGGATATAGGAGAATGGAATTCGGAACAGAATTCTGGGCTAAAGATAACACTTTGATGTCACCAGGATAAAGATGGCACAGAGAGGCACAGAAGTCCTAGGAAAAACCCCTGAGAAGCTCCAACATGCCATGTAAATGTTAGGCAAGCAAAATTCTTCAAACATAGCTTCAGGACGGCTACTTTGCCCCTGCAGTCAAATACTACAGTCATATGATTGGAAAGGGTAACTAACAACCATGGTCTGGAGAGCCTGGAAACCTCTAGCACTGGAAACGAATGAGCACTTGAAAAGTGATTAGACCACCACAGAGGAACAATTCTCTGAGCATGATGTTCTGGAGGTGATTTGGGAACTTAGATAGCTTCAGATGGGAAAGTATGGGAGATATTTAAGAATTGCTATAGAAAATTTAAGTAACTCCACCTTTAATCTGTAATGAACTGCCAAGAAAGAATGATTATTTTTGAGACAGGATCTTGCTCCATCATGCAGGCTGGAGTACAGTGACGTGATCATAGCTCACTGCAGCCTTGACTTTCCAGGTTCAGGCAATTCTCCCACCTCAGCCTCCCAAGTAGCTGGGGCAACTGATGTGTGCTCCACCATACCGGTCTAATTTTTAAATTTTTTTGTAGAGACGAGGTCATACCATGTTGCCCAAGCTAGAATGACTTGTTTAAAGCACATGATCTCAAAATCTTACAAGGGCAGGAAAGGAAAGCATTTGTTACAGGAATTGTTCATAGCACAATTTCTAGTGGCCATGGAGCTTGCTCAGTGAGAGGCATTCTTTGTTTTTTTTTTTTTTTTTTTGGAGTGAATGAAACTGGGAAATAACTTAATCACCCTTATTTGACAGTTGAGGAAATAAAATCTGAGGTTTACAGTGTAGTCACTTGTCTAGTCACAATTTGTCATTCCCAACCTCAGCTGCAATCATCTGGTAAGTTTATGAACCAAAACTCAACAACCAACCACACAAACAAACAAACTAAAACAAACACAAAAAAGCAGCATCCCGACTCACTTTTGAAGATCCTGATTCATTCAGCCTGGGACGAGTGAGATCCACACATCGGTATTTTTCAAAGTTTGCCTATTTCTTTCAGAGGTTGTCAATAAAGAACAAATCAAATAAAAAAATAAAAGCTCACCCAGGTGGTTCTGACAGCCAGAAGCACCAGATAGGACTTGTACTCAGGCTTTCAAACCTGAGTATCTGTCCTCGATACTTTACTTTTTACTTTGTCACTGCTAAACTCTCATCACTTCTATTTCCTTAGCAACCACTGACCTCCACCACTTGTTCTCCACCTTGGTGTGGCTCTTCTAAAGGAAATTAGAATGCCCTGGATGACCAGATCCTCCTCCCCATTGCTACTCAGTCTCTTCCTCTGCTCCCACCTCCACCCTGGCCACATAGATACTGAGGTTCTGCTGATCACACTTTCTTTTCCCCAGTCTGTTCTTTTCTAGCAGATCTCATCCATTCCAGTTTCTGCAAAGCCTTTGGTGTTACTGAGGCCAGTCTTATCTCTGGTCTTGACCCGACCTCCTGCCCAGTATGCAGAACTGTGGCATTTATGATTTACAAAATAACAATTTAAAGAGGACCTTAAATTGTTTCTTTATAAACGTATGAGTTAATCTATTGAGGCAGGTCCTGAGATAGGAGAAGACTGGAGTGTGTGGTGGTGGGATGGTTAATCCAATCATGTAGCTGTTGTGGCAGACACACCTTTGGGTGGCCTTATGATTCCTGTCTCTTAGTGTCTATGCCCTTGGTGTAATTCCCTCCCCTTGAGTGTGGGGAAGGCCAGTGACCTGCTTCTAACCAATAAAATACGGTAAAAGTGAAGAGATTTTGCAGAGATGAAGTCCCTAATAAATTGACTGAACTAATCAAAGACTGTGTTTCGTGAGCCTGATCTAATCAGACGAGCCTTTTCCAGATATAATTGAAGTCGCTAATAAGTTGACTGAACTAATCAAAGACTGTGCTCCCATTGCGTGGGCCTGAACTAATCAGGCGAACCTTTTCCAAGAGCCAAGATCTTCCCTGAAGTAAGAGACTCCAAGCAGTGAAAACTCTCCATTGCTGGCCTCAAATTGTTACGAATTCTACAGCCACAGAGAAAGAATTCTGTCACAATCTGAGGAGCTTGGACGCAGATCCTTCTCTACTTGGCCCACGGGATGAGAATTAGCCCTGGCACCACTTTGATTTCAGCCTTGTGCTAGATTCCAGACTCACATAATAATGTGCTATTGTTTTAAATTTGTAATAGTTTTTACTCAGCAGATAACTAACATAGATGTCCGTGTTCTTCTAAACAATAATTGTTGAACATGTTCAACATTGGTAAAAGGAAAATGTCATTGCTTTCGAATATGCTGTTCACCAAATCAAATTTGTATACTGAAGGTGAAATAATTTTCCTTTTGTGACTGTAGTCGATCTCTTGTTTTAGCACTGAAAAGTAACTGCAGAATCCTAGGCTCTCCTGAGGATAACAGGTGTTCACTGAGGGAGAATCAGTGTTCAGAAATATGTTATCATCTTGTTCTGCAATGTTACTGAGTCAGCTAGTGTAACAAGGGTTTTGTTCAAATATGCAATAATACTGTAAGGGAGATTTCATGAGAAAAACACATTATTACTATTATTATTATTATTATTATTATTATTGAGACGGAGTCTCGCTCTGTCATCCAGGCTGGAGCACTGGAGTGCAGTGGTGTGATCTCAGCTCCCCCTCCTGGGTTCACACCGTTCTCCTGCCTCAGCCTCCCGAGTAGCTGGGACTACAGGTGCCTGCCACCACGTCTGGCTAGTTTTTTGTACATTTAGTAGAGACAGGGCTTCACCGTGTTAGCCAGGATGGTCTTGATCTCCTGACCTCATGATCCACCTGCCTCGGCCTCCCAAAGTGCTGGGATTACAGGTGTGAGCCACCGCATCCAGTGAAAAACACAGTATCTTTAAGTACACACAGGACACTTTAATTTTGATATGACATAAACTTCAAGCCTAAAATTACTTCTAGAGAAATATGTGGCTTAGTGTTTGTCTTCCCTATGCTAAAATTTCAACCACAATTGGATATAATGCACTCAGTAACTAACAGCAACAAAGCCGTTATGTTTGAAATCAGCAGTTTCCCCTTTGGACAACAGGAAGAGGAAAAGGAGTAGTAGGAGGGTGCGTAGGGTCTGATTTGTTACTGATGCTTTTGAATGGTGCTGTTAAGTCCATGGATACTGACAAAAGCAGATTTTTCTGAAAGCAAGATAGCCACCTAGGGAGGTGGAGGGTGAGGAGATTAGATTCCTATAGCATTGGATCTGGCACAGATGTTTGAGGTTATCCAATTCCATTCATTCATTGCATGATACAAGCTCAGAGATAGGAAGACGAGAAAATCACTAGCCAATTAAATGGCAGAGCAGGGATTAAAACCCAGCTTAACAAATTTCTGTGATAGAATATCCACATTCTATCTTAATTGTTCTCTCCACTGTCCTCCCGCTAAAAAAAATACAATTCTTTGAGACTTGTAGTCTAATATTAAAGTTGGTTAGTTCTGCACAAGATCAGCTACATTATTTGATCCAATACAATTGTTCATAGTCAGCCTTGATGATATTAATGACTTAAAAAAAGAGCTCTGTTGTTCTCCTTGAAGGGGTCCTTCACATCCCTTGTAAGTTGGATTCCTAGGTATTTTATTCTCTTTGTAGCGATTGTGAATGGGAGTTCACTCATGATTAGGCTCTCTGTTTGTCTGT
Organism: Macaca thibetana thibetana; assembly: GCF_024542745.1. Taxonomy (NCBI): domain Eukaryota; kingdom Metazoa; phylum Chordata; class Mammalia; order Primates; family Cercopithecidae; genus Macaca; species Macaca thibetana. Next base: position 94,139,486 of record NC_065589.1, read on the forward strand.
TATTGGTGTATAAGAATGCTTGTGATTTTTGCACATTGATTTTGTATCCTGAGACTTGGCTGAAGTTGTTTATCAGCTTAAGGAGATTTTGGGCTGAGACGATGGGGTTTTCTAAACATACAATCATGTCATCTGCAAACAGAGACAATTTGACTTCCTCTTTTCCTATTTGAATACTCTTTATTTCTTTTTCTTGCCTGATTGCCCTCGCCAGAACTTCCAACACTATGTTGAACAGGAGTGGTGAGAGAGGGCATCTTCGTCTTGTGCTGGTTTTCAAAGGGAATGCTTCCAGGTTTTGCTCATTCAGTATGACATTGGCTGTGGGTTTGTCATAAATAGCTCTTATTATTTTGAGATAGGTTCCATCAATATCTAGTTTGTTGATAGTTTTTAGCATGAAGGGGTGTTGCTCAAGGAAATAAAACAGGACATAAACAAATGGAAAAATATTCCATGCTCATGGATAGGAAGAATCAGTATCGTAAAAATGGCCATACTGCCTAAAGTAATTTATAGATTCTATGCTATCCCCATCAATCTACCATTGACTTTCTTCACAGAATTAGAAAAAACTACTTTGAATTTCATATGGAACAAAAAAGAGCCCATATAGCCAAGACAATCCTAAGCAAAAAGAACAAAGCTGGAGGCATCATGTTACCTGACTTCAAACTATACTACAAGGCTACAGTAACCAAAATAGCATGGTACTGGTACCAAAACAGATATATAAACCAATAGAACAGAACAGAGGCCTCAGAAATAACACCACACATCTACAACCATCTGATCTTTGACAAACCTGAGAAAAACAAGCAATGGGGAAAGGATTCCCTATTTAATAAATGGTGTTGGGGAAACTGGCTAGCCATATGCAGAAAACTGAAACTGGACCCCTTCTTTACACCTTATACAAAAATTAACTCAATGTGGATTAAAGACTGAAACCTAAAACCATAAAAACCCTAGAAGAAAACCTAGGCAATACCTTTCAGGACATAGGCATGGGCAAAGACTTCATGACTAAAACACCAAAAGCCATGGCAAAAGCCAAAATTGACAAATGGGATCTAATTAAACTAAAGAGCTTCTGCACAGCAAAAGAAATGATCATCAGAGTGAACAGGCAACCTACAGAATGAGAGAAAATTTCTGCAATCTATCTATCTGACAAAGGGCTAATATCCAGAATCTACAAGGAACCTAAACAAATTTACAAGAAGAAAACAACTCCATCAAAAAGTGGGCAAAGGATATAAACTGACGCCTCTCAAAAACAGACATTTATGCGGCCAATAAACGTGAAAAAAAGCTCATCATCACTAGTCATTAGAGAAATGCAAATCAAAATCACAATGAGATACCATCTCGCACCAGTTAGAATGGCTATCATTAAAAAGTTAAGAAACAACAGATGCTGGAGAGGATGTGGAGAAATAGGAACACTTTTACACTGTTGGTGGGAGTGTAAATTAGTTCAGGTGGAGTGTAAATTAGTTCAGTGGAAGACAGTGTGGCGATTCCTCAAGGATCTAGAACCAGAAATACCATTTGACCCAGCAATCCCATTACTGGGTATATATCCAAAGGATTATAAATCATGCTACTATAAAGACACATGCACACATATGTTTACTGCAGCACTATTCACAATAGCAAAGACTTGGAACGAACCCAATGCCCATCAATGATAGACTGGATAAAGAAAATGTGGCATATACACCACGGAATACTATGCAGCCTTAAAAAAGGATGAGTTAATGTCTTTGCAGGGACATGGATGAAGCTGGAAACCATCATTCTCAGGAAACGAACACAGGAACAGAAAACCAACCACCACATGTTTTCACTCATAAGTGAGAGTTGGTCAGTGAGAACACATGGACACAGGGAGGGGAACATCACCCACTGGGACCTGTTGGGGGGGTGGGGGGTCAGGGGAGGGGTAGCATTAGGAGAAATACTTAATGTAGATGACGAGTTGATAGGTGCAGCAAACCACCACGGCATCTGTATACCTATGTAACAAACCTGCATGTTCTGCGTATGTATCCCAGAACTTAAGCGTGTATATATTATATACACGTATGTGTGTATATATATGTATATATGTGTATATTTTTATACATATATGCTGTAAACTGTATGCTCAGCATTAGAGCTCATATAATTTGCTTCCTTAATAAGCAACCAATGACACACGGGGCCACATGCGCACTTCCATGAAGTTTCTCAGTGTGGCCTCTTTCATGGAGTTTCAAGAACTTGCTATCTTATAGGTGGGGAAACAGATCTGGAAAGAGCTAAACCAGCCAAGACTTGGACCAGACCTTGCTTGCTCCCATTGCTTTGTGTTGAGAGCTTTAGCACTTACTGGCTAGGTCCAGCAGGCAGAAGAGAATATTTGGGTTTCCTCAGGGGATGGCTAGAAGCCACAGTTGGATATAATTCACTCAGTCTTGTGGTGTAATAGTTGGGAGGCTGTCTTCTAAATGAAATTCTGAACTACTACGGATGCTGCTAACAAGTGGACTGAGAAATAGAATAAATACTTCTTTGTGGAGGGCTTCTTTCATGTTTAAGGTAGAAGGCAGTGGTTAGAAGTGTGGACTCCTAAGTGTAACTCCTCAGTAACTTAACAGCTATGTGACATAGAGTAAGTTACCTAACTTCTCTAAACTTCATCTTCCTGATCTTTAAAATGGCAAAAATAATATTACTAAACAGGATTGTCAGGAGTAAATGAATAAGTCATTAAGAGAGAACACTACATGCCCCATGATGTTAGCTATTATGATGCTGCTGTCAGCAATGAAAAACATCACTTATCTTACAGGATATAATATTCAGAATCCCTTGAGATATCCTTACCTTTTAAAATTTGGAAGTTTGCCAAGTCAGTTAAGAAACAACAAAACACTTCTGTCACAAGTATATCATTGATCAACAAAATTTGTTGAAAAGTGTAGCATCATACTCAAATACAGCAGTATATACTAGGGAAGTTTCTGAAATGTTGGTCCTCCTTGTTCTCCCACTTCACCCTTAAAACAACCTTAGTAATAAAACACCTAGCACAGTTGCAAATACATTCCTATTTTTTAAAAAGCCAGAATATACGTGTGTATATGTGTTATGTATATAGTTTTAAAATGTGCCCTTTAAATTTTTTAGTTTTTCCCTTGGTCTTTTGCAAAAGGAAACAAATCCTCAAATATACTTAGAGCTACATCATAAAAATGACCTTAAATTATTGGGAAAGGAAGGGGGTGTGCTCTCTTTATGAAGGTAGAGAAATAAGAAAAATACAATTAAAAATGTTCTTATCTATGCTGAATTAAGAATATCCTACCATGTGAGAGTTACCTGTTTTGTTATTTTTTAAAAACTTACCCACCTCCACCCATTCCAAAGAAACACATTCTCCAAGGATTCTGAAAGCTTACTGGACTCCGAGGACACTAATTTCCTAAGAAAGCAGTGCTGTCCAGTGCAGAAATAGACTATTCTTCAGTTTAATAAAGTGAAAACAAATATTTGTCACTTGAGTTTTTGAAAAACAATGGAAAATGTATATGTACGTAACTGAAATGCCATCCATGAAACAGTTACAACCAACAAAATAAGGAAGGCTTATGTTTCTATTTTACTTCAAAAGGAACAAATCAATTGGTCATCAGTCTTATAAGTTCTGGATTTGCCACCACCTCCAGAAACCGTACAAATGGATAGTTCTTTTGTTTTACTTATTTATAACATATATATCACATAAGGCAAATTCACTTCATGCTTTACTTCAGTAAAATGGGGAAAAAAGCTTTCTCTGCAATTGGCACTAAAGTTGTTTTAAGTTCTTAATAGCAAGGAGATACATCCAACTATAAGCAGAATGAACACAGTCATAATACATATCAAACCAAAATTATTTCCTTTATATAATCAGCAATGAGTAACTCCAGAGGTAGTATGGCAGAAACGAGCATGGATCCTATCAGGCCACAACCAAGACAAAATTAATATTTTTTCTATGGTTTTGACCATAAATTGCTTTACACATTTAGGACCTGAATAAAAACCACTTTCACCAGAAATCTTGGCCCATTAATTCAACTGACATATCAATTTACAACTTTCAGGACTGCAGATATAAAAAATGTAAAGTATAAAATTATGTAAGTTTGAAATGGTTTTAATTGTATTCATTAAAAATATTTACATTTCCCAGTACTTACTTGACAAAACCCCCTTGCAATATAATTCTACTCTAAACTTTTATTTATAAAATGAGGCTCACTTATGACATTTCAATGACTGCGATACTGCAAATTACTTACATTCTGTAAAATATCTTACGAACTTTCATATCAAAGGTAGTTTATATTGGATTATCGGAAACCCAATAGAGCCCACAGATGAGCTTCCTATAGTTCTTTTCATTAATGCTTGGAAAGCATGTGAACATGAAAAGTGCTGTTAAGTGCTATCATCTCCCTTAAATTTTCACTTATACTGTGTGCACATTGTGAAATAAACACATATGCAGCATGTCCATGTTTTGATATGTATTTTTTATTTCCCTGCAGTTTTCACTTATCAAGAACAAGTAACAGGGAAAGTTGTCTGAACTAGTGCATAAACAAACATTCTGAAACACCACTACACGTATCTAATTTACAAGAACCGTATAAAAAAAGTCACTAAAACACTACACTATGAAGGTGTCCAACGCTTACAGTCAGACTTTTTCCAACCCGTTACTTGCCTTGTAGCCACAGGAAAACTCTCCAAAATTGAAAAGACAATCTTGCCACAACCCTCCCCCCTCCCAACACCTGGGATGGCTCGATATCTAGACTTCCAATAATTATTGCAATGATATAATGCAATACATACCTGGTAAAGTATCTTTTATGTGGTGTGTTACAGTTTTAAAGCCAGTTAAAATATGCAGCCTTCAGATAAAATGTAATCCTCGAAAAATTTTCATATCTGCACAGTTTAAATGTGCTAGACGCATAATTTTTCCTATTCCATTTTTTGTGTAATTATTTTTTATAAATTGGTATTATAAATAGAAATATACATTCAAAATACATGGAAAAGTGAGTTACTACATTAAATTTGCATGTATCGATCCATCCCTTTCCCCTGCACAGTAATAGAAAATACTATTTTGCCTTGAACTTCATATTTGACAGTGAAATGCCACTAAAGTATTTACCAAAAAGTCCATCTAGTCAAATTGTGAAACAAAATGAACCAAGTGAAAACTTTACAGTTCCTTTAGAAAAAAATTACAAGAATTTCATTTCCTAGCTATGAATCTTTAACTTTTTAGACACAAAGTTGGATTTATTTTTACAAGATACAAAATGTAAACATGGCAAAATAAATAGTTAAAACAAGTGATGCAGGATCCCATTTCATGCTCATGATCCCATTAAAGAATTATTTTTTAAAATCCATTCAGTTGCAAATTCAAGTGCAAAAGCATGATGATGAATATCTACTATTCAAGTAACAGAAATAATATTGATGATACAAATAAAACTATTTTACAAGGTAGTGATTTTCCCAATTTTACAAAATATACATCATATATGGATTTAACATCCAATATACTATAGTCCATTTAGGTCCATTGTTACACTCTGTGATCCACAGAGTGGTGCCTTTTGCATTCAGCTGGAATATGAATGACTGCACACCGTCAGCACAGGTCAGAGCCACATGGTTTAGGTTATGTCACTTCCATAGCTACTGTTGTCTCTGCTATTCCATTTAAGCCCAATCTTTCTGGTTCGTGGTTCTCTCTATGATAAAGCAAAGAATAAAATAAACATTAATACTCTCTAGAACACTGATGCTACCACTTAGTATTTACAAAAACATTGTTATGTAACTACAACTAAACATGACTTCACAAGAACAATTCCCATTTTTACGATTTCTAGAAAGGAATGAGAAAAATTATTCTTCAGCTCAGAAATTCCAATAATTCCTAATTTTTTTTATTATAGCTTTTTTTTTTTTTTTTGAGACGGAGTGTCACTCTGTCGCCCGCTTGAGTGCAGTGGCCGGATCTCAGCTCACTGCAAGCTCCGCCTCCCGGGTTTACGCCATTCTCCTGCCTCAGCCTCCCGAGTAGCTGGGACTACAGGCGCCCGCCACCTCGCCCAGCTAGTTTTTTTGTATTTTTTTAGTAGAGACGGGGTTTCACTGTATTAGCCAGGATGGTGTCGATCTCCTGACCTCGTGATCCACCCGTCTCGGCCTCCCAAAGTGCTGGGATTACAGGCTTGAGCCACTGCGCCCAACCTTATTATAGCTATTTACTTAGGAAAGATAATAATTTAACATAACATTTCAGTAGAAGCCAATGAGAAATTACTTATGAAATATGTATCACAGGACAAACCAAGTTTTCCTTTTTTTTTCTGAGAGATGAAGCATATGACACTCAAAAAGAATAATCATTAGGAGCACAGTATTACGGAAATTATTTTCCACTAGAGTTTAATTCTATAGGCTTAAGATCATGTATTAACCTATGCAAATCAATTTTTTTCTGATTCACTGTTCTCCTTGTATTAGTGTCACAGACAGAAATATAAAAACATTCTAAAATATATTATAGATGTACATTAATCCTAGAATATTCTCATTTTTAATATACATAAAGTAATTTACTTTCCCTTTGTGTATGATGCTAAAGAAAACACAAATTTGGATGTGAAACCTAAACTCTGGCATGGAGTTAATCATAACAACTCTCATCTTCCAGACTGCCTAAACTATAAAACACCAGACAAGAGTAACTTCACGCCTGTAATCCCAGCACTTTGGAAGGCTGAGGCGGGTGGATCAACACGTCAGGAGATCGAGACCATCCTGGCCAACATAGGGAAACCCCATCTCTACTAAAAATACAAAAATTAGCCAGGTGTGGTGGCAAGTGCCTGTAGTCCCAGCTACTTGGGAGACTGAGGCAGGAGAATCGCTTGAACCCGGTAGGCGGAGCTTGCTGTGAGCCGAGACTGCGCCACTGCACTCCAGCCTGGGCAAGAGAGCGAAACTCCATCTTGGGGGTGGGGTGGGGGGGAGGGGGGAAAAGTAACTGAAGCTTCTAACATAGACTGTGATGTGTTTAACAATTTGATGTCCTTTTCTTTCTTTTCCTTTCTCTCTCTCTACTACTACTTTCCCTTTCTCTAATAATCCTACTAGGTTGGCATTTAAGCATCCTACTAGGCACCTTAAACAAATAACTAAGTCACAGAATTTTATACAGATCTTCAGTATCTACTGAAAATCAAGTCTGTCAATAAACACCTATTGCTTGAGCAGTGTAAAAAAAAGTCTTTTTCTTCCCACAGGACAGCCAGCACAAAGGGTTCTCATCACTGAAACACACACACACACCTTGCTATGCTGCTGATGGCACTGCTGGGAGTAACCTTTGGCACTCTGTCCATACTGGCAGCAACTGTGGCAAGTTTTAAGGCTGTTGGCGATGGTGCTGAAGTCCGTGTATTGATATGCACATTGACTGGAGAAACAACACTGACATTATTGAGGTGCACTGCATTTGTCAGGCAGGAATTGTTCATGGGAAGTGTCTGAGGACTGCTTGTGCACAATGCTGGGATTAAGTGGTTTGTAGTGGTGTGGCCAACTGTCCTTACAAGTTGTACAGCTGAAATCCCTGGGCTAGATGATAAAGCCATATTGGTGGAGTATAATGTTTTAGAGGTTCCTGAAAAAGAAAAAAGTCATTCAATTAGTATCATGAGACATCAATAAAACTATTTTTAGAAGTTTAATAAAAATAAATACAAATATTTGTATTTGAATTGAATGCCAAGTTAACTTTTCACACACCGATCTCTCCAAAGGGAGCTTCTGATCACTAAGTAGAATGTACTAATCTGCTACAACCCCCAAAACATCCTCTTTCTACTGGTCTACAAAAAAGAGCTTTGCAAAGTATCCTGCCGCCTATATCTGGCAACTGTGGAGTTAAGTATAACAGGACAGATGGAAATGACAGTTGGGTTTCCCTAAGAATGCACACATCCATGAATATTAGTAAAAATGGACAATCAGGCTCATGAGTATATATAAAAGCAACTGGAAAATCCTAGGGTCTGAGAGGTAGCTGAAGGATGATAGGAATAGCAAGTTTTTGCGGACTCAAGGTACTAAGAAGCAGACAGGGTTTCATGGCAATACTCTATCTAAAGAGGCGGAGCCAGAGGAAGTATGCCTATGAGTGGTATGTAAGAGTGGGAGGGCAAACCTGATTTCCAGTTTATTACTGTCCTGGGTTATATTTCACCTTTTTATCAATGCATGGATGATTCAATGGGGATGGTTAGCTCAACAGATTTCCTAAGATGTGAGGCAACTGACAGTATGTGAATGAAACCAGGAAGGGTAGAGTGTTACACAGGTTATGTATTCAATGGATGAGGGAGAAAACAAGGAGTAGATTCTATGTGAATTCTAGAAACATCTAGCTATTTCTCCCTATCTTTCCAAAGAAATCCTAAAGAGTCCTGATTGACTTCTTATACACATTTTCTCCTTGGATAAAAAAACAAAAACCATACTCCCAATTACTGAGTTACAACTTCAAGAAAGTAGGTACCATGTGAAACCCCAGCTGTACCTGAAGGCTGGACAACACCGTTTATGTTGTTGTGGCCAGTGTTCTGTTCCTTGGCTACCTCACTGCGACTTGGAACAGGTGCACTGACCACTGCAGATGCAGCAAAGTGGGCGCTTGCTGAGTCAAGTGTTTTAGACATACAGTCAGAGGTGCTTGAGCCCTATAGAATGAACAAAGTTAAATTCTCTAATTTTTAGATGTAATTTTATGAACATATTAAGGGATGGGGCAAACCCAAGAGGCTGTTGCCTTTCTAACCTTGAACAATTATAAGTGTTTAGATTAAGAGATCTAGGATTCCATAGACGATTTTTGGTAAATGAAGCAGGGAAGTGAACAAAAACTGGGAATTTATTTCTGAGAAAGAACTAGAGATTAAATAACCCAAGGCTTTAATGTTCTATTAATTTTTCCAGTAAATATTAATGAATGCTTTTAAAAATGCTTGACAAACTAGATACTTGGATAAAATGAAATCAAAGATATAATTAATAGATATTTTTGTCACAACGTGAAAACCTATCTTGGCCTAACCCTGAAGCAGGCTGAAACTACTTTAGGCTGGTTAACCAAGAGACTCAGAAAAGTTTAAATAGCCATTCCTCCTTCATTCTGTATAAAACTGGTTACTAAGTCCTACAGCCCTAGTCCTTGAGCAAGTCCCAGATACACCTGGATGTCACAGGAGTGTTGGGTTCCAAAGTCACTGAGATACTCATGTTACTGGAGTCAGGATCTTTAAAGTCAGTGTACTGACCCTTTGAGAATGGGCTGAACCACAACGGGCAGATTCTAGCCTGCGAGCTCACAAAATATAACCAAGATTGAGTAAATCTCAGTTACTACTTTAGAAGTGGTTTTAGAATTATAGAGCAATAAAATTTAAGACCTAAAATGCAAGGTTTATGTTTTTCAGGTGGTTCAAATTTGAAATAAGATTTCTTAGTTTTGTTTTTAGTGGCTTAAAATAGAAATTTATCATCATATAGTTCTGTAGGCCAGAAGTCCACAATGAAGCTTATGGGGTTAAAATCAAGGTGTTGGCAAGGCTGGTTCCTTCTGGCAATTATGGTTTTATGAAGTATTTTTATTCTTATCTCTAGCATCTTTATTTAGTGGTGTCTACAAACAACTTCCCTTAGTGGCAATTTTCTTCTTCATTTTTAAAAACTTTTATTTATTTATTTATTAATTTTTTTGAGACACAGTCTGACTCCATCACCCAGGCTGGAGTGCAGTGGCGCGATTTAGCTCACTGAAACTTCCCCTTCAGAGTTCAAGTGATTCTCATGCTCCAGTCTCCCAAGTAGCTGGGCTTACAGGTATGTACCACCATGCCCAGTTAATTTTTGTATTTTTAGTAGAGACAGGGTTTTGCCATGTTGGCCAGGCTGATCTCGAACTTCCGACCTCAAGTGATCTGCCTGCCTCAGCTGCCCAAAGTGCTGGGATTACAGGCGTGAGCCACCGTGCCTGGCTGCAATTGTCTTCAACAGGAAAATGTGATTCACAATGGCAAGGCATTATGCTGTTAATATATTGCACAATTCAACTGAATTACTGCCCAGCTTATGAAGCACATCCACATGGCACTTAAACACATAGTTTAGGAAGTGGTTAGGAAAGTTATATCTTTCAAAAAAATCTTCTTTGGGGGAGTAGAGGTGGAAAATGATTCTTACAACTGCATATATAATTACTTCTATAAATTCTTAACAACCCTTCAAAAAATTTAAAATACCGTATCTGGCTCCAGAACTCTTCTCAAAGTATTAAGAGACTAGTTTATAAGCTAGTCACTTAAAATTACGTACATTAACTGAAAAGAAATTCAGGTTAGAGCCCCCAAATCAAGAGTGGCAAAACCAAGATTATCTTCTTGGTATCTGACTTGACTAAAATGGAATAAAACTACATACTGATGAAAGAAACAGACATAACTATGACAAAAAGAGCAGTTTACCTGTGCTTTTGGATGTGTCTGTTGCGAGGAATGCTGAGATTGCTGTTTCTGCTGAAGCTGGGCAAGTTGCTGCCTTTGCATCTGAACTAACTGCTGCTGATGTGTCTGAAACTGCTCTTCCGTGATACCCCCTGTTACTGGTAAACAACATGAATTTTGGAAATGAGTACGTTTTAAAAGATTTTTAATAACATAAGCAGAATATAAATTTACTCCACAATTAAGATGAAAGCAATAACAAACTACAATATGGATTATCAGAAAATAATCTAATGAAAATGGCAAATCTTTCATCAAGTGTGGTGTATGCTTGTATCTGTGATCTCCATCACATGCTAAGAAAAGTGCCTAAATGTAGTTTTTGTTGAATAATATAGTTCTAACATGAATATTTTACCATTTATTCAGACTTAACATCTTTGAGACCACTCTTAATTCTCTACATTATGACGAGCAAGTAATGAGAAAAACTTTGATTTATTCATGTTAATAGTAATAAAATAATCACTAAGTTACAGCCTTAATAAGAAAGTAGGACCATCTGCAAGACTGTCAATGATTTTTACTGCTGGTTTTATATAATATTGAAGTGAAAATATTTTATTCTCTGATTACAAATCAAAGTAGAGAGCAACATTCATCTAACATAACCATAAACTATAATTTAAGACAACAGATTCAATGTCTAAAGTAAATCCATCTATAAAAATATGGGCTAGAAATCAGACAAGTATTCAGAAAACTGAAGATAATATGTATCCTCAGATGTAATAAATTCTATTGTGACCAACTATGTTAAAAGTGTGTTTCAAATGAAAACAAAATATTTTGTTGTTTTTAACAACAACAAAAATACTTTTGGGTTGGTAGATCATAGATAAAATATTGCCAACCAGCTGCGTTTTTTGAAAAAATCAGCTAAGTTACAGAAACATTTTTCTCAAAGAAATGTAAACAAAATTTCATTCGTTGATATTTCAGCAGATGATTGATAAATTGATTTAGAGAACACAAAGACATTTCCATGGAAGTCAGTACAATATTAGAGTCAAGAAAAATTAAATGACATGAGAAGAAATGTACTTTAGAGTAATTTTGCTCTATTTTTTAACTGCTCACTTTCCTTTCTCCCAATTATTTCAATCAACAAATATTTACTATCTACTATAATGCAGAATGCTGCACTAAGAGTTACAGTGAATACAGGGGAAAATAAGAAGAGGATCTCTGTTACAAAGTCCTGGAATGTAGTTGGAAAGAAAAGACAGACATAAGAAATACCAATTAATGAATCAACCTTTACATGTAATTGAGTGATCTAATCAATATGACCTAAAGGAGTTTAGACTGGCAACTATAGCCTCAATCTAGCTTACTTAACTCTCCCAAGTTTTCTGTTGAGTAGGATCACGCATAAATAATTTAAAAAAATATTTATGGTAAATTAGACATATAACAAGTTATGCCTAGTACAGTCTATTTTCTATGAAAAAGGAGTTATGCCCCAGAAATGAACAAAGCTTTGGATATACTCTCATTTCTATTCCACAATATTATCATTAAAATTTGTCTTGGACTAGAAGGGGAAAACAGTTCTTAGATAGCAATGTTATTTTTAAAAGATTCAAAACCTTGGGGCTATTACAGTGCTCACTCTAAAATTTTTAAATTACCTGTATTTTTGAAGTACAGATTAGTTATCTTACTGAATTACCAACAAAATCAAATGTCTTTCTTTGCACATGTTAAATTCACTGCAAGTGTTCTATTTTTAAATGAAAAAAATTTTTTTAAATTCTAAATTTATAATCTTCAACCTCAAATGAAAATGTGAAGTATTCATGAATTTCCAGCTGTTTGAAAACCTTGGGGAAAGAGATGAAAAATAGTTTATTAGATACAAAGACAGAAAGAAAAATCTTAAATTAAACCCAAATAAATCTGTTTAAGTCCTACGTGTACAGTTCACCAATTCAAAAGAAATGGACTTGGAATCTGGTATTATTACAACAGTCCTTAAGTCCAGTGTCAAGTGTGTCCAGAGTTGAGCTTTACGCTCTGGTGAAAAGGTGAGAGGCACAATGATTAATATTAAGTGAGGAATAAGCCAAATAAGAATATATACTTTCAGTGGCTATTTCAAAATTGAGAAAGAAGCAAGAATGAGAATTTTTTCTTCTTTCTATAATCGTTTAAGTCAGCTGATAAAATCTTACTAATTCAGAATAAAGTATATATCTAAATTAGTAGAAAGAACAAATTCCTGTTTTTTGGAGGCAGAGTCTTGCTCTATTGCCCAGGCTGGAGTGCAGTGGTACAATCATAGCTCACTGCAGCCTTGAACTCCTGGGTTCAAGTGATCCTCCCGCCTCAGCCTCCTGAGTAGTGAGTAGTTGGAACTACAGGTGCATGGCATCACATCTGGCTAATTTTTTAAATTTTTTGTATACCCAGGGTCTCATTATGTTGCCCAGGCTGGCCTCCAATTCATGGCCGCAAGTGATCTGCCTGCCTCAGTCTCCCAAAGTGCTGGAATTACAGGCATGAGCCACTGTGACCAGCCCAAATTGCTACTTTTTAACAACAACAAAAATATTTTTTGGGTTGGTAAATCATAGATAAAATATTGCCAACTAGCTGTGTTCTACCTGTTTTTATGAACACATGATCATTTGTGTACATATTAAAAAGGGAAACAGATAAAACTAGCTGTTTTTTTTGGGTGTCCGCATTTACTGTCCTGTCTTCTTGAGACCATTAATTTGCTCAGGAACCTTATTCTTTTCTCCTCATAGGAAACTCAGAAAATCCCAACCTAGTCGCAATCCAAATTATTCAGACTAATGGTCAGTGTTTCTTAACCTTTTTAAACCTAGGTGGACTTTGATACTAAAATTCTCATTTCTGATCCCATTTCTGGTTGAGAATCACTGACACAAATTTAATTTAATTCTATATGTATATGCTTTAAAAAATTACATTCACTTTTTTCTTTTCCCCCTCACCTGAATCTCAGTATGTTATATCCATTCTTGGCATCTAGCTCTTTATTATTAAGCAAGGTATTCTGTGCTTGCAACAAGCTGATCTTCCTCATTCAGAATTTTCTAGAGCACTATTTATTATTACTTCAAAACTTTAGACAAAAATCGCCAAGAGTAATCAATGACACAAAATTGGAACATATACAAAATATCCTTTCTAACTCCTTTATTATTTTGGGGTGGAGGAAAAGTGGTATGAAATGCACAGTTTTAATAGCATGGACACAATATTGAATTGCAATTCTCAGGGTTCTCAGGGTTTACTTACTGGTAGGTGGGGGGGGGGGGGGGGGGCAGGAGAAATTTGACTGAAAGCACTTTCTCTACTAATTATTTTTTCTTTCATAAGTTACTGATATACATCCAGAAGATATTTCTTACATTGCTCTGGATTACCAAGAGGCACACATTAAAGTACATCAGAAATAAGTAATAGTTATAGAGTGAACAAATCTGTTTCAGAATAAGATACAAGACAGGGACCAGGGACCCAGCTTTGGGTGAGGTGATGGTGGCACCAAGGGCAAGTGGGAATGTACAAAAGGGAAATGGAGATTCTCTGCTTCTCTTGCTTAGGGCCAAGCCCGGTTTTTTCACTAGCTGATCTTAAGTTGCTAGCTTAAAAGTGAAATTCATGCTGGTCATAAATCTATCCCATCACATGCCCACAAATCTTATCAATTTAAAAGTAACCATAAATCTGATTGTTTTGTGAAGGCAGGAGTATTTCAATACTCCAGATAGATGAGAAGTATTCCTTTCCCTAAGTAAAATGTTTTGCAAAACTTCCTGGGTAACACATTCTATATAACACATTCGGCATACTTGTTATATGATTTTCCCTTTTATATACCCAAATATGTAATTCAGGACATTAGTAACATACTTGTATTTCTAGATATATTGTATACAGAACAGTCTGTTTTTCACGAAAGCCCCTCACCTTTCTGGCTATCTTCTACAAATCTGATTCATTACCTATCTTGTAATTACCAGTCTACTTTTATTCCTCAGATAAATCCATATGCCTTTTCTTAGGTATCTGTCACCATCCTTGGAAAGCAGACTTTGTTTTCAAAGGTCCCAGCCATCCCTCATGAAATGAGTTCCTTCCTGTATGGTGCTCTGCCTAAGGTGACTTCTTAGTGATCAACTAAAAACATACTCTGTGTACCTCCACAGATTTTACACTAACACAATGATTATAAAGCTTTAGGTCCCTGCTTCTTAAGCTTGTGCCCAGAGGTATTCTTGAGTATATGGGAAATCTTTGTTAACTCTGTATTATTTTTGTTGACAAATGAAAAGAACAATCTAAACAGAAATACACTCTGGATCTTCTGGATGATCATCCCACAACAGAGTAGGAACACAGGATTTTTGTGCTTGTGCCTTTGTTTTTTCATCATCTCTTAACTTTTAATGCAGTGTTTCTTAAACTGGCCTAAGATGGATTCTTGGGAAGCCATGAATTTTTCAAATACTAGCCTCGACTAAATTTTCACGGCTTAATGAAGAATACCTAATTTGGTAGTAAAGATTATTTAAAAGTCAAAAAGAATACATTATCTAGTATTTTTTCATCTACCAGGTCAGTCTTTGTTACAAGTTTTCTTTTTTTCTTTTTTAAGAGACAGGGTCTTTGCCTGGGTGCAGTGGCTCACGTCTGTAATCCCAGCACTTTGGGAGGCCGAGGCGGGTGGATCACCTGAGGTCAGGAGTTCAAGACTAGCCTGGGCAACATGGTGAAACCCCATCTCTGCTAAAAATAAAAAAATTAGCTCGGCGTGGTGGCTCGTGCCTATAATTCCAGCTACTTGGGAGGCTGATGCACGAAAACTGCTTTGCCTGGGAGGCGAAGATTGCAGTGAGCCAGAATCATGCCATTGCACTCCAGTGTGGGCGAGAGAACAACACTCGTCTCAAAAAAAAAAAAAAAAAAGGGGGGAGACAGGGTCTTGCTATGTTGCCCAGGCTGGTCTCAAACTCCTGGCCTCAAGCCATCCTCCCACTTTGTCCTCACAAAGCGCTGAGATTACAGAGGTGAGTCACTATATCCAGTATTACAAGAGTTTTGGTATATGCTTTATCAAAGATATTCTGACTATATGCAATTTTTGTTTTAAAGGACAGATCTGGGGCAGGATTAAAGGGTAGAGAGAGGGATCTTACATCAAATCTTCTGGGTTAGAGTGGGAAGTCAAATGAAAGTTCATATAAACCACTGGAGCTACTCTGCTGACAAACATATCCAGGAGGGTTGACATTACCTTTCCAGGACTGTATACATCTTACAAATGTAACTCTTACAGTGAAAGGCAAACTAACCAATAAACTGAGTCTTTGTGGGTGGGGAGTGGAAAGGTGAGGGGCGTTGGGGAATGGAGAACAAATAGATGTGAGGATAATGAAAAAAGACTAAAAATCCATTTAAACTTCTGAAACCCAAGCCAAATATTTACAATTGAAACTTCGTTATTTCCTTTTATAGTTTAACTAAAATATTTTAATCCCTTAGGTCTGAATCCATTTCTCACCTCTGGAAGCAACCCTAATCCTTAGCTAGATGCTAAATCACATTATACCAATCCTAAAACTATCATACTTGCACACATTTATGACGATTTAAGAATGAATGGGAAGAGAAACTGAAGAAATTAAAAATCAGGAATTTCTCTTGGAAAACTTTACAAACAATGATTTTAGAAATTGGTAATATTAAGATATTTAAAGTTGTCAAAAAGGCTGCTGGTATCTATTCTGTATATTATGACAGGTAAGATAAGAAAAAAGTATCATGTTAATTTGCAACCATGCATTAGTGAAAACTAAAACTAAATGTAAATTAATCTGTCCTTTCAAATCTGAAAAAGCAAAGCACTTTTAGATACAAAATGTATTTTCTTGAGTTCTGGATTTAAGAACATCATCTCAAAGAATAATACTGTAGTTTCAAAGGATTATCCCCTGTTTATGTGAAGAAATTACATTCTTCATGTACATATTACAATTTGCATGTGCTATTAATTAAGTTCCTTGAAGGTAAGGATTGTCTTGTAAAACTGCAACTTTTAAACACTTAACCCAGTGTTTCCCATATAAGAGACACTAAATGATGTATGAAATTAATTTCTCTTGGTTATTCAATTGTCATGTTCACCACAATCAATCTATTCTTTATCCTGCTTTTTTTCTTTGAGAAGTGTTTTTCAATTAAGAGGATATACCTTTATTTTACTTAAAGGTTAATGAAACACATCTCTGCTTTCAAATGAAGTCTTTAGTTTTGGTTCTAATACCTAGGATACAGTTTTCAATTTTCCTTTAAGTATATAAAAGATAACACACACACATATATATGCAATTTTTGCATATATATATATGCAAATATATATGCAATTTTTGCATATATATATGCAAATATATATATATATTTATTTTTTTTTTTGAGTCAGGGTCTTACTTTGTCACCCAGGCTGGAGTGCAATGGCAAGATCTTGGCTCACTGCAGCCTCTACTTCCTGGGTTCAAGAGATCTTCCCCCCTCAGCTGGGACTAGAGGCACGTGCCACCACACCCACCTAACT
This sequence comes from Macaca thibetana thibetana, assembly GCF_024542745.1. Lineage (NCBI taxonomy): Eukaryota > Metazoa > Chordata > Mammalia > Primates > Cercopithecidae > Macaca > Macaca thibetana. Next base: position 94,156,754 of record NC_065589.1, read on the forward strand.
TTTGTATTTTTAGTAGAAACTGGGTTTTGCCACGTTGCCCAGCCTGGTCTTGAACTCCTGGCCTCAAGTGATCCACCTGCCTCAGCCTCCCAAAGTGCTGGGATTACAGGCATGATTCACTGTGCCTGGCCTAGAATATATTTTGGACACATGGGCTATGACTTGGAAAACATTAATCAGGGCTATTAACAACATTTAAGAGAAAATTATTTGCCACTAGCCCTTAATTCCACATAAGATGCAGCCCTCTTTTTAATTTTTGTTTAAGAACTAAGGAACTTGTGATATAAATAAAGTGCATTATGTTTCTATTTCTGATTAAACTCATTTGCTGGGATTTCCCAGCTGTGAAATGGACAATTTAGTACTAATAATCTGTTTAGTTCAGTGTTACTCTCCGCCAGGGAAAAGTACAATCCAGTGTTAGTCTTGGTCCCTTATTTTTTGTCTTGTTACTCTTAAAAACAACTGTGCTCTCACGACCAAGCCCACTAAGAACAAGCAGAAGGAAAAAGTGTTCAAGACACATAGATTAAAAAAACCAAACACATGAGGATCCCATTCTTTTGCTGTATCCTTAAATACATGAGGATACATCCATCAAAAGTAAAAATATAGTTTTCTAAAACTCCCTCATCCTTCCATTTAGGTGGATGAGGAAATTCCTATCCGTATTCATGGAATTGTAACTGAATTCACTTAAAATTATTATCTAACCAGAACTAAGAAATCTATATAATGAATATAACTGATACAAATCATTAAATTATAAGTTTTCAATTATTTTTTTAAATGCTGTTAAAAACTTTTTTCATTATGTATTTGTATTGCCATGCCTATTATTTTAAAACAAAATACATCTGTTGAAAACAAAAAACCTTGTGGTCCCAGTGACTAGAGGAGTCACAGTCAAGAAGAATGAGTTCAAACAAAATCTTTTACTCTAGGAATAAATTACTAAATAAGACAGATATGATTTCAAAACACTGAATTCTAATGTACCTTAGTTGTTGCTTAAGTCTTAAAATTTTTTAAGGAAAGAAATGGTACTGTGTTGAGGGTATTAAAAAATTTCAGATAGGAAAAATCACACAGACCAAAAAGATTTTTTTTTTCTAATGGTAATGTAAAGATAAAAATACAAAAAAATCTTGTTGTCTATGATGTTAACATAGCCAACTTGTGACTTAAATTCCCTGAGAAGTACATGCACGCCTAACGTAACAGTTTAAATGCTTATTTTATGTTGTATGGTAGTGTTATAGGATTATAGAGGTGATTATAATGGAACTATTTAAGTCGTATTAACTTATATTTTGGACCAATACATATGTCGTATTGATGATATAACAATATATACAGGCCGGGTGCAGTGGCTCAAGCCTGTAATCCCAGCACTTTGGGAGGCCGAGACGGGCGGATCACGAGGTCAGGAGATCGAGACCTGGCTAAAACGGTGAAACCCCATCTCTACTAAAAAATACAAAAAAAACTAGCCGGGCGAGGTGGCGGGCGCCTGTAGTCCCAGCTACTCGGGAGGCTGAGTCAGGAGAATGGCCTGAACCCGGGAGGCGGAGTTTGCAGTGAGCTGAGATCTGGCCACTGCACTCCAGCCTGGGCGGCAGAGCGAGACTCTGTCTCAAAAAAAAAAAAAAAAAAAAAAACCAACCAAAAAAAACAATATATACAACACATATATACTTTCTGGAAAAAAGTCAAGTTAAATCTAGAGTTAATCTGGAATGTATAGTACAAAGCTGAAAATATCTGACAATGTTCACGCTGAGAAGGAAGACATTAAAATCACTTTTTAATGTGGTATACATCAGCAGAGAAAACAATCAGCCTACGGTCAAATGTAATTATAAATGCCTCTATATGCCTCTCTTTTTAAGAAAAATTATTTTGAGAATGTTTAGTACAGGAATTCCATTTAGCTAAATAAACTGGAACTTTGTCTTAGAGCTGGCTGAAAAAAGATCTGATTTAATACTTGTCAACTTTCTACTATCTTTAGATTTCTAATAATCCTGCAGCCTCAAATTGTATTACACATTTATCCATTTCAGCTTCAAGCACTCTTTCAACTTCACAGACTCATGAACTTTATATAATGGGAGGCCATTTTCCTTACTTAAGTTCATTTAGGAGAAAATTAACCAACTAATTTGGATAAATGATATGCCAATTTCTAATCATTCAAACAAATCCAATATTTCATTATAACCTTTAAACAAATCACTGTACAAGTCAAGTTGGAAAAGAGGCAGTTCAGTAGCTAAAAGAGACTGAACATTATTGAGACCAATCAAGCTAAAGTGATTCATGATCACTGTAAGGAAGTTTAAATATGATAATTTCACATCCTAGAATGTATCATCCAGGAAGTAATTTAGAAATACAAAAAAAAAAAAAAGGTATCAACAGTGTAAGTCTCTATGTTAGTCTTGGGATACAATGCATATATACAACGTACACATTATAAAGATATTTATAAATTATACATACTTGCATACATGTGATAAAACAGACCACAGAAGAAAACAAATCAAAATTGTACCTTAGATTCTCCAGATATTATACATTATTTACAATGTACATGTCATAAAAATATTACATTAATTTGAATACATCTCTTAAAAATGAAAAAACTTCCTGATCTAACTAGAGGTAAGCTATCGGACAAAAATTATTATTCATAGGGGCTTGGCACAATGGCTCATGCCTATAATCCTAGCACTTTGGGAGGCTGAGGCAGGTGGATCACCTGAGGTCAGGATTTCGAGACCAGCCCGGCCAACACGGCGAAACCCTGTCTCTACTAAAAATACAAAAATTAGCTGGGCATGGTGGTATGCTCCTGTAGTCCCAGCTATTTGGGAGGCTGAGACAGGAGAATCGCTTGAACCCAGGAGGCAGAGGTTGCAGTGAGCTGAGATCACGCCACTGCACTCCAGACTGGGCGATACAGCGAGACTCCATCTAAAAAAAAAAAAAAAAAAAAAAAAAAATTATTCACAGGGAGTCTCCTAAAAATCATTTTCCAGAAAGAGTTTTCAAAGGTACTCTCAAGGAGTAATGGTTACATTTAATCAAAGATTACGCACCAAAATGAAAATTACCTTTAACATAAGCAGTAGATAGTACTGCGCTGTGATTATCTGGTGGCAGCTCATAAGCAGTGTGCTTTGTAGGGAAGTCTGTATGCATTCTGCCTACATTTACCACACCAGGAATACACCCGAAATAGATGTCAGTGGTTTTACAGTACTAGTTAGGACAATTTGGTTAAAATGTGAGGCAGAACAGTACAATTTTGTTTCTTAGGTTGGGGAAAAAAATGCAGTAGGTTAAGATAAAATTCCTTTCCCAATAAAATTAAGTAAAAAAGAATAGCAGGATATACTTTTAACACAGCAACAGCTTACCTGATATGCCATTCTTGCTGGTGTTCAATAAAGCTACAGATGCTGCAGAAACTCTTTTATTGTTCACAGTCTGCCCTGGTTTTCTTGAGGTACATTCTTCACTATCACTGTCCTGTAAATTTAGTAGCCTTGGCTGGAAACACTGTAGTCGACATGATCTGATATTGCTTAATATTTCAGAAAGGGACAGTCTATTTTCACAATGTTTACTGGAAGCATTGGTCCGAGAGAAATTAGAAGAAAAGTCTATAGTTTGGGAAGAGCTTGAAAAACTATTCAGCATTTCAGGGTCTATCTGTTTTAGGACTGGGTCATGTTCTGTGGATATTCGGTCCATTATGACCCTGAAAAGCAAAATAAAACCAAACATTAACTAAGACAGCTGAACATTTTTTCTTTGTCTTCTGTTCCAGATAGCAAACAAAAACCAAAAACCAAAAAACAAATACCAAAAGTGAAAACAAATACTTCACCTTCCACCTCTGCCAATTCGCCTCCTTGCAAATCCTATACATCTTCTTGGGACTGTAAGTGTTGTAAGGCAATGCCTATACCTCAACTTATCCAAATCTGCCAGTTCTGAATTTTCACATGAATGGTTAGCTTGGTCCAAACGAGGCTGCAAAGAAAGAAAGAAAAAAAACCCAAAAAACTCATGGAGTAAATTTGAAATGAAGACAGGTTAGATCATGATAAACATGAAGTAACTGCAACATTAGCAGAACAATTAAAATCTAGACATAAAACTGTAAAAATCGGGCTTCACTGACTATTAATCAGGTTAAATTTTACAAAACTGAATCAAAAGTTCACTCACCAAGATTACCCAAACTGAATTTAGTTTCTAAAGATAAATTCACTTAGGGTCCATTATACTTAAAAAGGAATGTATCTTTTAAAAAAAAATGCAGCTTTTAACGTATGTGTACAAAGTAGAGATGGTGAAATTACATTGTAATTTGTAGGCTTCCTACTGAGAAACCAGAAACAAAATTTTTTGGACTAAAAATTGCATTTCAAACTCTTAAAGGGTCAAACTGAAGCTTCCTCTTTACTTTTAAGAAACACATATCCAAGCGGGATGCAGTGGCTCATGCCTGTAATTCTAGCACTTTATGAGGCCAAGACAGGAGGATCACTAGAGACCAGGAGTTCAAGACCAGCCTGGGCAATGTAGCAAGACCCTATCTCTACAAAAATTACAAAAATTAGCAGCATGTGGTGGTATGTGCCTGTAATCCCAGGAAGCTGAGGTGGGAGGACTACTCGAGCCCAGGAGTTTGAAGTTACGGTGAACTGTATGATTGCATCATTGCACTTCAGCCTTGGTGACAGAGCAATACCCTGTCTCTAAAATAAATAAATAAATAAATAAATAAATAAAAAGAAAGAAAGAAAGAAACAGCCTGTTCCCTGCCTTCCCATTCCCTTCATCATTTTATCATGCCATGTCTGTCCCCTTTCATTAAGAATTTTCCCTTCTCTCATCAGCATAATTAGTAAACAAATCTCCACCTCTCCTAAAGTTACACACCCTAAAATAGTTGTCAGTGTATGTTTACCATTACATAGCAAGATAAATGATCTCCACAAGCCATATAAGAAAGTCAAAGCCATCCTCACAATGCTACATTATACCTCATCCGAGAACCTTGGAGAGTGATATAATGTGACTTCATAGCATAAAGCAACTTCTAGGTGTGTCAAAAAGTTATGAATACAATTATTAGACAAAACACTGCCATTATGGAAGTTTAAAAATTATTATTTTGTTTGATACCTACTGGTGTGTATGCACAAGATGGGCTTGCATAACAATAAATTTCAATAAACACCTAGTAGCCATCAAACGTTCTAGAACCAACTTACAAATTCTGGGTTTACTTAATTCTAGTAATGACACACTGAATAATTTTTACAACTGCTGAAGCTATAATTAGTGCCCAAAATGAAACTAAATTTCTAAAATGTGAGGAATTATCAATTTCCAAGAAGAAGATTCCGATGCCCTTTGAAAGGACTCAGTACCTTTTAGCATTTTTTACCAGTATTCACATAAAGGATATTACACAAAAAAAATTGATGCATTTCCCATTTTTAGATCAAGACTAAGTCATCTTGATACGGGTTACCTGTTAATTCCAGTTCACAAAAACACCACACACACACACAAAAGTTCTTACAGCATAATACTGGCATCCTGCCCGCCTTCTGAAAGCACAGGGACCATCAGGATCATTTTCTTCTTCCGGTTCTGATACTGGGGACAATACCTAGACAAAAGAGGAATTCCATTTAGGAGTTATCAAAAGTCAATAGATCAATGTTTGTAATGCTCTAAAATTTAAATCTGATCACAAACAGTAAATCGCTTCTATATTACATATCGTAGGTACTGAATTCCCCCAAAACATTAAATGACTAGCAAAAATTTTCTATGGTTAAAAATCCTTCTTTTTAATGGATTAGTTCTTTCAGGTTAAGTATACACGGCATTGGCAATGCTTAATTGCTTCTAAACATGAAGTGCTAAGACTTAGAATTAATATAGTTTTTATACATCCCATTATATTTTATAAATAATGTATGTGGCTATAAATATTTAATGACAGTTATACTTCACCTATAGGTAAGTGTTTTTATCCAATAACTTTAACTCTCTGTAATAAAGCCAAAAACTAGGACATAAAAATAGCTTATAAATAGCCAAAAAATCACCACAACGAAAAAACCTCAAAGGCCATAAAGGTCAGGTTTTATTCAAAGGAAAATCTTGTATCTCCCCACTCACTTTTTAAAAATCACTTTTTAAACTTAGCAGATCAGAAGTAGAAAATAAGAAGAGAAAAGAAGACTTGCTAAAGTAAGCAGATTGGTTATAAAAGAGATAAGCCCACAACGCTATAGGAAAAGAATAAAGACTTTCAGAAATCTGTTACATATTAGAAAGCACTCTGCCCAGGCCATGTCATATCAGGCCAAATATCCCTAGGTAACTGAGTGGGCTTCTAGGGCAGTAGCACTGACCTATCAGAGCACACTTTATAAATGTCATAAAAACAGATTAAATAATACACAAATACACCGACGACAGGGAAATAATATGTTTTAGATAAATTTCCACCCATAATGATTAAAATTTTTAAAAAAGTTTTGGTACTTAAGTTTCAGTTGTCTCGCACTCTCACTTTGTAGTACATCTCTTTTTCTGACAAACGCTGGCTCAACCATATTTACTTGCAAATTTCTGAACCTCACAAATCCCTCTCTTCCTATTTTGAGAGGAAAAATGTTTTCTCCATACTATTTCCAAACTGTGGTAACTACCACTGAGCAGGGTCATCCAGGGGAGAAAGGTATTTGTTTGAGGTTCCAATATACCTCCACCAACCCTATGGGGGAGACACAGAAACAGTGAGCTGGGGCTGATTCTTCTTCATGGGGAACCAAGCCCCAAACCTGAAATTTGAAAGGAAATCCCAAATGTGAATTTTACACTTTGGTTCCTTTGCAAATAATGTACCTATGCTAAAATATACACAGGAAGTGTCACAAAGTCTCAGAAATTCTGTATATAAAATCTATCACCCCTTCCTCCTAACTACCATTCCCTAGGGGTAGATTCCAGGGGACAAAAGAAGTCTGAGGCATAGGAAAACAAAGCTAATGTTAGGAAAATCGGAAGCACGATCAAGAAGAGGCAGGGTTTTAGTTCTGTTCAGCTGCAATTCAGTGACATAAGTCTGGTTAAAATGTTTGTTCTCTTAAGGCTCCCTATTCCTTGTTCTTGGTTTATCAGACAAAGAAAAAGTATGATTACTTTAATGATCTTGTCAGCAACAAAATCCTCATTTTATAAGAGGTACAGTCTGAATAGCTGCCTCACTGAATGATGCCCAAATATAGGTAAACGTAAATACTTACTCTTTAGTAATATGGGGATACCATAAAATTAATGAGGATTGTCTAAGACCTAATATAAACAATCAGAACAACCTAAAAGTTTCAAAATGCAATTTTCATGTGAGTATGGGAACTTACTATATAAATCAATGCAAGAATTTGCAGCAGAAATGAAGATCCCTTAATGCACGAGAAACATGACTAGTTACGCTGACTGAGCTCTACTTTCAGGCTGCATGTACTAATTCCACCAATAAAAGTTTCTATAGGTCATAGCACCCTACAGTATCATTCTTTTTTTTTTTTTTGAAACAGGGTCTTGCTCTGTTGCCAAGGCTGGAGTACAATGGTGCAACCTTGGCTCACTGCAACCTTCATCTCCCTGGCTCAAGCGATCCATCTCCCGTCTCAGCCTCCGAGAGTAGCTGGGACTACGGTCATGTGTCACCACGCCTGGCTAATTTTTGTACTTTTGTTTCTGTTTTTTTGGTAAAGATGGGGTTTCACCATGTTGCCCAGGCTGGTCTCCAAGTCCTGGGCTCAAGCAATCCACCTGCTTTGGCTTCCCAAAGTGCTGGGATTACAGGCGTGAGCCACAATGCCCAGTCTGCAGCATCATTCTTTTTTTTAAAATTTATTTATTTATTTTTTTGAGACGGAGTCTCCCTCTGTCTACCAGGCTGGAGTGCAGTGGCGCGATCTCCACTCACTGCAAGCTCCGCCTCCCGGGTTCACGCCATTCTCCTGCCTCAGCCTCCCGTGTGGCTGGGACTACAGGCGCCCACCACCGCGCCCGGCTAATTTTTGTATTTTTAGTAGATACGGGGTTTCACCGTGTTAGTCAGGATGGTCTCGATCTCCTGACCTCGTGATCCGCCCATCTCGGCCTCCCAAAGTGCTGGGATTACAGGCGTGAGCCACCACGCCCGGCTGCAGCATCATTCTTAAAGGGCTGGGAATATATAGCAAAACTTTCTAGGCTCTCATTAGTACCACCAATAAAAGCCTATTTTACATACAGTTATCTAACTATGTCATTTTCTTACTTAACATTTTAAATAATTTCCCATTATGTATAATGTAGATAGAGGCTATCTGACATCTGGGTATTACTGCAGGCATCAAGCCTTTCATCCCCTCTTCCTCTTCTATGTTATGTGCTCCAGCAATGCTAAACTGCTAGGAGTTCCCTCTAGTATGTTGTGCCTAGAACCCTTCCCTATACTTTCTATCTTGAAAATTACTCTTTTGTAAGGCACTATATCCCTCATTCCTTCAAACTGGTCATCTGATGAATGTCCCATGGCTGTTCAAAGCTCTGCCTGAGTCAAACTAGATGATCCTCTGACAAAAGTAATATATGGGTTCATTAAGCACTCCTCAAGGAATAAAATTAAGCATATCTTTGCACATTTGATACTATTCATGACTATCAGAATATTATCTGGGTAGAAAAACTAATCAGTGAAAAAAAAGAGTAAAACTAGTATAATCCAGCCAAAAGGGACACATTTTATGCAAACTCCAGATTTTAAATGGTTATAGCAATGAAGAGTTTTATAAACAGTCCTGCTTTCAAACATATCTATAATGTTGGTTTTTTAAAAAAAGTTTCCTTAAAGCAAACAAGTCAAAAAGTTAAAATATGATAAAGCTGGCAGTAGGTTCAAGGTCTTTGTTACAGTATTTTCTGTTAAGTTTCCTATGCTATTTTTAAAAAGATGGTATTGCTAGAGCAGGTGATACACAATATTTTTTGAAAAAATGGATCTTTCTTTTTGTTTGTTTGTTTTTTTGAGACAGAGTCTTGCTCTGTCGCCCAGATTGGAGTACAGTAGCACGATCTCAGCTCACTGCAAGCTCTGCCTCCCGGGCGCACGCCATTCTCCTACCTCAGCCTCCTGAGTAGCTGGGACTACAGGCACCCGCCACCATGCCTGGCTAATTTTTTGTATTTTTAGTAGAGACGGGGTTTCACTGTGTTAGCCAGGATGGTCTCGATCTCCTGACCTTGTGATCTGCCCGCCTTGGCCTACCAAAGTGCTAGGATTACAGGCGTGAGCCACCGCGCCCGGCCGGATCTTTTAATATGTAAAGTAAAAGTCTTATTTTAAAAACAGCACTTATAAAAATAAATATTTTTTAATTGCGCACATTTTTCTATAAAGCTGTTGCAATATTTATCAAAGAGTTAAAATCTGAATCAGTCCCTTTAAGTCTTTTTTAGAATCAAACAGCCATTACCTAACAAATTAGCAAAATTTACATTAAAAGTTATAAAACACAATGCTGGTGGAGTGTGGTAAAAAGGAAAGTATTGTTGATATTTTCAATATTTACAATTATATATTAACTGTCTTAAAATATTGATAATTTTTGGTTAGTAACTAGTAATTCAATTACTAAGAATCTATTTTAAATACAGAGGGAAAAGATCTAAGTTCATTTTTATAAATGGAAAAACTGAAAACCATGTGCTCCACAAGAGAGTAAATTCTATACAACTGATGAAAGATAATACAGAGTAAATACCATTTCAGTGGCTACATAAATAATGTGGAAATGTTTATGCTACATACATTAGGGGAACAAAGCAAGAATAAAAACTCTAAGATAGCAATTGCTTTAAAAATATAACAATATAAAATACTAGCAGGAAATATCTTTAAAATAGTTTTAAAACAAGCACCTGTGGAAATTCATCTTCATCTGAGCTGTGAAAGTCATATTGCTTAATGTCACTCTTATTGATCACAGGCAATGTCTCTGGAGTGGGTTGCTGAGATGTTATCAAAGCCTCTGCTTTAGGCTTCTTTGGGTACTTCTTCTTTTGACGAACCACATCAGAAGCCTCTTCTTTCAAAGACAAATGATGAGGGTGCTGTTTACATGACGATTTTTCCCCCAAAAGGAAGAAATAAAAATCATTTTAGAAATCATGAAAAACTATACTGCTCTTTGAAAAACATACATTTTTACCCAGGAGGTGATTTTATTATTTTTAATATGCAAAAATTATTCTGTGTTCATAAATTGAAACATGTTTTACTTTCTGCAACTTATGATGAAAAATAATTATGGTATTTAAATTTGCTTTTTACATTATTACTACTACTTTAAACTATGTGAGGAATTTTTTGGATTGCTCTATTATGTAATCCAGTATTTAAAAGGTATTTAAATTCAATTTTTATTTAAATCTGCTGCACTGATAAAAATTAATCACTATTTTTATTTTTAAGTTTCTTCAACTGGATCATGAGTTTATTGTCATTTCTACACTTAGATCCAATTTTTTAAAATGTCTGTTCTATGGATGTAAATCTTTTGAGAAAAATAAGCTTAACTAGGAAAAAAAAACCCTCACTTTTTAGAATGTATAATTACTGCAGCAACCGAACAGTAACTGTTCTGAAGTCCCGCAGGCTTCTGTGGAGGTTCCTGAGAGGCCATCTGGCAAAGACACTCACTGAAGGGGTAGTGCCCCTACCTCCCCTCAACAGAGCAGCTCTGTTACTGTTTTAACATACTGGCATTCCTTTTAATAAAAAGGGATCTGCCACTTTAAAAGTTGGAAAAGACTGTTCCAAGCACCAAGGTACAAACTACAAAACTTATACTTTTCCACATCTAGTCCAGATGTTAACTACTTTAGGGTCAAAAACAGTACACACAATAAAAATATTGTTTGAAAGGCAAATTATATTTAGTGAGATATAAAATTTTTCATATAATGGGCATAACTATTACATCAAAAACAAAGCCCCAACTTTCAGAAACTTCCCACATTTTAAAGTGGAATACGTGACAAAGTAAATATAGTTAACCATGTGTAATGGAGTAGGACAACAATGGATGCAACCAAATTCCTAAAGTTAGTATTTAGGAAGGCTGAGTATTTATTCATAGAGGAAGTCTAAAATGAGAATCAATATCTAATAAAGGCTGATTCTGTCAGTAATTATGGGTTAAGATTTTCATACTGCAATGCTTAACAATCACATACCTAGGAAAAGCACTGATTAACACAAAATGGATTTTTAAAAGTAACTTACAAAATGACATTTGCATTGATAACTTTTTTGGCTATAGAGGCAAGTGAGATTTAGAGAGAATCAGGATGGTGGGCTAGATGCCTGTGATTAATAAGAAAGAACTTTAGTGTTTGAATTGACATGAGCTGAATGAAGGAGTCTTCCTGCTCCACACTCTTTCTTGACCTTTAAGAATGAATCCATGAAAAATGAGAACTGTGTACATTTTTAAAAGATGAATTTTCCACAAACACCCTAGGTCATTTAAAAAATTTTGCTACAGAGTAAGGCTCTATTGTCTAGAAGCTTCAGTCAATACCTGTTTCTTACTTAAATCTATGCTCCTTAAAATTAAAAGCTTTATTAGTTTTCATATTTCCCAATTAAATACTTTAATTAATGTACCAAGTGAGGACCGAATAAATATAGTTATCTAGTCCAAGTGACTAAAATAACTACTGAGTCTGGCTCTTTTATTAAGAAGAAACTGTGACCCAGAAATTACAGGACTTTCTCAAAGTCACTCAAGATAGATAACAATTGATAAATGCTGGCTCTGGAAATGATGATGACAATAAGAAGAATTTTCAATAGTCTCAATGAAGAAAGCTTTAATTTGAGGTTTTGATTCCTTCCATTACAATGCAAGGTTTGCTAAGGCTAGTGATAATAACTAGACTCTAATTACCTTTATTCTCTAGGGAGGCAGATAGCATATTGAAAGTGACGGACTATTAGACCTGAATTGAAACCTTGAATCTGCCACCTACTAGCTATTATCTAGAAATCACACAGACGCAACAACTACCTCTAAGGGTTGTTATGAGGATTAATTGGTCAGTATGTATATAAATACTCCTAGCAAAGTGCTTGGCTCATGGTAAGAACTAAAGTCATGTTAATTACTTTTTCCTTACTCAAACCATATAAGACAACAGCAGAAATCAATAATTATCTGATCAACATTACCATACATGCTTCTTCCCAGACAATATTCACCTTAGTTTTACATTCTTGAACTTTGTGATGATTTCCATTATGAAGAGTTGCTGGAGTGGCATATAACTCTTTTTCTGATCTATTGATTTTCACTTCATTAAGGATTTCACCACCATAGTCTCCCAAATGGTATCTTGAAAAAGTAACAACATATAAGAAAACATTGCCTAGTTTAACAATAAAGAAGTGATACCTCAATTAATTGGAAGTCACCTAGTCAAAAAGAGCTAACAATCAAATTACTTTTAAAAGATAAAATTTACAGGAATAAAGAAACAGGGATTTTGTAAAAACAAAACAAACCAAAAAAACTGAAAAAATGCCTAAGGTACACAGCAAACAAATTTCTTACATATATTATATAATCAAGCACTAGGAAATGTTTAGAATGCTTACTTCAGGAATCACACAAAATTCTGTTTTCATTCAGTCTATTTCATTTTGTAGGAAAATATACTATATTAGAGAACACATTTCTAAAAGGAGTTGAAACAAAAAATGTCTACCTACTCAGAAAATAAAATCAATACTCATTTCCCTCAGATTTTACTTAATAGAAACTTTAATACGGAGAAGTAAACAAGATGATCACTAGAGTTCTTTTCTAAATAAAATTCAATGATTCTGCCAAAACAAAATTAAGTATAGGATCTACAGTATACACAAAACTCTACCAAAATCTGTAATCCAAATTGATAACTTAATCTATAAAAAGAAAAACTAGTAACCACAAATCTTTAAAAACTATAAATTCTTACAGAATCAATATCAACTGTCATAAAGTTTAACCTGATCCCCCCTAAAAATCTTTTGGTTCATTTTGCCCATCATTTGGTAAAGTTGTCATTTTACTGTTTTAACAGGCGCAATGTTACCTTTTCTCCACAACTTCTAAGGTTAAGTGCAATAATTCTCGTTTTGTTTTCTCTCTTCTCTTAATCATTTCCAAAATTGTTATGGCTCTACTAAATTCTCGTCTCAGTTTCAACATCTTTTCATACGAGGCTTCATCATTCTTACGATTCTATTAAAAATAATAATTTTAGAAGAATAAACAACCCAGTTATCTACATTTCCGGCTTTATTCAATAAATTCTTATCAGACCTGAATTTATCCTATAAAAGTAAAATGTTAAAAAAAATCATCTGAACAGCAACCTATGTAAGATAACCTCTATCTATTTAACTCTGAAAATATAAGTACAAGCAAGTATCTCTCGATAAATACTCAGAAAAAAAATGTTGCCAGCTGTTGAAAAGGTAGAATGGCATAAGGAGATAATTTCAACGTAAACAAACAAAAAATATTCACCTGAAACAAAATCTGTTATTGGAAAATGTAGTGCATTCAGCGTGTAGGAAAGTATTTTCCAATGACAGAGAGGAACAGTTCTATCCAGATCAAGGTAACAGTCAAAATGAGTCCCCCCATACATTCATCCATCCATCACCAGCTCTGTTCCTGGGGGCTGGATGGTATGATACTCTGTACTACTATGTGAACATGAACAATGACCAGTAAAGCTTCACTTCAGAAACTCAGAAAACTGGAAGTAGGATAACAACCATTTGAAGAAATCGGATTGTCATTTTTCAATATAATGTAACACCCCACTGCTGAGTAGAAAAGAAATTTAGCAAAAATACTGAATTTCAGAACACTATTAGCTTTTCAACTAATTATTATACAAAGTGAAAGCCCTGCTACATAACTAGAAAAGGCTCACTTGTAATTAGCAGCATCTATTTGTATATAAAATTATTACTAACGTAAACTATTTTGTTAAATCAAACATCCACAGATTTCTCACTTTACTATTAGGCATGGAACTATTTGTTTAAAAGTAGACCACTACCACCCCTCCAATCTATGCCAGAGTGAACTGTACTTAAGCAATCATTCATTCCTTGAGTTAATAATTCGAAATGACATTAGAAAAAACCTAAAGAATATCAGAGGTTTCATATTGGAGGATTATAAAAGAGAAAATAACAATTGAGAAAAAGTCAAAGTTATACTGTTTTTCTTTTGTGTATAATTTCCTGCATTTGAAAAATAATAGTCATATGTTAAAAATAACCTATACTAGGTCCCATTATGGTACTCCACATCGAATATTAAAAATAAGTCATCCTTTTGTGTAATTAAAAAAAATTCATCTTTTTCTCCTTCATTACTATGACAAAAGGTAAAATCTAAAGCATATGTTTAAGCATTTTTTTTAAATAGGCAGCAATAATACCTTTCAATTAAATAAATCAGTATTATCAACAGTAACTATTAAAGTGCCTATACTGTGCAGGGTATTGCACATGTCCCTTACCCTCAAAAGGCTTAGAATCTAGTAAGGATGACAGACAGAAAACAGATATACAGAATCGTAAGGCAGATAATAATATGAGGTTACACACCAGCTGGCAGCTGAGTAATACTCAAAAGTGCACCAGAACCTTTTATACAGCTCCCCTCTTCAGTAAGTGTACCTCATTGACTTCTCTTCTATCCTGTCTTACTCGTATCTTGTTTTGCATTTGTGTGTGTGTGTGTGTGTGTGTGTATGTGTGTGTGAGACAGTCTCACTCTATTGCCCAGGCTGGAGTGCAGTGGCGTGATCTCAGCTAACTGCAACCTCTGCCTCCCAGGTTCAAGCGATTCTCTTGCCTCAGCCTCCCTCCTCCCTCAGCCTCAGTAGCTGGGATTACATGAATCCACCACCATGCTCAGCTACTTCTTATATTTTTAGAAGAGACAGGGTTTCATCATGTTGAGCAGTCTGGTCTCAAACTCCTGACCTCAAATGATCCGCCCACCTTGGCCTCCCAAAGTGCTGGGATTACAGGCATGAGCCTCTGCTCCCAGCCTCTGTTCTCTTTATGCCCAAATAATCACCGTTCCTAACTTTCCTTTCCCCAGTCTTGACCTTTAAAAGAAACAAACAAACACACAAACAAAAACCAAAAACCCTTTTTGTTTTGAAATAGTTTCAGACTTAAAAAGTTACAAAAACAGTATAAAGAATTCTCATATATCTTCATCCAGATTCTCTAAAGGTTAATGTTTTACATTTGCTTTATCTCTCTATATGTGTATACATATAAATGTATGAATAGAAACACACACATCTAGAAAGTATCAGCAACACTATTTTTGAAAAATTTCAAGAGAATCTGAAGATATAAAATGCCCCTTTATCCCTATATACTTTAATATATATTTTCAAAAAAAATGATATTCACATATAACCACAGTACAATTATTAAACTCTGGAAATTAACATTAATATAATCTTATTACTTAATTTCTTTATACATATAAACTTTATTCATATTTCAACAATTGTCCCACTAATGTGCTTTACAGCAAAAAATACAGTTACTGTTATAAGGACATCAGTAAGAAAACAACTTTTATTATAAGAATACATTTTTTGGCCAGGCGCAGTGGCTCACGCCTGTAATCCCAGCACTCTGGAAGGCCAAGACGGTTGGATCACCTGAGGTCAGGAATTCGAGACCAGCCTGGCCAACATGGTAAAACCCAGTCTCTACTAAAAATACAAAAATTAGCTGGGTGTGGTGACGGGCGCCTATAATCCCAGCTACCTAGGAGGCTGAGGCAGGATAATTGCTTGATCCCAGGAGGCAGAGGTTGCAGTGAGCAGACATTGGGCCACTGCACTCCAGCCTGGACGACAAGAGCAAGACTCCGTCTTAAACATAATAATAATAACAACAACAACAACAACAACAATAACAATAATAAATTTTTTCCTGGTCTAGGATCTGACTCCATATTAAAAA
Organism: Macaca thibetana thibetana; assembly: GCF_024542745.1. Classification (NCBI taxonomy): domain Eukaryota; kingdom Metazoa; phylum Chordata; class Mammalia; order Primates; family Cercopithecidae; genus Macaca; species Macaca thibetana. The sequence continues at coordinate 94,172,919 of NC_065589.1, forward strand.
CCACATTTGGTTGTCATGTTTCTTTAATCTTCTGTAATTTAATCTCCTTATCTTTGTCTTTTGTATCTTTCAGTGATTACGATCTTAGTATTTTCAAAGACTAGAGACTATGTTGTAGAATATTCCTCAATTTGGGTTTCATTAATGTTTTTCCATGATTAAACTCAGGTTATGTATTTTTGGTACAACTACCACAAAAGTGGTATTGTATCCCTCTCATATCAGGAGGTCAAAGATACTATTTGTTCCATTACCGCTGATACTAACTTCGATTCCCTGATTAAGATGGCATCTCCCAGGTTGCCCTAGTCAAATACTATTTTTCCCCCTTTAAATTAACAAGTATGTTAGGCCGGGCCCAGTGGCTCATGCCTGCAATCCCAGCATTTCGGGAGGCTGAGGCAGGCAGATCACTTGAGGTCAGGAGTTCAATACCAGCCTGGCCAACATAGTGAAACCCCGTCTCTACGAAAAATACAAAAATTACCCGGGTGTGGTGGCAAGTGCCTGTAGTCCCAGCTACTTGGGAGGCTGAGGTAGGGGAATCACTTGAACCCAGGAGGCAGAGGTTGCAGTGGGACGAGATTGTGCCACTGCATTCCAGCCTGGGCAACAGAACAAGACTTCATCTCAAAAAATTAATTAATTAATTAACAAGTATGTTGTAGGACTACAGAAACACTATTTAATCATCAAACTTCCCCCCTTAAGTTTAATAACCATTAATTCTAACTTTTGCCTGAAACAATTATCTATATTATTATGGTGGTTGCCAAATATTGATACTGTAATTCCATCATTCTTCCAACATTTACAGGTTTGGAAATCTACTGTAAGGAAATGCTGTCTATTCATTCATCCATACCCACCCACTCACCCACATCAGTATGGACTCATGGGTTACTGTAAGGGGTGGAATCTATTACTTTCATAATCTATTTTGATGCTCAAACTTTCCCAGCTCTTATCAGTGGAGTCCCCTTTCAAGCTGGCTCCTGCATCCTTCTGGCATGGCTCCAATGTTCTTCAATCATATTCTTATTTTCTCGTATAACAAAATGTGTGTTCCAGGCTTATCTTTGTATTTTCCCAGCCCTAGACCTGGGATAATTTTCCTAAGGAGCCCTAGTTCCCTTTAATGAAAAACAGATTTATTTTATTTTATACAGTATTTTATTATATTATTTTACTTTATTTTATATATTTTATTATTTTTGAGACAGAGTTTCGCTCTTGTTGCCCAGGCTGGAGTGCAATGGTGTAATTTTGGCTCACTGCAACTTGTCTCCTGGGTTCAAGCGATTCTCCTGCCTCAGCCTCCTGAGTAGCTGGGATTACAGGTGTGCGCCACCACACCGGGCTAATTTTGTATTTTTAGTAGAGATGAGGTTACTCCATGTTGGTCAGGCTGGTCTTGAACTCTCGACCTCAGGTGATCCGCCCGCCTCAGCCTCTGAAAGTGCTGGGATTACAGGCGTGAACCACCATGCCCAGCCAAAAAACAGTATTTAAAATCAACATCTACATGCTAGGCATGCCCATTTCTACTGGGTGTCACTGCTTCCAGGGACTCTCGGTGAACAGAACTAGGAAACATGTATGTAATATGTGTATGTACATATACGCACAGATCTATATCTATTTCGAACTATATCAGTATTAAAAATCACAAGTTCATATCAACAGTTTTTCTATCCTTCTAAGATGGCCCTCTTCCCTGTATCCAAATCCGCTTGCCCCCTTTACTCCTTCTCACAACCATCTCTGCTCAGGGCCATCTCCTTTCTCCCTAATACAGTTACATATTACAGTTCTGTACTTGCTGCCAAATCTCTAGGGAAGTGATTCTCAAATTGTTACACTACAGAATAAACTGTACATCTTTTCACGACCAAGGATGATTCACAGGTGACTGTTATATAGTGCAGCTAGAACTGACAACCACTACCCTGGGAATTTCCTCTCTTAACTATCTTACTTCTTCTGGGCCTTACAAAGGGAGGACAGAAGGCACAGACACTAAGAGTTGAATCTATGTGGTTAAATATATTAAATGTATATGCTGATCCAGGATTTCCCAATCGGTGCATTCAGACATGCTGGTGCCTTAAGACTATCTCATTTAAGAATGCCCCCAAGTATTCACATGCTCCTTAATTAAATATCGGTTCAGCGACTTAAAATTAAATTCTAGACAGCCAAATATTTCAGAAGACCTTTTACCCTTTGCATCAACTACACAAGTGTTTCTGAGTTTGTAGAAACAGAAAACAGAGAGCCTTTGTTAGTTGTATTCATTTTTGCATACCCCAATGCTTGCCACCTCCTGAACACCTAGGGAGTATTCATTATTTGAGTGCTTTCCCATGTTTCTCGTTTCAAAACACATAAACATTTCTAACTAGCAACGGTGAGCATGATAGGGAATCGTCTTTGGTCTTACCACTGAAAACAAAAGGAATAAAAAGTAAATAGCATCAGAAAAGAAAATGTACCTCTTTGCAGAGGAAAATGGAAAAACAAACAAGAGAAAGGGTAGAAATCAGAGTGTCAGGAAAACCTGTATTAGTGACCACAAAATAAAGAAATGCCTAAACACAAGAACCAGTTACTAGCAATTCTCTAATGGTAAGAACAAAAGAAGAATAAAACATATTTTAACATTCAAAAAATATTGTCAATATGCCAATTAATACTGCTAATCTTAAGTATTCCATACCTATTCACTAAAGGAAGTCCAATAATAGTTTTCCTTCAAAAGGCATTGCTAACGGTCTGTTTTGCAATATATCTGAAATTAATTACAGTCATGCATTGCTTACTGACACAGATAAGATTTGAGGGGTTGGATGTGGTGGCTCATGCCTGTAATCCCAGCACTTTGGGAGGCCAAGGTGGGAGGACAGCTTGAGCCCAAGAGTTCAAGACCAGTCTGGGCAATACAGTGAGATCCAGTCTCTTAAATAAATGAACAAAGATCTGAGAAATGTGTTGTTAGGCAATTTCTTTGTTACACAAATGTCAGTGTACTTACATAAACCTAGAAGGTGTAGCCTACTGCTGCCAGGCTACAAACCTGTACAGCGTGTTACTGTACTGAATACTGTAGACAACTCTGACATAAGGTAGGTACTTGTGTATCTAACATATCTAAACATAGAAAAGGTACAGTAAAAATACAGTATTATAATCTTAGGGGATCACCATCATATATGCAGTCCATCAGTGACCGAAATGTTATACAACACATGACTGTATACTGCTTTCAAAAAGCGATTCATAGTTCAGGTTTTTCTAATGATTTAGATAAACCTCTCTTTCCTCATGTCCAATAGTCCACATTTATAAAGTCTTACTGTATTTATGAACTTATCTCATTTCAGTCTTAGAAAAGTAAAATATTACAGATTCCCTTAGCTAAGAACCAGAATGCCAAATTAAAAACTCAAGTCTGGGTCAGGGAATGTCATCTACACTTGGGAAATCCATCCTCTAATGTTTAAAAAAAATCACATCCTCAAGAATTATAGAAATTCTGGTTATTAACCAGGAAGAGAGTTTCTCCTAAAATATACTATCCTTGGCAGCTGTCATGCTTCACAGCTGTTACATTATTAACAGCTGACAAGGACAAGCTTTCAATGTTAGGAGAATCCACAGAAAATGCTTTGGCTTCCATTATAATTCGTTATTTTACATTTATATGTTCCTGATACTTATGTGTGGGGTTACTATTAATCATGAGAAATGGAAGACAGTGAATACGCCTTTAGAATAGTGCTTTCCTCTATACCATATCATTTAACAGTATGAGATCCTGTTTCTCTTACTTAAAATTCTGCTTTATACTGCTTCTGAAAGCCAGATGGGAACAAGCTCATCAATTTGAAATCTAACACAACTGACAACTCAGAAAAGGAGAAAGATTCCACTGCTACCTTTGACTGTTTGCAGAACAGGGTTGAAAATGAACCCTTCTCTACTTCCCACGACCCTATAGTAGCCAGAGGCAGCAAGGTCCATTTTCACTTGGAAGAACTACAATATGGTTTCCAAGGAACTGTAAGGTCTCAAGTGAGCAACAAGGAATAGTAGTATTATTTCAAGTTACAGCTTCCCAAACACAGCAGATCTGTGATAGAGTATTTAGTTTACTGAAGAGCTCAAAACTTCCAAGGTGCATAAGGACACAAAATTCCTCATATCACTTTAACTGCAAGCATAAAATGGTATGATCAATACCTTTATAAAAGGCATAGGTAGCAGATAAACAGCATAAACAACTGACCAATAGAAGCTACTGAAAAGTAGGATTTCTTGTGGTGGGCCAGTGGCGCAAAGGATAATGCGTCTGACCACGGGTCAGACGAAAAGTAGTATTTCTTATAGAAGGTCATCAATGCTATTAGCTCCCATTATGTTCAAATTATTCAAGTTACTAGAAAAAAAAAAAAAAACTATTGATCTTAAATACTATTAAGCTACCTTCAATGAAACCTAATTTGCACATTACCTTTCGAGTTTGCATTTTCTCTGTTCTTCTCCGAAAGGCAACATAAGGGTCATTGTTGGTAGAGCCATCTCTTTTCTCTTGTTTTATCTGAGGAATGAGGGATGGCCCCCTGCAGTTTTTACGTTTTCTCACCCAGTAGTCGTATACAGCTTTAATAAGGTAATCATCTTCGTTTAGCAGCAGTTTTGCTTCTTGAAGTGTTACAAGCTAAATGAAAAATACAAAATGTCATTGGTTACAATGTTTGCAAAAAGAAATAAAAGTTAGATTATGGCTGTAGAAAAAAATGTGACCAGTTCGAATAACTACAAACAGATAATATTATGGTAGGTGAAGACACAATTCAATTCAACTTAATGAAGGAATCATTAATTTGGAGATTTATCTAAAAATTAGTATTTTGCCCTGAGAGGTAGTGAGTTGTATCACTGAAAATACTTAAGAAGGCCGGATTAATGATATTTTGGAAGACTATAATAAATTTATCCCTCAGGTAAGTCTTGGACTAGAAGACATCCAAGATCCTTCAAAATTCTGATATTATACACATTTGAGGATCTATCAGTTTTCAAGTCTACTAGCTTGTTTGTTTTCCTATAGAAAGTAGAAGGTATGGGGGTTTCTTTTTATGTGCCTCCAAAATAAAAGATGAATATTCTCGAATATATTGCAACTTACTATAATATATCTCTTTTGGAATTGATTATAAAAACAAACTTAGCATGTTTCCAGAAGTTTCAACATTATGCAATTTTGAATTCTTTGTACCAGTGACATATAAAATAATTCCTCTATCCAAGTGTTAAGTACTAGAAAATCCTTATTCTTAACACATTCTGCTAATGACAATGTCATCTCCTGGGACAGTGGCCCTAGGACGGTTCCCTTAGGAGCTCTAATGCTGGTATTTCAGGGACCTACCTCTTTTTCAATGCAGCCAGCATAATGCTGACACATCTCAAATTAAGGCTGTAAACATTTGCTTGGTCACATTTGTTGCCTTGCACCTTGAGATCAGATAAGACAATCGGCTTTAGTAGGATGGAATGGGGGTTACACATATCCATTTACAGCAAACATTAGAAAAAGATCATGCCATTTCAGGGCTGGGAAGTCTCGCTGAAGTGATGCTATCCCAATCTTTTTACTTGTATTATTTTAGAGATGAAGGCTCATTTTCAGAAGCTGAGATACTTCCCAAGAAATGTTTCCCTAGTACTTGGAAATGAAGAGAAAATTTATCTCATTGAAATTATAAGATCAATACAAAAATTGACCTGTAAGTTGTATGAAGTCTATTGAAGAAGTCAAAATTCACCAAATAAATTTCTCATAATTTCTTGTGTTGGTATAACTTCATGGAATAAAGGCACTGATCACTGGACTTCAAGTGCTATGATGATGATTTCTAGAATTAATTAGTCAGTTTCTTACTGTAATTTGTCTGCCTAGTTTGACCACAGGAAGAGAATACAATGACAATGTCAACTTAAGTATTCTAGTCCATGTCACAATACATTGAATGCATTAAAATAGTAAGTGGCCATTCTATGGTTATCCAATGTCTTAGTAGAGGTAGCTTAACTACATTTGAGAGGCTGCATTTGGTCCTTAAAGTGGATAGCCAGAGTCTGGAAAATAAGACCACACTCATAAGAACCAGTATTTCCAAACATCCACCTTTAAGTGGATAACTTTCTACTGTTAGCTGGAGTTCTCCAGAATGGTGATGTCAACCCCAGTCTACAACAACAGTGGTAGAATAAGAACAGAGCTTTCTAGACCTAATAAAATTCTACCTTGTGCTGACAGCATCACAGGCAGTTCTCATGTGTTCTGGAGGCCAAGGGAAACAATTCTGTGATGTGTTACATGTGCTTTGGCTTCTTGATCATTTCATCTTTGATAAAATTTTGTTATCCTCACTATTAAACCAAGAGCTTAAAGTAACCTCAGAATGGGGAGAAGGATAAGAGCTCTTTCCACCAATCAGCAGAACAGTAATGAGTTTCTTATATAACAGTACTCAGGTTAACACTGCTTCCTATGCTCCTGCATGGTACGTTGAAATTAAATCACCTGCTCAGATTTCTTTCTCTGGTGCTTCTTGCTCCAGCTTACAATGTGTATTGCCGTGTTGTTAAAAGCCCTCTTTATATCACAAGTAATAAGAATTCAACACACACTTTACAGTTAAACATTCTGATATTTCTTTCCAGTGTTAACTATTTTTTCAGTTCACTGCTGTATGTTGTTATACAGCAACACTCTATTTTATGAGTAATCTTGGTTTTAATAATTCTGCAAAAATTATCTTTAGCTACTTACTCTGAGGCAACTAGTATCACTGTATCTCTATTGTGGGTACAGCATCAATGTGAGTGGGGAAGAGCTACTTGTCACATATTATTATGTCACATGATTAAAAATCTGCGAAATCACAACCTCACTATTTTTATACAGTACAAAAGAAGTTCTGTCATTTAGCACCAGATGCAGTGGCATGCAACTGTAGTCCTAGCTACTCGGGAGAGTCACTTAAGCTCAGGAGTTCAAGTCCGGTCTGGGCAGCATACTGAGAACCCCTACTTCTAAAAAAATTAAAAATAAAAATGTTCCATCATTTAGCATGTACTTCACTCACTAAAAAGCAGTAGAAACCAGCTACTTAACTGGCAAAAGGGTCTGGTAAATTTATTATTTCCAAGATAGCTCTGAGTTGATTTACATTATTTACTTATTATAGGGATGGGGAGATTAAAAAAAAGTATCCTACCATATAGGCTTTTCTTCTAGACGGCTACTAGCTCTGTGAGGACAAGGACCACTTAGTTTGTTAATCAACAAAATCTGTAGTCTAGCAATTTCAATAAATATATTTTGAATACATAAATGAAGTATACGTAAAAATTAATGTATTTTAATTTATGAAACATTGAGTTAAGCAGTAATTTAATTTACAAAACAGTCAACTAGGAAGTTATTAAAAATTATCATCAGCCCATTAATGGGTTAAAGAATGTGTGAAAGATAAGGGAAAAATCTTTAAGATGAATTTGCTACCTAAAGAAACTCATGACATGGCAATAAAGGTAAGACAAACACAAAATTAGTAAGATAACAACGTGAGAACTTTGGAACTGAGCATTACTATAATAAGATACAGGGCAGAGCAGGACAAATTTCCATCTGGGACTGCCTATATTGTGTTCAGGGTTGATAAGTAAACACCTCTTTGCTACACAAGTTTTACTTTACACTCTTCAAGAATGAATGACCACAGCTCAAAACCAACACAGTGAAATTATAATATGATTCTAAATAGATAATACTGGAAACATCTTATTTATCAAATGACCCCTAATTTACACAATGCCACAAAATTACGGCAAGCCAATCTGAAATGAAAACATCAGCATTCAATGAAATCAAAATATACATAGTTACACATTTTAAGTATTCTGCATAAATTAAATTAAGGCAAAAACATTATCTTCTTCAAAGACCCAGAAAATGGAAAAGGTCTTCAGACTACAACAACAAAGACTGGTAGAGTTATAAAGTTCTCCTGTCTTCCGGTAAGTGCTCAAACATAAATCATGTGCTACTTTTTTTTAAAGGGACATATGTCTACATCAAAAAAGAAAATAGCTGTGTAAATTCTAAGACTGCTAATGCTATACAGCTAAATAAAATACTTTTCTCTCCCACAGAAGGGTGATACTAATCCATTAAAACACTTACGATCTTCATGCTTGAGATGACTATTTTAGAAGGATTTATCAATTCATTTCTTCCTCTAAATTTTCCACTATAGTTTTCTGATTCTCAACAGTGCTAACCCACATTGAACCACAAATAGAGTAAGGAAATTAGAATGATAAAATGATCACACAAAAAAAGATCTCTTCAATTCCATGAATAACCTTCTAAGGTCCTAAAAACTGTCAAGAATTCTATTAATCTGCCATTTAGGAGACAATTCTAACTACACACTGATAGACCGCTAATGCTGAAACTAACCTTCTCTGCAGTCATAGGAATGACCCCCCTGATCTTTTCACAATACAAAGTTAAAACAAATCTGAATAAGACAACACTTTAAATGAGATGAAATGGAAGACATAAATTCAAATTACTTTTATAATCTGACTGCTCATTAACTTTATATAACGTAATTATAAAATACATGTACACATACATTGGAGCATGGTGTGGTAGTTTTAAAATTTGTGTGATGGGGTTCACTGGAACTGCTTCAAAAGATCTAGACCAAATTTCATTTTCAATATACAAATACTTCAACATCATAGTAAAGAACATATCCATTTCAACACGCTACATACTAATTAAAAAATACAGGAGGCACCCTCTCCCATGTAAAAATGTACTTGTTCCTAGTGCACATGAGAACCACATTTTCCTAAATGCCACACTGATTTGGTGCACCTGCTTGTGGTCTGCCCCAGCCACAGCATAATCAATAATGCAGTATCAAGTAAACAACTAAAATTCTGCATGATGAAAAAAAACTGATGATGTGATTATTATATTGAGTTTTAGGCGCTTTTAATTTGAATTTTGTAAGTACAATGAAGGTTGAGAACATGTATCAGTCAAAGTTTCTATTTGCAAGCAACAGATGGAATTTATTTACAAGATACTGGATAGTTCTACATCTTCAGAAGTATTGGTGAATCAGGCTTGGAAGCCATAATGCCTAAAACCAGGCCACAGAACTGATCTAGTAGGGAAACCTCTGCCGCTGGTACTATGAACACCACCAGCACGAGGACTATAGCTGGAACAGCAAATAAGACTATGGTCTTAGTAAACATGTAGTCTATATCCCAAGGTGATAATTTTACTAAAAACTATTAGAAATATAGGACCTGGCATTACAGACAGAAGGAACAACGTAGAGCCATAAAAGGCATGGTACATTAGAGGACCAGAAAGTAGTTCAGCATGGCTGGAATCAGGAGGTACGGATTTCACTTTATAGACAGTGTAAGCTATTGAAGTTTTTCTTTTTTTAAGAAGATGAATTTTTAATAAAATAGCTGGTGGCAGAATAGCAGTGGTCCAGGTGAAAAATAATAAAAATAAGGGAACAGGGTACAGGCAACAAATACAGGTTGGGCAGCTCTAATCTATAAATCTGAAACGTTCCAAAATCCATTTTTTTTGAGTCCCAACATGATGCTACAAGTGTAAAATTCCACAGCTGACATTATTTGACAGGTCATAATCAAAATGCAATCAAAACTTTCTTTCATGCACAAAATTATTTAAAATATTGTAAAAAGAATTACCTTTAGATTGTGTGTATAAAGTATATATGAAACATACATAAATTTCATGTTTAGAGTTGGGTTCCATCCCCAAATCTCATTATATACCTGTAAATATTCCAAAATGTGAAATAATCTAAAACCCAAAACATTTCTGGTCCTAAACATTTTAGATAAGGTATACTCAACCTGCGTAACATTGTGGAACAAAAAACTGGTTTGATTTAGTGATGTTTGGGATGATTTTAAAGAAGTCAGCACTAAAGTGCAAACTGGCCAACTAGATGGAAGACGAAAATGATATCATTAATTAAGAAAGAGAGTATATTAGTCTGTTCTTGCACTGCTATAAAGAACTACCTAAGACTGGGTAATTTATAAAGAAGAGAGGTTTAATTGGCTTATAGTGCTGCAGGCTGTACAGGCTGTGGAGGCCTCAAGAAACTTACAGTCATGGTGGAAGGCGAAGGGCAAGCACGCACGTCTTATGTGGTGGGAGCAGAAGAAAGAGAGAGAAGGGGGAGGTGCTACACACTTTTAAACATTCTTGTGAGAACAAGTTTGTGAAACAATCTTGTGAATCGGTCTTGTGAAACAATCTTGTGAGAACTCACTATCATGACAACAGCAAGGAGAAAATCCACTCTCATGATCCAATCACCTCCAGTAGGCCCTCCACAAACACTGGAGATCATAATTTGACATGGTATTTGAGCAGGGACACAAATCTAAACCATATCAGAGAGCAAAACTGGGGGAGGCAAAGGAGGTCTGGAAATGTTAAATTTGAAATACTTGCTCAGGTGGAAAGGTTCCACTAGAAATCCAGCTCTGGAGCTTGGTAGGTACAGGTATGGATTTGGGAACCAGCAAAAAACTGTTAGTAGCTTAAGATAAATGAAAAAATGCGGAGGACAGATAACAAATGAAATATCAACGTTGAAGATAAAGAGGAGATGAAGAAAGAATAAAATAATCAGGAAAATGTCCTGGTCAACATCATTCAATACTACAGGGATATTAAGTAGTATACAAGTTGAAAAGAGGCTCCTGATGACAATTAGGAGCCCACTGGTAACCTTAAACACTGCCCTTTCAGTAAACTGAAATGAATTGTGATGTGGGTAAAAGGTAAACATAGGAAGCACCAAGTATAGCTAATTTTCTGAAAATTTAATTATGACAAAAAAAGAAGAGACATTGGGTGGTAGTTTGCAGAGAAAGATGGGGTCAAACGAAAAGGTTCTCCTGGAAATGGGGACTTGGGCACCTTTTGGGGCAGAGAGAGAAAGATTGAAGAAATGAGAGAAAAGATAAGTGAAACTAAAATATTCAAGAACTATACAGGTACACAAGGAAGAGTGAGAAAGGGTGGAATTATGCTTCTACAAGAGAATAAAATGTAGTATGGAGGTAGAAAAGAAGGAAAATGATGGAAAATGATTACCCAGGGTGTTAGAAGGAGAGTTCTGTTTTGGGCAGGAGTGGTCTTTCTATGGGAATGTGTGATAAGTGGAGAGCAGTAAAAGGTCAATAGGGTATAGAAGGTTAATCAGTAACTAAAAATAGGGTGTTCAATAGTTTAGGAATGAGATAAGGGTTTATACATTAAAACATTGAGGGTTATTGAAAGAAAAATTAAAACAGTTTCTTGGAAACTGTTTTATTATTTATTTTAAAGAAAATCCTATAAAAGAGAATGCCATTTAAGATGGCTTGTGATTTTTAAAAATTAACTTTAATCTCAAATATTTAAAAAACTTGTAAGAATAAAACATTTCAAAGAACACTGTATATCCCTTTAGACCAAGACTCATGTATTGTTAGCTTTTATATTTGCTTTAACATCTGTGTGCATTCAAGCTCTAATCGTGTGTGTGTGTGTATACAATTTTTTTTTCTGATCCTTTTGAGGGCAGGAAGTTACATGACTCTTTACTTCTAGATACTTAAGTGTATATTTCTTAAGAATAGGGATATTTTCTTTCATAATCACAGCCGTCAACTTTAGTAAATTTAACATTGAAAATATTAAGTAATCTACTCTCTATATTCCAATATCATCAATTGACTCAAAAATAGTCTTCATAACATCCCCCCACTCCCATCCAGTACAAGATTCACTCTCAGGTTAGGTACTACAATTAGTTGCCACGTTGGAAAGAAGATATTAAATCAAATAACTTGATAACATTCAATTCAGGGGTTTGTCAAATCTCTTTCCTTCATGCAGTGCTTTGATAAAACCTGACAAACCCTGAATTGAATTAGTTATCAATGAAGGAAAGGGATAAAAAATGGATGGATCTGAGTTTGGGAGTTACTGAAGAGATAAAGATTACCAGATTATGTAGGGTAAGACAGTAAGTTCAGTTTTCAAAAGGATAAACTTGAGAGGACTATGGACCATCTATGTGAAGATGTCAACAGGCAAAACCAAAAGGGGGGAAAAATCCTGGAGTTTGAGAAAGAGGTCAAGGCCAAAGGTAATACATTATTATATCTACAAAAATATTCATGGAGCTGATATTACACAAAAATATGTAGGATAAGAACACCAAGAACAGAATTTCAAGTAACCCTGATGTTTACAGGAGTTGAATGAAAGGGATCAAGCAAAAGAAAGAAGGAATGGTCATGAGAAACAATAAAACCAGAGGGAATAAACTGTATTTTTATTTTTTTAAAAAAGGTAAAGACAGCTCCAAGATATGAGAGCACAAATCAAATACACAGATTGGAACTGAAAATAATTATAGCATTTGGCAACAGGAGTTTTCAATCATGGCTTCATTGAAATCATCTCCCAGAATAACAGAGGCAGGTTTGCCTAAGTCTATCTTTTGTTGTTTTCTATTAACCTAATAAATGGCAGTTTAACCACAAACTTGATTCCTTGTCCTTGTCCTGGGACCTAGTACTATGCCAGTCCCCATAAAGGAAAAGTAAAGAGATCCATAAATTAACAGATTAGGGAATGGAATGAAGATGACCCTTTGTTATCTTTAATCCTTGATTCTAATACAGGACCATTATTTTGTTCCAATGACAAAATCTCCACTGTTACTTCCACTGCTGAAAGTAGATGCTATCATGCTCTGTGCCTAGCGAGTTGTTTCACAGCCTAGAAACTTGTCCCTGAGCAAAGAGAACTAAAATAGGATGGGGCTGATTACATGTGCACACTTAACTGTATTGCTTACATGCTTTTTTGGTTTATCCTGTCTCCACTTGGATAATACACTGAACAAGGGCAGAATTTTTGTCATCTGTCTTACGGCTATCACCTGCCTTGTCCACCTGGACACTAAATATTACTTACTGACTGAAAGAAAGCATATTACAGAACAGAGAGCTGAAGGCTTCTGATGATATCATCTCAGCCACTATGAGTAGTTTCTGAGCAATCACAGAAAATCATAAAAATACCAAAAGGCTGTTCCAGTCTAGGATTGCTAAGAAAATTTACATCTAAAGAAAAACTGAAACTCTATCTGATGCCTGTGACTAAAATCCCAGGAAAACTGTAAGTCACCAATTATAAGGAACATCAATTTGGCACTTTTTTGAAATCCCAACAAAAAACCAAGTAAGACAATCTCTCAAAATCCAGTAACGTCAATTTTACAAAATTCAGTTTTCAAAATGTACTTCTTTGAATAGTACAGTAGATATTACTTTTCATCAAAATGGGGAAAAAACTGACAGGCTAAATATGCAGCAAAGTCATTTTCCAAAGGAAAATGCTCTGAAGAGCTTGTAATGCCTTAGAGATTTAAAAGATTTAAGTTGTGGGGTAAAATAATGAATCTGTATGGGTAAACTAATAAAAAGTTTTAACAATCCACTGTAAAAAGTTTATTTGCAATTCTAACTTCTTAGTAGATTAGTAACAATTAGCACATTAATATACTACACAGGTACACCAAAAATTATGTTTGAAAATAGTTTATTTTAAAAATCTAATTACAGTATCAACACATGCTCATGATAAATTTGGAAAACATAGAAAAATAGGATAAAGAGCATAAAAATCACCAACAATTCCAGCACCCAAAATATAACCATTGTTAGCATTTTGTTGTAAACTTCCTTATTCTTTTGCTTTCTATGCACATGTATAAATATAAATGATTTAAACAAACCTCAAAGTTTTCCACATAAAGAGTTCTGTATCCTGTTTTCTGAATCTGATATTATATAATGTGCAATTTCCTACGGTGCTAGACATCCTTCAAAATCATGATTTTTACTGGCTGTGTTACAGTCTACCCCAGAGACATCTTATTCATTCTGAACATTCTTGCTCAAAAATCACTGACATTTTTTCTCATTATTTTTCTTGTGAACAATTCCGAGAGATGAGATTATTAAATCAAAGTGTATAAACATTTTTAGGCTCCTGATTTACACTGCTTAACTGCTTTCCAGAAAGACAGTACCATTTTAAGTTACCTGTGCCATATATAAAATATCTCACTAAAGAATATTCTTTTGTAAATAATTTTTCCCTCACTGAAAAACTGAAATAATGTATAACTAATTAAAATTAAAATCCATTTAAAATGATAAGTACCTAAATATCTGAGCAAGATTTGACATAAGATGACTGCCTTAGAGATCCAAGCAAGCAAATTTAGTTATGGAAGCAGCAATACTAGTCATATGGAAAGGATCAAGAAAATATTGTAACATTGTAACTAGTATTATTTTTATCCAAGCAGGAAAACAGTTAGAACAGTACTCTTCATACTCTTATTCAAGGCAATTGTGCTTAAATACTCTATTCAAGGAACATTGTAAACAGAAATTCCAGGATGTCAGGAAAAGAAATCCAAGAAACAGTAAAATGTAACACATTCAGGTCTTAAAAAAAAAGGCAAAATAAAGGTGCAAATTCGGTTAACGAGAAGAGAAGAGACATCTTTACATGGTACAGTACCTGATTAGAACTGGCTTTTTCAAGTCTGTCAATCATAATTTCAAATTGCAAAGGCTTAATTTCCATCTTTCTGTTAAGTCTATTTAATAAAGTCTCATCTTCTGAATCCATATCATAATCTGGTTGCTCGTTGTCTAGATTAAAAGCTAGAAAAGAAAGAAAAATTCTTTAAACTCAGGAGAAATTATGAAATTATACAGTGTTCATCATATTTGACTACAGACTGCTTCTAAATTATAGTACACTGACTAAAGGGGAGCTGAGGAGCAGGTATCTAAAATTAATTTCAGAGACTTACTGCATAGTGGAAGAAAAAACAAAATTTTGCTTTATATATGATTTAAAATTTAAACAGTAAAAATGCTAGGAAATATCTTATTTTGAAAATATATAACAATATAAAATAGCAACTATAAAAAAGATGACATGTACATGTTGACATGGTAGTCTGGTAGCATAATGAGCAACTTTGCCAAAATTAAGAATTGAGAAACAAGCTCAAGAACAAAGAGTATAATAGAAACGACGTTTCAAATTACTGAGGATAAAACAGATATCTAACGGGGAAAAAAAGGTGTTGGCATAACAGACTAGTTATCTTAAAAAATTAAGCTGAATTCCTACCCTACTTCTAACACCAGTAAGTGACATATTCAACAAAATTTTATGGTAAAAAGTAAAACACATAAAAATACTAGAAGAAAATACAGGGTAGGAATGTAGTATGGGTAGCAACTCAGAAGCCATAACACTGATTAAAAATAGACTGATTTGACTATATAAAATTTTAAAATTTCTACTTAGAAAACTTAAATCAGAAGACAAAGAACAAAAAGAAAAAAATGTACTATATAAACAAAAGGCTGATTTTCTTAAAGATTTCCTGCAAATTAGAAAAAAACTAGTAACTCAGCAAATACTGGCAAATGATGTGAATTGGTATTTTAGTGGAGAATAAATATCAATGACTTTTTTTTTTTTTTTTGAGGCAAGGTCTCATCCTGTCTATTGCCCAGGCTATAGTGCAATGGCACGATCTTGCTCACTGCAATCTCTGTCTCCTGGGCTCAAGCAATTATCCCACCTCAGTCTCCCGAGCAAAGTTGGGACTACAGGTGTACACAACCACACCCAGCTAATTTTGCATTTTTGGTAGGGATGGGGTTTCCCCATGTTGCCCAGGCTTGTCTGGAACTCCTGGGCTCAAGTGATCTGTCTGCCTCAGCCTTCCAAAGTGCTGGGATTAGAGGCATAAGCCACCACATCCAGCTAAGAATAAATGTCAATGACTTTTAAACATAAAAAAAGTTTAACTTCAGTGATAGATAAATATACAATAATAAGACAATAGGTTTCACTCAGCAGACAAAGATCTAAAACTTGATAATATGCTACTGTAGAAAGAACAGCGGAAAAAAGCCCTCTCAAACCATGTGTGTAGGCAATTATAAACTGGTATTAGTTTCATTAAAAATATATCCTATTGAACTTGGTAATTCTATTTCTAGGATTCATCTTACATATAAACGAACACAGAAACAAAAGATATATACACAGGGTATTAGTTATGACATTGCAAGAAGTAAAAAATACAAAACAAACAATGTGTGTAGGATTAGATAAATGATAGTTTACACATACATGGACTATACAGACTGAAGCTCTGAGAAAGACACTGACCCATGTATACTGACATAGAATGAAACTGATCTTCATGAATATTAAATGAAAAAAGCTAAGGGGTGGAATAGTATATATAGTGCACTAATATATGTGTTTTAAAAAGGACAAGGATGGATATATATACACGTGTTTGTAAATGCACGGGATATTTTTGAAAGAATACTTAAAACTAGTAATCTCTATTTCTGCATAAGGGGACTACAAAAGGAGGGGTTCAAGGATGGTGAAAGAATTCTCTTTGTTCCCATTTGTATTGTTTGATATTTTAAGCATGTACACGTATAAGTTATTAAACCATAAAGGGTAAAAAAACTAAAGTGCCACAAATTACGTGTTGAAATTACATGACAAGATTTAAAGTAAGGCAGTAAAAGAGATATCAATAACCAACAGATTGATTATACAAAGGCTGTCTGTGCAGCGATGTGTAAATGAGTATCCTACATTCATACCACGTGAAATGTCCTGGCATTCTCAGATTCAGCATTACATTCTTAAAGGTACTAACGAAGTAATAGGAACAGATGTATATAATTATATAATTTTAGTAAAATCAGCCTCCTACTGCAGACCGTACTGATGGAGTTAAAATATCTAAAGGCATTTGCTTTATAATCGGTCAATGACTATATCTCAAAAATCTAGACTTCAGTTCATCACTCAAGAAATTTTTACCACTAGATAACAATAATAAAAACAAAAATAAATGTTAGCTAACACTTATAAACTTATATAGCACTTACTATGGGCAAGGTAGTACTCAAAGTGCTTTAAACATACTAAATTAACTGTCACAACCATCCTATGTGGTAGGCAGTATTTTATCTCCCAATGAATCTCACATTCTAAAATTTGTAAGTGTTATTGTATTTAAGTATGTGATATAATCTAAAGTTAAATCAGAAGAGTTAAAGCTATTGGTGAACTAACGACAAATACTATTTTGTAAGTATGATTCATTTAAAATATTATTGAGAATAAAATGCATTTTTCTCTTATCTTTTATGTAAAACCTTGTCTTTATTACATGATAATCAATAATTCAAAAGCATGCTTTTAAAAAGTCAATTTGATCTGCATCAAAGTCAATGACAGAATGACACCGAGCTCATAAACTACATAGATTACTAAAAATTACTCTTCCTTTCACAAAGGATGTTGTATTTGCAAATGCACATAATGACAGTCCAATGATCTGCCTTAATCCACATACTAACAACAAACAGTCAATAAAATCAGGTAGTCAATACAACTAGGAGACATTTTAGAGAAAGATTTAGGAAAGTGTGGAGCAGAGTTAACACAATATACTGAATCTATAAGTTAAACAGAAGTTTTCAAAAGTTCAAGGGCAAGGCTATATATACAAATTTTGCATGACCATCTTTTATACACCTACCTAATCTTACTCACCTCTTGTTCCTCCACCTCCTATCTGCTCTATCTTCTTATTCTATTCTTACAAAAGCCAGCACCCCAGCTTGTGAGGCAGGGGAAGGAACAAGAAAAGCTGGGAAATAGTTTAGAAAAATTAATAGTGAGAATTGATAGGAGATCTGACAATGTGTTAAATCAGAACCAGGGCAAAGACTTGCACTAGCACTCTAAGTATTCTATACTACCATTTCTCTTTCACTCAAAACCCATGTAAGAATCATTATAGATTTTGGAGATTTTTGTTGCTTTTAAACCACCAGGTACAGGTGCTTGCCTGTACCTCTCCTTACCTCAGGTTATATTATCTCCTCTACCAGAGAGGGGTATAAATTCTTTAAAAGCAGTGATTACTTTAGTCATACCTGTATACTCCCTACATGGCACTTAGAGAAACAAAAAAAAGAAAAAAAGGACATACTAAAAGCTACCGAATAAAAATAGCATTTCTAAAATGTATAAATATAAAAAGAAATTCTTTTAAACTACAAGCAGAATATTTTTTAAGTTGATTGATACCTCACTTTTTGAAACCCAGATAGCTTTCTCCTGCTACAAATACCACTTTTACAAATAGTGGGTTAGCTCCATAGGTCAGTCTACCAAACAAAACAGATAAAACAATAATACCTCCCACCTTAACATAAAGAAGAGTGGGGGCAGACAGGACACTTGACATCTTCTTGATGTACTAGAGTAACAGAATTAAGATATTGACAAAGCTAATAAGGGCATGTGTCTATGTGTACATGGAAGACTTCCTGTAGTGAAGTTAACCGAGAAGGAAAGGAAAGAAAAGGAAAAGGAAAGGAAAAGAGAAAAGAAAAAAAAAATAAGAGAATTTAAGAGGGTGCATGACCACTATTAGAAGAAGAAAGGAAGTAGGAAGGAAAGTAGATGAGAATCTCCTTGCAGTAGCCATCAGGTAGCTACCACTGCTCAGGAAAATTTGGTTGCTCTCTGGCAAAAAGAGCAACAGCTTCTGCGTAGGTAAGAAAGTGGGTATAACCTGCTGTTTGAATATATAAAGCATTCACACACTGACTGGTTATAGCTTACAAAATATATATAGTTAGTCTAAAATTAGTTGGTAAAGCAAATATTACTTCTAATTAAAAGTACCTTTCAAAGTTCCTTCGTACTTGGCCATATTCATATTTAAGTATCTAATAAGCACAGCTATTTAATGGAATGAAAATACAGAAAACCCGGGAGAAGAAATGATATGAGAAAATTTTCCAGGGCCAAAAAGTGGCAAGATATTTTCAGATTAAAGGGGGCTTACCAAGCATGGTATAAAATGAGTAGCATGCAATTCAATGGCGCACACAATGATGGGCCAGTTACTGCCCATTACTTTATAATACTATTATGAGTATGAATATGACTGCTATATTATACCTGTTACATATAACACATTTAGGGGAAACATTTATTCTCCATATTTCCATTCAAATCTCCAGGAGGGAAAAGTTTAGAAAGCACACTTTCAGCTTCTTTTCAGTGGTTCATTTTCCCCTCAGCCAAGGAAGGAGTGAAACTTATCTGTGAACCTGGGAGAAGGACCTATCAGCTCAACAGCTTCTGGGTACATGTTCTCCAGTGGTTCTTCCTTCCTTCATAGAAGCGGCATTCTAGTCAGTCCTCCACTACATGGTTAAGTACAGGGGCTAACTCTGCTCCTATTAGGGGGAGACCTGCTCTATCAGTGACCAACCAGCGTTAGAGTGTTTGTCTAATTCAGGGGTTAATAGAATGTCCATTAAGGCCAAATATCTCACCTTCCACACCACTTTTATTAGTAATAAAGCTGAAATTTTATGTCCATGTCTATTTATCAATTAGTTTCAAAGCAGAAAACAGAAAGGAATGTTATTTTTTGCCTTCCTAAAGCCTCCAAATTATAAACTCACTTATTTATTTTTATAAATGGCTACACTTATTCTAACTCCAAAACATTCTATTTTCTATACTCAGTCTCCACATATGGCCTTTTGACAATACACACTCAACACCCAGAATTTAGGTCACTTACCCTCTTTTCTCTGGTTATTTACACAACTAGGATGCAACTGCACATATAGCATAAGTACCCTCTAACACACTGAATGTAAACCAATCAAAAGTACTTTAAATTTAAGACTTTATAGTAACAACAAAAACCACATTAATAATTTTTCTAACTTAATTCTGTGAATTTAGAACTCTTTATGTAAACCCATCTCTGTATTTATAGATGTTAATCACTGTGTGTGCCTGTCCCTAAACCCTCCTCAGCCATGTTTGATACGTGACACTCCAATCCACAGGATATCTGTGGGATCACAGATGAGCAGTTGGCTCTCAAACAGCCAGGGTTTAAAGCATACCTGGGCCAAATTTCCTTCAACAGAAATGTGAGCGCAGAGACAGCTTCTGGTTAAATAAAGCAAAATGAACACATACTTATCTCAAAACCCCATTAAAACAAAAGCAAAGGAGTTTTTGTTTTTTTTTTTTCAAATGGCATAAATCTTTAGGGATAACAGAAACAAAGGGAGAACCATCAATTAAATTTTCAGAGCTATAAATGCCATGTATTAGCAGACAAGAGAATGCTAAAATATAAAATGGCTGCAGGGGACAGACAACAGGAAGCAGGACCCACTCCCACCCCCGCCCTGCCCCATCTAAAGACTTAGAGCAGGCTTCTCCAGCCCATGGCCCATGGGCCACATGCAGCCCAGGACAGCTTTGAATGTGGCCCAACACAGATTTGTAAACTTTCTTAAAACATTATGAGATTTTTTTGCACTTTTTTTTTTTTTAAGCTCATCAGCTATCATTACTGTTAGTGTATATTATGTGTAACCCAAGGCAATTCTTCTTCTTCCAATGTGGCTCAGGGAAGCCAAATGATCGGACACCTCTGAGAGGGCTGAAATCAACAGTTACTCTTTCCCTCATTCAGTGTACCTATGCAACTATTTTTCCTTCCAAACAGTATCAGACTGAAGGTTTGACCTACAAAGGTTGCTTGAGAGAGCCTGTGGACTCTGAAGCACCAGGCACACTGAGGGCAAGTATAAAGCTCCATATCAAAGGAGAAAGAGAGTAGTGGAAGTCTACACATGGAACCATAGAATCTCCCACCACTGCCATCCCACTCCTCCATCTCCAGCACCCACTTCAGCCATAAATACAAAAATACTGTCAGCCACCCGGGAATAAGACTGTGTAGGGAGGCAGGGATAGAGGTAACAACTAGACCTCTTTGGATATTCTTAATTTTATAGACAGAACTTTTAGTATCATGCAAATATTTTATATAATTACAAAATGAAATAACGTGTTGAAAAAAATATATCTCTAAAATTAAAAAGTAAATGGAACAAGTAAAGCTAACTGTCATCTGGGTTCTACTGAAAGTGTCTTTAAGATACAGTAAAGTGACTGTACATTTCTAGTGGGAATACCCTAACCGATCAACACATGAAAAACCCTGAAATTAGTTTTCTTTCTTTCCTGAGACAGGGTCTTGCTCTGTTGTCCAGGCTGGAGTGTAATGGCACAATCTCAGCTGCAGCTTTGATCTCCTTGGCTCAAGTCATTCCCCCACTTCAGCTTCCCAAGTAGCTAGGACTACACATGCATGCCACTAGGTGTGGCTAATTTTTTTTTTTTTTTTTTTGTAGAGATGGGGTTTCACCATGTTCCCCAGGTTGTTTTTGAACTCCTGGGCTGAAGCGATCTGCCTGCCTCAGCCTCCCGAAGTGCTGAAACTACAGGCATGAGCCACTGTGTGCGGCCCTGAAACTTTTTTGGTAAAATTATATTGTTGGTGAAAGAGTTGGTATTATTATTCTGAGACTACTGTGACAAAACATGGGGATTATGCAGATATCCTTGAGAAGTGATATTTTAAAAAATTGTGGAAAAAAAGTAACTGTAGAAAAAAGTGTGGAAGGTTAAAACCTTTAGTTTTGAATTAGAGAAGTAGTAATATAAATTCATGATGTACTTTATCTCAAAGTTTTTTTAAGTGCATATTTCATAGGTCAGGTCCACTAATCAATCTTAGAGACATGGTCAACCCAGTAGTAAAGAATACCCCAAGGACCCAACTTACAGTCTCCAAATAAAATTTCCCACTAAAAGAAACAAGAGCACCCTGTGGAAATGACTGACTTCAGATCTGGGCCAGGAAAACATGTAAGGTAACCCTAACACAGTTTAGTTTTCTTGCTTTCTGGTATAATATTATCATTTCAAAAAAACCTTAAGAGCAAACCTGAATAGGTTCCTACTGGCCAAAAGCAGCAATAAGGATGATAAATTCAATGGATTGAAATATAATACAAATGTATAATAAATCCATGATCCATAAAGATTTTAAAACAAAACAAAGATTCTCATAATCATTTCTGGAGAGTACTAAAAAAAAAAAAAATCAATCTTCATCGGGAAGTATATAATTTTTCATTGTTTCTTTTCTTTTGTGATGTCAGCAACCATTAATGACAATTACCTTGATTCATTAACTCATTAGGGGTTGCAAAATAGTAATTTTTTATCATTCCTGCTTGATTTACATTAGCTGGAATACTTCTATAAAGAGAACCTTCCTCTTTCTCAATTATTCAGAGATCCTGAAATACAGTTAATAGAAAAGAGAGATAAATGCTTGATTCCTGATTAAAAGAATCTTAAGAGACTGACTAACCAGCTACAACATATGGAAATTTTCTGGATCCCAATTCAAAAGTATCAACTGTTAAAAAAAAGTAAGATAAATGAGATCATTTATCTTATAAGACAGTCAAGAAATATGTACACTGATTAAATATTTGACGAATGAAGAAAATGATATTTTTCTTTTAAGGAGTGATGTGATATTATTCTAATAGTATTATTAAATATTAATAGTATTACTATAATACTTTTAGATAATATTATAACTATGCTTTAACATCCCCAGATCAAATAATGCTGGGATGGCTATAAAATCATGGAGATGGAAGAAAAGGTATAAGTATAGAGAAACAATATTGACCAGTAGTATATGGCAGTTCATTATTATTATTTTTACTTCTGAATGTTAAAATTTTTCTATAAAATATTTAAAAAGCTAAATATGTAGAATATACAAAGAATCTCTTTAAAAATTCAGTAAGAAAATGACCCAGAGAAAAATGGACCCAAAGATATGAAAAAGTAATCTACATAAACATGTTTTAACTTCACTTGTGATTGATGAGACAAATTTAAATCCACAAATACCAATTCACACCCATCAAACTGACAAAAATTGTAAAGTTTCACAGTAACGAGTGTTGATAAAAATATGAGACAACAAGAACTCTCATACACTACTGGTGAAAATATAAACTGGTATCAGTTTGAAGAACAATTCTGCAGTATCTAAAGTTAAACGTGTACATTTTATACAACTCAGCAATTCTACTTTTGGGCCCACATCCTACCTAGAAAAGCTCTCATAAATGTGGACAAGAATGACACGCATAAAGGCCATTCATAACATTATATTCATATAAGCAAAAAAAGTCCATCAATAAGAATAGGAAAACTGAGATATATTTATAAAAAATATTTATGAAATGAAAACTATGTTTACATAAAAATATGCACACAAATGTTCATAGCAACTTTATCCACAATAGCCAAAAATTAGAAACAATTCAAATGTCCCTCAATGATAAAAAAATCAAACAAACTGTAGTACATGAAATTATACTCAGCAATAAATAAGATCAAACTACTGACACATGCAACAACCTGGATCATCTCAATGGAATTAGGCTGAGTAAAAAATTATAATAATAAAGAAATCAATTCCAAAAGGTTATATACATACTGTAGATTTCACTTACATAACATTCCTTGAAATGACAAAATAATAGAAATGGGTAACAGATTAGTTGCTGTAAAACAAGGGCAATAAATGCATCTATCTCGTAGGATTCTTGTAGAAATTAAATGAAATAATTTGTGCATATTATACTGCCCTCTACAGAGTATGTGTTCAATAAAGTCAAGCAATTATTACTATTGAACTTCATTACTATACCTTATTAGTAGATCAAACTATCCTCTAATATAGCCAGAAGTGAAAGTCAAGTACTACACAATTTTATAGGTCTTTTTAATATTAATGTTCTTAATAATTGGTGTATACAGAAATCATGGTTTTTAGTTTAAATAATTTAAAGTCTCAACTATGAATAACTGGAAACTATAATATTGTATTGCAAAAAAAGTACTTCTTTCTGCCTCTCTGAAGGTTAACACTTTCCATGTATGAGCTACTACATCTATTTCTCTGGCTTATTTTTTTAAAGATTAACGTATACCCAATGTGCTTTTGATTTATAAAACTTAAAGTTACTAGGGCTTCAATGGGGAAACATTTCAAATTAATTCATAGTTTAAAAAAAAAAAAAAAAAAAAAAAAAAAGGAGGCGGGATATGTATCCAATCATGGTTACATGTAGGAATAATTTTTTCTATTATTCTGTGAGTCCATACATATAAAATTCTAATTTAAAGCAAAAAAGAAGTAATAAACAACCAGGCGTGGACACTTGTTAAGTAAAAGACAAGTGATATCACAAATGATTTCTTTTCCTGTATGTTTTCCATTTTCTTGGAAAAGTGGTTCTAAGCTACTTTCCTGTGGATTCCAATTATTTCTTTGGTTAAAATAGTCTAGCCCAAGGAACAGCAAACTATGGCCTGTGAGACAAGTCTGGCCTGCAGCTTGTTTTTGGTAAGGCTGTGAAAATGTAAAACAAAACAAAACAAACAAACAAACCTGTTTTATATTTTTAATGGGTAATTTTAAAAGTAATAATAAAAAGGGTTGGGCGTGGTGGCTCACAGCTGTAATCCCAGGACTTTGGGAGGTTATGGTGGAAGACTGCTTGAGTCCAGGAGTTCAAGACCAGCCTGGGCAATATGGTGAAACTCCATCACTACAAAAATCACAAAAAACCAGCTGGGGGCAATGGCGTAAGCCTGTAGTACCAGCTACCTGGGAGGCTGAGGTGGGAGGATTGCTGGAGCCCAGGAGCTCAAGGATGCGGTGAGCTATGAGGGTGCCACTGCACTCCCACCTGAGTGACAGAGTAAGACCCTGTATCAAAAAACAAAACAAAACAAAACAAAACAAAACAAAAAAACAAAGCCAGAGAGAAAAAGAGAAAGGTAATAACAAAAAGGAAGAGGAG
The DNA here is from genome assembly GCF_024542745.1 of Macaca thibetana thibetana. NCBI lineage: Eukaryota > Metazoa > Chordata > Mammalia > Primates > Cercopithecidae > Macaca > Macaca thibetana. The sequence continues at coordinate 94,198,011 of NC_065589.1, forward strand.
AAAAGGAGAAGAATATGCTATAGAGATCAACTGTGGTCTCCCAGAACTCAATATATTTACTAACTAGCCCTTTACACAAAAAAGATTTGCTAATCCCTAGTTTAAGTTAGTTAGGAAAAATAAAGTATTTCTGAGAAACTGGGAATGTGAAAGATAAGAAAAGGCTGTTAAGGAAGTACAATTTTCAAAATTTCACTCTTTGTGGTATGGTTTCTTCTCTAGGCCCTCTCTCCAGCTTCACCATCCATATGCAGAGAAAACAATCTTACGTGATATTTTCAAGAGACACTGTTTGGAATACTCTTAGGGTATTGGAATACTCTTAGGGAATAACAGCAAGAAATCTATTATTCTTTAAAAAATTAAAATCATCCTTAAGGACTGACGAGCTCTAAAAAGTTCAAGTCTAAATTTGGCCAGTAATTTATTTCTGGGCCTCTGAAGTTAGCTTCTTGTTTTTTATTAACTGAAAAAAACCAAGAGCTATTCACTTATATTTAGAATTGACCACTATAATTTGATTTACATTATTATGAAAAATACAAATATGTCTGCTATAACATGACAGACATTCCTAAAAAAAATCCTTTATATGCAAAATTGTATACAAAAATACAGGTTTATAAAAAAACTTATCATTGTATTGTCCAAGTCCAAACAAACTATAAATACTATTTTAGATGACCACATAAGCCACTCAGAGTGGCTGGCTACTACTTCAAGGGATATTAAAAATAGACAATAATGGCCAGGCACAGTGGCTCATGCTTGTAATCCCAGCACTTTGGGAGGCCAAGGTGGGTGGATCACCTGAGGTCAGGAGTTCAAGACCAGCCTGGCAAACATGGTGAAATCCCGTCTTTACAAAACATAGAAAAATTAGCTGGGCACGGTAGCGCGCACCTATAGTCTCAGTTACTTGGGAGGCTGAGGCAGGAAAATCGCTTGAACCCGGGAGGCAGAGGCTACAGTGAGCCGAGATCGTGCCACTGCACTCCAGCCTAGGCAACACAGTGAGACCACATCTCAAAAAAAAAAAAAAAAAAAAAAAAAAAGGCAAAAATAACAGAATGGAATCACTGACTTGTGGGTGCTGAGACAAAGAGACTGCAATAGAGCACTGTTTGAGGGCGTCAAGAGAAAATGCAACCAGTCACTAGATAAGAGTTGTGCAAGACTGCGGGTATACCTCTCTGGGAAAGGGACCCCTTAGGTACAGGCAGTCATTTTGAATTTTGTTAGAATAGAATTGAAAGAACTCTTTGACTCTTCCCAATGAAGATTTTACTTTATTTCCTGATACTAGCTCCCCTTGGTGAGGAAAAACCATAAAAGAGCCAGAACAACTTCCATGTAGTACTGACATTCACTCTTTTTTATCAATTGTTACAAAAGACTGCAAAGTCTCTGTGGTAGCTTTTTGTAAATAAATGAGATACTGTTTATAAATCTTACCAATCAGTAAATGAACAATGAGCTCAGTACTTTCCCCACTATACCACACAGAAGCTAAATTGAACCTTTCTAATCATAATAGCAGTAAGGAAAAATTCTTTGGGCTGTCAAAGGGAGCAAAGATACAGATAAATCAAAAGATTATTTTTGTTAGACTTAAACATTTAAGCTTTCCAACATTTATCTATGAATTATCAATGGTGGGGTTTTTTAATGTAAAGAGAAGCAATATCCATCTTTATACAAAGCCCCTACTTTCATACATCTTTAAATTTCTGGCCGGGCGCAGTGGCTCAGGCTTGTAATCCCAGCACTTTGGGAGGCCAAGGCAGGTGGATCACCTGAAGTAAGGAGTTCGAGATCAGCCTCGTCAACATGGTAAACCGTCTCTACTAAAAATACAAAAATTAGCTGGCTGTGGTGGCGGCCACCTGTAATCCCAGCTACTCGGGAGGCTGAGACAGGAGAATGGCTGGAACCCGGGAGGCAGAGGTTGTCGTGAGCAAAGATTGTGCCATTGCATTCCAGCCTGGGTGACAAGAGTGAAATTCTGCCTCAAAAAAAAAAAAAAAAAAAAAAAAAATCCTAAATGTTTACTTCTGGAAATTATTTGTCAATATCTAAACCTCTTGATAGCAGGCAACTAAATAAGACAGAAACACAAGCACACCTTGTTTCTAAAGGTGATTATTTTGAGCATTAACAACAGCACTCAGCAAGTGTCATTCACTTAAAATCTCATTGGTCTACCTCCTCTTCCAACTCTGTATTTCCTTTCTTATATAACTTTTCAAAACTATTTTTACTACTCCAATGAATCCAGTAACAGCCAACACTGACTGTACCTCAAGTACAACATGTATAACTGTGTCTCTTCCAAATTAGGTTAGGTACTAATACCAAATGGCCAAGAGAAAGTAGAAGCAAGGGCATTCTAAAGAGAGCAGCAGGAACAAAGACAGGAAAGCAGAGAGGATATCCTTAATTGCAAGAGATAAAAATTATCAAAAACGAGACTGGATAAAAGCTATATGATACAAATCAATTTTCAAGTAGGACCATATGTTCAATGAAGTTGTATGCACATATATAAAATTTAGATTTAAAGAAAGCAGAATTGAATAGTTTACAAGTCTAGCAATAGTGCTGTTGTATATCTTTCAGTTAAATGGATCCTAGTATACTAAAATGGGCTCTCAGTAGGTAGACATATGAACAAAGAAGTATTTAAAATACTATATTTTCCTTAGAGCCTATATATATCTCAACCCTAAGGAGATCATGGAATCTGACAAAGACTCAGATGCCCCTCCTTGATGTGAGTATCATGAAAACCTGTAAGCCAGTGTTTCTCAAACTCTAGCACTCACCAGAATCATCTGAAGGGTTTGTTAAAACATAGGGTACTGGGCCTGATCATCAGTTTCTGATCCAGTAGATTTGGGGTGGGGCTTGTTAATGTGTATTTATAACATGTTCCCAAGTGATGTTGGATCATGTTTAGAGAAATACTGCTCTAAACCCACAGTCTTTGCTCTAAAACATTATAAACTTTACTTGTGGTAACTGTGAAATACACTGAACTTTAAAAAATCTGTAAACCTTTAAGGTTCTCAGGCTTCAATAATCTTAAAGATAGCTAATGAAAAGCAAATGTATCTAAAAGTTCAGAAGCAACCCAAGCACCATAACCTCCTTTGTTTGGAGCTCTCCAAAGTTCTGACCTAGCTTCCAACCTCAGCTTAAACATGTACTAAAAGATCCTGAATGCTGACACCTAGGACTCTTCACGTTGAATCCTCCAGACTTCCAAGAATTATAAAACTTGGCTGCAGATCATATGCACAACTCCCACCTCTACCAATTGACAACTCAAGAAAATGAAGTGCAGAAAAGTTCAAAGCCATATTCTACAAGGTAATGGAATCCAAGACTATTGACTAATTTAATATTTTTAAAGCTCCAGGTGCATGCCATAATCAAGATTATTCCTAGACTTTTTGCTGACTAGCTAACTACAGTCCTTTCCTCCTTTGCAAAATTCACATTTTATATAAACAACAAATATTACTGGCCAAAATTAGTGGTAATGATGACAACTATGAGAATCACAGGCCGTAGGAATGGGCAACTGGATACTGTACATCTTTCAGGGAAGGATTTTCATAATTATAGAGAGGACAGAACCTAATGATATTAGACAGAACCTAGGGGATACAAGAATATATATATATATATATTTTTTAAATATATATATATATATATTTTTTAAATATATATATATATTTATTTTAAAAGGCAGTTGTGTAAAGATAATGACCCTTTTATTCTCCCTCTAACTCTGCATTTTCTTAGTTTTTTCTTTCTTCAGATTTTCCATCCCTTGTTGCTTTATAACAACCAAATAGAAAACTGGGTGAAGGACAGTAACAGTTCAGAAGGTAAAAATGCAAATGGCTCCTAAATAGATGAAAAGATACCCAACCTCATTCTTAACATGAAATCTAAACTAAAATGATCCTGAGAGAAATTCAAATAAAGTCTGGGTTTAGTTAATAATAATGTACCAACATTATTTCCTAGTTCTGACAAAGGTAATGCAAGACGTCACGTTAAAGGAAACTAAAACTGGATGAGAGGTATAGATACAGGAACTATCTACACTACCTTTGCCACTCTTCAGTAAATCTAAAAATTTTCCAAAATAAAAGGCTTATTAAAAAAATACTACTCTGAGGTATATAATTTTTCACCTGTCAGATTAGCAAAATTTCAAAACTAAAAGCAGTCTTTTGATAGGGTGTAGGAAAACAAGTACTCTTGTACAAGCTAGTACAAAATGGTATAACTCCTATAGAGTGATTTGGCAACTTCTGTAACAGATATCATCACACCTCTATAAAATTCTATTTGTTCATGGTTATCCATTATTCACCATGAACTATTTGCAACACATAACAAAAAGAAAACAATCCAAGTTTGCTCTTTTTTTTTTTTTTTGAGACAGAATCTCGCTCTGTGGCCCAGGCTGGAGTGCAGTGGCATGATCTCGGCTCACTGCAAGCTCCGCCTTCCGGGTTCACGCCATTCTCCTGCCTCAGCCTCCCGAGTAGCTAGGACTACAGGCGCCTGCCACCACATCCGGCTAATTTTTTGTATTTTTAGTAGAGATGGGGTTTCACTGCGTTAGCCAGGATGGTCTCTATCTCTTGACCTCATGATCTGCCTGCCTTGGCCTCCCAAAGTGTTGGGATTACAGGCATGAGCCACCGCGTCTGGCCTTTTGTTAAAAAAGAAAAAAGAGAAAAGGCCTCACTTTGCCACCCAGGCTGCAGTGCAGTAGCACGATCATGGCTCACTGTAACCTCGACATCTTAGGCTCAAGTGATCCTTCCATTTCAGCCACCCAAATAGCTGGGACTACAGACATATACCATCACACCTGGCTAACTTTTTAGTTTATGTAGATGGGGTCTCACTATATTGTCCGGTCTGGTCTTGAACTTCTGGCCTCACGTCTAGGCCTCCCAAAGTGCTGGGATTACAAGTATGAGCTATGTGCCCAGCACTAAGTTTGCTTTTTCTAGGAAATTGGATAATAAACGAGCACACCTAAACAATGGACTATTATGCAGTGATTAAAAAAAATGAGAACATATGTACATATTAATATGGGATAATTTTGAGACTATATTCTTAAGCAAAAAAAAAAAAAAACAAACAAAAACAAAAACGAAAAACCCAAAACAACAGCAAGGTGCTTTTTAAAAAGCATACAGATATAAGAGAAGGTTTAAAAATACACTTTCTTGGCAGGGTGTGGTGGCTCCTGCCTGTAATCCTAGTATTTGGGGAGGCTGAGGTGGGAGACTGCTTGAACCTAGGAGTTCAAAACCAGCCTGAGCAACATGGTAAGCTCCTGTGATGCCAGCTGTTGGGGAGGCTCAGGCAGGAGGATCACTTGAGTGCAGAATGTTGAGGCTGCAGTGAGCCATGAGTGATCACCAGGTGATGAAATGAGTGAGACTCTGTCTCAAAAGAGAAAAGAAACGAATACAAATTCCTATATGCTTGAAACCCTAAAATAACACATGAACTAATAAAAGTGCTCACTTATAAAGGAGGGGTGGTTGGAGTGGAAAGTGTATAGGAGTGAGTTTATTTTTATACACTTTTCTTTTGAAATCATTTGAATGCATTATCTTTTTAAATAAAACAAGATCGTGTTATTTTGTGAATCTAGAGACAATTTGGGGTTTTAAAAAATATTCTGGATCAGCGATCCCTCTGTATCATGAGAGATTCTCCCACATTTTCTGTTCGAATCTACTAATCTTTCTCATTCACTCTCAACAAGCATAGAATGAAAGCAAGAAGTTTTACTCACATCTGTGTTCAGGCAATCCCCTAGCTTAACCAGTAAAAACTAATGTTAAAATAACATTATATATACAAAAAAAGAAATTCCACTAAGAACATCTAATGGTATAAAATAATAAATATGTCACAGAAAGTGAACATATCTTCATAGGCCACTACATGGTAAGGATCTTGAAAAGTTAAATAACAGTATTCATTTTTTAACTGAGTTGTTGTTTTAATGTTCGCAAGGAAGTGAATGGACAAAGATATAAACTCAGTATACAGAAGACATCAGAAATATTTGAAACAGTAGTCTTTGGATTTTGAAACTACAGTGATTTAAACAGTATGGAATTGGCATACAGACAGACATATAAACCAACGGAACAGAACAGAAACCCCAGAAATAAACCCTGACATATATGGTCAAATGATTGACAAGGATACCATGACTACACAATGGGAAAAGGACAGTCTCTTCAACAAATGAGCTGGGGAAACTGAATATCCACATGCAAAAGAATGAAGCTGGATCCTTACCTTATATTTAAAAATCAACCTCAAATGGATTAAACACCTAAATGTAAGACACAAAATTATAAAACTCCTAGAAGAAAATATAGGAAGAAAGACTTCATGACATTGAATTTGACAGTGGTTTCTTGAATATGACACTAAAGCATCGGTAACAAAGAAAAAACAGATAAATGACATTACATCAAACTAAAAAACTTCTTCAGGGCAAAGGAAACAATCAACAGACCGAAAAGGCAACTTTATGGAACGGGAAAAATATTTGCAAATCATGTAGTGGATAAACAATTAATATCCAAATACATAAAGAACTCCTAAAACTCAAAAACAAAAAATGCAAAAATAAATAAATAAATAAACCCAAAAACAAAAACCCAAAAGCAAAAATTTAAAGATTTTTTAAATGGGCAAAGGATCTAAAGAGACAGGTCTTCAAAGAAGATATACATACTCAACTCTTTTGAGGTATGAAAAAAAAAATTCTTTAAGTATTAAAAAAACAACAACGATATACAAATGGCCGGCATATAAAAAGATGCTCAACATCAGTAATCATCAGGAAAATGCAAATCAAAACCAGAATGAGACATCAACTCCCACCTGTTAGGATGGTCACTATAAAACTAACAGAAAATTACACATGTTGGCAAGGATCTGGAGAAAGTGGAACTGTGCACTGTTGGTAAGAATGTAACTAGTGTACTACTGTCCATGGTACAGCCCTTATGAAAAACAGTAGTTTCTGAAAAAATTTAAAATAGAACTACCATATGATCCAGCAATCTCACTTCTGGGTATATATCCAAAAGAACTGAAAACAAGACCTTGAAGAGACGTGTGCACATCCATGTTCATTACAGCATTATTCACAATGGCTAAGAAGTGGAAGCAACCCAAATGTCCATGGGCCAATTAACTGGTAAAAAAAAAAGATGGTACATACACACAACAGACTATTATCAGTCTTAAAGGAAATCTTGTTTACAACATGGATGAATCTTGAGGACATTATGCTAAATGAAATAAGCCAGCCACAAAGAGACAAAAATACTGCATGATTCCACATACATGATGTATCCAAAGTAGTCAAATTCTTAAAAACAAAAAGTAGAAAGGTGGTTGCCAGGGGCTGGAGAGTATCAGGAGGTTGTTCAATGGGTATACATAGTTTAAGTTTTACAATATGTAAAAATTTTAGAGACCTGTTGTACAACAATGTGACATAGTTAAACTATATACCTGTAATGTACATTTAAAAACTGTTAAGAAGGTAAATTTATGTTATGTATATTTTACCACAATAAGACATTAAAAAAAACCACATGTGAAACTGAATCATGTCACGAGGAAACAAGTATACCCAAATTGAGGAACTTTTGACAAAATAACTGGCCTGTACTCTAAAAATGTCAGTGGCATGAAGAACAAAAAGACTCAGCAGTAGACTGAAGAGACATGGTAAGTAAAGGCAATGCATTATTTGGGATTTTCCTTCACTGCAAAGGACATTATTCGGACAATTATTAAATTACGCACGAGGTCAACAGATTACTGTACTGTATCAATGACAACTAACTGATTTTGATAACAATGCTGTGGTTATATAAAAGAATTCTGCGTTTTTAAAAACCATACACTGAAGTACTCAGAAGTAAAGAAGCATAACATTTGCAACTTACTCTAAAAGGGTTCAGAATGAAAATAACGGTGAGGAGAAAGAGGCTGACACAGAGAGGAGTGATATAGAGAAAGAGTTAAAAAAACAGAAAGCAAATATTGTTAAGTGTTAATATTTAATGAATCATGGAGAACAGTAGACAGAATTCATTATATTATTCTTGAAACTTCTCTATAAACTGGAAAGAAGGTCAAATTTTTAAAATTTAATTAAAATACTCTCAAAATAAAAAGTAAAACAAAATGTTTAAACACAACTTTCTCAGAACCTATCTCTTGTATTCTAATATAAATCTATGCCAACTCTAAGACATAAAGATTCTTAAAGATTGAATTCTGTATTCCAAAAAATTAGAAAAATTCATCAGTATTTCAATTTCTCTTAACACTATATACCAAATATTACTAGAACAAGGCCAATGTAATCAAAGAGCTGAAAAATATTTCCTGCCCCCAACCACCCAATAAAGAAGAGGTGAATTTGCAGCTAGGGTCTCACTCCTTAACTATAACCTTATTCTTCCAGTGCTATCCATGTTCGCTTCAAAACAACCTATCTGACATTATAATTCTAGATCCTTCAGAAATGGTTCCAACAGTCAGTGGACTAAAATTCCCAAACTCCCCATATGACATCTTGACCAACGTTCCTGCTTCAATATCATCAATGACTAAAAATTCACTAGAAACATCTCCCAAAAGAGTGGCCAGATACTGTCAGTTACTATACAAAAAATAAAATTCTTGACTGAGGCTGGAGATAAAAAATGACTTTATATCATGAAAACTGAGCTTATATATAGTGGGTCAACTAACACTGGTGAATGAATGAGCTGCAATATTCTCCAATTATTTCCAATTTTTTAAACTATTGCCTTAAATTGTTTATATTTCAGAACAGAATACAAAACCTACTCAGATCATTTTGCTTTCACTGAGGTGAAGATAAAACGAGATTTTTTTTTAAAAAAAGAAAAATTAATTTGTTAACGAATACAAAGTTACAGCTAGATAGGTGGCATAAGTCTTAGTGTTCTATAGCACTGATGGATAACTGAATGCTCCCCACAAAGAAATGATAAATGCTTGAGATGGTGGACATGTTATTATCCTGATCTGGTCACTAACATTTATATGTACTACATCACAATGTAGCTCATAAATATGTACATTATATCTATTAAAACTTGTAAAAGTTAAAAATTATAAAACAAAAAATTGAGAAAAATTTATTTTTTAAAAAATAAATAAGTTATTATCTTAATCCTTATGGATCATACATATTCCAACAAAAATAAAGAAAACATTTGAGGAACTCTTCTCTGAAACTGTCTTCAGAATAAGATTATAAATTGCATAAAAGAGTCCTACATTTTACAGTCAAAAACTTCTTTAAAACCAAAATAATATCTAAGTTATTGACCATACTTGGCTCTGAATGGATTTTCTGAAATTAAAGTCCATTCTGTCAAAAGACAAATATTACTACTGAAGACATTTTTAAAACACTAAAAATTCCACAAGAGATTTTTGAAGTTTTTTTTAAAAATAAATCTCTAAGAATTAAAAAGACAAAGCTACAAATGCAAACAAGGTTATCAACGATAAACCCTCTAGAAAGTTATAAATCCAATTGTTTCAATCAGAAGAAATTTAAGTTACTATAGATCAACCTCAAAAATTATGCAACCAATAAAAAATTACAGAGACAACGATATGGAAAAAAGTCTAAACACTGGGTGAAAAAAAGCTGAAAACAAAATTGTTAAGTAAGACTTCTGGTTTCCAGGTAGGTACGTAAGAAACTTAGAAGTTGCCACCCCATCTTAACAACATGTAAAAGGCTGAACAAACTGAAAATAAACAACACTTAAATCTGTGAGGTCACAGGGCACACACAAAAAAAATCACACTCAAAACTGGAGACAGAGGTGAATACACAGAATCACAACTTAAGGGAACAGAAACCCACTAGCAGAAACCTTCCTGAAAACCAATGGGGGAGAGAAAGGAGGGCTGGAAAACCTAAACTGTAATTGACTCAGTATGGCTAATTCTGAGAGATTAAAAACTCCAGGCATCCCAGTCACTGGGAAGCCCTTACACTTTTGTGAGTATCACCTTTCAAGAACTCAACCATGTTCTCACAGTGAATACTTAAGGAAAAAATATCTTTGTGTTTCCAGAAAGGTAAGCATTTTGAAATGTGCCAGAGCATTCTGTTTTTAACAATGCCTGCAATCAAGAGAAACAATTTTATCAGAGTATAATCTGCTTTTTTTCTTAAACTTTTATTTTAGGTTCAGGGCTACAATGTGTAGGTTATTAGGTAAATTGCATCTCATGGGGGTTTGATATACAGACTATTTTATCCCCCAGGTAATATGCACAGTACCCAATAGATAAGTTTTTCGATCCTTTCCCTCCTTCCATCCTCTACCCTCAAGGAGGTCCCAGTGTCTCTTGTTCCCTTCTTTGTATCCATGTGTTCTCAATGTTTAGGTCCCACTTATAAGTGAGACCACGCAGTATTCGGTTTTCTGTTCCTGTCTTAGTTTACTTAGGATAATGGCCTCTAGCTCCATCCATGTTGCTGCAAAGGACATGATCTCGTTCTTTTATGGCTATATGTGTATATGTATCATGTATATGTACCACATTTTCTTTATCCAGTTCACTGTTGATAGACATTTAGGTTGACTCCATGTCTTTGCTGCTGTGAATAGTGCTGCAATGAACATATATGTGGATGTGTATTTATGGTAGAACGATTATAATTCTTTGGGTATATACCCAATAATGGGACTGCCGGGTTGAATGGTAATTCTGCTTTGAGTTCTTTGAGAAATCGCTACACTGCTTTCCACAATGGCTGAACTAATTTACATTCCCACCTGCAGTGCATGAGCATTCCCTTTTCTCTGCATCTCACCAGTATCTGTTATTTTTTGACTTTTTAATAATAGCCTTTCTGACTGGTGTGAGATGGTACCTCATTGTGGTTTTGATTTCCATTTCTCTAATGATTAGTGATGCATTTTTTCATATGCTTGTTAGCTGTGTGTATGTCTTCTGCTTGGGTTTTATCAAAGCCTATCAGACCTGGGGGAAGGAAAAAGACGAGTCCAGCTGCCTCTAGTCTTCCATGCAGGAGAAGAGAAATACTCAACTCCAGCCTCCTCTAGCCAGCCTGTCTCATCCTAAGGGGGAAAAACTGAGAAGCACTGGTGAAGTTCACAGTCCAGAGACAGAGGCTCATCAAAAGACAGACCTCATCACGAAACTATAAAATCTCACCCCACAAAACACACCAAAAAACCGCATCATTAAAGTCCTGTATTTGTGCAGTTCCCTTTACCCAGTTACACCATGTCCACCTTTCAAGAAAAATTATAAGACATACTAAGCAGCTAAGCAAACATCAGAATCAGAGTCAGATATGACAAAAATGCTTTTCCAACCAGGAATTTCAGAAAACTATAACATACTTAAAGCTTTAATGGAAAAAACACAACATGCAAAAACAGATGAATAATATAAGAAGAGAGATGAGAATTCTAAAACAAACAAAAAACAGAAAAAGAAACAAAGATAAAAATTACTATTTAATATAATAGAAATGTATCTGGCAGGGCTCAATAGTAGACTGGACACAGCTGACAGAAGAATCTTGGAGCCTGGGAATATGATATGACAACAGAAACTTCCAAGACTGAAAAGCAAAGCAAAAAAAAAAAAAAAAAAAAACAAAACAGAATAGACTACTACTAAATATGCATAATGCAAATTCTGAGAAAGGAACAGAAGCAATATATGAAGTACCAATGACTGAGAATTTCTCCAAATTAATGTCAGGAACCAAACCACAGATTCAGAAAGCTCAAACAACACCAAAGAGGATAAAAGTCAAAACAAAAACAAACAAAACCACCCTATACCTAGGCATATGATATTCAAACATCAGAAAATCAAAGGTAAAGAAAAAACCTTGAAAGAAGCCAAAGGGGGAAAAACACCTTAGCTACAAAGGAGCAAAGATAAAGTATCACATCAGATACTCCTCAGAAATCATGGAAGAAAGAATAGCATGGAGTGAAATAATTCATGTGTTGAGTTAAAAAACAAACAAAAACCTACAAACCTAAAATTCTGTATTCTGTGAAATTACCCTTCAAAAGTGAAGGAAAAATAAAAACTTTCTCAGACAAACAAAAATTGAGGACTTTGTTGCCAGTAGACCCGCCTTATAAGAAATCTTAAAAGTAGTTCTTTAGAGGAGAAAAATGATACAGGTTAGAAACTCAGATCTACATAAACATAGGAAGAGTACTGGGGAGAAAGGATAAAACAAAAACTTTTATTTTTCTTACTGTTAATTATCTAACTGACAACAGTTTGTTCAAAACAATAGGAACAATATATTCAATTATGTATGCTTACATATATAAGCATTGTACTTACACATAGCATACAGACAGATATAGACATGCATTGCTTAATGAAGTTGAAACATTTGGGGACAGGGCCAAGACAGGCGATTAGAAGCAGCTGCAGTCTGTGGTGCTCATGGAGAGGAATGAAAGGGGCAAGTGAATACTGCACCTTCAACTGAAATAATCCAGGTAGTCACATTGGGACTAATCAGGGAAACAGCTCGACCCACAGGGAGCGAGGAAAAGCAGGGTGGCGCGACGGCCCATCTGGGAGCAACACGAGCCAAGGGAACCCCCATCCCCAGCCAAGGGAAGTATGAGTGATTATGCGACCCAGGGAAACAACGCTTCTCCCACGGATCTTTGCAACCCGGAGATCAGGAGATCCCCTTGTGAGTCCACGCCACCAGGGCCTTGGGTCCAACACACTGAGCTGCGTGGAGTCTCAGCAGAGCAGCTGTTTAGGCATGCATAGAGACCCAGGAGCTTTATATACTCCAGTCCTGGGATCTCCAACCAACGTGTCTGCAACTCAGACAAGGCAGGCGGTTCACATACACCCCAAGGGAGGGGGTAGAATCCAGAAAGTTGAGCAGCCTTGTTCTGTGGGCCCACTTCCATGATACCTCACAAGATAAGACCCACTGGCTTGGAATTCGAAGCAGCCACCAGCAATAGGCTGTGCGGAGAGGCCAGCACCATCTCTGCTGTTTGGTCAACACAGCTGTTACAGCCTGCGGACCCTGGAGAGTCCAAATGATCTGGACTAGAAAGGGTCCCCCCAGTAGCACAACACAGTGGCTTTGCAAGATAGTGACCAGATTGCTTCTTTAAGTGGAGCTCAGATCCATTCCTCCTCACTGGGTGGGACCTCCCAGTCAGGCCCTCCAGCCATGACCTGACAGAGCTCTTACCTTTCTTACCTGTCCCTGGGACAAAGTGTCCAGGAGAGGGGAGGGCTGCTACCTGGGCAGAGGCAGTTCCCTAACATGACACAGCCGTTTTTTTAAGGCATGGCCAGACTGATTCTGTAAGCAGAACCCCCAATCCACTCCTCCTTGTGGGGCGGGTCCTCCCAGCCGGAGCCTCTAGTCACCACCCATGTTCTATGGGCCGAAAGAGCTCCAATTTCTCCCTGGGATGGAGTGCCTGAGGAGTGGGGCAGGCTGTTAGCCGTTCGGGCTCCTCAGTCAGTTCAGCCAGTGGGGTTTGCAGGTTTGCAGAGCCCAGATAAAATGGTGGCTAAAGGGATCACCAACACAGCAGAGCTGCTATAACAAAAAGCAGCCAAACTGTTGCTTTAAGTGGGTCCCTGATCCCATTCCTCCTAACCGAGTGAAAACTCCCAACTGGGGTCTCCAACCACTCCTACAGGCACGTTCAGGTGGCAATAGGTCAGTATCCTCCTGGGATGGCGCTTCCAGACATCTTTGCTGTTTTGTAGGCTTCACTGGTGATACCTCCAGGTACAGGAAGAACCAGAGCAAATGGGGTTTGGAGTGGACCTCCAGCAAACTGCAGCAGCCCTACAGAAGCGTGACCAGATTATTAAAAGAAAAACAAACAGAAAACAACAACAAAGAAAAACCACAAAATACCTACCCAAAGGTCAGCAACCTCAAAGATCAAATGTAGATAAGCCCACAAAGATGAGAAAGAATCAATGCAAAAACACTGAAAACTCAAAAGGTCAGAGTGTCCTTTTCCTCCAAATGACCACAATATCTCTCAAGCAAGGGCTCAGAACTGGGCTGACACTGAGACGGCTGAAATGACAGAAGTAGGCTTCAGAAGGTGGGTAATAATGAAGTTCACTGAGCTAAAAGAACATGTTTTAACCCAATGCAAAGTAGCTGAGAATCATGGTAAAACTATGCAGGAGGTGATAACCAGAATAGCCAGTTTAGAGAGGAAGACAAATGACCTGACGGAGTTAAAAAACACAACACGAGAACTTCACAATGCAATCACAAGAATTAATAGCAGAACAGACCAAGGAGAGGAAAGAATCTCAGAGCTGGAAGACTGGCTTTCTGAATTAGGACAAGCAGACGAGACTAGAGAAAAAAGAAGGAAATGGAATGAACAAAACCTCTGAGAAATATGGGATTATGTAAACAGACTGAATCTACAACTGATTGGGTTACCTAAAAGTGATGAGGAGAGTTGGAACCAAGTTGAAAAACATACTTCAGGATACCATTCAGGAGAACTTCCCCAACTTACCAAGACAGGCCAACATTCAAATTCAGGAAATGCAGAGAACCCCAGTAAGATACTCCATGAGAAGATCATCCCCAAACACATAATCATCAGATTCTCCAAAGTCAAAATGAAAGAAAAAATATTAAGAGCAGCCAGAGAGAAGGGCCAGGTCACCTACAAGGGGAAGCCCATCAGATTAACGGACCCCTCAATGGAAATCCTACAAACCAGAAGAGACTGGGGATCAATATTCAACATTCTTAAAGAAAAGAATTTCCATCCCAGAATGTCATATTGGGCCAAACTAAGCTTCATAAGTAAAGGAGAAATAAGATCCTTTTCAGACAAGCAAATGCTGAGGGAATTCTTCATCATCAGGCCTGCCTTGCAAGAGCTCCTGAAGGAAGCACTAAATATGGAAAGGAAAAACAGTCACCAGTCGCTACAAAAACACACTGAAGTACACAGACCAGCCCCAATGAAGCAAGCATATAAACAAGTCTGCAAAATAACCAGCTGGCATGATGACAGAATCAAATCCACACATAACAATTCTATCTTTAAATGTAAATAGACTAACTGCCCCAATTAAAAGACACAGAATGGCAAGCTGGATAAAGAATCAAGACCCATTGGTATGCTATCTTCAAGGGACCCATCTCACATGCAAAGACACACATAGGCTCAAAATAAAGAGACAGGAGACAATTTACTAAGCAAATGGGAAACAGAACGAAGCAGGGGTTGCAATCCTAGTTTTCGATAAAACAGACTTTAAACCAACAAAGATCAAGAAAGACAAAGAAGGGCATGATGTGATGGTAAAGCGTTCAATTCCACAAGAACAGCTAACTAATCTAAATATATATGTGCCCAATACTGGAGCACCCAGATTCATAAAGCAAGTTCTTAGAGATCTTCAATGAGACTTAGACTCCCACGCAATAACAGTGGGAGACTTCAACACCCCTAATGAAAATATTAGATCACAGAGAAAGACAATTAAAAGATATTCAGGACCTGAACTCAGCTCTGGATAAAGTAGACCTGACAAATACCTACAGAACTCTCCACCCAAAAACAACAGAATATACATTATTCTCATCGCTGCACGGCACTTAATTGAGTAAAATTGATCATGTAATCGGAAGTAAAACACTCCTCAGCAAATGCGAAAGAACTGAAAAAATAACAAACAGTCTCTCAGACCACAGCGCAACCAAATTAGAACTCAAGATTAAGAAATTCACTCAAAACCGCACAACTAACTACATGGAAACTGAACAACCTGCTCCCGAATCACTCTTGGGTAAATAATGAAATTAAGGCAGAAATCGAGAATTTCTTTGAAACTAATGAGAACAAAGATACAATGTACCAGAATCTCTGGGATGTAGCTAAAGCAGTGTTAAGCGGGGAATTTATAGCACTAAATGCCCACATCTAGAAGCTAGAAAGATCTCAAGTTAACAACCTAACAATACAACTAAAAGAATTAGAGGACCAAGGACAAACAGACCCCAAAGCTAGTAGTAGACAAGAAATAGTATCAGAGCTGAACTGAAGTAGAGAGAAGAAAAACTCTTCCAAAAAAAAAAAAAAAAAAAACCCAATGAATCCAGGAGTTGGTTTTTATTTTGAAATTAATAAGATAGACCACTAGCTAGGCTAATAAAGAAGAGAGAACAGAAGCATTCCGCCGCCGGCTTTGCTATGGCGGTTATTCCCCCAGATTCCTGGCAGCCACCCAACGTTTACTTGGAGACCAGCATGGGAATCATTGTGCTGGAGCTGTACTGGAAGCATGCTCCAAAGACCTGTAAGAACTTTGCTGAGGTGGCTCGTCGAGGTTACTACAATGGCACAAAATTCCGCAGAATTATCAAAGGCTTCATGATCCAAGGAGGTGACCCAACAGAGACAGGTCGAGGTGGTGCATCTATCTATGGCAAACAGTTTGAAGATGAACTTCATCCAGACTTGAAATTCACGGGGGCTGGAATTCTCACAATGGCCAATGCGGGGCCAGACACCAATGGCAGCCAGTTCTTTGTGACCCTTGCCCCCACCCAGTGGCTCGATGGCAAACACACCATTATTGGCTGAGTGTGCCAGAGCATAGGAATGGTGAATCACATGGGAATGGTAGAAACAAACTCCCAGGACCGCCCTGTGGATGATGTGAAGATCACTAAGGCATACCCTTCTGGGTAGACTTGCTACCCTCTTGAGCAGCTCTTCTGAGATAGCCCCAGCTTCCAAATGACATAGAATGACATGTAATGCTAAACTTCATTTTGGCTTTGCAAATCATGAAGCTTAGGAGGCCTGGGGTCTTGGGTGAGTTAGAGATGGAAGTACATTTTAATAGGATGCTTCCTTTCTCTTCCCCCAGTGCCTAGGTTGCCAGAGCATTTGCACAAATGCCCCTGTTTAGGTGACTACTTACTACACATGACTCATAATGCTGCTGCTTGTGCATGTCTGCTCTGATATACTTCGAACAATGTAGCAGACACTGTCATTTCTCAGTGGTTTTGCCTAACCAAACTTCTTCCTAAGCAGATTTGTATTCTGGCCTATACTGCAGTCCTTGATTGTTGACAGCCACAGAATTCCAAACCAAGTAGTGTCTATCAGCCCTTTTAACTCTGTGCACACCCTATTTCAGTCTTACATTTGTTATTCTAGGAAATGTATGCATCTCTCTATATATTTTCCCTCTCAAAACCAGAACATCAACACTGCTGTTTCTGACACTTCAGACATCCCACGCAAAGCCACATTGAATTTTTGCCAAATAAAAAATGCATCCAACAATCAAGTTTCTAAGAAGGTGTCAAGTGGGGAATAATAATGTATAATAATCAAGAAATTAATTTATTAAAAGGAAGCAGAAGCATTGACCATCTTTTTCCCAGAGAAGAGGAGAAATCTGTAGTGAGCAAAGGACAGACCATGAATCCTCCTTAAGAAGTAGTCCTCTCAGAAAGGAGAAGCGCCACTCAAGTTCTTTTAACCCAAGACTTTAGAGAAATTAGGTCCGAGATTTTTATATGTTCAGTTGTTTATGTATAAAAATAACTTTCTGGATTTTGTGGGGAGGAGTAGGAGAGGAAGGAAGTTAATACCTATGTAATACATAGAAACTTCCAAAATAAAATGCCATTGATGGTTGAAAAAAAAAAAAAAGAGAGAGAACAAACAAATATAATCAAAAATGATAAGCGGGGTATCACCACTGACCCCACAGAAATACAACCAACCATCAGAGAACACTATAAACACCTTTATGTACATAAACTAGAAAATCTAGAAGAAATGGATAAATTCCTGGACACATACACCCTCCAAAGACTGAACTAGGAAGAAAGTGAATCCCTAAATAGACCAATAATGAGTTCTAAAGTTGAAGCAGTAATAAATAGTCTATCAACCAAAAAAAGCCCAGGACCAGACAGATTCACAGCTAAATTATACCAGAGGTAAAAAGAAGAGCTGGTACCATTCCTACTGAAACTGTTTCAAAAAACTGAAAAGGAGGGACTCCTCCCTAGTTCATTCTATAAGGCTTGCATCATCCTGATACCAAAACCTGGCAGAGATAAAACAAAAAAGAAAACTTCAGGCTAACATCTTTGGTGAACCTTGATGCAAAACTCTTCAACAAAATACTGGCAGACTGAATCCAGCAGCACATCAAAAACCTTATCTACCACAATCAAGCAGACTTCATGCCCGGGATGCAAGGCTGGTTCAATATATGCAAATTAATAAATGTGATTCATCACCTAAACAGAACTCAAGACAAAAAAATACATGATTATCTCAATAGATAGAGAAAAGGTCTTCAATAAAATTTAACATCCCTTCATGTATAAAAACTCTCAATAAACTAGGTATTCAAGGAACATACTTCAAAATAGTAAGAGTCATATATGACAAACCCACAGCCAATAACATACTGATTGGGCAAAAGCTGGAAGCATTCCCCTTGAAAATCAGCAAAGACAAAGATTGCATGCCCTCTCTCACCACTCCTATTCAACACAGAATTGGAAGTTCTGGCCAGGGCAATCAGGCAAGGGAAAGAAAGAAAGTGTATTCAAATAGAAAGAGAGGAAGTAAAATTATCTTTGTTTGCAGATAAAATGATTCTATTTCTAGAAAACTCCATTGTCTCAGCCCAAAAGCTTCTTAAGCCTATAAGCAACTTCAGCAAGGTTCATGATATAAAATGAATGTGCAAAAATTGTTGACCTGCCTATACACCAATAATAAGCAATCAGAGAGCCAAATCACGAATGAACTCACATTCACAATCGCCACACACACACACAAAAAATACCTGGAAATACAGCTAATAAGGGAAGTGAGGGACCTCTTCAAGGAGAACTATAAACCACTGCTCAAAGAAATCAGAGAGGACACAAATAAATGGAAAAACATTCCATGTTCATGGGTGGGAAGAATCAATATTGTGAAAATGGTCACACTGCCCAAAACAATTTATAGATTCAATGCTATTCCCATTAAACTACCATTGGCATTCTTCACAGAATTAGAAGAAACTATTTTAAAATTCATATGGAACCAAAAAAGAGCCTGAGTAGCCAAGACAATCCTAAGCAAAAAGAACAAACTTGGAGGCATCATACTACCTGACTTCAAACTATGCTACAAGGCTATAGTAACCAAAACAGTATGATATTGGTACAAGAACAGACACACAGACGAGAACCCAGAAATAAGATCACATACATACAACCATCTGACCTCCAACAAGCCTGACAAAAACAAACAATGGGGAAAGAATTCCCTATTTAATAAATGGTGCTGGGAGAACTGGCTAGCCATATGCAGAAAACTGAAACTGGACCCCTTCCTTATACCAAAAACAAAAATCAATTCAAGATGATTAAAGATTTAAATGGAAAACCCAAAACTATAAAAACCCTAGAAGAAAATCTATGCAATACCATTCAGGATATAGGCATGAGCGAAGATTTCATGATAAAGATACCAAAAGCAACTGCCACAAAAGCAAAACTTGACAATTGGAATCTCATTAAACTAAAGAGCTTCTGCACAGCAAAAGAAACTATCACCAGGGTAAACAGACAACCTACAGAATGCGAGAAACTTTTTGCAATTTACCCATCTGACAAAGATATAATATCCAGCATCTACAAGGAACTTAAACAAATTTACCAGAAAAAACCCCATTAAAAGTGATCAAAGGACATGAACAGACACTTCTCCAAAGAAGACATTCATGCGGGCAACAAACATGAAAAGAAGCTCAACATCACTGATCATTAAAGAAATGCAAATCAAAACCATAATGAGATACTATCTCACACCAGTCAGAATGGCGATTATTAAAATGTCAAAAAACAACAGATGCTGGCGAGGTTGTGGAGAAAAAGGAACGCTTTTACACTGTTGGTGGGAGTGTAAATTAGTTCAACCATTGTGGAAAACAGTGTGGCAATTCCTCAAAGACCTAGAGACAGAATTACCATTTGACTCAGCAATCCCATTACTTGGTATATACTCAAAGGAATATAAATCATTCTATTATAAAGATACATGAATCCATGTTCACTGCAGCACTATTCACAATACCAAAGACATGGAATCAACCTAAATGCCCATCGATGACAGACTAACGCAAATGTGGTACATGTACACCACAGAATATTATGCGGCCAAAAAAAGGAATGAGATCATGTCCTCTGCAGGGACATGAATGGAGCTGGAAGCCATTATCCTTAGCAAACTAACACAGGAACAGAAAATCAAATACTGCATGTTCTCACTTAGAAGTGGGAGCTGAATGATAAGAACACATGGGGGTGGGAGGAGGGAGAGCATCTGGAAGAATAGCTAATGGATGCTGGGCTTAATACCCAGGTGATGGGATGATCTGTGCAGCTAATCACCATGGCACGTGTTTAACTATGTAAGAAACCTGCACATCCTGCACATGTACCCCTGAACTTAAAATCAAGAAATAAAAAAGAAACATTCTGACAAACGCATCTGTCAGATGATTTCATTCATTGTGGGAACATCATAGAGTGTACTTACACAAACCTAATGGTACAACCTACTACACACCTACGCTATATGCTGTAGCCTATTGTTCCCAGGCTACAAATATGTAGAGCATGCTAGTGTAGGCAACTGTGAACTAATGGGAAGTATCTTTGTATCTAAACATTAAACATGGATAAGGTACAGTAGAACTATAGTATAAAAGATAAAAAATGGTATATACTGTACAGGGCACACCATAAATATAGCTTACAGGATGACAAGTTGCCTGGGTAAGTTGAGGGGTGACTGAATGTAAAGGCTTAGGACATTACACTGTTGTAGACTATACTCAGGCTACACTAAACTTAAAAAAATATTTTTTCTTTAATAATAAATTAAACAGCTTACTGTACTTTTTCCCTTTATAAACTTTTACCTTTTTCAACTTTTTGTCTCTTTAATAACACAGCTTAAAACAGTATACAGCTGTACAAAATATTTTCTCTAAATTCTTATTCTATAAGCTTTTTCTTATTTGTAAATTTTTTGTGTCAAAAACTAAGACATAAACACACCCATTAGCCTAGGCCTACACTGGGTCAGGATCATCATTATCACTGTCTTCCATGTCTACATCTTGTCCCACTGGAAGCTCTTCAGGGGCAATAACTTGCATGAAGCTATTATCTCCTATAATAATGTCTTCTGAAATACCTCCTGAAGGACCTAAGGCTAGAAGTACTTTCTAAAATAATGATTAAAAAGTATAGAATAGTAAATACATAAGCTAGTAACATATTTATTATCATTATCAAGTATTAGTACTGTGAATAATTGTTATTTATTCATTTATTGAGACAGGGTCTCCCTATGTTGCCCAGGCTGGTCTCAAACTCCTTGGCTCAAGGGACCTTCCTGCCTCACGCCTCCCAAAGTGCTAGGATTACGGGTATGAGCCACCATGGCACCTGGCCAGCATGCTATACTTTTCCTTTTCCATTTTTAGACAGGATCTCACAATGTTGCCCAGAGTGGAGTACAGTGGCGTGATCATGCTTCACTGTAACCACAAACTCCTAGTCTCAAGTAATCCTCCTGCTTCAGCCTACCGGGTAGCTAGGACTATAGGAATATATCACCACACCTGGCTATTGTTTTCATTTTTTGTAGAGACGGAGTCTCTGCCCAGGCTGGTCTCCAACTCCTGGCCCCAAGCAATCTTCCAGCCTCAACCTCCCAAAGTGTTGGGATTACAGGTGTGACCCACCACACCTGGCCTATATGTGCTATACTTTTATATGACTGGCAATGCAGATTTGTTTACACCAGCATCACCACAAACGTCTAAGTAATGCACTGTTCTACAACATTCCAATGGCTATGACATCACTAAGCAGTAAGAATTTTTCAGTTCCATTATAATTGTGTATGTTGTTCATCGCTGATCAAAACATTGTTATGTGGCACATTGTGTGTGTGTCTGTGTGTCAAATGAATGAGAGCAATGATTATGAGGGACAGAAAGGAGGAATTTGAAATTTTTTATTATAAAGTACTTGTACAACCTGTGAAGCATTATAGTGCTACTTGCAAGTGGCCTTGGATTAACTGTAAATGTACAATGTAAATTCTAGGGCACACACATACACACACACACACAAAGAAACAGTATGATAGATATGCTAAGAAAGGAGAGAAAATAGAAGCATAAAATTCTTAATTAAAAGCACAAAAAGTGTGGAAGACAAAACCAGAAACAAAGACCAAGGGCAACATATAGAAAACATTAACAAATATGGTAGATATTAATTAACCCAAGGAAATCAATAATCACTTTAAATATCAAAGGTCTAAATACACCAACTGAAAGAGATGATCAGAGTGGAACAAAAACAAGACCCAAATTGTTATCTATAAGAAACCCACTTAAAATACAGACACACACAGATTAAAGTAAAGGAACAGAGAAAGATATACCATGCTTACACCAATCAAAACAAAGCCAGAGTAGCTATAATCACTTCAGACAGAGCAGACCTCACAGCAAGGAAAGTTATTAGGGATGAAGAGGCACATTACATAACGATAAGAGTTAATACTCCAAGAAGATATAACAATCCTTAATGTGTATGTGCCTAACAACAGAGCAACAAACTATGTGAGGCAAAAATTGATAGAACTGCTAGGAAAACCAGATGAATCCGCTTTTGTAGTTGGAAACTTTAATAGCCTTCTATCAGAAATGGACGGATACAGCAAGCAAAAAATCAGTAAGGACATACTCAAACTCAACAGCATCAGTCAACTGATCTAATTGGCATTTATAAAATACTTCACACAAAAAGAGCAGAACACACATTTTCTAAAACTCACATGGAAACATTCACCAGAAAGACCACATTCTGAACCACAAAAAAAAAATAATAAATTTTATGAGAGTAGAAATGATATAAAATGTGTCCTAAGATCACAAAGGAACTAAAATAGAAATGAATAAACAAAAATATAGCTGGAAAATCCCAAAATACTTAGAATCCCAAGTATTTTAAATATGTTATTTAAAATAATACACGGATCGAAGAAAAAATCTCAAAAGAAATTTTAAAATATTCTGAACTGATTGAAAACAAAAATGTAACACCAAAATTTGTGGGACAGAGAAAAGTAGTGCTTAGAGAAAAATTTATAGGACTGCCTGCCTATATTAGGAAAGAAGATCTAAAATCAATCATCTAAGTTTCCATTTCAGAAAACTAGAAGAGCAAATGAAATCCAAAGTAAGCAAAATAAGAAAAAAAGAGGAGAAATTAATCAAACTGAAAGCAGGAAATCAACAGAAAAAAAACAATAAAACCAAAAGCTGATTATTTAAAAAGATCAATAAAATCAATAAGTCTCTACCCAGTCTAAGACACCTGGATGTCAGTGGAGGAGTGTGTGTGTGTGTGTGTGTGTGTGTGTGTGTGTGTGTCCAGTCTAAGACACCTGGATGTCAGTGGAGGAGTGTGTGTGTGTGTGTGTGTGTGTCTGTCCAGTCTAAGACACCTGGATGTCAGTGGAGGAACGTGTGTGTGTGCGCGCGTGCGCATGCACGGATACAGGAGGTATATGGGAACTCTCTTTTTATTTTTTGAGATGGGGTCTCACTCTGTTGTCCAGGCTACAGTGCAGTGGTACGACCATAACTCATTGCAGCCTCAAACTCCTGGGCTCAAGTGATCTTCCTGCCGCAGCCTCACAAGTAGCTGGGACCACGAGCATGCACCACCACGGCCAGCTAACTTGTGCTGAGATTACATGCGTGAACCATCTCACCCAGCAGAACTCTAATTTTTGCTTAATTTGGCTAAACCTAAAGCTGCTCTAAAATATAAAGCACATTAGTTTTTTAAAATTATATATACACACTGATTTTAACTATAAACAAATATATATTTGGGCCAAAAAAGTATACTCATTAAACAGAAATATATTAAAATAAATTATTTAAAATGTCATTTATTAAATAAAATGTATTAATTTTAAAATTTAGAAAATAGAAATCCTTTTGTTTCAAGCCTCTAACTTTTAAATTTAAAAAATTATACTTTCATAACGCATGAAAACTAGAAAGAAAAAAACTTCCATCATTTGGTTAATCATGTATCTCTCCAAAGACACTACAGCTACAATGTCATTCAGCTCATAAGCCCAGTGATATTACTCTGAAAGAAATAACACTCATCTGAACAAACATCTGGGAAATATCTTCTAAAATTTCAGTTACGAAATCTCATTGCTAACCTTCATAACTTCATATCTTAACACAGTTCAACATAATTTACATAATTAAGTTTAAATAGTGTTTTGTTTTGTTTTTTGCTATGATTTCGAGCTAAAGCTACTTTCACAGGCCTCTCAGGTGTTTGCTTTTGTAAATATCAAGTTGAACTCATATTAATGATCAACTAACTGCCTTTGCTACACGCCTCCCTTCAAAGAGAAAAGTGAATTATATATATATTTTTTATTATTATTATACTTTAAGTTCTAGGGTACATGTGCACATGTAGGTTTGTTACATATGTACACATGCGCCATGTTGGTTTGCTGCACCCATTAACTTGTCATTTACATTAGGTTTTTCTCCTAATGCTATCCCTCCCCCAGTCCCCCACCCCACAACACAACTGTGGTGTGATGTTCCCCGCTCTGTGTCCAAGTGTTCTCATTGTTCAATTCCCACCTATAAGTGAGAACATGCAGTGTTTGGTTTTCTGTCCTTGCAATAGTTTGTTCAGAATGATGGTTTCCAGCTTCATCCATGTCCCCACAAAGGACATGAACCCATCCTTTTTTATGGATGCATACTATTCCATGGTGTATATGTGACACACTTTCTTTATCCAGTCTATCATTGATGGACATTTGGGTTGGTTCCAAGTCTTTGCTATTGTGAATAGTGCCGCAATAAACATACGTATGCATGTGTCTTTATAGTAGCATGATTTATAATCCTTTGGGTATATACTCAGTAATGGGATCGCTGGGTCAAATGGTATTTCTAGTTCTAGATCCTTGAGGAATCGCCACACTGTCTTCCATAATAGTTGAACTAGTTTAAACTCCCACCAACAGTGTAAAAGCTTTCCTATTTTTCCACATCCTCTCCAGTACCTGTTGTTTCCTGACTTTTTAATGATGGCCATTCTAACAGGTGTGAGATGATATCTCACTGTGGTTTTGACTGACATTTCTCTGATGAACAGTGATGAACATTTTTTCATGTGCCTGTTGGCTGCATAAGTGTCTTCTTTTGAAAAGTGTCTGTTCATATCCTTTGCCCACTTTTTGATGGGGTTGATTTTTTTCTTGTAAATTTGATTATATTCTTTGTTGATTCTGGATATTAGCCCTTTGTAAGATGGGTAGATTGCAAAAATCTTCTCCTATTCTGTAGGTTGCCTGTTCACTCTGATGGTAGTTTCTTTTGCTGTGCAGAAGCTCGTTAGTTTAATTAGATCCCATTTGCCAATTCTGGCTTTTGTTGCCATTGCTTTTGGTGTTTTAGACATGAAGTCCTTGCCCATGCCTATGTCCTACATGGTATTGCGTAGGTTTTCTTCTACGGTTTTTATGGTTTTAGGTCTAACATTTAAGTCACTAATCCATCTTGAATTAATTTTTGTATAAGATGTAAGGAAGGAATCCAGTTTCAGCTTTCTATATATGGCTGGCCAGTTCACCCAGCACCATTTATTAAATAGGGAATCCTTTCCCCATTTCTTCTTGTTTTTGTCAGGTTTGTCAAAGATCAGATGGTTGTAGATGTGTGGTGTTATTTCTGAGGGCTCTGTTCTCTTCTGTTGGTATATATCTCTGTTTTGGTACCAGGACCATGCAGTTTTGGTTACTGTAGCCTTGTAGCATAGTTTGAAGTCAGGTAGCGTGATGCCACCAGCTTTGTTCTTTTGGCTTAGGATTGTCTTGGCAATGCGGGCTCTTTTTTGGTTCCTCATGAACTTTAAAGTAGTTTTTTTCCAATTCTGTGAAGAAAGTCATTGGTAGCTTGATGGGAATGGCATTGAATCTATAAATTACCCTGGGCAGTATGGCCATTTTCACGATATTGATTCTTCCTACCCATGAGCATGGAATGTTTTTTCATTTGTTTGTGTCCTCTTTTATTTCATTGAGCAGTGGTTTGTAGTTCTCGTTGAAGAGGTCCTTCACATCCCTTGGAAGTTGGATTCCTAGGTATTTTATTCTCTTTGAAGCAACTGTGAATGGGAGGTCACTCATGATTTGGCTGTTTGTCTGTTATTGGTGTATAAGAATGCTTGTGATTTTTGCACATTGATTTTGCTGAAGTTGCTTATCAGCTTAAGGAGATTTTGGGCTGAGATGATGGGGTTTTCTAAATATACAATCATGTCATCTGCAAACAGGGACAATTTGACTTTCTCTTTTCCTAACTGAATACCCTTTATTTCTTTCTGTTGCCTGATTGTCCTGGCCAGAACTTCCAACACTATGTTGAATAGGAGTTGTGAGAGAGGGCATCCCTGTCTTGTGCCAGTTTTCAAAGGGAATGCTTCCAGTTTTTGTCCATTCAGTATGATACTGGCTGTGGGTTTGTCATAAATAGCTCTTACTATTTTGAGATACATTCCATCAATATCTAGTTTATAGAGAGTTTTTAGCATGAAGGGCTGTTGAATTTTGTCAAAGGCCTTTTCTGCATCCACTGAGATAATCATGTGTTTTTTGTCTTTGGTTCTGTTTATATGCTGGATTACGTTTATTGATTTGCATATGTTGAACCAGCCTTGCATCCCAGGGATGAAGGCAACTTGATTTTGGTGGATAAGCTTTTTGATGTGCTGCTGGATTCGGTTTGCCAGTATTTTATTGAGGATTTTCACATCAACGTTCATCAGGGATATTGGTCTAAAATTCTCTTTTTTTGTGTATGTCTCTACCAGGCTTTGGTATCAGGATGATGCTGGCCTCATAAAATGAGTTATAGAGGATTCCCTCTTTTTCTGTTGATTGGAATAGTTTCAGCAGGGATGGTACCAGCTCCTCCTTGTACCTCTGGCAGAATTCGGCTGTGAATCTATCTGGTCCTGGACTTTTTTTGGTTGGTTGGCTATTAACTATTGCCTCAATTTCAGAGTCTGTTATTGGTCTATTTAACGATTCAACTTCTTCCTGGTTTAGTCTTCGGTGAGTGTATATATCCATTTCTTCTAGATTATCTAGTTTACTTGCATAGAGGTGTTTATAATATTCTCTGATGGTAGTTTGTATTTCTGTGGGATTGGTGTTGATATCCCCTATATCATTTTGTACTGCATCTATTTGATTCTTCTCTCTTTTCTTCTTTATTAGTCTTGTTAGCAGTCTATCAATTTTGTTAATCTTTTCAAAAAACCAGTTCCTGGATTCATTGATTTTTTTTGAAGGGTTTTTTGTGTCTCTATCTCCTTCAGTTCTGCTCTGATCTTAGTTATTTCTTGCCTTCTGCTAGCTTTTGAATTTCTTTGCTCTTGCTTCTCTAATTCTTTTAATTGTGATGTTAGGGTGTCGATTTTAGATCTTTCCTGCTTTCTCTTGTGGGCATTTAGTGCTATGAATTTCCCTCTACACACTGCTTTAAATGTGTCCCAGAGATTCTGGTACGTTGTGTCTTTGTTCTCACTGGTTTCAAAGAACATCTTTATTTCTGCCTTCATTTCATTATGTAACCAGTAGTCATTCAGAAGCAGGTTGTTCAGTTTCCACGTTGTTATGCGGTTATGAGTGAGTTTCTTAATTCTGAGTTCTAATTTGATTGCACTGTGGTCCAAGAGACAGTTTGTTGTGATTTCTGTTCTTTAACCTTTGCTGAGGACTGCTTTACTTCCAACTATGTGGTCAATTTTTGAATAAGTGTGATGTGGTGCTGAGAAGAATGTATATTCTGTTGATTTGGGGTGGAGAGTTCTGTAGGTCTGCTTAGTGCAGAGCTGAGTTCAAGTTCTGGATATCCTTGTTAACTTTCTGTCTCGTTGATTTGTCTAATATTGACAGTGGGTTGTTAAAGTCTCCCATTATTATTGTGTGGGAGTCTAAGTCTCTTTTTAGGTCTCTCAGGACTTGCTTTATGAACCTGGGTGCTCCTGTATTGGGTGCATATATATTTAGGATAGTTAGCTCTTCTTGTTGAATTGATCCCTTTACCATTATGTAATGGCCTTGTCTCTTTTGATCTTTGTTGGTTTAAAGTCTGTTTTATCAGAGACTAGGATTGCAACCCCTGCTTTTTATCACTTTCCATTTGCTTGGTAGATCTTCCTCCATCCCTTTATTTTGAGCCTATGTGTGTCTCTGCATGTGAGATGGGTCTCCTGAATACAGGACACTGATGGGTCTTGACTCTTTATCCAATTTCCAGTCTGTGTCTTTTAATTAGGTCATTTAACTCATTTACATTTAAGATTAATATTGTTATGCATGAATTTGATCCTGTCATTATGATGTTAGCGGGTTATTTTGCCCATTAGTTGATGCAGTTTCTTCCTAGCATCTTTACAATTTGGCATGTTTTTGCAGTGGCTTGTACCAGTTACTCCTTTCCATGTTTAGTGCTTCCTTCACGAGTTCCTGTAAGGCTGTAAGGCAGGCCTGGTGGTGACAAAATCTCTCAGCATTTACTTGTCTGTAAAGGATTTTATTTCTCCTTCACTTATGAAGCTTAGTTTGACTGGATATGAAATTCTGGGTTGGAAATTCGTTCTTTAAGAATGTTGAATATTGGCCCCCACTCTCTTCTGGCTTGTAGGGTTTCTGCCACGAGATCTGCTGTTAGTCTGATAGGCTTCCCTTTGTGGGTAACCTGACCTTTCTCTTTGGCTGCCCTTAGCATTTTTTTCTTCATTTCAACCTTGGTGAATCTGACAATTACATGTCTTGGAATTGCTCTTTTTGAGGAGTATCTCTGTGGTGTTCTTTGTATTTCCTGAATTTGAATGTTGGCTGCCTTGCTAGGGTGGGGATATTCTCCTGGATAATTTCCTGAAGAGTGTTTTCCAGCTTGGTTCCATTCTCCCCATCACTTTCAGGTACACCAATCTAACATAGATTTGGTCTTTTCACACAGTCCCGTATTTCTTGGAGGCTTTGTTAGTTTCTTTTTACTTTTTTCTCTAAATTTCTCACTTCATTTCATTCATTTGATCTTCAATCACTGATACCCTTTCTTCCACTTGATCAAATAGGCTACTGAAACTTGTGCATGCATCACGTAGTTCTCGTGCCATGGTTTTCAGCTCCATCAGGTCATTTAAGGTCTTCTCTACACTGTTTATTCTAGTTAGCCATTCGTCTAATCTTTTTTCAAGGTTTGTAGCTTCCTTGAGATGGGTTCAAACATCCTCCATTAGCTCAGAGAAGTTTGTTATTACCGACTTTGTGAAGCCTACTTCTGTCAACTGGTCAAAGTCATTCCCTGTCCTGCTTTGTTCTGTCGCTGGCAAGGAGCTGCGATCCTTTGGAGGAGAAAGGGCGCTCTGGTTTTTAGAATTTTTCAGCTTTTCTGCTCTGGTTTCTCCCTATCTTTGTGGTTTTATCTACCTTCGGTCTTTGATGATAGTGACCTACAGACAGGGTTTTGGTGTGAATGTCCTTTTTGTTGATGTTGATACTATTCCTTTCTGTTTGTTAGTTTTCCTTCTAACAGTCAGGTCCCTCAGCTGCAGGTCTGTTGGAGTTTGCTGAAGGTCCACTCCAGACCCTGTTTCCCTGGGTATCACCAGCGGAAGCTGCAGAACAACAACTATTGCAGAACAGCAAATATTGCTGTCTGATCCTTCCTCTGGAAGCTTCGTCTCAGAGAGGCACCCGGTTTTATGAGGTGTCAGTCAGCCCATACTGCGAGGTGTCTCCAAGTTAGGCTACACGGGAGTCAGGGATTCACTTGAGGAGGTGGTCTGTCCGTTCTCAGAGTTCAAACACAGTGCTGGGAGAACCACTGCTCTCTTCAGAGCTCAGTTGGAAATGCAGAAATCACCCATCTTCTGCATTGATCATGCTGGGAGCTGGAGACCAGAGCTGTTCCTATTTGGCCATCTTGGAACCGTGAATCTGATATTCTAAAACTTATCATCACTCAATTACTGTTAGTAGGGAAAGTACTTTTAGGAGGGTTTCTTTTTTTTGTTTTGTTTTGTTTTTTTTTAATAACTGTGCAGTAGTAAATATATAAAACGTAACATCTTACTTAAGGGTTAGAACCTATAGACAGCCCTAAGGTCAGATGTACTATTTGGCCAGTTCACATAAATTAGGTGCTATCAAGGAATTATTATTAATTTGGTTACAATGGTACTGTGGTTATGCTGGGAAAAAGACACAAGTCCTTTTCTTTGAAAGATAAACAATGAAATATTTACGGGTGAAATAGTGTCTGGGATTTGTTTTACAATATATCACCAAAAAAAGTGTGAGGAATAAATAAAATATGAAGCTGATGGTTTGCTGATGGATACACAGGGTTCCCTGTACTATTCATTCCTTTACCTTAAAAATAAAAACACTCAAGCGAAATTAGTAAAAAAAAAAAAAAAAAAAAAAAAGAAAAAGAAAAAAGATAATACACACTAAAAATCCTTAATGTCACCAGGACATAGCTGGGAGCCTATGGCCCAGGTTAGAAGCGTAAGGCTTTCCATGGCCACAATATGCAAAGCTAATTTGCCTCCAACTCTGGGCTAAGTTATATCCCTGTTGTTGTTCCAGTTCCTGAAAGGGACAAAAGAACACAACTTACAAATAGAGTTGGGAATATGGGGGAAGGATTCAGAGGCTAAATAAGTAAAAAATGTTGAGATATTTATCAATTAGTTTGGGGACATGCCACTTGATACTCACTGTGACTCATCAAGAACAGGGATTCTCAAATTTGAGTATATACCTACAATGCATGTTTTTCCTTTTTCCTTTTTTATTGTGTTGAAATACGTATAACATAAAAGTACCCACAACTGTTTATAAGTGTGCAGTTCAGTGGTATTAAATATATTCATAATGTTGCATAATCACCACTATCTGTCTCCATAACGCTTTTCATCTTGTAAAACTGAAACTCTGTACCTATTAAACAATAACTCCCCATTTCTCCCTCCCCAGTCCCTAGCAACCACCTTTCTACTGTCTGTCTCTATGATTCTGACTATTCTAAGTACCTCAGATAATGACTTATTTCACTTGGCAAATGTCTAAAGGTTCATCCATATTGTAACCATGTGTCACTGCCTTCCTTTTTAAGGCTCAATAATATTCATTCTAAGTACATGCCACATTTTGCTTACCCATTCATCCAGTAATGAGTAACTGTGTTACTTACATGTTTTAGCTTTTGTGAGCAATGCTGCTATGAACATGGTTACACAAATATCTCTTTGAGACCTTCTTTTCATTTGTCTGGGTATATACACAGAAATGGAATTGCTGGACCACATGGTAAGTCTATCTTCAATTTTTTGAGGGATCATTAAACTGTTTTCCATAGTGGCTATACCATTTACATTCCCAACAGTCCAAAAGAGTTCCAATTTCACCACATCCTTGCCAACACTTGTTATTTTCTGTTTTTGATAGTAGCCATTCTAAAGGGTATGAGGTGGTATGTTAACTGATTTTTGAATGGATTCAGTGGCTCATACCTGTAATCCCAACACTTTGGGGGTCCAAGGCAGGAGGACTGCTTGAGTCAAGGTGTTTGAGACCAGCATGGGCAACAAAGTGAGATCCTATGTCTAAAAACATTAAAATAAAATTAGCCAGGCATGGTGGTACACAGCTGAAGTCCCAGCTACTCAGGAGGTTGAGGTGGGAGAAGTGCTAGAGCCTGGGAGGTCAAAGCTGCAGTGAACCATGATCACACCACTGTACTCCAGCCTGAGCAACAAAGTGAGCCCCTGTCTCAAATACTACTACTACTACTACTACTACTACTACTACTACTACTACTACTAACTACTACTACTACTACTAAAACTACTACTGATTTTTCTACTACTAGGCCTACTACTACTAACAAAATAACAAAAACCCTGATTTTTCAGGCCCCACTCCCAAAGCAAAGGATCCTGAAACATTTTTTGTTTCCTTTCTTTAAAACAAAAAACCCAAACAGGTGATTCTGATACAATATAACTAAAAACAGGCTTTAAAAACTGACTTCACCATCCCAAGGAGTATCAAGGTGACTAAAGCTCCCCAGAACATACTTTTCTAAAAAACACTGTACTATAATCTAAACTGACAGAAATGGAAGAAAACATACAGTTGAGGAAAACATAGGACAGACTTCCTCTAAATAAGGATTAATGACTAATAATTAAAACTTAAGGATGCATTGAAGGTTCACAATTAACAGACTACCAAAAATACTCTAAATGGACAAGGAAAAAAAAAATACCAAACACATTTTATTCATTTTGAGATAATGCATGACTGCCTTAAGATAAACAAATAAAATCCTGTATTTTAAGTTCCTTAAAAACAGACTTCTGTGTTTAACACATGTATCACCCATAGTGCTCTGCACCATTAAATGCTTAATATCAGAAAGTATGATACAGTGGGAAGACTTCAAGCTATCAAAGGACTTAGGGCAGAGGTGTCCAATCTTTTGGCTTCCCTGGGCCACACTGGAAGATGAAGAATTATCTTGGGCCACCCATAAAATACACTAATGATAGCCTGATGAGCTTAAAGAAAAAACTGCCAAAAAAAAAAAAAAAACTCATCATGTTTTAAGAAAGTTTATGAATTTGTGTTGGACCGCATTCAAAGCTGTCCTGGGCTGCAAGTTAGACCAGCTTGACTTAGGGCTTCATCTCGCTGCTTTCATTCAACAGGTGTGGTCCCTTATACAAGTCATTTAATGTTCCCACCTCTTGTTACTGATGTGTGAAATCATAGTATTGAGTCATCTTCTATGTAACAGTTCTCACTGCAGGAGACTAGGCTGGTTAAAAATCCACTTGTGTATATATGCCCAAAATAAAGAAAACTGAATAATTTGTTAGAAGTTCAGATTCCTGGGGCCCAATTCCAGAGATGCTCTTTCATTAGCCCTCAGAGCTGGGGAAGGCCTGCAGGACCTCTTAATTCTGGGTTTGAGAATCACAGCAGGGGTTACACTGAACAATTTCTAAGGTTTATACTGGCTTTGAAATTCCTCTAATCTATGAATATTTGTGAGGGAAAATGAAACAGAGAGAGAAAAAGGCAATTTTCATCATCTCCTCATCCCCAGAAAAAGCTATTTTTACATTAGGTAAATTTAACAACACAAGATTTTTATTTTCTACTTTGTTGCTGAAATGACAAATAAAGCTTACCAAAACATAAAATCCTTCTACAGCTTTCAAGTTTCTAAAATAAGAAAACAGTTTACAAAAACAAGCCACCTGACTTCTGAAAAGATCAGTAACACTGAATAATCTCTAAGAAAAAAAAAAAGACGACAAATGACTAATATCAAAAATGAAATAGGGGTCATCACTACTCATCCAACAGACATTAAAATGATAATAAAAGTATATTATGATAAGCACAGAATAACTATATGGCCATAAATTGACAACTTACATAAAATGGGCAAAACCACAAACTACCAAAACTGACTAAAGAAGAAACAGAAAATCTATATAGATCTATAATAAGTAAAAAGTCAAATTAAAAAACCTCCCCCAAAAACACCAGGTCCAGATCAGTTCACTGATAAATTCTACCGAACATTTAGGAAAGAAATTATATCAATCTCTCTCATCACTCCCAGAAAACAGAAGCAGAGATAATACTTCCTAACTCATTCTATGAGGTCAGCATCACCCTAATCCTAAAGCAGAAAAAGATATTACAAGAAAGGAAAATGACAGACGAATAGCTCTCATGAACATACATGTAAAAATTCTCAACAAAATATTATTATAGCAAGCTGAATCCAACATATAAAAATTATACGCCAAGACCAAGTGGGATTTGTTCAGCATTTTTAATTAATTTAATCCACTACATCAACTAAAGAAGAAAAATCACATGAGCATATCAATAGATGTAGAAAAAGCATTTGACAAAATCTAACCCTCTTTCATGATAAAACTCTCAGCAAACTAAGAATAGAAAATTTCTTCAACTTGATAAAGAACTTTTACAGAAAACCTACAGTTAATATCACAATTGTAAAAACTAGATGCTTTCCTACTAAGATCAGAACAAGGCAAGGATGTTCCTCCTCACCACTTCTATTCAACATCATCCTGGAAGTCCTGGCTAATGCAATAAGACAAGAAAAGGAAATAAAAAGTTTACAGATTAGGAAGAAATGAACCTGTCTTTGCCTATAGATGACAAGATTGTCTATGTAGAAAATTCCAAAGAATTGACTAAAAAAATTCCTGGAACTAATTAGAGAGTACACTAAGGCTGCAGCATACAAAGTTAATATACAAAAGTCAATTGCTTTCCTACAGACCAAAAATGAACACTCAGTATTTGAAATTAAGGAACAATACCATTTACATTAGAACAACAACAAAAAATGACACTTAAGTATCAATCTAACAAAACATGCAGAGGATCTGTATGAGGAAAATCACAAAAGTCTGATGAAGGAAATTTAAAAATGCAGAGATATTCCATGTTCATGGATAGGAAGACATTATTATGTCAATTCTTCTCAAATGTGATATAGATTCAACAATGTCTCAATGAAAATCCCAGTAAGTTATTTTGTTACAATGATGAATTGTTCATACAGACAGACAAGAGCCCCAAAGAGCCAATACGAGAACAAAGAAGAAAGAAGGCAGAGGACTTAGGTTCAAAGCAACTGGTGCTAAAAAAAAAAAAGAAAAAAGGCAGAGGACTGACGCTACTTTACTTTAAGACTTACTCTGAAGCTATTATAAACAGCATGAATTTAAGAAAAGAGTGGACAAGTAGATCAATGGAACAGAATAGACAGCCCAGATATAGATCCACACAAATATAGTTTTTGACAAAAGATCTTTGACAAAGGAGCAAAGGCAATTCAACGGGGCGGGGGGAGTGGGGAGTCTTTTCAACAATGAGTGCTAGAACGGTGACATCCCATATGAAAAAAATGAATCTAGATATAGACCTTACACCCTTCACAAAAATTAATTCAAAACGGATCACAGATCTACATATAAAATGCAGTCTACAAAACTTGTAGAAAATAACACTGGAGAAAATCTCAGGGACCTTGGGTTTGATGATGGGCTTTTAGAAATAATACCAAACACGTAATTCATGAAAGCAAAAAAATTGTTAAGCTGGACTTCATTAAAATTAAGAACTTTTATTCTATGAAAGACACTGTTAGGGAATGAAAAGACAAGGCACAGAGAGGAAGAAAATATGCAAAATACATATCTCTATAGGACATATATCTAAAATATACAAAGAACACTTAAAACTCAACAATAAAACAATCCAATAAAGAAATGGGCAAAGGTCTGAATAGATACTACACTAAAGAAGATATATAAATAATGTCAATCAAATGAAAAGGTGATCAACATCCTATATCATCAGGGAACGGCAAATGACAACAGTGACATAACACCTCGCACCTAGTAAAATGGCTAAAATCCAAAAACTGACAAAACCAAATGATAATAAGGATGCAGGGCAACAGAAACTCATTTACTGTCAGTGGGAATGCAAAACGGTATGGCCACTTTGGAAGGCAGTTTGGCAATTTCTTATAAAACTAAACATATTTACAGCAATTGTGCTCCTAAGTATATACCCAATTGAGCTGAAAACTCACAGCCACACAAAAACCTACACACAAATGTTTAGAGCAGTTTTATTTATAGCTGTGAAACTAGAGGCAATCAAGATGCCTTTTAATAGGTGAATGGATAAACTGTGATATAGCCATATAATAAAACATTGTTCAATGATAAAAAGAAATGAGCTATCAAGCAACAAGAAGACATGAGAGAATCTGAAAAGGTTATGTGTTATATAATTCCAACTATATGACATTCTGGGAAAGGCAAAACTAAAGAGACAACAAAAAGATCAGTGGTTGCCTGGGATTTGGAAGAATGTACCAGTGAAGTTCGGGGAGTTTTTAGAGTGATGAAACTATTCTGTAGGATACTGTAATCATGGATCCATAATGTTATGCATTTTTCAAAATCCGTAAAACCGTGCAATACAAAGAGCAAACTGTAACTATGAACTTTAATTAATAATAACATCATTAGCTGTAACAAATGTACTAATACAAGATATTAATAGTAGCAGAAAGTGTGTAGGGATAGCATATGAAAATTTTGCTATTGGCTTTTTTGTAAATCTAAAATTGTTCCTTAAAATATGGTTTGTTTTTTAAAAAGCCTAAAATCTTATTTTTCCTTGAGATGCAAATTCATATTTCACCAACTCAAATTACTAGTTTACTAATTATCTGGGTCTAAAACTTCTCAATAATTAAGGTAGAAACAAATAAAAACCTTCAGTACTGGCCCTCTTACAGATCCCTATTAACTATGGAAGGATATAAAACTAATTCCTTGTAATAATTTACAGCTTCCAAAGACTATTAAAATTATTTGATTACAACGGAAAAACGCTTACTCTATGAGAGTCAGTGAAAAAAATGAAAGCCACAAACACACACATGCATACACAGAGTATAATGCTTTTTTTAAAAAAAGGGAAGAAAATACAACATTTATCTGGGTTAATTATCTTTAGGAGACAGAATTATTAATCTTTTTCTGCAATTAACATTTTACTTTTCATTATAATCAGAGCATGAAAATCAGCTTCTCAAAAAAAAAAAAGCAGCTTATTTTCTTAGTTTCTATCAGAGAAACAGGAGACTCTGTTTTTTTTTTTTTTTTTTGAGATG
Source organism: Macaca thibetana thibetana (assembly GCF_024542745.1). Lineage (NCBI taxonomy): Eukaryota > Metazoa > Chordata > Mammalia > Primates > Cercopithecidae > Macaca > Macaca thibetana. The sequence continues at coordinate 94,235,145 of NC_065589.1, forward strand.
AGTCTCGCTGTCACCCAGGCTGGTGTACAATGGCACGATCTCGGCTTACTGAAACCTCCACCTCCCAGGTTCAAGCAATGCTTCCGCCTCAGCCTCCCAAGTAGCTGGAATTACAGGCGTGCACCACCACAGTCGGCTAATTTTTGTATTTTTAGTAGAGACAGGGTTTCACCATCTTGGCCAGGCTGGTCTTGAACCCCTGACCTTGTGACCCACCCACCTCGGCCTCCCAAAGTGCTGGGATTTCAGGCGTGAGCCACCATGCCCCACTGCAACAGGAGATTTTTTTTTTTTTTTTTTTTGAGACGGTGTCTCGCTGTCTCCCCCAGACTGGAGAGCAGTGGTGCAATCTCGGCTCACTGCAAGCTCCGCCTCCCCGGTTCACGCCATTCTCCTGCCTCAGCCTCCCGGGTAGCTGGGACTACAGGCGCCCACAACCACGCCCAGCTAATTTTTTGTATTTTTAGTAGAGATGGGGTTTCACCATGTTAGCCAGGATGGTCTCGATCTCCTGACCTCGTGATCCACCTGCCTCGGCCTCCCAAAGTGCTGGGATTACAGGCGTGAGCCACCACGCCCGGCCAAAACAGAAGATTCTTAAGCCAGTAATGAGAAAACTTTTTCAAACAAAGTCCAATTTTGTGGGTGATGGAGGGGCAGGGAGGTGGCTTTACTCAACTCCATGGAGGGAGGATTGTGTATTTACTACAACTTTATTTTCTTAATAAGAACAATGTTAGTGAGAAAACAATTCTTTTAATACTAAATGATCTTATTTATAAAGCAACATCATCATCATACAGGCTGCCTTTTCATTCTCTCATCCTTTACATTACTTATTACCTACTTTAGCCTCCTCTAAAACCATGAAAGGTACAGTAACCTTTTTTTTGTTAACATACAGAGAAAATAAAGCCCACTTGACTGAGGTCCTACGTAGTCCAATTTCATTGAAAGCAAATCTTATTTTTTGTCAGGCACAGTGCTTAGTTGGAAGCTTAGAAATCAATAACTGCCACACACCCTTTCCCAATTTGGGCCTCTCTTTATTCAAACTGTGGAATTATTTTCAAAGATAGGTTGGACTCGCAGCAAACCAGTATACCAACAGGGTTCTCTAGCTCTACTCAGTTAATCCCTAAAACCGAAAGGTCCTGGCTGATCCTCCTATTCTATGTTCTTCTAGTGTATGCGTGCACACACGCATGCATGTGTTTGAAGGGAAGCACTTTATGAACAGCTTGTATTGTTGCCTTAGTGGTTCTCCCTCCAATGTCTTTGATTTATAAAACTCAAAAGGCTCTTTTCAAAGTTGAATCTTAGGCTTTCCCAAAAGCTAAAATTCACTCCCTTTCAATAGAGCTTTTCACTACTCTAGGCAATACAGTAAAATATGAAGTGTGTGCTTGTATTACTCTCATGGTTCCCTTTTCTTCAAGTTTCTCCCTTTGTCTAGCACCTCTTCTCTGACCCATTCATAGTGCTCTTCCATTCATTAATCCTCTGCCAGGCCAAATGAGAAGAGCGCATCATCACAGTTACATACATCTACCTTTTCTATCAGCAGGCAACCTGCCTCTACCCTGCAATTTATCCATTGAAAAAAAAAAAAAAAAAGAATCCATTATTAATTCTATTACCAACCCCCTCTGAATGGTAATTAATTTCTATGTCTAAAGTGTAGAAATATTTGCAACTTGTAATGATGAACCATGACTGAGAAGCAGTATAAAATAGTTAAACAGGCACACTCTGGAGCCAGATGGCGTGGATTGGAATTCTGACTCTTCTACTTGCTAGCTGCATCACCCTGGGCTCTTTAATGTTAGGTTTAAAACGGGAGAAATATATTAGCTGTCTAAGAAGGCTCCTTTGAGCAGTAATTGGCTTAGTATACAAAAAATGTATGCAAACCGTAACAGGATGTAAATACAGAAGTCAGTAAATGTTATTTTACTATCTTTTACCCATAACTGTGGAAGGAAAGGTTTAGACTTCTTTAAAATGTTCAAGAAATAAACATATGAGAAAATATTTTTATAGGTAGACAGTCCATGGAATTATGTTACTGGGTAAGATGGGAAGGCAAATTTCCTTTAGTCCTTTAAGGTAGGGGAAACAAGATGCTGTAAGGTACTCTCAGGGGAGTGTGGCATCCTTGGAGAATCATTTATGGAGATGTTAGTTGCTAGGTGAATATGCTGAAGGCCTATCTTTGGTAACTCCTCCTAACACAATCAGTCCTGCTGAGTTACCTCAGAGTATCTTCTTTGGGAAGCCCCATAGGAGGGTTCAAAATGCCTGAAGGCCAAGGACCATGCACCCTTTATGACCAATCCTGCTTTTATATTTTGTAATTACACCATGCCTAAAATATGTACCACTGTACATCAAATTTACCTTATTATAGTGCCTTTATTCTCTCCCTGATTTCTTTAACTGTGGTCTTTAATGTATTGCATTGTATTTTACTCTAAGTCACTGCAAATCCCGTTTTACTCTAAGTCACTGCAAATCCCGTTTTCTTTTCTTTTTTTTTTTGAAAAGTGGACATAAATAAATGCACATAGCCTGAAGGGGCGTTCTCCTTTAAACTCAGGCTTCTCTTTCATTTATCTCAGACTACCCAGTTATTAGTTTGCTTTTCACACAATGTCTGGCATTACCTTCTCTTTTCCCCTGTAGAGACAAGGTCTCACTATGTTGTCCAAGCCAGTCTCCAACTTCTGGGCTTAAGTGATTCTCCCACGCTGGCCTCCCAAAGTGCTGGGATTACAGGTGTGAGCCACCGTGCCCGGCCTCCTTTCATATCTATTATCTTCTGGGTTTGGAGGCTTCTCCTCCTTCCTGGATTAGTACCTACCCAGACACAACCCTACCATTTCAGCCCCAGTGTCCACACTCACAGCTTTGCCCAAGAATAGGACATGGTTGCAGCTAGTGCACAATCTGAGGAGAAAGGAATATCCTTAGAGCTAGCTGACCTGAATGTGGGTTGCCCTCAGGGGCTGGCCTTGCTCCCTGTCCCTGTCTAATCACCTGAAATTTAGATCCAGCTTCACCTGTAATGTGTTCTCCACAAATCTGACATAATCTGCTTCTGTACCCATGGCATTGTTTTACCAGTCCTTATTTAGTTGAATGTGTGATGTCATCTCACAGAATTTATGCCTAATTTCTTAATACACACCCAATAGTATTTTTTTTTTTTTTTACAAGAAAACGATGTTCCTGGAATACATCCTTTTTACCAAGAAGTCTTACTGTATAAACAAAACAATGCTCTTCATTTGTTCTGAATCTTTCCCAACTCTTTCCAATCAAAGTATGTTTGCCCTGAAAGAACAGGTCAATTACCATTTTTTGTATAATGCAGAGAATATCAAAAGACATTACATTGCCAAGGATAATGAGACTGAAGTTGGATGTTAGGCCAGCATCTATTTTAACCATGCTGAAAAACCTAGTGGTATACACAGGTCCACTTTATGTTGGTAAGTGTAATTTTTCTCTTTTCCAATGTAGACTTGACAACAGTCAGCTTTATCAGTCTGAGAAGGAGTCAGCTTCAAGTGTACAGAAGTGTACAGCAGTGTCCACAAACAGGCATTTGCCAGGGCTTAAAATCTTGGAAGCAGACACAAATAGTACATTTCAATTTCCTTTGAGTGCATTCCTCTCCCTGCCTGACAGATGATAAGAAGTTATTACTCCACCTATCCCTTCTCCTGAACTCTTCTTTCAGTCAAGACAGTCTACTGTTTTGTGTTTGTAAGACTAAGGGAATGAGATGAGGGAAGTAAACTTTCATTTCAAAATAAGAAATGAGAGTCCTGCTATCAAGAACTATTTAACTGAGTTCAAAACTGGATACAAATTAACTTCAGAATATTTAAGAAACAATGTCAGGCCCGTGTGGTGGCTCACGCCTGTAATCGCAACACTTTGGGAGGCCAAGGTGGGCGAATCACGAGGTCAGGAGTCCAAGACGAGCCCCGGGCGTGGTGGCACGCACCTGTGATCCCAGCTACTCCGGAGGCTGAGGCAGGGGAACTGCTTAAACCCAGAGTGGGGGGCGGGGAATGGTGGAGGTTGTGGTGAGCAGAGATGGTGCCACTGCACTCCAGCCTGGGCAACAGAGGAAGATGCCCTCACGGAGGGGGGCGGTTTGGGGGTGGGAAGAATGTTGAGTTCCTTCATGTTCTACAATTCTGAGATATTTAGTATCAACTATAAAATGTTAACATATTAAATAAAACCAGTAATAGATCAAATAAAGATAATATTGAAATGTAAACAAAGTTGTTTCCTTAAAAAGTTTGGGTACTGAATTTAATAAAATTATTGAACTCCAAGAGGAATGAAAATTATAACATTTGGGTTGAAGCACTCAAAGTAAATGTGATTTAGTAAAAGTAAAACGGAGGTAGCATTTTTTTCTGCATGTGGTACACAATTGAAGTTTTACCATCTTAGGTCATCAAAGACTATGCGCCTTCAAGATGCTTCCCACCTGGTAAGGACAGCTCGATGTGTTATGATTCAGTAAGTTCTGCATAAAGCTGATAAGGGTGACTATGGAGAACTGCTACTGAAAGGGATTGGAAGGAACAAGAATGTTTATCTCACTTTCATAACAGATTGGAGTCCACTCCCAACTCCTTCTTGGCACTTTTTGGCCTAAATTAACAGTCGGTGAATAACAGAACTCACCTTTTAATTTCTAACACAGCAGGTTGCTCAATTTCACTGTACGCACTAATAATTTTAGCCTTATATGTGATTCTGTGTACAATTTTTAGTTCAACAAATACTGATGGCTCGAAAATGCCATCGACTATATGCTTCTAATTTCATTAATTCTTTCACTCATTAATTTATTCAGCAAATATTTAACTGCACATCTAACCACATGCTGTAAGTACCGTACTAGGCAGTGAAATTCAAAGAAAAAAAAGTCCCTTCTCTCAGTAAACTTTGCCCAACAGAGGGCAAACAATCACAACTGAAGGTGAGTCAGTGCCACAATGAAAGTATGCACTAGACACAGGAGAGATGGGGCAAACAGTGCCAAGAACAATGCTGAGAGAAGTCAGGAAAAGGCTCCTAAAGGTAATCCTGGAGGCAAGCTGTATTTTTAATAAGTGAAGAAGTAAAAGGCTATGTGAAGACATAACAAAATACGGCATAACTCAAAGAGCTACAGACACCTCATTACTAATGTAGCTTAAAGCATGATGGGTTAAAGAAATTAGGAAGGAAAAGTGTATTGAGACTACACTCTGGGACTGTACTAGATAATAAAAATACTAAAGTACCATGAGATGGAGCCCCTGCTCCCGAGGAGCTTACGGTGTGGAGGAGGAAAAAGACCCTCAAACAGTTCATTTCAATAAGGTTGGTGTCACAATGGAAGAACACATAGGGAAACATGGCTGGACAGGCACAAAGGAGTGCCTTACATATCACACAAAGAAGTTAAATTTTATCCTACAGTCAACAGTCACTGAAAATTTTGAAATGGATAGTAACTACAGTAGTGGCAGTGGATGATGGTTTGGAAGGTATAAAGACTAAGGCAATAAGGAGGCTTCTGCCAAAGCCCAGGCAAGTATGTGATGAATCTGAACAAGGCTACCTTACTGTGGCAATTTTACAATGTTTTTTTCTAGCCAAGTGAATGGGGATTCTCTCTAATCTATCATTAAAAGAAGAAAAGTAAAAATTCAGAGTGAAATTTTCTGAAACTCCTTAAAGGCATAGCAAAAAGTTACATTAAAAAAATTTTTTTAACTTTCCTTGAAAAAAATCAGTAACACTATGAGTTTAAAATTTAGTACAGATAATCTTAAGTCCAATAAGCAAATTGTGAAATATCAAATTGATGGAAAATTGTACATGCATTTTTAATGAGATACCATATATAAAAATCTGAGAAACTTAAAATATGACTAGAAACGCAGAATATTGTGTGTGCAGTAAGATACTGTATAGTATGCAGTATATACTGACAAGCTAAAAGAAAAAATGAAAAATGCGATTACACGCCTGTAATCGCAACACTTTGGGAGGCCAAGGTGGGCGAATCACGAGGTCAGGAGTCCAAGACGAGCCCCGGGCGTGGTGGCACGCACCTGTGATCCCAGCTACTCCGGAGGCTGAGGCAGGGGAACTGCTTAAACCCAGAGTGGGGGGCGGGGAATGGTGGAGGTTGTGGTGAGCAGAGATGGTGCCACTGCTAGCAAAGTGATCCACGAAATACCGGTGTAACTCTGTGAATGGAAGTCACACATCACAAAGCAGTTTATCAGAAAGCTTCTTTCCAGTTTTTCTCTGAGGATATTTTCTTTTTCACCATAGCCCTCTGTGGGCTTCCAAATGTCACTTTGCGAATTCCACAAGAGCATTCTTTGCGAGCGGCTTCTTGAGGGGAAAGCTGTACCTCTGTGAGATGAATTAACAGAACACTAAGCAGTTTCTCAGAAAGCTTCTTTCAGATTTCATCTGAGGATATTGCCTTTTTCACCATAGCCCTCTAGGTGCTTCCAAATATCACTTTGCAAATTCCACAAGAACTGTCTTAGCGGAAAGCTTCTTGAGGGGAAAGCTGTAACTCTGTGAGATGATTTCACAGAACACAAAGAAGTTTCTCAGAAAGCTTCTTTCTCTTTGTTATCGGAGGATATTTCCTTTGGCCCTATAGTCTTCAAAGGGATCCTTTGAAGACTGTTTTTTACAATAACAGAATACTTTACTCTGAAGCACTTTACTCTGAAGACACAAGAGAAAATAAAATATGTAGTTCCTGCCCTCAAGGAGCTCACAGTCTAAAGGGAGAGAAAGAATGGTTACAAATAATTGCAATAAAGTATGGTGAGTCCTCTACCAGAAGTATGTAAAAGATACTATGATAAGCAAAGAAGACAGGTAGAGTGAGAAAAGTCAAGGTGGCTTTCATAAGGGAGTTAAGTCTTTAATGAGCTATAAGAAGGAAAAGAAGACTTCAATAGCATATGCAAGGAAATGTTAAATATGAAAGAAGGTCAATGTGGGTAATTTTTGTAGTCCCTATGGTACACAGAGTGAAGGGAAAAGCAAAAATAAATGAGATTAAAGGAGAAAGCAGGGAACAAATTACAAGGGAACTAATATTCATACTAGAGAATATGACTATTATTGAATTCTAGCAAATCTAAACTGCCAAGACACAACATTACTATATGCACCATAAGAAAGAAAAAAGCTTTATGTTTGAGTCTTAATATTAGAATAGAATACTACAGAATAAAGCTACATTACCAAAGGGCTATGCCCTCAGTGTAAGATTAAAGAAATAAATTAGCTATGCAGAAAGGGAAAGCAAGGAATTTTGTATTTCTCAACTTGCCCTTAGGTAGAAAGGGGAAGCAAAAATTCTTCCCCGAGAACTGAACCTTGAGTAGATCTGCGGCCTAAATTAAAGCTAACACTGTGGTCCAAAAACAAACAAACAAAACAAACGAGCAAAAACTTTAATGTGGTCTCCGGTTGGTAGTATCCCCAAATGCCTGGCAGAAACAAATGAAAATTCTCTTTATAAGAACAAGACTTCAATCCTGAACAACAGCAATTTAAGATGCAATTTCACTGCAAAGATGAAAACAGTGCATCTTAGAATCAATGAAAAACACTCTATCTTATAGTCAGTCTTAAAGCTGGTCATGTTTCAGTATTACATGGGGAACTCTTTAAAAATACAAATCACCAGACTTCACACCCAGAGATTCTCATACAGGTAGGTTGTCAGACAGGTGGGTACTTCAGGTAGGCGGGATGTTGAGCCTTGGAATCTCTATTTTAATAAGCTATCCAACATTTCCTTTTTACACACCTGACAAGATAACAAGACACTAGCAAATGTCTGAGGAATCAGCTGAAAAATCCTACTCTAGAAGTTTTTGTGGAGAGAAACTAGATTAGAAGAGTACAGGGACAGGAGATACAGGACAGTAAATGTTAACAGGAGATTGTTAAAAGTCTTCACGCTAGAGGTGGTGATCATTTAAATACTAACAGTGGGAGAAAAGTAAGAGTATTAAGGAGGCAAAACTACACAGAATTCTTTAATAAAAACTATATGAAAGTAAAGGCATTAGATCTAATTCTGAAAAATTCCAGAAGACTAACCCTACTCCTGGGCATTAGAGCCACTGGGACTTTAAAAGTAAATCTTGGGTGGGCGCGGTGGCTCACACCTGTAATCCCAGCACTTTGGGAGGCCGAGGTAGGCGGATCAACTGAGGTCAGGAGTTTGAGACCAGCCTGGCCAACATGGCAAAACCCCATCTCTACTAAAAATACAAAAATTAGCTGGGTGTGGTGGCACGTGCCTGTAATCCCAACTACTCAGGATGCCGAAGCAGGAGAATTGCTTAAACCCGGAAGGCAGGTACTGCAGTGAGCCAAGATCACGCCACTGCACTCCAGCCTGGGTGACAGAGAGACTCTGTCTCAAAAAAAAAAAAAAAAGGAAAATCTCATCTGGGTATAGTAATCCACCACCTTTTAGCTGTGTAATAAAGTGTAAGTGCTATACAAAACCCTATACTACATAAATATCAAATGTTCCAAATGTTACTTAAAACTCAAAATGATTTCCAAATTCAGATGTAAGCACAGAGGGATTTTATTCTTTAATGTTTAACACTTCTATTAATCAGTGTGTATGAATTTAAAAATCAGAATTTCTTTAGGCAAAAGAAAAGATTTCCACTGGTTGATAAATTTAAAGTACAAACAGAAAACAATGAATTAACAAACTTACGCTGAATATGAATGAACTGTTTTGGCTGTTTAAACTCTCCTTTGTACAAGCGATTGTAATAGTTGACGTTGCTCTCTGCCTCAGGAACAGGAATGACCATGCTCTCTTTTTTTTCTCTAAACACTTGCTGTGCTGAAATTGCTCGCTGTAAATGATGTTCCTGGAAAATGTAAAGTAGGCAACATAAGTTGTTTTGGTAATACTAATCAATGCATAATTTTATATAAAAGTTACTTTGTTTAATAATCGCAAAGTGCTTTAAGAATCAATTATAAATAGTTCCTTTGCCAAAGACCTATACATACATTGCCATAATTCTCTCTTAATACTTGTGGCTCATACTGATAACACCTCAGATTATTACAATTTTCGTAAGTAGAATTTTTTTAAAAAATTAAATATACATTCAGAAACTAGAATATAAAATTTCAATTACAAAAAATTAATGTTTGCTAAATTAATTGAGGTGTTTGTCACCACTACTAGATGAAAGAAAAATTCCAAGTTACAGGAAATAAATTTATATCACAGATTTTAAGTATCTTCTGCATTTATGTACTTCAAACTTTAACAGTGCAAAATTCTGAATAATTCAAAGAAAGATAAAATTACGTTCAACAAATTTTATTACTACCAGGGCAGAAAATATTTTTAAATAAAGGTTAAATGAACAGTTCCTATAACATATATCCAGTTTCTAATCACTTCATTACTTCCGCAACTTACTGAAATTGCCTCCTAAATCGAATTTTCCCCCACAGTGGCCCATTCCCAATAAAGCAGTTTTACTTTTTGGAAGGTAAATCGTGTCATGTCACCCACCCCATAAAGGATTTCTGATCTCCATCCTATTCAGAGTAAAGGTTAAAAATCACTCAATGGCTGGGCGCGGTGGCTCACGCCTGTAATCCCAGCACTTTGGGAGGCCAAGACGGGTGGATCACGAGGTCAGGAGATTGAGATCATCCCGGCTAACACGGTGACACCCCGCCTCTAGTAAAAATACAAAAAAATTAGCTGGGTGTAGTGGCGGGCGCCTGTAGTCCCAGCTACTCGGGAGGCTGAGGCAGGAGAACGGCGTGAATCCAGAAGGCGGAACTTGCAGAGAGCCGAGATTGCGCCACTGGACTCCAGTATGGGTAACTGAGCGAGACTCCGACTCAAAAAAAAAAAAAAAAAAAAAAAAAAAATTCACTTAATGACCTACCAGACTCTGCATCTCTCTTATCTCATTTCCGACCTCTCTCCTCTACAATCTTTAATTCTAGCCACACTGATGTTGCTGTTTCTATATATCCAAATGGTCTGCTTTCAAAATTGCTTCCAGTCTTATCTCAGCAGAGAGGCCTTCCGTGACTTTTTTTTTTTTAAATCTAAAAGAGTACTCCTCCTCTAGCACTCCTTCCCTGTTTTACTTTCCTCCATACCTTTTCTTTTTTACCTTCCTCCATACCACTATGCAACATCTAACAGAGTAAAGATCTCATTTGTTTACTGCCCATCTCCCCCTAGCATAAAGTAAGTTCCAATGATTTTTGCTTGCTTTGTTAATTTCTTATCCCTACTGCCTAGTACAATGGCCAAAATATAGAAGCTGCTTAATATACATTAACTGAATGAATAAATGAAATCTTTACTGGATTCTTACTACATGTCAGGCTATGCAAAATACACCTAAAGAAACTGAGGCATAAGGATATTTCACAAGTTGTTGAAGGTCAAACAGCTCTAAGTAACAAAACAGAAATACAATCCAGGATATACATATATATACAAAGCCAAATTCTTAATCCTAAGATATTACACCATTTTTTTGGAAGTTCTATAAAGTCCAAGAAATTAGAAGTTATTAATTTCATTCAAGCCTTTAGGGTATGTGAAATGTTATTATACAAAAGGAATTAGTGCAGTGATCCAAAAAGAAAAGTTTCATTCAGTAAGACATAAATAAAATTAAACTGAAGGTCCATTCTATGCAAAATACACAGATTAGTTTGATTATAACCAGTACTTTTAAAGGAAGGTAAGATGATAAGAGGGGGATAGATATCAAATAATGAGTAAAGAATTACATTAATTTCATGATCTTCTGCCAGTAATTACTGTTATAGAAAGCAGAGAGACAGAGATATAAAAACAAATGGGAAAGAAAAGAAATACAATATGAGGAAGTGGGCCAACAAGTTTCTATGCCACAGACAAGTGAACAGTAAGCCCGGGCAGCTACTGGGACTCCTACAATAAGCATCAAGTTTTGTCAGATCCAATCAAGTCATACCTGCTTTTCCCCAAATAATCATCTATACTACATCACAGTCAGTATCTCTTTGGCATTTTGTCAGACTAAGTTAAATCAAGAAAGCACAAGCATATTTAAGAAAAATGTCGTGAAATTTAGCTAAGGAACAGAAGTCTAGGAATAACTAAGTAAACTTAAAAAGAAGCAGAAAATGTAGCATGAGAACAGAGACCTGCCTACTAGAAATCACAAAATATTATAAAGCCACATTTTCTACTCCTTTTTAAGCTCACTAAGTGCCACTCTAGTGAACACACAAACAATAATGAAGCGAAACAGCCTTATTGCTGAGGCGGAGAAAGTTTCAGTGGTCTGGATAGAAAATCAAACCAGCCACAACTTTCCCATAAGCCAAAGCCTAATCCAGGGCAAGGCACTAACTCTCTTCAATTCTATGAAGGCTAAGAGAGGTGAAAAAGCTACAGGAAAAAAGTTAGAAGACGGTAGAGACTGGCTCATGAGATTGAAGGCAAAAATCCATCTCCATAACATAAAAGCGCAAGGTGAGACAGCAAGTGCTGATGGAGAAGCATCAGCAAGTGATCCAGAAGATCTAGTCATGATCAGTGATGAAGGTGGCTACAATGAACAATAGATTTTCAGTGTAGGTGAAACAGCTTTCTACTGGAAGAAGCTGCCATCTAGGACTTTTATAGCTAGAGAGGAAAAGTCAATGCCTGGTTTCAAAGCTTCAAAGAACAGACTGACTCTCTTGTTAGGGGCTAATCAGCTGGTGATGTTAACTGCAGCCAATGCTCACTTACCATTCCAAAAATCCTAAGGCCCTCATGAATATGGTAAATCTACTCTGCCTGTGCTCTACAGGTTTACTAAATATTCTAAGCTAACTTAGATTATTTAAGTTATTTTATTACTTAATTACTAAATATTCTAAGCTAACTTAGAACATTTAAGTTATTTTTTCCCCCAAGCAGTAGCTTCCATAGCAGTAGCTCGGGGGGAAAAAAATACATATATTTTTAAAAATACAACTACTCAACAATGTATACGGTCACCCAAGAAGTCTGATGGCGATGAACAAGGAGATTAATGCTATTTTCATGCCTGCTAAGACAACATTCATTCTGCAGTCCATGGATAAAAAGTAATTTTGACTTCCAAGTTTTTATTTAAGAAATACATTTTGTAAGGCAATAGCTGCCATAGATAGTGATTCCTCTGATGGATCTGAGCAAAGTAAACTGAAAACCTTCTGAAAAGGATTCACTATTCTAGATGTCATTAAGAAGATTCATGATTCATAGAAAGAGGTCAAAATGCCCACATTAATAGGAGTTCGAAAGGAGGGAATTCTAATCCTCATGGATGACTTTGAGGAGTTCAAGACTTCAGTAAAGGAAGTAACTGAAGATGTAGTGGAAATGGCAAGGAAACTAGAATTAGAAGTGGAGCCTGCTTAGAATACGTGACTGAATTGTAGCAAATTCATAAAACTTGAACAGATGAAGAGTTGTTTCTTACTGATGAGCAAAGAAGTGGTTTCTTGAGATGGAATTTACTGCAGGTGAAGATGCTGTGAACATTGCTGAACTGACAACAAAGGATTCGAACATTATGCAAAGTTGATAAGCAGCAGCAGGGTTTGAGAATGCAATTTTGAAAAAAGTTCCACTGTGGGTAAAATGTTATCAAACAGCATCACATGCTACAATAAATTCTTTCATGAAAGAGTCAACTGATGCAGCAAACTTCACTATTGTCTTACTATAAGAAACTTCCACAGCCACCTAACCTTTAGCAAACATTACCCTGATCAGTCTAGCCATTAACATCAAGGCAAGACCCTCCAACAGTAAAAAGATTGTGAATAACTGAAAGCTCAGATGACTGTTAGCAAGCATTTTTTAGCAATGAGGCATTTTAAAATTAAGGAATGTATATATTTTAGACAGTGCTAGTGCATACGTAAATAGACCACAGTATAGTATAAGCATAACTTTTATATGCACTGTGAAACCAAAATATTCATGTAACTTGCTTTGTTGTGACACTTGCTTTATTGTGGTGGCCTGGAACCAAACCTACAATATCTGTATATATCTAAACATGTTAAGTAAAACCATAGACAGAAGAAAACAAAGAGAAATATCTTTCTGCTATAAGAGCAGAGAACTTCAGAAGTATGAACAATAAAGCAAAAAAAAAAAAAAAAAAAATCTATTACATTAAAATTAAAAATTTTTGTTCAATAAAGGACACCATGGACAAAGTTAATAAATTTATGACAAAATGGTATGTTATTTTAAATGTCTGAAATCTATAAATGATTACTATCTAGAACATATAAGAAACTCCTGCAAATTAACAGGAAAAGTAACCCTAACGGAATGGGTAAAAGATACAAATAGGCAATTTACAGAAGAGAAAACCCAAAAGGCTAACAAGTATGTGAAGAGATGTGCAAATTCATTAATAATCAGAAAAACACAAGTTTAAAAACTTTTATGAAATGATTTATACTGATTAAGCTGGCAAAAATAAAAAACTAAAATAATGCCAAGTGTTGGCAAGGATATGAGGATACAAATTCCTGCATGCATGACTATGGAAGCACAGACTTTCTACCACTCCAGAGAGCAACGTGATTAATTACTCAAACTGAATCTGCATAATCTATGAACCTGCAACTCCTGCCTTGAAATATATAACCCCAAGAAAACCTCACACAGGTATGTAAGTAGGTATATTCACTGAAATGATACCTGCTGTGGAGGAAAATCTGGGGCAATGTGGGTATCTATGAGTGGGAGAGTAGGGAAGTAAAATGTGGTAGATGCTCACCATGAATATTACAAAACGGTTGGTATCAACAGTCCAGATGCATATAAAATGTGATGCAGCTTAGCAGCACTGTTACATGTAGAAGAATGAAGCTGGATCCTCAGCTTTCACCTTATACAAAAACCAACTGATCTGAAACCATAGAAATTCTAGAACATAACATCGGAAAAACTCTTCTAGACACTGGCTTAGGCAAAGAGTTCATGACCAAGAACCCAAACGCAAATGCAACAAAGATAAATCAATGGGACCTAATTAAACTAAAAAGATTCTGCACAGCAAAAGAAATAATCAGCAGGGTAGAGACAACCCACAGAGTGGGAGAAAATATCTGCAAACTATGCATCCAACAAAGAAGTAATATTCAGAATCTACAAGGAACTCAAACAAGTCAGCAAGAAAAAAAAACAAACAATCCCATCAAAAAGTGGGCAAAGGACAAGAATGGACAATTGTCCAAAGAAGATATACAAATGGCCAACAAACAATGAAAAAATGCTCAACATCACTAATTGTCAGGGAAATGCAAATCAAAACTGCAATGAGATACCACCTTACTCTGCAAGAATGGCCGTTAATTTAAAAATTAAAAAGTAATGATGTTGGTGTAGATGTGGTAAAAACGAACACTTTTACACTGCTGGTGGGAATGTAAACTAGTACAACCTCTATGGAAAAACAGTATGGAGATTCGTTAAAGAACTAAAATTAGATCTGATCCAGTAATCCCACTACTAGGTATCTACCCAAAGGAAAAGAAGTCATTATATGAAACTTGCACATATTTATAGCAGTACAATTCCCAATTGCAAAAATATGAAACCAGCCTAAATGCTCATCAACTAAGGAGTGAATGTGGTGTATATATACCATGGAATACTACTCAGGCATAAAAAGGAATGAAATAATCACATTCGCAGCAACCTGGATGGAGCTGAAGACCATTATTCTAAATGAAGTAACTCAGGAATGGAAAACCAAACATCACATGTTATTATTTATAAGCGGGAGCTAGGCTATGAGGACACAAAGGCATAAGAATGATATAATGGGCCAGGTGTGGTGGCTCACAGCTGTAATCCCAGCACTTTGGGAGGCTGAGGCGGGAGGATCACCAGATCAGGAGATCGAGACAATCCTGGCTAACATGGTGAAACTCCATCTCTACTAAAATTACAAAAATTAGCCGGCAGTGTTGGTGCATGCCTGTAGTACCAGCTACTTGGGAGGCTGAGGCAGGAGAATCACTTGAACCCGGGAGGCAGAGGCTGCAGTGAGCCGAGATCACGCCACTGCACTCCAGCTTGCGCAACACAGCGAGACTCCATCTCAAAAAAAAAAAAAAAAAAAAAAAAAAGAATGATACAATGGACTTTGGAGACTCAGCAGGAAGGATGAGAGGGGATTGGGGTATAAAAGACTAGACACTGGGTACAATGTACATTGCTCAGGTGATGGATGCATCAAAATCTCAGAAATCACCACTAAAAAACTTTTCCAAGCAACCAAACACTACCTGTTTCCCCAAAGCTATTGAAATAAAAAAAATTTTTTTAAGATCCTTGTGATATATTTTGTGAATAAGGAAAAAAAAAAGCAGTGTTAATTCAGAAAACTTGTAAGAAACAGAATCAGATATAACATGTGATTTCTATAAATTAAAAGGAAATGTACATAAAACAGTATAGATTTTGCCAGAAGAGACACATTAAACATATTAGTTGGTTGCCTGAGAGGGTAGAGAGGAGAATGGGAGTAGCAAAGAGAGAGAGAACAGAATAAATAAAGGAAACCAGAGAGGCGTCTGGCAATATTCTTTCAAATTCAGGCCATACTGGACTGCAGTGTCAGAGACAAAACAAGATTGGCCACATGTGATTAACTGCAGAAGACGAACACACAGATTCATTATACTATTTTCTCTACTTTTGTGTATGTTTAATTCCATAATAAAAATGGAAATAGAGTGAGAGGAGGGGAGGAGAGGAAAAGAGAAGGTTCTTTTAGAAACCAATGGTAACAATGTACCATAAAACTGAGGTATATGAATAACTCGACTCTCTGCAACTTTCTTCCCCAAAAAAACACAACTTTATATAATAATAAGATTATGTATTAGACAGTTTTCAAAACATATTTAGTTTTAAAACTGAACAAGGGTTTTCGTGTGCACTCAACGTACCCCAGTAACCACAGATCAAAAACACAACTCATTAATTAGTGGAGATAAAGGCTTATGAATACTGGTAATAATTTTATAAACATAAAATGACAAGATAGAGAGGATGTGGAGAAATAGGAACACTTTTACACTGTTGGTGGGACTGTAAACTAGTTCAACCATTGTGGAAGACAGTGTGGTGATTCTTCAAGGATCTAGAACTAGAAATACCATTTGAACCCAGCCATCCCATTACTGTGTATATACCCAAAGGATTATAAATCATGCTACTATAAAGACACATGCACACGTATGTTTATTGCGGCACTATTCACAGTAGCAAAGACCTGGAACCAACCCAAATGTCCATCAATGATAGACTGGATTAAGAAAATGTGGCACATATACACCATAGAATACTATGCAGCCATAAAAAAGGATGAGTTCATGTCCTTTGCAGGGACATAGATGAAGCTGGAAACCATCATTCTGAGCAAACTCACAAGGACAAAAAACCAAATATCACATGTTCTCACTCATAGGTGGGAACTGAATAATGAGAACACTTGGACACAAGACGGGGAACATCACACCCTGGAGCCTGTCGTGGGGTAGGGGGAGGGATAGCATTAGGAGAAATATCCAATGTAAATGACAAGTTAATGGGTGCAGCACACCAACATGGCACATGTATACCTATGTAACAAACCTGCACGTTGTGCACATGTACCCTAGAACTTAAAGTATAATAAAATAAAGAGGAAAGAAAGAAAGAGGGGAGGGGAGCGGAGGGAGGGGAGGGGAGGGAAGGGGAGGGGAGGGGAGGGAGGGGAGGGGAGGGGAGGGGAGGGGAGGGGAGGGGGAGGGGAGGGAAGGGAAGGGAAAAGAAACCTAACCCGTCATTTCACCCTATGTTTTTCAAACTGCACCCACTAACAGGTCAGTCGGCAATTTTTTTAAAAGAAAAGAAAAAAAATCAGAGAGTACTGAATGTAGAAAGTTATTTCAGTCATATATGTTTGTAAAATGTTTTTTATTGTCGATCACAGTCAAACTTTTTTTAAGAAAACCCTAATATATTCAAACTACTGATTTGTGTTTTGATAAGGTCTTACTGCCTGTAACAAAATTAAACAAATGTAGCCTTTGAGAGGTTGGTAAACTCTGAAACAGCAACATGAATTACTATTTCTCCTACCTGCCACTCTCTACACAGCCTCCTCCCTCAATAACAATCCCCTACTTCTCCTAAATAAACCCTTCTGGTCCACATTTAAAATGTCACTTCTTCAGTGAAATCTGACCACCCTAAGTGGAAAAAAAAAAATCCCTTTTATCAGTTCTCAGAAACAAACACCTTTCCAGCGTAGGCTAAGACATGGACCTTCATATCTGTTTTTGTAAACATGTGATTTCTGCCTTCTTCTTCCACTGGACTGTGGGGCAAGACAGTGTGTCTGTTTTGCATACACCACTTTGTCCCCAATGCCTGGCACACCCTAAGCTCATGGAGCTTCTACATCGTACTAAAGAAAAAGGTAGGTTGCCCACCATCTATAGGATAAAGTCTCATTTTTTGAGCTTGACAAACATGTCTCATCTGAACCAGTGCAACCTATCATTCCAGCACCATATCCCTCCCAAACATCCTTCTCTAGAATTACAGCAAACTTCTTGCTATTCCCCAGTAACAGCATACTGTTTTATGCTTTTGTTTCTTTATATACTGGTCCTCTCTGAATACAACTTCTACTTCCTATTCCCTGAGTTCACACACATCTTCTCACTCACTATGCCTAGTCTTCAAATTCATGAAAATCTCCAGCTTCTCGACCTTTCCATTTTCTTCATCAAATTCCCTTACAGCTCTCATTTCTTCACTCACGTCTAGAATACATGGTTCATATGACTCATCTTACCTCAATGCCATCAATTTCTCTGTCAATTTCATTCTACGTTTATAGTGACCAAGTTGGCTCAACAAATATTTCAGGGTCCTTAAGCACCACACAGGCTTTCTAAGTGAACATTTTTCAACCTCCAAATGAAATGAATATCCGGCCTCAAGATAGAGAAGTGCACTAGAGTAAAAGAAACTAGATGGCTGAATATGCTACAATGCATGAATTAAAAATTATTTATCAGTAGGCATCATTTCTATACGCTTGGGAACACCTATTAAACACCGGATATTATCCTGTTATTGAGAACGTTAAATGAGAAATAGTCTCTGCCATTAAGAAACTTATCTAGTCAAGAGAGAGAGATTGAAGTATGCAATCATGTTTGAACTTGACAAGCACGTCTAATCTCAACTAGTCAAACCACTCATCTTGGAAGGTTAGGGAAAGATGCCCAAAGTAAGTAAAATCTAAACTGTGACTTTTAGGAACAACAGGGATTTAGCAGGGCAAAAGAGGAAATAAACAAATAAGCGAGGCAGAGAAAACATTATGTCCAAAATGAACAAAGGTCCAGAAATAGTAAAAAATAAAAAGGCAAGTACTTGAGAAAAGGGCTTCCAGTGCCAGGCAGAAATACGTTTTTCTTAATAGGGCAGAATCCCAAGTTGGAGCACCAAATACATTTTCCCATTCAAGTATTACTACAAATTTAGTTAGAATCTATTAGTAGTAAAAACGTTTGCCAGGAGCAGTGGCTTATGTCTATAATACCAACACTTTGGGAGGCAAGGCAGGAGGATCGCTTGAGCTTAGGAGATCAAGACCATCCTGGGCAACACGGTGAGACCTCGTCTCCATAAAAAATTTAAAAATTAGCTGGATGTGGTGGCTCACATCTGAGGTCCTAGTTACTTGGGAGGTTGAGACAAGACGATCATTTGAGCACAGGAACGGGAGGGTGCAGTGAGCTGTGACTGCACCACTGTACTCCAGCCTGGGAGATATAGCAAGACCCTTTCTCTCTCAAAAAACAAACTTTTGCACTAAGACGGCGAGATTCACACACCTACAACAACAAAAGACATCAAGGAACTAGGAAGCCAAGCCTGGAATCAGTAATTCCTAACGATTTAAGCCCATGTTTTCCTATACTTTTGTTACATCCCACCTTGCTGGTCACAGAAAGTGATGAAATATACAATGTCACCTTGCAGTTATGTAATGTTTTACAGTTCTCAGAGAGCCTCTGATCATATGCTTATTAGGTCCTCACAATCTTGGGATGTATTGGTAGATATTTATATTGTTTTATAAATGAGACTCAAGAAACAAGTGATTTGCTCTTAGTTATGGCATCATTTTACAAGATAATCAAATTTAAAGACTCTGATTCCAGGGTTCTTTAACTACTCCATCCTTACTAGAGAAGAGTGTTAAAGATGAAAAACCTGTCCTGGTAATGCTGATGATCTACAGATATGGGTAATAAGAAGAAACTGAGCTAAATGGCAGCATATTTATTTAAAGAGATTCTTTGGATACATACTTCACTTTCCCCAAAGTACAAAACATTTTTAGATACTATCCAATTATCAAAATATATATTTAATATATGAGGATTCAATATTATTTTGTTTTAGTGACAGGGTCTCACTCTGTCACCCAGGCTGGGGTGCAGTGGCATGATCATAGTGCATTGTAACCTCAAATTCCTAGGCTCGAGTGGTCTTCTCGCCTTAGCCAGGTGCATACCACCACACCTAGATAATTTTAAACATTTTTTAAAGATGGAGTCTCACTATGTTGCCCAAGTTGGTCTTGAACTCCTGGCCTTAAGCAATTAGCCTACCTCAGCTTCCCAAAGTGTTGGGATTACAAGCATGAGCCAGCATGCTGGATGCTGGCCTTATTTTATTTTAATTTTATAAATGAGAACATTTTTAAACAGATCACAGATGACTCTCTTCTTGTTAACAAAGTTGGCAGATGACAGGGCTGAAACCAGAAATTAAGGAGCCAGATCAAGACATCCTCCCTCAATTTAACTTGTAGACCAAATTTAGCTCTAAAAATAAATCCCATCTTCATTTCTTTCACCAAATTATGAGACAGTCTCTCAAACCAAAAACAAAAAAACAAAAAAAAAAAAACAAGAAAATACAGTAATATCATTTCTAGAGGACCGTGCTTTGTAAAATAAATGTAACTAGTTGTAAACACATAGAATCCTGGAAGTAGGTACCAGAGTTTTGGTTTGTCTTTTTTGGGGAAAGAGTAGACAGAGGTAATATCAATTCCTTGTTACATCGTTACATGCTGCATTATACTTTGGTAGGTTACAAGGCTTTTAAAAATAACTAAAACTCAAGCACAGGCACTACTTGATTTTCTTTCCTTTAAAAAGATACCCCTTTGACCCACCAACTCTATTTTTGGAATTCACCCTCCCCAAAAAAGTGGGTAATAATGGCTGTATAAAAATGGTCATCATGGCACTGTTTATAAGACAAAAAGACAGAGACAGAGAGCACCTAAATGTCAATGAAGAGGGAATTACTTATGTAAATCACACTATGCACATAAGATTGAACTCTTGCTTAGGCAGCAGTAAAAAAACAACATAACTTAGATCTCTACTTAAAAAAATAACTAGGATATGAAGTAAACAAGCAGGTTATAAAATAACATGAGCAAATATAAATAAATATATATGCTGAGAAAGGAGCCTAGTGAATAGAATATACCACAAAATGCTAACTAATCAGTGATTGTTATTTTTTTCTGTGTGCCCTTTGTATTTTCTAAATCTTCTGTAGTAAATCTGTATTACTTTTGTAAGTTTTTTATGTTGTAAAAATACTGCATTTTAATTGAAACATCTCTCCACCAAGATACACAAAATCATTTCTTATAGCTACTTTGACATTCTGAAAAATCTTTTTGAAAACTACTATAATTATGCTTAAGCATTTTTCTGAGTTTCTGTAAAGGCATTATACACTTTCTACTTTTTATTTTCCCCTGAAAACATGAAATTACATGGTAAATAAAGCAGACTTTAAAAAAAAAAAACAACAGAAACTAAGTAATTCATGATTTTTAGTCATACACAATGAGCACCAGGATGCAGAGAAGAAGTATGTTGTTGCTGTTGCTGTTGTTTTTCTTTTGGGGACGAATGAACTAAGGTTCGTTCTATGGCCACACTGGTAGAAATCAACAAGAATGAAATTTGAATCCTTACTTGTCTGGCGCTTTTCCATCTTACCAAGTTCATGCCCCAACTTACTGGCTTTCAGGATTTATCCACTGAATTAGGATACATACAGAACCAAAGATTATTCATTGCTATTTTAAAACTCCCAACTAAAGATAGCTGACTGAATGCCTATACTTATATACTCTACTGCCTTATAATGTAAACTTATTAGTAATGGACTAAAAAACGTATAAAGCCACAATGACAAAGAGAATGAGATAAGCCATCAGCACAAGAGTGCAGTAAAACTCTGGGAAACTAAAATTGAAAAGAGCAGGAGAAATGGAAGAAAAAGAAAAAAAATCTCAGAAATAAAGACTACAATTATTAGAAGCCCAATGAAAATTATATCCCAAAAAAACCTATAAGTGTGCTGTATAATACTGGGCCCATTTGTCCCACAGAAAACCAGGGATGATAGGGATTTACGAACACCAGCTAGAAAGAGCTAGAATGAGAAAAGCACTTCCTTGCCTACTTGCTGAAAGCCCATCATTCTACACAGATAGAAAAGGGTGCCACTGAACTAAGAATGTTGTGAATACCTCAAATCCAAAAAAATGAACAGAAGAAAATTTAATAAATCTATTCAATTATCTTAAAACGAGAAGACAAGATTCAGCTATATCTCTACTGATGAACAACTCTTATTCTGGGGAGGGGAGAAAAAAGAAATGTTCAAGAAAAATGCTCCAAATCTAACATACTCAAAAGTAGCATTTAGGGATATGAAAATTTAAAAATCACCTGAAATATGAAAATCTCCAAAAATAAGAACATAAAAGGCAGGGGTAGGAAGACCTAGAAAGAAATTTGAAGAGTTGATTAAACTCATGAATGGAAGAAAAAGAAAAAAAACTCAAAAATAAAGACCACAATTATTAGAAGCCCCATGAAAATTATATCCCAAAAAACCTTTAAGTGTGCTGTATAAAGCTGGTCAAACACCCAGCTGAATGAAAATTAGATAAAGAGAAATAAAATGAGTAAGACAGAAGGTGGTAAGCAGAATGTACAACAGGCAAAGAAGGAATGACAGTCATATAATTAGAGTTCCTAAAGAACAAAACAATGCAACAGAACTAATATTTAAAACTATATTCCAGAAAACCTTCTAGGAACAAAAGACTACGAAGTTACATACCAATGAAAGGAGCAAGATGGAGGATGAGTAAGCCCCATACCTCATTCCCACACAAACATACTGACTGCACAATATACAGTCCAAAAAGGCTTGAGAAATCCAGAAAGCAGTTCAGAAATGGTAGTACCCCAGGCAAGCTCAAAGCCAAGAACATGTGCATTGAAATGGGTTTAAAAGGCCATAAGCCCTTCCCCCAAGCCAGCACACATCAACACTATTGGGAGAAAAAGCACAATTTATGGCTTCTTCCTCAGGAAAGAAAGAGATGAGTGAAACCTATATCCAACATTCTGGCTTTTCAGGAGTCTGCCTGATGGACTGGTATACTTTGGATAGCTGGGGTCCAAACAGAATTGGGCTCAGCAACATTGTGCAGCACCAGAGAACCTGCACCACAGCAGGTAGAAGACAGCACAACTTGGTGTGATGAGGAGAAAGTGTCCAGTTCATGGCTTTTCCCTCTGGAAGGAAATGGAAGAGTGGAAAATGCATCCAATATTCTGACCATCTGATTTGGAATGTAGAAGGGACTAATTCTGTCTTCTTGACTTGAAGCACTGACTTAACCAACATACTTTGGAAACCTGGAGGCTGTAGAGAACAAAAGAACTCAGTGGCTTGCTGCAGCACCAGAGAATCTGCAGTACCACACACACAGACAAGAGGGAGCAAGACAGTACAAACACCTGAAAAAGAAACTAGCAAACCTCTCTAATTGGGAAATTACATGTACAAGTACAACAAAGATGCATCTCCAGAATCTCTAGCTGGACTGATTTGCAAAGGTCTTCTCTTAGACAAAACCAGTTTGTAAAGACTGGAAGAGATGCCTGTTTTTTCAAAAATCAAGGCAAAAAATAAGGCACACAAAGAAGCAGGCAAACAGCCCAATAAAGTAAGAAACTAAATCAAGAAAACAACCTAAAAGAAGATCTATGAATTATCTAACAAAAAATTCAAAATAACTGTCTCAAAGAGAATCAATGTACTATAAGAGAACAATGATAGACAAGTAAATAAAATCAGAAAGTCAGGTGTGGTGGCTCACACCTGTGGGTGTGGGAGGCCGAGGCCAGCAGATCACTTGAGGTCAGGAGTTCGAGACCAGCCTGACCAACACAGCAAAACCCCATCTCTACTGAAAATACAAAAATATTAGACGGGCATGGTGATGCGCACTTGTAATCCCAGATATTTGGGAGGCTGAGGCATGAGAATCACTTAAACCCGAAAGGCAGAGGCTGCAGTGAGCTGAGATCACACCACTGCACTCCACCCCGGGTAACAGAGTGAGACTCCGTCTCAATAAATAAATAAATCAGAAAAATGATTAATGTACAAAATGAGAATAAACAAAGACATAGATTAGTTTTTAAAATATCCAACAGAACTTCTAAAGTTGAAGAATGTAACTTAACTGGAAAAATTACTAGAGGTTCAACAGCAGGCTTGATCAAACAGAGCAAACTGTCAGTGCATTCAGAGACAAGTCTTTTGAAAGTTTTGAGTCAGAGGAATATAAAGAATGAAGAAACATGAAGAAAGCCTAAGGAACTTATGGGATACAATCAAGTGGACCAATACACACATTACAGGAGCTTAAGAAGGAGGTTAGAGAGAGAACGGACAGAGAGCTTGTTTGAAGAAATAATGGCCAAAAACTTCCCAAATCCAATTAAGAAAATGGACATCCAAATTCAGGAAGCCCAAAGGACTCCAACTAGAACAGCCCAACAACACACACACACTGAGACACATTATAATAGTTATAATCAAGTTGTCAAAAGTCAAAGACAGAGCATCTTGAAAGTAAGAGAAAAACAACTTGTCACGTACAAGGGAGAGCTCATAGATTAATCAGTGCATTTCTCAGCAAAAACGCTACAGTTCAGGAAACAGGATAATATATCCAAAGGGCTGAGAGAAAAAGCTGCCAGAAAAGAATGATACATCTGACAAAATGTCCTTCAAAAATGAAAGACAAATAAAAACCTCCCAAATAAGTGAAAACTGAGGGAGTTCATCGCTATTGACCCTTCCTATAAAAATTGCTAAAGGGAGTCCTTCAAGTTGAAACAAAAGGATGCTAGACAACAAGAAACCATGCAAAAATATAAAACCTAGGTAAAAGTAAATATATAGGCAAATAGAGAACCTATACTACAGTAATGGTGGTATGCAAATCATTTTAATTTCTGGTATACAACTTAAAAGACAAAAGCATTAAAAAATAA
Source organism: Macaca thibetana thibetana (assembly GCF_024542745.1). Classification (NCBI taxonomy): domain Eukaryota; kingdom Metazoa; phylum Chordata; class Mammalia; order Primates; family Cercopithecidae; genus Macaca; species Macaca thibetana. The sequence continues at coordinate 94,259,751 of NC_065589.1, forward strand.
AATTATGTTAATGTATACAAAACACAAAAAATGTAATTTTGACACTATAATATGAAGTGGCGGTGAGCTAAAGGCATAGTTTTTGTGTACGAAAATAAATTGCTTTTAAGTTTTTAGACTGTTACCACTGTAAGATGTTTTATGTAATCCCCATGATAATCACACCACAACTACCTTCAAGAAAATTAAGAAAGAAAAATATGTCACTATAAAAAAAATCAATGAAGCACAAAGGAAGTCAGCATGTGAGACATAGAGTAGATGAATGGAGTGAAAAACAAAAAGACTCCGAGCACATGATATCTATAAGAGATTCACTTTAGACATAAGGACAAACATAGCCTGAAAGTGAAAAGATGGAAAAAGATATTCCACGTAAATGGTAACCAAAAGAAAGCAGAGATGTCCATACTTCCATCAGACAAAAAAGACTTTAGTCAAAAACCATCAAAAGACATAAAGATACATAAAGACAAATGAGTTAATTCACCAGTAGCATATAACAATTATAAGACTTACTTTTAACTACTTCTTATAATTAAGAAGACTGAGTCAGTAATCAAAAAACCTCTCAACAAAGAAAAGCCTAGGACCAGATGGCTTCACTGGAGAATTTTATCAAACATTTCAAGAAGGATGGACACAAATCCTTCTCAAACTCAAAGATACTTTAAGAAAACTGTAAGCCAACATCCCATACATATTCAGGCACATCAACAAATGTGAATGGATTTAACTCACCTACTAAAACAAAAAGGTTTTCAATTTGGCTTGTAACCTAAGGCTCAACTATAAACTGTATAAAAAAAAAATCCTCCTCAAAATGAAAATAATGCAACTAAAAATGTGAGGAGGAAGAGGAAAAAATAGAATAAGCTGAATTTTTGTGAGCTTAATCAAAGATGGTTAAGAAAGGGTAAAAACAAAGGGATGGACAAAGTTTACCAGGTAAATGGAGACAATTAGAAATGCAAGCAGATCCTAATACAAGACAAGTAGAATTCAAGCTAAACAAAATTAAATATGACCACAGAAAAGATGACTTTTTTGGGGGGATGGTACGGGGTCTTGCTCTGTTGCCCAGGCTGGAATGCAGTGGCACAATCGCAGCTCGCTGAAACCCCACCTCCCAGGTTCAGGCAATTCTCCTGCCTCAGCCTCCCGAGCAGCTGGGATTACAGGTGCACACCACCACGCCTGACTAATTTTTATATTTTTAGTAGAGACAGGGTTTCACCATGTTGGCCATACCAGTCTCGAACTCCTCATCTCAAGTGATCTGCCTGCCTCGGCTTCCCAAAGTGCTGGGATTACAGGCATGAGCCATCATGCCCAGCCAAAAAGATGACTTTTTAATGCTACCAAAAAAAAAAAAAAAAAAATCACAATTCACAACAGAGATTTAGCATTTATGATTATTTTTATAGCAGGTAAAGTAGCAAACATTTTATGAAGCAAAAGCTACCAGATATGCAAGTACCAATAGATAAAAACACACTAATAATAGCAAACTTTAATATACCACGATCAGCATAAAACAAATCAAAGTGAACAGCTAAGCAACTTAATAAGGTTGATCTTACACCTATATATCAGACTTTATGCCCAAATGGCCCCTCCTTCCCAAGTACCCAAGAAACCATCATAAAAATTGTTCATGTATTAGTTAAGAATAAGAAAGAATAGGGGCTGGGTGCAATGGCTCACACCATAATCCCAGCACTTTCAGAAGCTGAGGAAGGAAGACTGCTTAGTCTAGGAGTTCAAGACAAGCCTGGGAAACATACTGATGTCCAGTCTCTACAAAAAATAAACAAAAATAGGTGGCACGTGCCTGTAGTCCCAGCTATTTGGGAGGCTGATGTGGGAGGATTGCTTGAGCCTGAAGTTGAGGCTGTAGAAATCTTGCCACTGTACTCCAGCCTGGGCAGCAGAGTGAGACTGAGGGGAGGGGAGGGGACAGAGAGGAGAAGAGAGAAGAGACAAGGGAGAGGAGAGGAGGGGAAATTTTTCTAAGCATATCCTTTGTAAAGTCCCAAATTTCAGAACCACGTTTGACATGCTCAGAAAATAAAAATTAAAACCAACAGGGATGTGGAAGAAAGAACTCAACAGGGAATACAAAAAGAAACAGAAAATATACCCTATCTTATAAATGAACCCATATTAATGAGTAAGAGGTTTCTTTTGGGGCTGATAGAAATGTTCTGAGACAAAATAGTGGTAATGGTTGTACAACATTGTGAATATACTAAAAAACACTTACTTGTATACTTTAAAATACAGAATTTTACATTATATGAATTGTTTTTCAATTTTAAAACTACAAAAAAAAAAAAAAAAGAGTAACAGGGACCAAATTCACCCTTCCACCTGATGCAACCAACAAAATACCCTGACAAAGTAATAAAACAATGGGTTTTAAGACAATGGACATCAGGCAATGAAGGCCAGTGATCTTTATGGCTGCCTCAGTAGTTAGTTCCCAGAGTATGGAGCAAGAGAATAAACTGAGGCAGAAGGCTTCATGAAGCTCAGTAGACTTCATGAGTTGAGAAGAGTTCAGAAGACCAAGGCAGCTAAGGTTCACAGGACAGAGTACCAAAGAGGAAAAGAACTGCATGGAGAAAGAACCCAGGAGCGCTAAAGAGGGTTCCCTGGAGTATTTAGTAGTATACTGATCAGCACAGCTGTGTGAAGAAACTACCTGAGGCTGGAGAAACAACCATCCAAAAGAGTTTGAGGGAATACAATGCCTGTTCCTAACAAGACTGAAAAACCTCAAAATTTAAAGGGCACTGGATACAGTACTCAGCAAAAAATACAGATTCAGTAGCGGAGAATAATTAACCCAAGAATGACCAGTGCTTCAGACTCCCTAAAAAATTAAAAGAGCAAAACCCAAAGGTATCAAACTATTTACAAGTAACTTTACAAATTTCGAGGTTTTTCCAGTCTTGCTAGGAACAGGCACTAGTCCCTCAAACTCTTTCGGATGACTGTTTTGGTGCCAACACAGCACACTGCAGCCTTGATCTCCTGGGCTCAAGTGATTCTCCTGCCTCAGCCTCATGAGTAACTGGGACCACAGGTTTGCACCATCACACCTGGCTAATTTTCAAAATTTCTCTTTTGTAGAGACGGCATCTTGCCAGGTTGCCCAGGCTGGTCTCAAACTCCTGACCTCAAGCAATCCTCCCACCTTGCCCTTTCGAAGTGCTGGGATTACAAGTGTGAACCACCATGCCCAGCCTTTACAAGTAACTTAACCACATCCCAGAACAAAGCTCATGGACACTTATATGAATACAAAAATATCCAGCACCCAACAGTGTAATATTCAATGGAGATTAGAAGAGACTCATTAAAAATATTCAATCCAAAAGGTGGCAGAAAAAGAGGGAGAGGGGAACAAAACCAGAATAAACTACTAGTAAGAGACAGAGTCAAACCTAACCTTATTAAAAATCATATTAAATGTAAATGGTTGAAACACAAGAGATGAAAATCAAGTAACACACTTCTAAATAACCTATGGCTCAAAGAAGTCAAAAGAGAAATAAATTAGAAACTATTTTGAACTAAATGAAAATACAACAGGATGTAATATGCAATAAAGCAGCACACAGGAAAAAAATTTGCAGCACTAAACACCCGTATTAGAACAGAAAAAGGTCTTAACATTTACCCTAAAAAACTGGAAGAACAAAATAAACTCTAAGAAAGAAAAGAAATAAGATCAAAGTAGAAATCAATAAAATATACAACAGAAAATCAATGGAGAAAGATCAATAAAACCAAAAGCTAATTCTTTAAGAAAATTCATAAAATTGATAAACCTCTAGCCAGATTAGGGGGAAAAAAAAAGTGAGAAGACACAAATTACCAATATCACAAACAAGAGGTAATATCTCAACTTCATGACAATACATTCAACAACTAGCTGAAAAGCACAAATTCCTTGAAATGAAACAATCAAAGCTCACTTGGGAAGAAACTGATAGCCTTATACCTATTAAAGAAACCGAACTGTACTTTAAAAGTTCACACAAAGAAAACTCCAGAAACAGACGGCTTCACTGGTGAATTTTTCACCAAACATTTAAGGAGAAAAACAATACCAACTCTACACAATTTTTTCCAAAATACTGAAGAGGAAGGAATACTTCCCAACTCGTTCCACAAAGCCAGTATGACTGATCCCAAAACTAGAAAAAGATACTGGAAGGAAAGAAAACTACAGACAAATGCCTATTTATGAGCTGAAATGCAATCACTCTAAACGAAAATGTGGCAAACAGAATCCAATAATACATTAAAAGGATAATACATGACCAGATGGGGCTTATTCTAGGAAGGCAGGATTGACTTACATTTAAAATAAATGTAACTCGCCATATTAATAAGTTTAAAAAAACAAACAAACAAAAGAAAACTGAAACCAGGCGTGGTGGCTCACACCTTTAATCCCAGCACTTTGGGAGGCCGAGGCAGGTGGATCACGAGGTCAGGAGTTCGAGATCAGCCTGGCCAACACAGTGAAACACCGTCTCTACTAAAACTAAAAAAATTAGCCAGGCATGGTGGCATGTGCCTGTAGTCCCAGCTACTCGGGAGACTTAGGCAGGAGAATCGCTTGAACCCGGGAGGCAGAGGTTGTGGTGAGCTGAGATCATGCCACTGCACTCCAGCCTGGGCAACAGAGCAAGACTCCATCTCAAAAACAACAACAACAACAAAAAAAACTGTATGATCATCTCTATAGATACAGAAAAAGCATTTGACAAAAGCCAACATCCATTCCAAAAATTCACAGAAAACCAGAACTACAAGAGAATGTCTTCAATCTGATAAAGGGCATTACAAAAAAAACTACAACTAACATCACACAGAAGTGAAATACTAACTATTTTTCTCAGGATAGCCATTCTCAACAGTTCTATTCAATATTGTACCAGAGTTTCTAGTCAGTGTAATCATCTGACAAAAGAAAGGCAGTGGGGAAGAGTCAAAAAACCAAAGCGAATAAACATCCAGACTGAGACAGGAAGTAGTAACACTGCCTTTATTCACAGACCACATGATCCTCTATGCAGAAAATCTGACGGAAGCTCCAAAAAAAACCTACTAGAAAAAGTGAGTTTAGCAATATTGAAGGATACAAAATCAATATACACACAAAAAAAACTACTGTAATTCTATATACTAGTTACAAACAACAGGACACTGAAGTGGAAAACAGAATCCAGACAATCTCTGTAAAGATCCCATTTCAATCTCCAGTGGTTTGAAACGTAACAGTGTGCTAGTTCCTTTTATTTTGTACTGAAACAATCTGCCACGCATCCAACTTGGGGCTGTCTGATTCAGTTGCTATGAGACCCTGAGGTCTTACAACGATGAAGAGTTTTGATTGGCAGTCTTCATTCATCTATGAAACAGCAAAGACAGGCTTCTCAATTCTATCAACAGAATTTTAATAATGTGGCCCATCCCACTGGTATCTGAAAACACCAGAATTTTCCTTTTCATTAAGCACATATATTTTCAACCATATTAGTCTTCAATTACACATATTATTTCCTTTCTAAGAAGCTGTGACAGATTTAACTTACAACCAATCATGTCTTTCAGTCTTTCATTTACATAGTTGGCACTCCAAGAGAGTTTAGACTTATAAGAGCGCTATCCGGCTCCTACTCAAAAAAGCACAGATAATCAGCATTTTAGAAGGAAACACCTGAGCATGAAAAAAAAAAAGTCTAACAATGGCTTATTAAAGTTTCATGTGTTTCAGCTTCAGAATCACCTACAGGTCTTGTTTCAACACACTGCTGAGCCAAATCACCAGAATTTCTGATTCAGTAGGCCTGGGATGGAACCAGGCAACTGGCATTTCTAAGTTCCCAGGTGATGTTTGATGACGCTGTGCATTTGGGACTACATTCTGAGAACCACCAGTTTAAGGCAGTGCTACTCAGACTGCAACTCTCCAGAAGTACAAAATTCAGCGTAAGCATTTAGGAGAGTTTAAAGCAATCAGAGTAATTTTATGTGCTGAAACTAACAATTTGAAAATTGTGAACTATATTTTCTACATCTTTATTTTTTCTGTATTTTTACTGTACCTGACAAAAATATTGGTATGCAATAAATTAAATGTTTTTTTAAAATTCGTCCTGTGGCCTGGTGCGGTGGCCCATGCCTGTAATCCCAGCACTTTGGGAGGCCAAGGCAGGAGGATAACTTGAATTTGAGTTCAAAACCAACCTGGGCCACACAGCAAGACCCTCGTCTCTACAAAAAAAGTCAAAAAATTAGCCAGGTATGGTGAAGCATGGCTGTAATCCCAGCTACTCAGGAGGCTGAGGCAGGAGGATGGCTTGAGCTCAGGGGAAGAAGCCCGCAGTGAGCCATGATCATGCCATTGCACTCAAGCCTGGGCTGACCCAGAGCAAGACCCTGTTTCAAAAAAATAAAAATAAAAATAACACCATAAAAACTGGTCTTTCACCACAGACAATTTGAAAAACATGGCCTAAAGAACATGCTATCCATCCAATTCACTAATATTCTAAATACTGGCTTGTAGGTAACATTACGTAAGTTTCATTAACTTTGCCTCCCAAAGAAACAAATCAGCTTTAGCTAAAAATCAATAAAATAAGCAGTAGCATTATTGATGTTTGTTTTTTCTGTAAAACTATATTTAAAGACATTTATCACCTAAACAGGTAAGTGCCCATTTACTATAAATTCCTTTTAGAATGTAATAACAGGGTAAAGATTTTTTTTCTCCTGAAAAACAGCTGTGTTAAATTTTAAATGAGTAAGAACTGAATCATTCATAGCTGCTCTATCTTAACTGCCTGTGAGGGGTATGAAGAAGAGGTGTGAGTGGAGGGCTTTAACGCACTGAGTAACTGATATCTTAAACCGAAATATAAAAGTGAAAACAATCTTGTGCAGAAAACTGTTATCCTAAACATCATAATTCTAGAATATCTGAATTATAAATCAACTTTTGGAAAACTTAATTATAAGTCGTATAATGCTAACTTGTACCACTCGATAATGCACCAAATGTTTACTCTTTTGTTCCCATATCTAATTGTTGGGTTTTCGAAAACCTTGTTTTCAACCAACAATTTCCTAATGCTAATAAGTAAGACCACGATCTTCAACACCAACTTAGAAAGGTGACACTACCATGAATGTAGCTTAAATACTCACTCGAGAATGGAAATGACAGTAGTAAAAATAATTCAAAACAGTAGGTGAATAAATTACTGGTATTTGACTTTTAAAAACATTAGTTGATGTTCAGTTAATTTACTTATTGACTTACAAAGTCATTTCTAAAATTATTTTGCATTCCTTGAATACTAAGGGTAGACAGAAAACCCATACAGATTATTCCAAGATACCTATATATGAAAATAACCAAGAATTAGATCCGAAGTTGTGAATAAGACAGAATGATTTCACAGGCCTAAAAATGGGACCTGAGGTTCAGCATTTTAACAAGCTCTCAGGTAATGCATATCTGCAGACCAAACTCAAGTAGCAAGGTTGTAAACCACATAAATGTCTCAAAGTATCTTTATGGTAGAACCACTCTGGAGAACAGTTTGATCCTTTCTTTTTAAAGTTAAACCTTTTAAATGTAACTACTATACAATGAAGGCATTTCACCTTCAGGTATTTATTTACCCCAAACAAAGGAAAACAGATCAAAGCCAGACATTACTCTAAAGATAAACAAACTGTGATACAGCCATAAATTGAAATACTATTCAGCAACAAAAAGGACTGAACTACTTATACAAGCTGCAATATGTATTAATCTAAAAAAAAAAAATTTATGCTGAGTGAAAGAAGCTAGAGCAAAGAAGAGTATATACTGTGAGTCCATTTATATAAAATTCTAGAAAATGCAAACCACTAATCTACAGTAACAGAAAGCAGATGAGTGTTTGCCTGAAGACCAGGAGGTAGAGGGATTGGGAGATGAGATATGTTGATTATCTTGACTGTGAAAACAGGTGTAACACAAATGTCAACACAACAAATTGCACACTTGAAATGTGTGCAGTCTGTATGTCAATTATACCTCAATAAATGTTTGTGTTTATTTATTTATTTGAGATATTGACTCACTCTGTTGCCCTGGCTGGAGTACAGTGGTGCGATCACAACTCACTACAACCTTGACCTCCCAGGCTCAAGTGATCCTTGCACCTCAGCCTCCCGAGTAGCATACAGCACCATGCCTGGCTAATTTTTGTATTTTTTGTGAAGATAGGGTTTAGCCATGTTGCCCTGGCCGGTCTCAAACTCCTGGACTCAAGCAATCCACCCACCTCGGCCTCCCAAACAGCTGGGATTACAGGTATGAGCCACTGTGCCCAGCCTAAAAAATTATTTTTAACAATATCTTCCAAAAACAAAAGTCTGGCTAAGATGTCACTATACATAAAATACTAAGCTCTAATTCTTTGAAAATTCCATGTAATACACAACAGTATGCCTATACTAAGAGTAAGAGCCTCCTCTTTTGGGGAATTGGGTAGTAGATGACTCAGAGTCCTTTAGGATCTTTCTTAGTTCCAAGTAACCACTGAAAACATGTACTATAGAGCAGGGGTCTCCAACTCCTGGACCATGGACCACACAGCAGGAGGTGAGCAGAGGGCAAGCAAGCATTACCCCTGAACTCCATCTCTTGTCAGATCAGTGGCGGCATTAGATTCTCATAGGAGTATGAACCCTATTGTGAACTGCACATGCAAGGGATCTAGGTTGTGCATTCCTTATGAAAATCTAATGCCTGATGATGTAAGATGAAACAGTTTCATACCAAAACCATCATCTCCCACCCTCATCCATGGAAAAATTATCTTCCACAAAATTGGTCTCTGGTGCCAAAAAGGTTGGGGACTACTGCTATAGAGTGAATAAGAAACCAGTGATGATCCAGGCTTCAGTGGTAAGATAGATTCTTACAAAAAAAAAAAAAAAAAAAAACTTAATCTGTACGGTAAAACTGGAATTTTGCTAGCTACAGCCATAAATTTTGCATTAAATAATAATAATAAAAAACTTGGCCAAGCGTGATGGCTCACGCCTGTAATCCCAGCACTTTGGGAGGCTGAGGCGGGCAGATCACAAGGTCAGGAGATTGAGACCATCCTGGCTAACATGGTGAAACCCTGTCTCTACTAAAAATACAAAAAATTAGCCAGGCGTGGTGGCGGGCACCTGTAGTCCCAGCTACTCGGGAGGCTGAGGCAGGAGAATGGCGTGAACCCAGGAGGTGGAGTTTGCAGTGAGCCGAGATTGCATCACTGCTTTCCAGCCTGGGCGAGAGACTCCGTCTCAATAAATAAATAAATAAATAAATAATAATTAGAGATACAAAAGCACAATAGATACACCTTTTGAGTAGTCTGTCCCATGTATCAACTCTCTACCATTCTCTCCCATTCTTTCCCACAAGAGTATGCTGCCATCAGCCAAGCTGGTAAATCATCTCACCCTAATTGCAGCCACAGTTAACTTTACTGAGCTAGATGTTTGACCGGAACTAGGCCAATCATATTCCATCTCCTGGAAATTTAAAAATGAGACTGAATCACTATTCTCAGCCAAAGCTGGCTGCCTAAATTAAAAATAAAATTAGAAGCTTTGAGGTAGCCACGTTTGGCCAAGAATATGTGAAAGTTCTATAAAGTCCTTTTGCAGGAAAGCAAATAATAAAACTAAAGACATTTTTTAAAAGAGTAACACCTCATTACCAAATGGGGTTCATTCTAGGAAAGCTAGTATGGTTCAATATTATAATATTCATCACTAATTATGAATACACCTAAGGGGAAAATCATATGGTAATCTCCACAGATGCCAAAAAAGCATTTGAGAATATTCAACACTCATTTATGATAGATACACTGAAGATTTTTTACATGTTATATACTTTTATGTATTACATACATATGTATTATATGCTATTATAAATATATTGCTTTCTACATCTATAAATCAAAACAAAATTATCTACAACGTATTTAACAAAGAAACACTAGAGACATTCACATTAAGTTCAGAAACAAAACAAAAATGCCCATTATCTCCACTACTATTTAACACAGAATTGGAAGTATTTGCGAACAGAACAGGGAAATGTAATTAGAAGTACACTATTTGGAAAAGCAGAGGTGAACTATCTCTACTAGGGGGTGATATGGTATCTAACTCAATTACATAAGAGAATCAGTTCAAAAACTAGTACAAACAATTTAATAAAGTTGCAGGATATAAAATTAACATATAAAAATCAACAGCTTTAAGAAGTTATAAGTTATAATGAGAGAGAAGATTCCATTTACAATACCAAATAGATGAAATTCCTAGGAATAAGCTCAACAAAAAATGCACAAAACCAACCCTCTAACAGGATACACAGTAGACTTTGACAAATGAAGAGACAAGCCACATTCCAAAACAGGAAGTCAACATCATAAAGATGTCAATTCTCTATAAGCTAATTGATAAAAGTATGGTGAATCCCAGTAAAATTGCCAACATTATTTTTGGGAGTTAGACAAAACAATGATAAAGTTCATATGAAAAAATAAGAAACAACTGCCAGTAAACTCTGAAAAAGCAGAATAATGAGTAAGGGGAAGTGACTAGCTCTACCAGATATAAAAATAAATGATGAAAGATGAGATAATAAACAATTCATAATCTTATCTTTAAAAAGATAAAACAATTATTTAAAGGTTTTTTGCACACGAAAAAATTTTTGAAGGAAAATTTAAACAGAACAAAATTAAAAGTTAAAATATACACCAAATGACCTTAAAAAATTCAAATATGATGAAGCTGGCATCTCATACCAGGGAGAAAATATATTTTTTTTAAATGATGTTTAGACAACTGGATATCCACTTGAACGAATACACTGATCTACAAAGCAGTGTATACTAGAACTACACAAGTTCTATGGAAAAAATGAGGTAATTAACTTGAAGGGGGAAATCTACTTAACTTTAAATCAAAAACCAGAAACATTTTTTATTAAGGACTGAATAAAAAAACTCTTGATTGATATATCAATTTCCCTCAATATGGAACCGAACAGATTACAGTCAACATATACACCAGACCACTAGTTAGTTACAGTAATAAAAAATAAGAATTGATGCTCAGCACACAGGAATTTCTTTAATGACTATATCTATATTTAAAATTCCCTTGTTTTGGAAAACGACTATTCCTTCCTCTCAAGCTCCCTTTAGACCAGTGACCCAATACAAGCTGCCATTCTCTTATACCACCCATGTCTCAGGCTACAGTGAATAAAGCTAATCCAATAATTGATGGGATGGCTCAAAATGAGCTAAAGAAATTCTTTCCCCAAATTTTTCAATCTCAAGTAGATTTTAAAAAACAAACCTCTCTTTCTCTTTTTCTCTCTTACACACATATACCTATTTACATATAAATATATTACATAGATAAAAAATATGGAAGGATGTACATTCACCCAAAGGTCAACCACAGGGATATCTCAAGAGAGGTGGAAGTTTAAGGGATTTGTGTTTTCTTCTTCACACTTTTTCTGCATATTCTGAATTTTTTACAAATGAACATGCATGATATTCTAATAACGGAAGAATATTTCCAAAAACAGAATAATATAATGTGAACAATCTGGGGTTTCATTTTTCTAGTTTACAGAGAAATTAACTACCTCAAGATATGCTCAGGTGGTTGAGTACATTTGCAGCGACCATCTGTACTGTTTTATCATGCTACAGAATCAGCACCTTCCCATGCTGTGTTAATGTCCTAACAGTAAATAAAGGGCAACTTTTATTTACGCCACTGTTTCTAAACACAATTCCACTGCAATACAAGCAAATGGTATCCAGATTTAAAAAAATTTTTTTGTGTGTAGAGATCTGCTATGTTGCCTGTGCTGGTCTCAAACTCCTGGCCTCAAGTGATCTTCCTGTCTCAGCCTACCAAAGGGCTGGGATTAAAAGCATGAGCCAGTGTGCCTAGTCACAATATCTAGATTTACTTTAGTGTTTAAAAGTAATAATATTCTTTATATTCAATATATTTATATTCATCAGTAATATGTTTCCATAAACAACGAAGAATCAATAAGTAAAATTCTGCATCACATCAGTATAAATTCAGTCTAAAACTTTAAAATACCTCCTCAGATTTCTCAGAAAATTTAAACCTTTGTGATTCATATGTAATGAAGATTAACTATTTTTTTTAAAAAAAAAAGGCAATCTGCATTATCACCTAAAATGCGATTCTTAACCTCCTTAATGAGTCATCAGGGTCATTTACTCTAGGTCTGATGATTCTCTGGAAGGGAAGTGGTAAACATCCATATGAAACCGTGGTAACAAAACAAAAACAAACCCAGAAAGTTCACAGACCCCATTAAGTCTATCTAGGTATCAAACACCTCAGTTAAGAAACCCTGACATAAGATGAAGATTTAAATGAAACTCCTTAATCCTTACAAAGTATCCAAATTGTTTTTATTCCGCCGTAAATTTGCTGAAAATGCAGTCAGAAATCACAGTTCGGTACACTCATAACTAGTTTTGTCTCTAGTCTTCTGCCACCGCCACCACCCATGCACTGCCTCCACAGTCCATCTAATAATGATCTATTGCAAATACAAACTTGAGGCTGTACCCTGCAAAACCCAAGTTCCTCATTAAGACTAAACTCTATGTTTACTACACAAAGTAGTATCTTTTATATATTATTAAAAGATATATCTTTTAATAGTAAAACTATAATAATCATACAAAACAAACTATATAACACATATATAGTTTAATATCATTTATCACTTATCATTGCATAAGTAGTAAATAATATATAACCCATGCTGCTGAATTAAGTAAAGCAGCGTTTTTCAAACTGTGAGCTGAACCACTAGTGAATCATGAAATCAATCTAGTAGCTCATGACCAAAATTATTTTTAACAAAATAGAACTGAAAAGGGAAAAATGCATATATATATATACACACACACACACCCACCCCACTAACCTTCATTACTTGCAAATTCCTTATTTGCAAATTCGCCTACTTGCTAAATTTTATTTGTGACACTTTCTCAGTCACTTGCAGACACGTGCAGAACAGTGAAATATTTGCGTTGCCCACCTGACATATATTCCCAGCTGAGGTCAAACAAGGTGACACTCTAACATCTTGTTTCAACTCTCATACTGTAAACAAGCATCCTTTTTATGTTCTACTTAGTGCCATGTTTTTCACATTTTTATGCCTTTCGTGGGTAATTTCACTGTCTAAAGGTGCCCCCAAGTATGGTGCTGAAGTGTAGTCCAGTGTCCCTCAGCACAAGAGGACTGTGATGCGCCTTATGGAGAAGATACATGTGTTAAGCTTCCCTCAGACATGAGTTACAGTGCTGCTGGCTGTGAGTTCAATGTCAATGAATCAACAATGTATTTTAAATAGATAATTTAAAAACAGAAACATACATAAAACAAAGTTACAAATTGATCAGCAAATGAAACTGTTGTGACCAGGGTCTAGCAAGAACTTAACCATGTTATTTCCCCTAGGAGCAACGGCTTAGGTATTAAATACTTCTGTGCTCATGGCAACATAACAGAACATAACTATCTCGAATAATAAAAATCAATTGTATTAGTATATGTATAATACAGATATGTCTGTCAAAGTGCACTTTATTTCAGTTACACACACACGCGCGCACGCACACACGCACACACACAATTAGTCATAGTCAAAAAAAATTTGAAAGCCAATGAATTACATCACAAGGAAAGAAACCCTGAAAGGTGTGGTAAAATGGTAAGGCAGAAAGGCATGGATCATGGGCACACACGCCAATCCCTTTTTTCTACCTAGACAAATCAATTCTACTGAATCCAGAATCACGCCTAACTTGTGATTTGGTTGGCAGATCTAGGACAAAGCTTTTAAGTGTACTTTATAAAAGCATCCCAGATATTCTGGTGTGTGGCCAAGATAAGAACCACAATACTACCTCTTAAACTGGTGGTTTTCAAAGTTGGGACAGGCAGCACCAGGATCATCTGGGAACTTCTTAAAAATGCAAATACCCAGGCCCTATTCTAGACTTAATCAGACACTAACGGGAATAAGACCCAGTGATCTGTGTTTTAACAGGCCCTCTAGGTCATTCTGAAGCATGCTAAAGCTCCAGAATCACTGACCTAAATCTTTGGAAATTTTTTGGGGAGGTATTTTGAAAGCCTTGATGAACTCTGCAAGGTGGTTAGGCTATTTCAAATAAACTCCTACTGACCAAGCACCTATAATATATAAACAATCTTCTTCCAAGTACTTGGTTTCACAGAAAGTGACCCAACACTTGAAGCCAAAATTAAGTAAAACCTATGCATTACTTGAAGCAGTACTGTTCCTTTACCATCCTCCATAACAGTTTCTGTTCTTCCAAACTCGTTCAACAGGCACTGTTCATAATACAATTTTGCCTGTCCTAAACGGTGAATCTACACTAGATCCCAAAACTGTCTCAACCCTCTTAATAACTCTACTGGGTGTCACACACTTCCCTCTATGAGTGTAACAATAGGCATCTAAAAAAAAAAAACTCATGGCATTCTGGCATACAGGAATCATTTCAAGACTAATTTGTAAAAAATGAATTCAATAGTATATTAAAGTCAATTAGCTATTACATGAATTGATATTTAAACTCGGGCTCAAATCATGTCCCTCATGAAATAAATTTCCACAGTATCATTTTCATTTTCCACATTAACACATTAAAATGTGTTCATCTGTGTAAAACTCTTTTCTCTCCTACTAAGCTATAAGCTGCTTGTGAATGGGTACCACATCTTACTCCTTTCTGTGTCAAAAGCACATAGCAGGTGCTATACATTCCATCATCAAATATTTAGTGAGCAAATACCAATACGCCATCTATACCAAATGATCGAGTATACAAAGGTAACAAAGACAAGGTCCCTTTGCTTATGGGGCTAAGTTACTGAATGAATAAACATCACAAACAACTACAGTGAAAGTATGAGACAGTGCAGTCCATATGAAATATCAGGCTTGCCAACATGATACCTGAATAGGATGGCTTTCTTCAAAAGGGTATCTTATTGTTGCTCTTCTGACTCAAGTTACTACTTGAGGCCATAAATAAATATTACAGTAAAAACACTGACAAGTCACTTAATAATTAATCTAACTTCATTTTTTTTTTTGTATAAAAATAGGAATACAAGCAAAAGTCCTATGCACAATGCAAGGCTTTGCTGACAACCAAACAACCACTTAGGAATGACGAGTTAAGGTTTGCTATCCAAACTACAATGAACAGAAAGCTACATTCTGCTAATTCTCAATTCCTCAGAGATATTAAAGGGAAGGAATTTAAAATCAAAATTGCCTGACCTTGTAACTGTAGATTAAAAAGCTAACTTTAAGATCACATATTACTCACTTACAAAATGAGTACGAGAGAATTACTTGGTTACTTTACCAAGTAAAAAGTCTTTGTCTAGAAATTTTCTAGAATGCGCACGCGCGCGCACACACACACACACACACACACACACACACACACACACACAGCTAAGAGCAGCTGCCTCTGTAGCGTATCTGTAAACCTGAGGAAGGAAAGACACTTACTTTTTATGCATATGCTTTTGTGCTGTTAAATTTTTATATTTAAATCATGTGGATCTATTATTTTTCAATTTTAAAAAGCTAGTAGTAAATGTGTTAAATGTGAAAATAAGACAATTCTGTCTACAGTACCATCTCCTGTATAGTAATGGGAATAAAATCTGCAGCCTGTATGCTTTTGAGACGACACAGGAATGAGATTGCCATTTGGGCCATGCAAATTCTCCTGAAGATTTCTGAATCTCAGGTCATAGGTTCCCAAAACATCCATAGAAAGAACTAAGGGGTCCATGAACTTGGATGAGAAAACACAAACTTCTAACAAATTTAACATTTCCTTCAATTCCTAATGTAGACAACAGACCACAGTAGTACTAGCAATACCAACAGAAATTCTAGATCTTTTCAAGTCAAATTATGTCAAAATACTGTTTATATTTATCACTATTTTGAATTTACAATAACTAGATACACTGTAGATTCTGTACTTAATGTGTTAATAAAGCACATATATTAAAAATTGTTTACTTTGGTAACTATATTTCAATATAATTGATTTATCTGATTTTATTTTATGCATTTATGGCATCATTCTAAGGAGTTTCACCAGACTGCCAAAAGAGTCTATGTCACCAAAAAAAGGTTAAGAAGCCCTGGATCATAATTCTCAAATCAGATGCCAATACTCTTCACTTGGAAAGGAGGAAGCACTTTGGGGTTATTCCAACTAGAATGTTTCAGAAATTAGTAATAAACTTCTTGTTTTGCCTTGACCATCCCATACAACCAACTACAAATCGAATGCCAATAATGCCCCAGTTGAGAAACATCTCAAGAATCAAATAAATGGCATGGCTACCCTCATCAATACCATACTTTTGAAAGTTTCCAAACAAAAGTGTTCATCCAAGAATTCAATGATATACTGGAATGTCACTCTTCATTCACTTCTCTAGTGTACAACACCCACTGCATAGATTTTCATCACTAAAACTTATCTTCCCCATAACTATCTACCCAAAACAAAAAATCATTCTGAAGAACGAAAACAAAATTTATTAATTATTCAGGGCCCAATTATTACTCTATAGATTAACTGAAGAGTTAGATCTCTTAGCAAAAAATTTTCAAGGTCTTTAGTTTTTAAAATCAATTTGGTTGTTAACTGCTGTGCCAGAAAACAGAGAAAGAAGGAGGAAAACACACATATTAACTTGTAATGTTTGAAAGCGTTCTCTTTTGTTTGCTTGTTTTTAAGAGACAGGGTCTCAATCTCACTCTGTCATCCAGGCTGGAGTGCAGTGGCACTATCACAGTTCACTCAGCCTTGAATTCCTGGGCTCAAGGAATCCTCCAGTTTCAGCCTCCTAAGTAGCTGAGACTACAGGTACATGCCACTCCACCCAGCTAATTTTTTTATTTTTTGTAGACATGGAGTCATACTACGTTGCCCAAGCTAGTCTCAAACTCCTGGCCTCAAGCTGTAAAAATGTTTAATTGGCATCAGAAAAAAATGTGAAACTCTATCACAGAATAATGTATGGGAATACTCTACATTCTACTCTTCCATCAACTTTCACATTTGTTATCCTGTGTAAGTGAAAAATTGTTACCAAAAAAATGGGTGTTGCCTATAAGACACAGACTTAAGTTTTTATAAAAAAATGTAATCTTGGCCGGGCATGGTAGCTCACACCTGTAATCCCAGCACTTTGGGAGGCTGAGGCGGGCAGATGACGAGGTCAAGAGATCGAGACCTTTCTGGCCAACATGGTGAAACCCCATCTCTACTAAAAATATGAAGATCAGCTGGGCCTGGCAGTGCACGCCTATAGTCCCAGCTACTCGGGAGGCTAAGTCAGGAGAATCACTTGAACCAGAGAGGCAGAGGTTGCAGTGAGCCACGACCGCGCCACTGCACTCCAGCCTGGGCGACAGAGCGAGACTCGTCTCAAAAAAAAAAAAAAAAGTAACCTTTAAAACTAACTTTTCAGATACTTATTAAACAGATGAGGAAATGGGACTAAATGAGGTTAAGTAATTTACCTCACCGATAAGGAAAGTGGCAGAGGCCAGAATTGGAACCTAAATCACAATTTCAAAGTTCCAACAACTGCACCGAATTAGCAGCAAAACTGAATGCTGCTTGTTGACTCCCCAACCAAGAGTCCTTTGTCCTTAGCCCATTTAAAAAAAAAAAAAAAAAAAAAAAAAAAAGCAAGCAATCAGGGAAGCAAAGATAGGAGTTAGAGAGGTAGCAGATAGGGCTGACTCTCCACTCTGCATTCCTCTGACTTTATAGCAACAGCAGCTGACAGTAAAACCAAAAACCTAAAAGCAGACAGATACAATGAAACAGTGCTGAGGAGAAACTGGAAGTGACTGGCATCTTCCTCCACAGTGTTAACCCTGTAAGAAGCAGTTCTGCATGATAGAATATGTAAATTTAAAGTTCTATCCTATTTAAATAGTATAGACAAGGCAAGTAATCGACGATTCACTTTAAGTTAAAATCAAATAATCATGCTGGATCTTCTGCCATCTACACTGGTCTCCTTCATGGCTTATTCCTATCAGCCTCTCCTCCTCATGCTGTCTCTATGCACCCATTACTGTTTTTCTACGTCAACTCTACCTAAAACTAAATGAAGATGCAGAGCTGCATTGTTTACCAATACAACCAAACTCAATCCAAGTGACCAGCATCATGCTAAGTGTCTGTATTACAAACTTTTTATCACTTAAGATAGAAAGTGACAGAAGTGCCTGAATTGCTCTCCTGCCTGTCTTAGGTACTGAATAAAACAGACATGATACCTTCCTCAAGACATTTAGTCTTGTTGGGGAAATAAGTGTCTACTCTCTCTCGTGCACACGCTCTTTCTCATACATATATAAAATTCACACATACACCCTTACACACACACTCAAGTGAGAAAAATGATACTAGAAAATTAAAATAAACTCAAGTGGTAAGGACTAAAAGTACTACTGAACTTCAGAATACTTACAGCAATAAGTAAGCCTAGTAAAGATGGTGAAGAAAATTTCATGAAAGCAAGGAAATCATAACCAAAACTTACACACAGAATGGACTGCTCTACTGAGCTCTAGGAAAAATTAATAGTATATAGCAAATGAATGTAATTGATCCTCATAAAAGAACAAGCCAAACTGACAGCATCTCAGCAGTAGAGTTAAACCTTAAGCATTAATTTCTTCCCAATATTTAATGTCACATTTGTTAGTTCTTTTCATCTAATTATAATCCTGGACAATATGCCAGTAGATAGACATGTGGTTTCAGAGGTTCAAGTAACTTTTAGAGTCAAAGGTACTTTAAAGGTCACTCAGTCCAATTCTATTTCACAAATGAGAAAACTAAGGGCCAGGAAGGTTAAATAATTTCTACGAGGTCACACAAAACTCATCCCTTACGACTTTGAAAAGTATTAAGTGTGAAGAGTTTGCTTTCTTTAAAAGGACACCGGAGACTTCTTTTACAGTCTTTGATTCAAATTTCATTTAAAACATAATACATACAAATTATTCTAAGCTCATTAAAATATCTTACAAATTTAGGGTTTGCAAAAACACACTAAGTATGCAAACTCACCTTGGGACAAACCACGGATTAAAATAATTTAACACTTTAACTTCCTAACTTTTGATCATGCCATATTACCATCAGTAGCAGATCTCTCAGGGCAGCTCCCCGGTTGGGAGGGTAATGCTTCTCAACACAGGTATCCTAACTTCCCCTGCTCTTTGAATGGCAGATTCAGAGGTAGATACCTGATGCAAGCCAGACCAATAATGCTCTCCATCTCAAGAATCTGGAATTTTGAACTTTTAATGGGATAATAAATGATAGAACAGTAAAGCTATAATGGACCTTAGATATTTTCTAGTTCTCAACCCATTTTACAGATGAAGCAGTACAACGGTAAAGCAAGAGCCCCAGAGTCAATCAGCCTGAGCTCAAATTCTGTCTCTAGCATGTTCTTTTTTAGATGGATGATATTAAGTGAGTTACTTAATTTCTAAAGTTTCAGTTTCTTCCCCTGAAAAAGAAGTAGTAACACCTATATGTCCTACTGTTATAATCAGCTCTAAACCATCTACTGAGTTTAACAAAGTGCCTGGCACATGCTCAACACACTCAAAAACACACACTCAAATGTTAGCTGTGATGAACAACCTGAGGCTCAGAAAAGCTAAGCAACTTCCCAAATTACATGACCATTTAACCCATTTAGGCATAAATGGGTTAACCCATGACAACCAGAACTAGAAACAAAAACTCCAGAACCACACTTCAGTGGTCTTTCATCTATACCACCCTAGAAACTTCTAGGCCTAACATTCAAAACTATCTATAATTTAGTATAATTCTACCTTTTTTCCAACCTAATCTCCACCCCTATTTTTACTCCTTCATTCACCAAATATTTACTGAGTGCTTCTATGTTTTAAACAGTTTCTAGTGCTGAAGATATAACAGGGATAAAAGGAATGGGAAGATAGAAGTAAAAGATGTCTGCATGTCCAAACAAAAACAGGAGAATAATACGGTCAGCAACATCAGAGTGCTATCCTCCTGAAGTTTCTAAACAGGAAGAAGAATAGGCAA
Organism: Macaca thibetana thibetana; assembly: GCF_024542745.1. Lineage (NCBI taxonomy): Eukaryota > Metazoa > Chordata > Mammalia > Primates > Cercopithecidae > Macaca > Macaca thibetana. The sequence continues at coordinate 94,280,114 of NC_065589.1, forward strand.
TGATTGACAGAAAACATCTACCATGGAAGAACCTTCCTTTGGTCTACTCAGCATCCTCAGAACTTGCTTTAGATATTCCTATGCTCAAATATTTGCTTCAACATACACCATACAACCAAACCTGAAAGCCCAAATTGTTACGACTCTCTCCAAGAAGCCTTCCCTATAACACGCAATGAATCACCTCATGCCTCTCAACTACACTAACATTTAACTTTCTCTAACGCTCTTCTGATGTCTGTCAGGTTGTCTTAACCCTGTAGTTTTTGCTAACTTTCCAGATACATGTTTTTGGACTTAATGGTTCATTTAAGTTCCATGAAATCAAAGTCTGCATCTTCTTTTATTCCTAACAACATTTCAGTAAACAGCCTTACACATACTTTTGCTATACAGAACACTTTAGTTTCCCAATATCTTATTTAGATAACAACTGGCATTTAGATAACAACTGGCATGTCATTTGCTTTTGTTAAAAGAAGAAATGCTGCATGTTTTTACAGTATCAATTTACAAAACTGCATTTTATACCCTCTCCATTATGAAACCTGAAATATATTACTGCCAATAGTAATTCTGAAAAGGTATCAAAACTGATAATATTCCTACCCTACGAATTCAAAATATCACTTAAAATATGAACATAATGGCAAAAATTAGACAACATATGAGAGGAGATATGGCAATTCAAATTAGTCATGGATCTTCTTTAAAAATAAGGTGAACCACATGATTCATGTAGACTGGTACATTCTGGTATGAAAAAGTATCTCACACAAATCTACACACACCTATAAGAGTTACTTAAAACAAGATAAAGATTTATACTGCAACCATATCTGCGTGTGAAAAGATTCTATATTTAAAGAGGCCTCTGACTCAAGAGGAAACAAGAATATAATATTTAGGTATACATAGTACCAAAGTAAGCAACCAAAAAGAATTCCTGAAGGAAGAATTTATCAAATTCTGCTAATAAATTTTATATATAGATAGATATTGGGGAAGGGGGAGGAAAGACACAAATATAGCTCTTTGAACAAAAAAAGAAATAGAAGCCCATTCAACACTCAACAAACATTTTTCAAGCATGCATTATGTGCCAGGCACAGTTCCAGGCACTTGGAATATATTAATGAACAAAATAAGCAAAGATCTTTGCCCTTAGAGACATTATATTCTAGCAGGAAAAAAATCTAAACAATAAAATGGGACCGTTTCCCACAAATTTCTTATACGCTTAAGAAAACATAAACACGGGAATAAATATAATGGTGCCAATACAGGGGAAAGCAAAGTTAACAAACTGCTAAGAAAAAAAGAAAGAAAATCTGAAAAGCCAAGAGCAAAAGTCAGACCAAATTAAGTAACGAAAAAACTACATTTCCTAATAATTTAACAGTCTAACCAAATTGGCCACTTTTAAGCCTTCCGAAATTATAAAAAGTAAAATATTATTTACAAAAACTATAATAAACTTAATCACAGTTCAGATGGTAACTCTGGGTTCTGTAAGAACCCTGAATATGCAAGCATGGTGACTATGAGTATATGCTTTTGTGACACCAATATCAAGGGTCTGAATTTCAGCCCTACACTAGCAGCAAGATCTTTCAGTTTTTCCTCTATAAAACAGAAACAGTAATAACTCATAGGGCTGTTACCAGAATTAAATGATAATCAAAAACTGGAAACAACTCAAAAATCAGAGAAATGCATAAAGATAGCATATCAAATTCACTGGACTACTACTCAGCAATATAAAGGAACAGACTCATACAACAACGATGAATCTTAAATGTATCATGCTGAACAAAGTAAGCTAGACACAAAAAAATGTATGATTCCATTTATATGAAATTCTAGAAAAGGCAAACTAATCTACAGCAAAAGAAAACAAATAAACAGTTGCTTGGAACTATGAGTGGAGAGAGACTAGTTGCAAAGGAGCACAAGGGAACTTTTCCAATGTTGGAAATGTTCTATATCTTGTTTTCGTGCATGTATGCATTTGTCAAAATTCATCAAACTCCACAATGTAAACAGGTACGTTTTTTGTACGTAAATTATACCTCAAAGAAAGTTTATTTTAAAAAAGGATTAAATGAAACAATATATGTAAAGCCCTTAACACAGTATCTGGAATATACGAAGTATTCAGTAAATGGCAGGTATTAGTAAAAACATCAACTACCACTATACAACACTCATAGGGAGGTGGCAGAACCGCTGGCTGCCTGATTTTTCTGGTCTAAATTCTAAGTAAACCTAAGTGTACAGTACTTGACCTAGACCAAGTGTCGTGAGGAGAACTACAAAGACCAAGTTAAAGGAGGATGCCAACTGGCAGCTCTCAGCAGAGGACAATGATAATAAGGACAGGGAAGAAAATAAGTAAAAGATGTTTCCGTGTCCAAAAGAAGAGGCTACACAGGATGACATGATTATCAACGATACAATGTTACCAATGCCCAAGAACACCTAATCACCTCATCCAAGCATTGTTAGAATGTAATCAGTCAGAATGTAACTCAAAATCTAGTCAATGACTTTGTTTATATAAACGAAGTCTAATGATAGTCCAATAGCTACACAGACGAGACAGGCCTTAATTTTAAGGGTGGGTGGGGATAGCGAGGGAATGGGAAAAAGCCATCCACGAAGGATTCAAAAGATTTTGCCAACCAAGCAGGACAGCACAGTTCAGAGACACCCGGCAACAACTGTGAATCCGTAAGCCAAGGTTGGTTTGTTGGTTACAAGCCTACTGATTCAAAAGAATTCAAACTCCTATATAAAAATAAGGAGTTAAGGACATCCAGACATTGAAAGTTACTTAAAATACAATTCAAGCGAAACACAAAACATTTGTGAAACGCATGACATTTTACTGTTGCTTAGAAATATTTATCAAGGCAGAACCATTTTTATAAATACATAATTCTCCTTAATAATAGAAGTCCTGTAAATAAGACCAGAGAAATGAATTTGCTGTCACTCATGAAAACACAAGTCTTCTGACATACATATTTAAAAAAGAAAGAAAAAGAAAAACTGATACCCCAATTGGGACACTATGGGAAGCAAAAGACTTCAGACTATAAATCTTAACTGTTAAGGTTTGCTTAATTGATTTTAAGAACCTCCACTTTTAGCATTTATTAAAGGGGCAGAAAGGACAGGACAAAGTTAATCAGAGGTTCTGGGTTTCAACTCTCGTTTTATCAGAATTTGGATTTCTTCTTCCTTAAAATTGGGCAACTGAAGTAGGCTACTGAAAAGTATCCAGGTTTAGCACTCATGCTCTACTTTGAAAATAATTTTTTCTAAAAGAGTTAATAAAAAATTGCAAGGTGCGGCAGGGCACGGTGGCTCACACCTGTAATTCCAGCCCTTTGGGAGGCCGAGGCAGGTGGATCACGAGGTCAAGAGATCGAGATCATTCTGGTCAACATGATGAAACCCCGTCTCTGCTAAAAATACAAAAATTAGCTGAGGGTGGTGGCGCGTGCCTGTAGTCCGAACCACTTGAGAGGCTGAGGCAGGAGAATCGTTTGAACCCGGGAGGTGAAGGCTGCAGTGAGTCGAGATCGCGTCACTGCACTCCAGTTTGGCGACAGAGCTAGATTCAGTATCAAAAATATATATATGCAAGGCGCCGCCAGGCGCGGTGGCTCACACCTATAATCCCAGAACTTTGGGAGGCCAAGGCGGGTGATCACCTGAGGTCAAGAGTTTGAGACCAGCCTGGCCAATATGGTGAAACCCCAACTCTACTAAAAATACAAAAATTAGCTGGGCGAGGCAGTGGGCTCCTATAATCTCAGCTACTCAGCGGGGCTGAGGCAGGAAAGTCGCTTGAACCCAGTAGGCAGAGGTTGCAGTGAGCCGAGATCACGCCAATCCAGCCTCGGCTACAACAGGGAAATTCCATCTCAAAAAACAAACAAACAAAAAAATTGCAACACGAGTTAAGCACTTTTATATTTTTAATGAAGCATGAAAAAGTTACTCTGTAAGTAATCTTACTAAATTAAGATAAAATACCAAAACATATGCGGCATACTAAGGACCATATATGTTGGTGATTGCAAAAAGTAATATATCTTCCAGGAGTTAACTGTTCACTCTAGAACAGATTTCCTTATTTTTGAGATGGAGTCTCGCTCTGTCGCCCAGGCCTGAAGTGCAGTGGCATGATCTCTGCTCACTGCAACTTCTGCCTCCCGAGTTCAGGCAATTCTTCTGCCTCAGCCTCCCGAGTAGCTGGAACAACAGGCGCGCACCACCGCGCCCGACTAATTTTTAGTAGAGACGGAGTTTCACCATACTGGCCAGGCTCGTCTCGAACTCCTGACCTCATGATCCGCCGGCCTCGGCCTCCCGAAGTGCTGGGATTACAGGCGTGAGCCACCGCGCCTGGCCTAGAATAGATTTCTTGACTCAAGTTCTAAAATAATAGCATCCAAGTAATTACACACAATACTGGTACTTTTAAGACCATCTTTCTTTTGGATCAAGACCCACAAAATAGCAAAAATATCCAAAGTTGTGCTTATTAGGGTTCAATGCAATTAACTATTGTACATAACATAATTTTATCTTAATTTTCCTTCCCATGGAAAACTGAGTCAAGTTTGAAACAAATAAAAGAGTTCTCACATACAAAAAAAAGTTCTCACAGCTCTAAACCTTAGAGATAAATGCTGTTTTGATGATATATATTTATATCTATGCACACACATATGTATGTATATGTGCATGTATATATATGTATTACATATACGTTTGTATACACACACAGTTAAGTTCATCCTGATACTACGGCCATATTCATTTTCTACTGAAAATATAAGACTTTCAAGTAATCAAAGAGAAATGTGATTAAATCAGAGCAAAGTAGTAATAACAGGGTAACACAGTGAGGTCAGAACTCGACCAGCCAATCAAAGGCATAAAAGCATTTCCTGCAATATTAATAGTCAAAAGAGAAAACCAATCACGGAAACCTCGAGCTTCCTTTTGACAGCCACAGAAGCAAGAGAACCAATCCACACACACCCGAGGTTGACAATAAGGCGGGACTGCAGGTTCATTGAAGAAATTCTTGAGGGTGCAGTTACTATGAACTTCGCAAGCAAGTAACACCACTCGAGTCATAAACTCTCTCTGTTAAGCCAGATATTCAACCGTCTGCAAAATTTAACCCATCGGAGAAAAAGCAGCAGTTTTCCCAAAAGGTGCTGTATTATCAAAATTACAACTGCCAATTTAGATGCACTAGGTCCTCAACTTCTAAGGATCACCTCGCAATGACAATTCTCGAGGACAACGCTACGCCGGCAGCTCGCTCCGGGGCATCCCCGGCTCCTCTCTAACACTGCGCACGGAGCACGGCCGTCTCGGCGAAGCTGTCAGAGCCCGTCCACCCCGCGCCCGGCTCGGGTCGGGTGGGCTGAACTGGCCGGCGGGCGGCTCTCGGACGCTACTACCCGGTCGGTAGTCGTGGTACCCGCCCTCCCCCGCCGCAGTGCTGTACCGCCTCATCCCGCTGCACCGTCGCGGGCGGGGAAGCCAGGATGATTACACTGCTGGGAGGAAGATGTTTGTTTTGAAAGCGCCCTTCTACAGTCATTTCAAAGAGAACCCAATACAAAATTTAAAAGTGGAAAAAATAATCATCTTGCCTAGCCAAATAATACCCCGCCATTAATTAGCCCCGCGCCTGGGGGAGGGAGGTGGGAAGGTAAACAGAGACCGTACGCCAAGTGCGGCCAGCGCATCCCCTGCGCCATTCCCGGCCGCCGCTTACGGCAAGGCCCCCTTACGGCAGCGTAAGCAGCGCTGCGAGCTAATCACAACACTGGGACGCAACAACATGGCGGCCGCGGGCGGGCGCTACGCCAGCCGAGAGGGTTTACGCTACTCCGCCGGCGTAGAGTCCCGTGCGTTAGAGCAGCAGCGGCGCCCTCCAGCGAGCGTAAAGCGCTCTGTGAATGGCGAGGCCCGACTGACAAAGGGGAGGGGGGAGGAGGGAAGGGGGGGTAATAAACACTCGAGTCCCTACCGATTCCTCCTCCTTCTCCATCCCGGTGGGCATCTGGGGCACGGCCCGGTTGATGGAGACGCAGTCGTTGAGATCAGGCATGTCCTTGCCGCGGTAGATAGGCAGCGGCTTGGCGGCGTCCAGCGCCCGCGCTCGGAAGGAGAGTTTACTCATTGTCTCCCCGCCTTACAGGAACAGCCCGGGCGGCGGCGGCGGGGCGGGCGGGGAGGGGGGGAGGACTCCCGCCGCCTCCTCCACCTCCTTCCTCAGTGCAGCGCGGCCGGCCCGCTCCTCCTCCTCCTCACTGCCCCCGGCCACAGCATGGGCGCCCACCCCGCCCGAAAACAGCCCCCCGCCGCCCGCGGCCGCTTCCACACACTAGATCCGCCGCTCGCCCGCCCGATCCGCTCCCTGCGCCATGGCCAACATGGCGGACATTACCACAGCGGCGGCGAGCGATCCCGGCAGCCCGCGCGAGAGCGCGCCCCCGCCGCGGGAACGCGCCTCGCCCTCTCCCTCCCTCCCTCCTTCCTCTCCCTTCCCCTCCCTTGCCTGCCCACCCACTCTCTACGCGGCGCTGCCGGCCCGCGGGAGCGTGCTGGTCTCGGTCCGCTCCAGGGAGAGGGGGCGGCTGCGGCGCCCCTCCGCTCGCCGGCCGGTGCTATCGCTGTGTGGCAGGTGCCAGGTGCGCAAGTTCGCCCGCGCCCGGGAGCGTGCGCCTCTGCCTCCGCCGCCCGGTCATCCCTCTCGCTGGGTGTCCCGCAGGAAGGCGCCGGGCAAAGACTGCTGCGCCGAGCAGCGCGTGTGTGCAGAAGTCCGGGAGCGGGAAGGGAAGATGTCGACCCGGACCCCACTAGCCATCACCCAAGCCTGTACTCGGACAGCGCTTATCCCCCAAGGCGCCCTGAGCGCAGGCTAATTCGCATCCTCCGAGGCGCTCATCCCGGAGAGGTGCGACAGGTCTCTCCCATCACTCTGCTCCGAGGGGCGCCGCGCTGCTGGTGCCAGCCCTCTCCGCCGCCCTCCCCTCCGTACCTGTCCGAAAGAGCTCTCCAAGGTGCAGCAGCGCGCCTAGTCCTCGGCTTCGCGAGGAGGACGCTCAGGGCAGCAGTAACGGTTCATGGTTTGAGGCTGCCAGATGCAACAAGTGAACTTAGGTTCCCTGTCACCGAAACTTCGGTACAGCTGTTTAGTGGATGGTAGGTATTTCTATGAGTTCAAAAATAGTAGCTTTACTAAAAGTTCAGCTTCTAAAAATTTAACCAAGGCAGCACACATTTGCGAAGTAGCAGATGTGTGTCAAATGTGGGGTGCTGTGGAAGACTCGAAGAAGTCTGAGAAAAGGTTCCTGCCTCCGAGAGCTTTCACCGTAATGGAATGCCAGGACTGCTGGAAAGATGAGTAACAGTAAGAGATGTAAATAGTTAAAGAAAATGACAGCTGGAAAGATAAATGACAACCGAAAAAAAAGTGTAAATATTTTAAGAAAACAATACAAGAGATGACACAGGCAGTAAGTAGGACATGATTAATTACCAAACGAGATCTAGGCAATAATTGTGAGAGTTCAGAGAAAGGAGGCATGACTACAGCCTAAACAGGTTAGAGAAAGTTCTCAAGAGGAGGGAAAATCAAGGTGACTCAAATAAGTACTAGCTATTGTTGACATCCACCTGGTTTAGCCAAGAGGCTCTTGGTTAGTCTTTAAGCATTACACATTTCTCACAAAACCGTACAAAGAGAGTTTTTAACACATTTTACCATTTTCTAATAATCGATCAATACTCTGCCTAACTCAGAGAAAGGCAGATGATTTCCTAAAGACCAACAGTGAAAAAATTGATTCCCACTGTTATTTCTATGTGACGTTAAAACTATATCTCTTCCTCTATTACGTCCTTCTTCCCCTTAACTTCCTCCCCTCCCCCTTTTTCCTCCTCTTCCTCTTTCCCTTTTCTCTCTACAGTCTCCTCGTTTGAAGGCAGAATGGTGGATGTAGTATTCATGGTAGTATCCAAATAGTCTAACCAGTCTGTCCCAGCGAAACTCCGAGTATTGTTTAGTGGGGCTTCAGTGTTTTTCATCCACTTTGTTGTTGGAAACAATGGAGGTGCTGTGACTCATTTCTTGTAAGCAGTACCTTCCTCAAGCTTATGGGCATGTCCTGCTCTCTAAGTGCTACCTCTGGAACAGTTCCAATCCTCTGTAAGCAAGAACAAGAAGTTCTTGGGAGGGGGTCAGCACTGGGTTCAAGCCTGAAAGGGAAGAAAAAAGCAATAGTTGAAGAAATGAGTCATCCAGAGCTTTCATCTGGATGCCCAGCCCTCCTCAGGTTCAGAAAGGATAGCTTTCTTCTAGTCCCTGTGTTTAGTTTTACTGTTTCTCTCAGAAAAGGAAATATTGACTATGTGTAATATACCAACCATTGTAGCAACATGTTATATATATTATCTCAACTAGTTGAATTCCACTTAATTCTTATTATAACTCTATGAAAAAAATATAATTTTACCAGTAAGAAAACTGAGCATCAGATAATTTGCCAAATTTCAGTTCCAACAATTTGCAGAACTGGGCTCACATTCAGGTCTGACCTGACTCCAAAACTCTTGTTTTCTCAGTGGTGCTACCCTGCTATCCAGGCTCCTCAGTTTATTGACCAGTCAGCATTCTAGAGCTGCTAATTCAAAGTTGATTACTAAGACCTTCCAGCCAACGGCCAAGAGAGCACATAAGCCAGAGTCAGTAGACCAAGGAGGGCAGGAACAACATCTGTCTGTCAATCACTGTATCCCCAGTTCCATGCCTCACATATGGCAGGCATCTAAAGTATATTTGTTAACTGATATTCCATGAAGAAATTCACTGATACTGACCCCATGCCACTCTAGCTTATAGTTCACATATCTTACTGGCCTGTCACCTGACCTAGCTATTGCTGCCAATATTTGTTCTTACTGTGGCCTACCCTGTTGTCCAGCTTCCTACCTTTGGGCATAGAAATTTTAGAACCAATTAATGTAATTCAAAAACAGCTTTTTGAAACCTGGAATTTATAGGAAGGAATTTTTTGCTGTAGTAGTTGTTTCTTTACTGTTCTTTTACTTTGACCACGTAAACGATTTCTTCCCCAAATCTCCATTTTCTTCTCGCCCTGTAGGCAATGATTATAGAGCTGGGAATAAAACCGTTTGAGGCAAATAACACAATATGCATTTCAACGGAGACACAGCCTGTGTTTTCTTGGCTTCCAATTCAGTGCCCAAGCCAGAATGCCTCTGTTCACATTTGGAAAATAACTTTTATTTCTATGCAAATATTACTTTTCATAAAGTTTATTTCTGACTGATTTGTTGAATACTCATATAATTGTTAGTGCTAAAAACAAAAAAACTTCTTATAAAATAAAAAATTCTTTTATGAAATATTTTTATCAAGACCTGCTTCAAATGGGTGTGTAGCCTTATAATAGCCTATTTTAATTTCCACATACAATGCGCTGAGTACAGTCATTCTAAAATCAGTCCACTTCAGATATGCTCTACACCAATTCCAAATGACATGCATTTAGCCCAGCAAGCATAATATATAAGCACCCAAGAATTAAAACCAGTTTTAAAGCCATATCAAAATAAAATCACTGTCTAAATTAGAATAAATGTCAAGTAACTGTTAGAATTAGGATTACATTCCAGTGTCCATCTCCCAGTACTATAATCAAGGCAGGCAACTTCCAAATAATGGACAAATTACTTTTTGAAAGGAATCTTAAAACTAGTAAACAAGTTGCTATTCAACTGTTTCAGAGTTTTTGTAAATGTCACGTTCTTTCTAATTGGCTCCAGGTTTCAGCAAAACCAATTGAAAGTTAATTGAGTTAGTATGTGAACTGCATCTCCACCCCTCCCCGTTATGTTCCCAGGAATGAGCCTAGTACTAATAAAGCTTCGTTGTTTTCCATATGTAATCTGAATGTGGGGTATGCATTACAATCGACTGGAATCAGTTCCGTGGTTCCAGTGCCCTTTTCTGAGGCAGCTCTGCGTCTTTGAGACGTAGGTACAGAGACTACACTGAGAGGTGACCTGCCAAACATCTACTTCTATCTCTGCATTTGCCACAGTGGGAATAGGAGATGGTAAATAAAAATTTGTGACTGTCGCTCAGTTTCTTAGCAGCATCACTCCTCTCAGACCTGGTTGGAATCACAGGGTGCCACCTTGTGTATAAGCTGACAATTTACTTCCCAGTTCCACAAAGGATCCAAATAGACTCCAAAATAATCAGCCTGAAAGCTCTGCATTTTGTTAACTAAGAAAAAAAGAAACAGATTTGAAAACACACAGCTCCAGAGGGTCCACAACACCCAATCTGAATTGCACTGACAGGCTGTCTCATTTGTTGCCCAACCCCTGACCGTAAAACACACCCAGTGCTCCACATTTGGAATAGATTGATGCTGCTCACTCAGGCTTTTGGATGGGGATAAGAGAAATAAGCAAAGCTCTTGTGACGAAGCTAATGAATCTGACTTGGACAGTTATGTGTGTCCAAACAGCAAGCAAGCTATGTAGATGTAATTTTAGAACTTTGGATTTTTTTTTTTTTTTTTTTTTTTGGAAATGGAGTCTTTCTCTGTCACCCAGGCTGGAGTGCAGTGGTGCAATCTTGGCTCACTGCAACCTCCGCCTCCTGGGTTCAAGCAATTCTCCTGCCACAGCCTCCTGAGTAGCTGGGATTACAGGCACATGGCCACCACGCCTGGCTAATTTTTGTATTTTTAGTAGAGACGGGGTTTCGCCATGTTGGTCAGGCTGGTCTCAAACTCCTGACCTCGTGATCCGTCCGCCTCGGCCTCCCAAAGTGCTGGGATTACAGGAGCAAGCCACGGTACCCAGCCTGGACTTTGGATTTTTGAGAGGCACTAGGTTCCATTGAGCTGATGAATATGAGCCTACTTATTTTAATAAAATAAGTAAAATAATTATTTTTAAAAATAAGTCCTTATTTTAATAAAATTGGATGATAGTGAGGTTTTAAAAATGGCTGAATTTGGAACACGAATACAATTGTTGGAGCAAGGCCATGGAAGATAAAAAATAGGATCCTTTCCAATCCAGCTACCTTGCCCTTGAGAAATTCCACACTTGGAAGAAACCCACTCTAAATTCAGCACAGCTGTCATTCAGCTGAAGCCACTATTACATTCATGGAACTAGCTGGATGATTCATACTATTTTCATAAGGGTGTTGGAGTGGAGATCCCGGGGCTTTCGGGGCTACAGGTGCACACCCACTGTTGGTTTAGGGCTCCTGAAATGTATATTCTCAGCTTCTGTCTCCATTGGTGCATCCTGTTCTCCTGAGGCATCTCTGAAAGGTAACTTGGAAGGTTGTTTCTATCCCTGTGAAGGCAGTTTAGTCTCATTGACTTTGCTGGCCTGTCTCAGACAACAAGCAGGCTCAGAGCACTGAGTTCACTGGGGTCCAAGAGTTAGCTAAGAGGAGTCCATTGTCAGGAAACTTGGGTTGCTAGTCTAAACGTGGTTCTTCTCACCTATTTTGTAAGTCTCTACCACCAACAAAGGATTAAATGTTTATAACCACAGATTTGTGAATGGCGTATGCAGCTGGAAATCTGAATTGAAGAAAATCAGTGAATTGATTTAGTAACAGCCACGCCTTATTGATCTGATCTTTGTTGTCCCCTAGAACAAAATAACCTGTTTCCTAAGAAAAAGGTTCTGATAGTAGCATATTGAGAGCCCCCTAAATTCCACAGTGACTTGTTAGGAGGTAGAAAGGAAAGCAACTTTGTTTTCTCCAAATTAGAAAACAGATTTACTTGTCTTTCCTCAGCTATTAAAGGGGACTTTGGCAGGGAAAGAAACAGAGACCATTGAACTAAAACACACTAATTACCTAGAAGTTTACTGACTCACCCACACCTCTCACCTTGTTTCAGAAAGGATTTCAGGTGGCTTTTGAGAGATGCTAAAATACGCTAGGATAGCATTTGGGCTCTAAATTTCCTAGTAACACGAAATTAGGAACCTTGTCAGCTTCACAGCTCACAATATCCATTAGATAAAATGACTGCTCAGGAGAGTTACAGTTATTCCTGGTCCTCATTGCAATGTCCAAGAGTCTTTATAAATAGAGCAACTAGGTGATATAACAGATATTTCAACAGTATTCTTACAATAGATACAAAAGGGGCATCCAAGGGCTGTTTCTTATAGTGACCCTCCATATACACTGACGGCATTATATGCAATCCAGCACAAGCAATTCTGCAGAGGTTAGAATGGAGCTGGATGTCTGAAGCCATGAGCCCCACCCCATACAGATCTGGGGGTATGAATGGATACTACGGCCCCAGGCAATCCTGCCTGAAGATTGTTTTTCTCTCAGCTGTTTCCTGATAAACTGTGCTGCTGAGAGCTCAAAATTGTGCACTATTACGATTGCCTGAAGTGTAGCTCTTCTAAATGCCCAATTAAGGGCAGGCCCACATGCCTTAAATGACTGTGTTGTGGAGGATATTTTCTGGAAAGAAAGAAGCTTAACAAGAACCAGTGCCTGAATAGAAAGCTCTCGTCCCACTCTTGCAATGAGCTAAGGGTGTATCCACTGGCAAAGCCAAGAGGTAATTTGACCTTTGCATAAGCAAGGTGTGCATTGCTATCTCAGGTTAGATGGCATCAGCGGGTAGGGAGGTAGGGAAACGTTGTTCTTGCACACTGCATCCGTGTGAAGGTTGTCCTCTGGTTGGTATAGCCATTGTTTGCAAGCTTTGTTTTCTAGCAGTGGATGCTGCTTCCAATGCTTACATTGTGCCTCTGCTTACTTAGAAAGAGAGCTGCCCCATCTGTAACTGCTGCTTCTCGAGGGCAGCTTTTGTAGCCCAGCAGACTGTGCAAAGCTGGTTTTGAAGGAAACTGAGTTTCAGAGTGTCCTCTGTTAAAGGAGTACATTAGGTCCTCCTACTTGCCATACAAGGGACACTTATGTACTAAGTCCCGGGACACTTATGTACCAAGTCCCCACCTTTCACATTACCAGTGCAGCAGTTCTTCTAGCACTGTGCATTCCCCTGTAGGGCTGGTACATAGGCCCATAGCTACCGATGATGCAGACCTGCCATTTTAGGAATATCTTGGGAGATCTGCATGGGCAAAGGGACTCCAGAAGTGGATGTCAGTTTGAGAACCAATTTTCACCACCACATTGATGCCTTCTACTAGGTTTGAGGGCGTAACTAGCTTGGTCTGGAGCTTGGTACCTGAAGGCCCTACTTTTATGGTCTTTTCTCCTACAACTTCTCTACTTCATGGGAATGAAATGGCTTAAATAGCATGTGCCAGCCCATGTATGAAGTGACGCCAGTCATTTAAAATGTGCCTGAGTGACTAACAAAGAAAACAACATTTGAAACCTATTTTAGGTATAGAGATAAGTCTGGAATATTTTACCAAAATATTCCCCTGAGTGAGAGAAATGAGATTGCAAGGAAAGGATGATGGTAAAAAGAAATACTTACTTTTTACTTTATAAACCTCTCTGTTATTGTTCTCGATAGATGGTTTTAAAAACTCATTTTAAAGAATTACAGTCTGGTAGGCCAGGCAAGGTGGCTCATGCCTGTAGTCCCAGCACTTTGGGAGGCCGAGGCGGGAGGATCATGAGGTCAGGAGATTGAGACCATCCTGGCTAACACGGTGAAACCCCGTCTCTACTAAAAATACAAAAAAATTAGCTGGGCGTAGTGGCGGTTGCCTGTAGTCCCAGCTACTCGGGAGGCTGAAGTGGGAGAATGGTGTGAACACGGGAGGCAGAGCTTGCAGTGAGCCAAGATCGTGCCACTGCACTCCAGCCTGGGCGACAGAGCAAGACTCCGTCTCAAAAAAATTTAAAAAAATTTAAAAAAAACGAATTACAATCTGGTAATAGAGCCGGCGTGGGCTTTGGAGAGAGACAAAGCTGGTCTCCCTGTGTTCTATGACCCTTGTTAAATTACTGCAGCTCTGTGAACCTCTGTTACTTTGTGAAATGAATATAATGTGCCTATCTCATGGGCTTCTTATGAGAAGTAGATGAAATAACACAAATTGGCTAACACAGTGCCAGGCACACAGGCCCAATCAACATTAAAGCTACTGTTTTTATTCCTTTCCCTCTATGTTTTTATTTACATGGCTTGAGGTGATTAAAATTAGATAAAATTAGAACTGTAGCACATAGGAAAAATGAAATCTTGAATTTCTACTCCAGTTTATGGTTCATTCTAAATTCTTGAAAACTAGAGCAAACTGAACATACACCCTCCCACCCCTCCCCACTCCCAGTTGACACTTTATTCCCTAGCTTTGTTTGGGGCTCATCAACTACCCAAGAACAGAGTGGAACTATTATTCAAATCGGCGTGGCCATAGGGCCCTGCCAAAAAGATGACATTAGAGCCTTCAAAATGGGAAGATCATATCTTTGTTGGAGAGACACATTTATATCTAAATACTTAATCGACTCTGAAAAGTCAGATATGTTTCTCATTGTGCAAAAGTTCTCTTCAATAACTACAATGAGATGAATCACATGACCTTAAGACTGGATTTGAGGGGAGGGATTTTGCTTTTTCTTCCGTCTTCCCTCTTACCCTGTCTCCTTTGCCATTTCTTCCTTCCCTCTATCCTCCTCTTAATTTATGAAATTCTAAAGATAATTTTAAAAGTCCAGATTTCTTTCCGAACAGCAACATGGTTAACTCCTATTCGAAATCAGAAAGAGCTAGGCTACTTACCCATGAAAAATCCCCCCATAATCCATGGACTGGCTGTGTCTGAGTTTATGTTCACCTGCAAAATAAGGCTACTGTGTTCACAAGGAATATTAGCAGGAGTCATTATACAACATATATAACATAGTGGGACGATTTCCAAAAGAATTTACAAATGATGTTTGAAAATGCTTGTCTGATTGTTTTTAACAGATATTTATCCTAATGTGTCCCCATCTACATATCCACTGGTTTAATAAAGAGTCAACATCTCTTGGAGTCAAATCTGAGTGAGCCAGAGCCATTTGAGTACATGCTCTTCTTTTTTTCTTTTCTTTCTTTCTTTTTATGGTAATAAAAGAAGGAGATAATAACACTCGTTTGCTTATATGATTTGTAAACTAACTCTGAAAGTCTTTCCAAAAGAAAAGTTCCCAAAATGCGGTAAGTTTACCCAAGTCTTTGCTTTGAAGGAGCATACTGATCTAGATGTATGTATATCGCTGTGCTTACTAAACCGGGCCCATCACTTACTGACCTTCTCTCCTTTTTATTATCCACTGATAAAATTTAATTAAGGAGAAAAAGATTGGAACATCAGGCTGGTAGCCTTGGTTTTACTAATCTTTCCTGACTCCTGAGAGGTGAGAAAATTCTCCAAACAAGAGATTAGCCAAAATAGAATAATAAATATCCTGCTTGACTTTGTGTTCTCTGGCAGGATATTTTATTCTTTGTTAGTTTTATGAATTTATGAACAGTTCTGAAGGCATTCTATGTGAATAAGCTTAAATCAAGCTTGATTTTTTCATATGTTAATTTTATTTTTTTACTTATTTATTTTTAGAGACAGGGTCTTGCTCTGTCACCCAGGCTGGAGTGCAGTAGCATGATCATGGCTCACTGTAACATAGAACTCCTGGGCTCAAGCAATCCTCCCACCTTAGCCTCCTGAATAGCTAGGACTACAGGTGCTCACTACCAAACACAGCTTGCTTATTTATTTATTTATTTATTTATTTATTTAGAGACAGGGGTCTCACCACATGGCCTAGGCTGGTCTTGAACTTCTGACCTCAAGCAATCCTCCCACCTCAGCCTCCCAAGGCTCTAGGATTATAGGCATGAGCCACTGCACCTGGCTTATATGTTAACTTTAATGTAACCTTTAAGTGTATAGATTTTATTACTTATAGAGTAATCTTACCCAAATTACAAATAATTTGCCATTACGTGAAATAGAAAAGAGGAAATAACCCCAAAATGCTTAGAATTGAGAATGTAAACTTTGTTTTCATCCCCAAATCAAAGATATGTTTCCCACCCTAGAAGGTGATGCCTGCTCTAAATAGTACAGCTAACAGCCCAGAGCAAGCACAATTATTGGCTTCTCTTCTGCCCTCTAGCCTGATCTATAGCAATAAATTCCCAGGGTGGCCATGCAATTACACACAACATGATCACTATCACAGCAGGCCCAGCTAGATATGGATACACAACGTGATCACTTACCCAGTAGGCACCGTTCAATATGGTTAGACAACATGATCACTACACAGCAGGCCCTTTTCAGTATGGATTCCTAACATGGCCATGACGAATATACCAGGCACCTTGCATGCAACTGAAATGCAACCACCATCCCTGCAAGAACAGCTTGATGGGGACACATGATATTATAACTAACTCCACGTGTGCACTCAGGTGTAGATACTCTGCAGAAGGTTGTTTAGCACAGCAGGCTCTGCCATAGAAAAATTTGACCGCAGACAGAGCAGGAACAGATATGGCCTTGCAGACAAGCTGTGATAGGACCTCCCAATGGGACTGCTAACATGGCAGGCAATATTCTAAGTTTAGCCAAGTGCCAGTAAGAAAAAGCCTAATGATGAACAAAAGATCTGTAATTTACAAAACATCACAACAAACGGACCTGAAGAAAAAGACAAAGAGCACACTGCTTATGTTGAGTGTGGATTTTCCTGCATCCACACCACCAGCGCCCGTGGCAGAAAAGAACACATTTGACATTATCCTGCTACTCTCATGAGAGCAGATCCTTTTGATGGAAGGTGGTATGTCTCTGAGCTGCTTTGATGTGTGTGAAAATACACCAACTTTTTTGTGTGTAGTAACATCACCAACTGTTATGTACAATACGAAAGAAAAGACTTTGAGGAAAATAAATGAAGTATTTCTTTTTTTGCCAGTTTTAAAGAAGCAAATGGATTTGCCAGTTTGAAATCAAATTAACAAAAAGGGAGAAATTATTTTATCAAAAAGCTTTTCATTTATTTTTAAATGATACTACTCTCATAGACTCCAATTTGGCTGATCTGGAATGTGGCCCAGAAATATACATTTAACAAATATACCAGGTGATTCTTCATCAGAATATTTTACACAGCTTCATCTCATTGGTTCTTTTTTCTTCTTCATCTTTTTTTCCCCCTAATTTTCATCTTTCTCTTCTTCTCCCTATACTTTTTTGTCTCCTTTCTGTCTTTGGCTCTATCCTTCTCCATTTTTTTTTTTTTCTGTTTTTCTCTAGGTATGGGTAGGAAGATGCTGGGGGAGGGGTGGTGACAGGGATGGGAAGGTTGGTTGGACAGTTGTGAAGAAAAGAGGAGAAAGCAAATCCTGCCAATTTCATAAGCCTCAAGCCATGTTCCAAAACAGTACAAGGTCTCTATGTATTCCCTGTGCCTCTTTAATTGTAGCACACAGATCATGCCACCTAATTTTCTAGTCATGGTTATAGATGGAGGTCATCAGAGTCAAGAGAAGATGGGCAGGGGTCTTAGATGGAGCTTGCAATTGTCCAAGTTTGTCTCCACCAACTAAAATATGCTGCATTTAAAATTCTTATGGCAAACCTGGGATTGGAGCAGCTATTGTCTTAGAATCCCACCCATGGTCTTTGTAAATATTGAAGTTCCAGCTCTCATCTCTTCCCTCTGCCCTTGACCCCAATCTCCATCTATTTATGGGCCTTTTGCTTCTGTTGTTTTCTTTCATGTACTATTTGCTGAACATGGGTGCAGCAATATGGTTTGAAAAACCCTAATTCAGGAGGCAAGGAAACCTGGATCCACACCTGGCCCTGGCATTAGTCAACCTTGTGCTCTTAGGTTATGCAACCTCTCCAGTAGCATTGTCCTCAACTGTTAAAGAGAGGGGTTATCTACAGTGTTCACTTTAGTTCTAAAATTATACAGAATCAAAAGAAGTCATATTACTCTTCTGTACTGCTTCAAGATAAACAGGGCAGATGTGAATGATAACAAGTTTTCAGCATCCAGAATAGGTGACTTTTTGTCCTTAAAAAAAATTAAAACAAGCTAGAGTCAAAATAAAGGCTGCCAAATTTCCTACTGCTTCTCTTAGACCGTAATCAAAAGTAGTCTGCATGGTAAAATATAAACTTAAGAAGAGGCTAATGTTTTAAATTGGCTTTTAAAATACTGGCTTCTTACATTTCCTTATTATTAAGAATATATTTTTATCTAGGCTGGGTGCAGTGGCCCACACCTGTAATACCAACACTTTGGGAGGCTGAGGCAGGCAGATCACTTGAGGTCAGGAATTCAAGACCAGCCTGGCAGACATGGTGAAACCCCATTTCTACTAAAAATACAAAAATTAGCTAGGTGTGATAGCGCACACCTGTAATCCCAGCTATTAGGGAGTCTGAAGCAGGAGAATTGCTTGAACCTGGTAGGTGGAGGTTGCAGTGAGCCGAGATCGCACCATTGCACTCCAGACTGGGCAACAGAGTGAGCCTTTATTTATATATATATATATATATAAATCTTGATTATCTTTTAAAGAAAGTACCAGAAATTAAACACTTTGAATGGGTTAAGTCATCAATTTATTATTACCACAACCCATATTTAGATGCCCTTTGAATAACGTGAGAAAAAAATATTTTTAATTATTTTCTTAATGCTTATAAAAAAGATTAGACTATGATATAGAATTAAGACATACAGGGCTCTTGGGACAGAAAAATTGCAGGGAGCAGTGGGGAAAAGAACTGACACTCGGCACAATCTCATCACCAGGCACTATACTAGACACTTCTAATTCATTTAACAAATAATTATTAAATACTTGCTATGCCTAACCTAAGAGCTGAGCAAGGAATGAGGAACAAGAAAGACATGGACTTTGCCCTCATTTAATCCAGTAACAATCTTTAACAATCCATTATTATTGACCTATGTTCTTTTCACAGGTTACTTTGTATTTTATTGCAACTAATGAAGTTTACAATGTTTCCTCTGGTCCAGTGTAGTGACTCTCGCCTGTAATCCCAGCACTTTGGGAGGCCGAGGTTGGTGGATCACTTGAGGTCAGGAATTTGAGATCAGCCCGGCCAACATGGTGAAATCCCGTCTCTACTAAAAGTACAAAAATTAGCCAAGTGTGGTGGCACATGCCTATAGTCGCAGCTACTTGGGAGGCTGAGGCAGGATAATTGCTTGAACCTAGGAGATGGAGGTTGCAGTGAGCCGAGATCGCGCCATTGCACTCCAGCCTGGGCGACAGAGTGAGACTGTCTCAAAACAAAAAACAAAAAACAGTGTTTCCTCTTACCCCTTGCAAGACATAAACATAACTTTCCTTTTCTATCCTATGCCTGGTATTGGTGATGAATTAAGTGCTGTTGAGTAAAGAGCTGTTCAGGATCTACAAAGCAGGTATTACTTCCTGTACTCAATTAACTAAATTAACGATATTAGGCTCTCACTTCTCCCATCTAGTCAGACAGAGAACTTCATTAGAAAATTTAACAACAGCCTGACATTTCCTTGAATTTCATAGTTCAATATTAGTTGTTGTTTTTTTTTTCTGGTCAAATACATGTAACATAAAATTTACCATCTTAACCATTTTTAAGCATATAGTTCACTATCATTAAATATGGTCACATTATTGTACAACCAATCTCTAGATTTTTTTAATCTTGCAAAACTGAAACTCTATAGTCATTCAGTAACAACTCCCCATTTTCCCCTATTCACTTTCTATGAATTTGACTACTTTGATACCTCATATAAGTGGAATTATACAGTGTTTGTCTTTTTGTATCTGGTTTATTTTACTTAGCATATTGTTTTCCAAGTTCATTCAATTTGTAGAATGTGTCAAAATTTCCTTCCTTTTTAAGGCTGATTAATATTCTACTTTCCTTTTTGGGTGTGGTGGCTCACGCCCGTAATCCCAGCACTTTGGGAGGTCTAGGCGGGCAGATCACGAGGTCAGGAGATCAAGACCATCCTGGCTAACACGGTGAAACCCCGTCTCTACTAAAAATACAAAAACAAAATTAGCCGGGCGCGGTGGCGGGCGCCTGTAGTCCCAGCTACTCGGGAGGCTGAGGCAGGAGAATGGCGTGAACCCGGGAGGCGGAGCTTGCAGTGAGCCGAGATCGCGCCACTGCACTCCAGCCTGGGCGACAGAGCGAGACTCCGTCTCAAAAAAAAAAAAAAAAAAAAAAAATCTACATTCTGTTTATCCATTCATCTGTTGGTACCTCTTGACTATGGTAAATAATGCTGCTATGAACATGGGTGTGCAAATATCTCTTTGAGATCTTGATTTCACTTCTTTTAGATATACACCAAAGTGAAATTGCTGGATCATATGACAAGACTATTTTTAATCTTTTGAGGAACTGCTAGACTGTTTTCCGTAGCAGCTGTACCGCTTCACATTCACACCAACAGTGTACAGGGTTTCAATCTCTCTACCTCTTCTCCAACATGAAATTTTGTGTGGTTATTTTATAGTGGCCACACTAACAGTGTGAGGTGATATCTCATTGTGGTTTTGTTTTGCATTTCCCTGATGATTAGTAATACTGAGCATCTTTTTGTATGCTTGGTGTCCATTTGTATATCTTTGGAGAAATGTCTATTCGAGTCATTTGCCCATTTTTAATTTTTTTTGTGGTTATTAAGTTGAATTCCATATTGTTTTTGTTTGAATATTTAATGTAACCAATAAAAAAGCAGGAAATGAATTTAGGGACCACCCATTAAAAATCATAAAGAAGAAAACCGAGGTGTAAATTGGAGATAAATTTTCTGGTGTTTTGTGGAGCTGATCCCAGTTTCCATGCCCCACTGCCTGTACATATTTTCTTTTTCTGTCTGTCAGAGCCAGGAGACAATTGTCAATGGGGACCTTTCTTTTGTAATGTATCGGATAGGCCTTCTCTGTGAAACTTCCACCTGTGTGCTGAGGAAGGTGAAACTAGGAAGTGGTGGAAAGGAACACTGGCAAATGCAAAGACTTCATGGCCCTAGGGTTATTGTTCTTAATCAGAGAAGATAAAAGTTATGACTAACCATAACACTGGTTTACCAGCCTTTTTATTATTTTTTTATTTTAAATTTCTTTTAGACGAGGTCTCACTCTGTCACCCAGGAGTGCAGTGGCATGATCACAGTTCATTGTAGCCTCAACCTCCCAAGCTCCAGCGATCCTCCCACTTTTGCCTACCAAGCAGGTGGGACTGCAGGCTCATGCCACTGCGCCTGGCTAAAATTTTTTTTTTTGTTTAGAGATGGGGTCTCTCTATGTTGCCAGGGCTGGTCTTGAACTCCTGAGCTCAAGCGATCCTCTCACCTTGGCCTCTCAAAGTGCTGGTATTACAAGCATAAGCCATTGTGCCTGGCTGGTTTACCAGATATCTTGACTCAAGTTTGAGACTCTATGCCTGGTTGAATTTATGTCAGAAATTGGGTGACCCTCCATAAAAATTAAATAGAAAGAACACTGGCTAAGCATCTTTGAACTTTTTAGAGTACTTGTCTGCTGTCATCCCTGGAATAAAGAGGCGATATTGGGGAGAGAGGAAAGTGTTACAAACATTTCTTTTCCATAGATCATGCCTCTGGGACTTTCACCTTTCTCACTTCATCCGTCCAAATATTCAGTAATGCCTACCATACTTTCTACTAAGTAAGTAGGCTTTCAACTAAGTGCTATGAGGGTTCAAAGATGAGAAAGTATCCACTCTCAGTGTATACTACCTAGCATAGGAGACAAAACACATACACAGTTAACTATGGTGCAACATAGAAAGTGATTATTATCTTAAGAGAAACCCACACACCAAAAAAATGCTATGGGGAGAGAAACTATGGAGAGATTACATCTGGTTGATGGGCTTTGGAATGTGTCAGAGAAAGCTGTAGGGAGGAAATACTACCTGGTCCTTGAAAAAGATGTGAACAGGTGGAAATGGGGCAAGAAGTTCATTCTTGGCAGAAAGAAAAACAATCCCATCAAAAAATGGGCTAAGGGCATGAATAGACAATTCTCAAAACAAGCTATACAAATGGCCAACAAACATATGAAAAAAGGCTCAACATCACTAATTATCAGGGAAATGCAAATTAAAACTACCATTCTATACCACCTTACTCCTGCGAGAATGGCCATAATTAAAAAATGAAAGAAAAAAAAATATTGGCATGGATATGGTGAAAAGGGAACACTTCTACACTGCTGGTTGGAATGTAAACTAGTACAACCACTATGGAAAACAGTGTCAAGATTCCTTAAAGAACTAAAAGTAGATCTACCATTTGATCCAGGAATCCTGCTACTGGATATCTGCCCAGAGGAAAAGTCATTATATGAAAAAGACACTTGCACATGTATGTTTATAGTAGCACAATTTGCAATTTCAGAAACACGGAACCACCCCAAATGCCCATCAATCAATGAGTGGATCAAGAAATTGTGATATATATATATATATATTCATATATATATATTCATATATATATATATGAATACTATTCAGCTGTGAAAAGGAATGAATAATGGCAACCTGGATGGGACTGGAGACCATTATTCTAAGTGAAAACTCAGGAATGGAAAACCAAACATCATCCATTCTCACTTAGAAGTGGAAGCTAAGCTATGAGGATGCAAAGGCATAAACGTGGTACAGAGGACTCTGGGGACTCTGGGGGCAGGGTGGGAGTGGGACGAGGGTTTAAGACTACACACTGGGTACAGTGTACACTGCTCAGGTAATGGGTGCACCAGAATCTCAGAAATCACCACTAAAGAATTTATCCATGAAACAAACACCACCTGTTCCCCCAAAACCTATTGAAATAAATTAAAAAAAAAAAAAAAAAAAAGAAATGTGCGAGCAAACACAAAAAGGGAGGAAGGATACGATGCATTCCAGAATCAGGAACCCAAAGGATGGAGGATGGTGAATGCAAAGATGTAATCAACAAAGCTTCCAGTCCTGGTTCTGCCTACTAATGGCTATTTAGTCAAAA
This sequence comes from Macaca thibetana thibetana, assembly GCF_024542745.1. Lineage (NCBI taxonomy): Eukaryota > Metazoa > Chordata > Mammalia > Primates > Cercopithecidae > Macaca > Macaca thibetana. The sequence goes on from NC_065589.1 coordinate 94,303,254, forward strand.
TACTTAGTTTCTCTCATTCTCAGTTTTTATTGTTGCCAATAACAGAATACCTGACAATCCCACAGTGTTATTGTGAATATGCAATAAAGTGGGTGAAAATGCTATATAAACCACAAAAAGCTATATATATTGCTATGATCTGAATGTCCTTTAAAATTCGTATGTTACATCTTCATTGCCAGTGTGATAGTATTAAAGGGTGTGGCATTTAGGGGATGATTAAGTCAGGAGGGTGGCCCCTCATGGATGGAATTAAGAACCTTACAAAAAGGCCTAAGAGAGTGGATTCGTTCCCTTCTGTTTGTTCTGCCATGCGAGGACACAGAATTTGTTCCCTCCAGAGTAGACAGCAACACAGTGGCATCTTAGAAGCAGAAAGCAGCCCTCACCAGACATGAAACCTGCCAGCACTTTGATCTTGGACTTCCCAACCTCCAGAACTGTGAGAAATAAATTTCTACTTTTTATAAATTACTAAGTCTCGGGTGTTAGCAGCATAAACCAACGAAACCAATGTGTTATAGCAGCACAAACCAATGAAGACACAAGAGGATAGAGTTCTTATTGGTAGGTTGGAGCCCAATGATGGAAGGCTTGAACATCAAGCTAAGGATTTTGAATAAGTCACCTGCATCAGACCAAGCAAGGTCCTGCACTGAGACTTCCCATTGCTTCTAGGGGAAATCCAGCTACTTATTTTACATAATGTAATATAATCTAGTATACCAGCTGTGTACACATTTGGTAAATTACACACTCATAACTCACATTAAATCAATTTGCTACAGATTCAGTTTTAAGTGCAGCCTTCAAATTTCCCTGTTTTCCATTCCTACACTCTGACAGATATGTCCTCTGGCCTGTATATGGTGGCCACTATTTCATGTTTCTTATTCTTATAACTACCACTCTTAGACCCACTCTAGGCCACTCCTCCCAGCTCCACTGATCCCTAAAGAATAAACTCAGTCCTGATCTAGGAAACAGAAGCCACTAGTCATTTCAGATTGAAATTAATTTCCTCTTCACACAGGTGAAAACAGTTAATTGATTAAAGATAAGTACATTTATACCAGACAATGTCTCAAAGAATCTTCGGTAGAAGTCTAACTTTCATTAGTTCTAAATTTCTGGTGGTTTTTATTTTATGCTAAACTTTTGGGTTGCCACTAACAATGGATTATTTGCAAAATTAAAACCATTCAAAATGAGACAAAATGAAGTCCTCGTGATGTGGTAGCCTTTTCATTCCTGTGGCCCACCCACCGCCTGCTGTCGGTTGTGGCACCATTTCTCCATGTCTACATGGTTTTGCCTGGACTACTGCTCATCTAGCGCCAGTGGTCTCCTAACTAGATACTCTTTCCCAGTCTTGCCTTCCTCCAATCCAGTTCCCACAATGATACCAGAGTACTCATTCTGAACATGTAAATCTGTTTGCGCCTTTCCTTTGCTTCTTAGCATGGCATATAGCCCTCTACAACCTCACCCCCCGCCACTGTTCCACCCATCACAACCCAAGCCCCAACATTCACATCCTTTATATCATAGCACACACCCACTGCACTCCAAGCAGATCATGCTGTTTCACAATTTCCTTCTTTTTCCATATGCTATTCCCTGGAATTTCTGATCAGTATCCTCCTATTCCACCATCAGATCTCATCTGTATTAACTGCTTCTTTGCTAAGACTCCCTGACAGTGATGCCCTCTCATCCTCCCCCAACCTTGATTATCATTGATTCAGGCCTACTCTCAGCACTTCATGCAAAATTAACTCTGTGGGAGCATTATTCATATTATGTTATCATTGTTTGTTTGCTTATCTGTCTCCTCACTAGATCCTGAGTCTTTTATTTTGCCAAGCCCTGATGTCTAGGACAGTCGAGCCCAATAAATACTTGTTAAATGAAGAAATAGAGTAGCTATAGGTCCTGACTTTAGCAAGTACTCCACAAGTTTTAACTCTCTTTCTCCTATCCCCTATTCCATTTATTTCCTAAGAACCCTAATTTCCATTTCAGCTCAACTCATATGGGGACCCCATCCACAAATGTCTACTTTTAGGGAGTCACTTTACCAATTGAGTGGAAGAGGTCATTTTCTGTTTTCAAGCAACATTCATCTAGAGTAAATGAAAAATCCTCACATTCAGCAACTATATTTCACTCTCTTGCATGAGTCAAGCTTTCAATTATACATACATTTTGAAGAGAAATGGGTTTGCTATATTCATTCCTACCCTTGCCTTTTAAAACAGGATTTTATCCAACGTAAGTAATGACAGAAAAGAAAAATAGAGATGATATCCCAACCAATTTAAACCAGAAATTTAGTCGAATATTTGATGGCCTTTCTGTGCCAGGCTAGGTGTGAGGCTAGATCTTTGCACATGTTCTTCTGTTCTTCTCTTTGGCTGGAATCATTTACCTGGCTGAGGTTTCTCAACCTTGGTGCAGTTGAAATATGTGGCCACATAATGCTTTGTCATTGGGGGGAATCTCCAGTGTTTCTTACAACGTTAACAGAATCCCTTGCCTCTACCCACTAGATGCCAATAGCATCCCCAAGTTGTGACAACCATAAACATCTCCAGACATTGTCAAATGTACCCTGAGGGACAAAAATCACAACTGGCTGAGAATCACTGACCTAGCTGATTCTTGCTCATCTTTCATATTTTAACTAATATGTCATCACCTGCTGGCAGCCTTCCTTGACCCCTCAGAATAAATCTAATGTCTCATTATGTGTGTGTGTGTGTGTGTGTGTGTGTGTTTGTTTTTTGTTTTTATTTGTTTTTGTTTTGTTTTGTTTTAGACAGAATCTCTCTCACCCAGGCTGGAGTACAGTGGTGTGATTTTGACTCACTGCAACCTCCTCCTGCTGGGCTCAAGCGATCCTTCCACCTCAGCATTCCAGGTAGCTGGGATGACAGGTACATGCCATCAACCATGGCTATTTTGTTTGTTTGTTTTTTGTTTTGTAGTAATGGACTCTCACCGCATTACACAGACTGGTCTTGAACTCTTGAGCTCAAGCAATCCGCCTGAACTCTTGAGCTCAAGCAATCCACCAACCTCAGCCCCCGAAAAGCGCTGGGATCTCATGAATGTTTTTATAACATCATATAACATTTCCTCATAGCATGTATCAAGGTTTGCAATTATGCAGTTATTAACATGCTTACTGTTTTTCTCCTAAGCTGTAAGCTCCATGAAAGTAGAAACTGGCTCTGTTTTGCTCACTATTGTATGCTTTGTCCCTAGCAGAGTATCTGGCTTATATTAGGTACCCCATCAACAAGTGGTATAATCTCTTCCCTCAGTAGCAAAACTTTAAAACATTCAGAGAAAACATAGGTGTGAGCCACGGGCCAGAAGTATCTAGAAGCAATACCATTTGAAAGGGATGGGTGCTTTTGATAATATTCTTTCTATGTAATTGGGAGAGAGTGGAGAGCAGCTATGAACCTAATGTGGGAGGAAAGTCTCTGAGAGACACTATAGGGGAACGAAGAGACAGACAGAGGTAGATGTTTGCATCTGCAAGAATTGTGCCATGGAGGCTACCACCCACAAGGAGCTGAGGCTCATGTAATGCCTAGACTACAGGAAGGACTTTCCAATACCACGTTTAGATGGCAGGACTCTACCTGCATGGAAAAATGACAGCTGTGGCCCTTAAGGGAACCCAGCACAAGCTAGGGGAGCATGTGTGGGATCTACTCCTGGCTTTTGATACATTCTGTATCCGTGGCTAAATTTGAAACAAAATCAACAATTTATCTTTCCTTTAATGAATGAATAACAGATGATTTTCCTTTATGAAGATGTAAACAAGACAGGAACTAAAGTATTTCCACTTATCTATCTGCTGTCAAGACCTTCTAAATCAAGGGTCTTAAATTGTTCACATTTTCTTGCTCTAATTTTTTGTTTGTTTGTTTTGATTTGTTTATTTATTTCAGGGCTGGGTCTGGGCAGGAAAAAGATAGGCTTGATATGGTTTTGTTTAGGGAGTGTGTTGAGAAACCTCAAGGATTGTGCCATATCGAGGGTCTGGTAACAGTGAGGCCAACACTAGGCCTGGCAGGGTGTGGTGGGAGAGGGAGAGAGTGAGAGGGAGAGAGAGAGACAGGGAGAGAGAGAGAGGGAAAGAGAGGGGAGAGAGGGAGGGGAGAGAGAGAGAGAGGGAAAAAGAGAGGGAAAGAGGGAGGGAGAGAGAGAGAGAGGGAAAGAGAGGGAGAGAGGGAGGGAGAGAGAGAGAGAGGGAAAGAGAGGGAGAGAGGGAGGGAGAGAGAGAGAGAAAGAGAGGGAGAGAGGGAGGGAGAGAAAGAGAGAGAGAGAGGGAGGGACAGAGAGGGGGGAGAGAGAGAGAGAGAACTATATAGATAAAGGGAGCCGCCTACAATGAGCTGTGGCCTTCAGAAGAGGGATGCAGTGAACAGGCAGTCAGACAGCACAGAAAATAAATCAACGCCCAACTTCTTCACTGTCCCCGGCCCCCATATCTGCTGTTTCTCCTCATTGGTAGCAATTGAATCCTGAAGCAGGCAAAATTGCCTGCTGATTCAGTCCACAAAGATGAGTCCCTTGGGGGCCCAAGGAAAGGAGAAGGATGGAAACAGAGAGGGGAGGGTGGCAGAAAATATGCAGCCCAGTGCCTCACTGTGTACCACTTCCAGACGGTGGACCATAACCTTATTTCAGGCTTGACACCAACAATTTGTAAAATAGCATTGAATTTGGGACATAGAGTTTTTACTGGGAGATGGTATGTATGTTAAAAGTAGATACGACAAAAAGAAATCCTACATGTCTGTCCCAGAGAGTTGATAATTTAGCCATTGTATTGGCTCAGACTAAACACTACGCTAGCACCCACCTCCAAGCCCCCTGTGACACTCTTGAGCATGGCTGCAGGAAAGAGACTGAGGGAACAAAAGTTAACTATACCACCACCTCTCTCCTTTCGGGGTATGATAGGATCACACAATACCATCATAAATCTTCTCTTTCATTTTGCTATGAAGGAAGTAGAAGAGGCAGAAGTAAAGAAAAGCCGCGGCCTGAGATATGAGTGAAAGTTTGAGCTTTGCTTTTTTTTTTTTTTTTTTTTTTTTGCAGGGAGGGAGTGAGTAGAGTAAGAGAAGCAGTTGCTGTTAGGATGAGAGGGACCTCGGGGCAGCAGATGAGTAAAAAGGAATGTTAGGTTGTTTGACCGTGTTCATTCAATATTACATTCTTTTCCCTTTGGAATTTTCTAAAACACCTAAGAAAAGATTTAAATTGCATCCCAGTTTTTTATTTGAAGAAGAAACTGGATAGAGACCCCAAGTTATCCCAGCCTTAATTTAGGCTACAGAAGCAAAGAACAGATGGCCATCTGGACAGAGAGCCTTTTCTAGGAGGAAAGTACAAAAAGCATGGGAACTCAGAGATGCCAGCCTCAATGTAGGGCTAGGTGAACTTTTACCCTCATTCCCATTTTCCAGGAAGAGAAAACACTTTCGTCAAGTGCAATATGAAGGGTTTATGGGTGAAGAAGTACAGCTCAGCTCAACATACTAATAGACTCAAATATTTAAGGAATGGGTTGGCAGCCACACTTACAAATAGACTCCCTTTCAAGATAACAAAGACTACTAGGGATGACTGTACTTGCTGTCTGAGATCAAGCCTTGGCTTCTGCCTGTCCCATCATCTCTTGAGTCCTGATCTGGGCCTGTTGCCCATGCTCCCATCTGTCCTGCTCACTGCTTGGCACTCTTTCCCATTCATAACCTCAGCCTCCACGTGTTTGTGCCTTTGATAAGCCCCTTCTGCAAACTCTAGCCCTAGCATGGGTGTGAATTGCAAGTTGTGATAACTGTTTTTCTCAACAATATATTTCTTCCAATCTTGTTCAAAATTCTTGACACTATCTTGGCTCTACATATATACTATTCCTATATCATTACCAGAAGCAACTGGGGTCTGATGCTAAACCAAGTTAAGAGAACATCAGCCTGGCCAAGGCCAACTATCTCAAATTGCTGCAAATCAATATTGTATAACTGATATTTATTAGATTTTTTTCCTATAAGCGCAGCACTTTGCATGAATTATCTCATGCAATCAGGAAGAAATACCTATATGTAAGAGAAAACTACCTTTCCTGTTTTATAGATGAAAATACCAAGAACGACAAGGGTTGAGTGACTTTCATAAGGTCAGGTAGCCTGCTGGCAGAGCTGGGGTTGGAACCCAGGCATTCAGACTTCCGAGCCTGTAATTCAACCACTATGCTATATGTGCCCAAAATGTGTCTCACCCTCCAGAAAGGAGATGACCCAGGACCTTCATATAAGCCATGCCTTCTGGTCCGGAGCACCTTCCCTCATGCTGTACATGGTGGGCTCCTTCTCGCCCTTCAAGTCTGCTTCCATATGTCCTACTCATAGAGGCCTAGACTGTCTCTCCTGTTTGTATACATCCTGTTCTTCTCCTTCATTGCATTTATCTCAATACATATTCCTTTGCATGTTTACTGTCTAATGTCTTGTCTTGCTCTGAAAGTGATGGGACTAGGTATGTTTTGCTCAGCACCATATTCCAACACTCATCTCAGCAACTGACCCATAGTAGACATCACACCTTTCAAATAGAGGAATAAATGAATAGACTCCCTTCTGGTATTCTCATCTTAGAACCTTCCAAAGTTCCATATACTACCTAAATTATTTAGTCTGTGGCAAATGCTTTTCACTGTTTGCTTACTGCTGAGAAGTAAGTACCCTCTTTTCCTCTGAGGGTAGGTTTTACTTATTTATAGATAAAAGTATTTTGAGGTCCAATTTGCAATGAGCAAGTTTGTCACAATCAGATAACCTAATGTCAGTTCAAAATGCCTTGTGATTATAAAGTGATAAGATGGTGTGTGTGTGGCCTACAGAAGAGGGGTGCTGATGGCTGCCTAATGTCAGCAGTCCTAAGCAGTGTACAGTCTACAGGGTGCAACTCAATTGGTTGCATAAGTTCTAGCACATCTGTTTAAAATAACTTTATTGCTTTCTAATTAGGGTTTCCATGTGCCTGTTTAGCCTAGAGTCCCCAAACCTTTTGAACTTAGGATCTCTTTATAATTTTAAAAATTATTGAGGGCTGGGCACAGTGACTCATGCCTGTAATCCCAGCACTTTGGGAGGCTGAGGTCAGGAGTTCAAGACCAGCCTGGCCAACATTTGAAATCCCGTCTCTACTAAAAATACAAAAATTAGCTGGGCATGGTGGTGGGTGCCTGTAGTCCCAGCTACTCGGGAGGATGAGGCAGGAGAATCACTTGAACCTGGGAGGCGGAGGTTGCAGTGAGCCAAGACTGTGCCACTGCACTCTAGCCTGGGCAACAGAGCAAGAGTCTGTCTCCAAAAAAAAAAAATTATTGATGACCCTCAAAGAGTTTGTAATAAGAATTATATCTATTGATATTTACTATACTGAAAGTTAAAAATGAGAATCTTAAAACATTTATTGTTTTGGTTGAAGTATATATATTATACATATATACATATAGCATACATATGTGTATATACTTGCTACATGTATATACACACATGTATGTATATATACCCACATACAGCATATACATATAGTATTGGTATGTGTGGGTGGAAAAAGAAGAAGTATTTTTTAATAGCCCTTTTAGATAATTGTGGATATTCTGATACTATACCAAAATTCAACAATTGGTAGTTCTTAAAGGCTAGTTCAATATAAAATAGGGAACCCTATCAAGAAAATTTTTGTACTGTTACATTAAAGTTCATTCCTCTATCTTGCACTTTGAATGGACTTAGGAGTAATTTTGTAATGTCACGTATTTGGTCACTTGGAAAATACTGTTGACTGAGTTAGGCACATCGTCTAGTATCATGTGACCAGACAATGCCCCTGTAAAACAGTATAAGACTGAGACTGGAAAATGGTTTCAGAACTAGAGAGGAAAAATAATGTGGGAGAGGAGAGACTCAGTTATAGACAAGATAAGCAATTTTTGTTACAATGTATCTGATATGGTTTGGCAATTTTTGTTACAATGTACTTATATGGTTTGGGTGTCCCCACCCAAATCTCATCTTGAATTGTAGTTCCCATAATCTCCATGTGTCCTGGGAGGGACACGGTGGGAGGTAATTGAATCATGGGGGTGGTTCCCCCATGCTATTCTCATGATAGTAAGTTTTCACGAGATCTCATGGTTTTATAAGTGGCTTCCTCCTTCCTTTAGCTGTCACTCTTCTCTCTCCTGCCACCATGTGAAGAAGGACTTGTTTGCTTCCCCTTCTACTATGATTGTAAGTTTCCTGAGGCCTCCCCAGCCATGCTGAACTGTGAGTCAATTAAATCTCTTTTCTTTATAAATTACCCAGTCTCAGGTATGTCTTTATTAGCAGCATGAGAATGATGAGGTTTATTAGCAGATGATGTCTTTATTAGCAGATGAGAATGATAAACTCTGCCTTAGTTTGCCTATGATATGCTTCTGTAACAATCTTCATGGTCAGTATGTCTTGCTGCCTTCTACAAATTCCTGTTGCTCAGAATATACAGAAATATGAGTTTGGTTTTTAGGGGAAAAAGGAGGAGGAGGAGGGAGGAATTCAGGGAGGAGATGTCTTACAGGCCAGAATTTGCCTTTTGGCAGAAATTTGGCTACTCCTCACCAGTCCGATTTAAGCTCTTACTTCTGGCTAATTACACTACATCTCTCTCTCTCTGGGGTACTGATGATAGCATTCCATGGCTATTAATAAATGCCTCATGACATTTGGGAGAGGACTACTTTGTGAGTGAGGACAGCTTTATTAATTTGGGGGGCAAGACTTTATGTTTAAAATGAAAAGCACCTTTAAAGAATGTTGCAGTCATAGAGTTGTTCTCAGGGTGGAGCACAGTTCTCTATAAGCATATTGTGTTCACAGTCAAGAGCGGTGAATAGAGGAGTAAGCCCATCTTTCAATGTGTAATGTTGAACAAACCAGGATGTTGCGTTTTCACGGCTGGCACTAGGCTTGGGGAGCCTGGCTGAGGGGGCCATGGAGGTAGAATCTGGATGAAATGGGAGACAGGATAACAGGCTATATTAATTATCACATCCATGCACCTTGGCTGTTGTCAGGGAAAACAACATTTTCTGGGTTTCTTTGGCATCTTCTCTGACTCTAAATGGTTCAGGCAGAGTTCTGCTGGGCAGAACTTACTCCACCCTGAGAATTTTAGGTATCCACCAAAAACTCACAGTAGCACCAGGCCAGTGAGCCTGAAACACTGACAAATGTCACTGACTGGCAGGCCTTACTCTGAGACTGTGAAGGCAGATCATTGGGGGTGACATGGTGATGGAATTTCAGAAATGGGTCAGCAGCTACCTCACGTTCCTGCACTATGATGGATGATATGGACACTGCTGGAAGCCCTGTCTGGTGAGTTGGAATCAACAGAATGTTACTAATTTGCTGTGTCAATGGCCAAGAGAGAAAAGATTATGAAACAGGAGAAAGGGAAAGAGAACCAGAATGTTTTTCTTCTCATGAGGAGAGGCTCATTGAAGAAAGCTCAACCTAAGCCAAGGCTGTTCATTATAACAAAAAGAATGGTGCCTTGTATTTTACAAAGCACTTTACCATTACAGAGCATTTTCACATTTTATATTACCATAGTTACAACTCACTACAACCAAATGAGGAAGGCAAACGGAAGAGTGAGTCTCACAGCTTGAAGGAATGCTGGGAAATATTTTTTCTTTTTGAGACAGACTCTTGCTCTGTCGCCAGACTGGAGTGCAATGGCATGATCTCGGCTCACTGCAACCTCTGCCTCCCGGGTTCAAGCAATTCTCCTGCCTCAGCCTCCCGAGTAGCTGGGACTACAGATGCCCACCACCACGCCCAGCTAATTTTTGTATTTTTAGTAGAGACGGGGTTTCACCGTGTTGGCCAGGATGATCTTGATCTCTTGACCTCGTGATCCGCCTGCCTTGGCCTTCCAAAGTGCTGGGATTATAGGCGTGAGCCACCCGGACCAGCCGGGAAATCGTTTTAAAATAAGGAAATATACAAGTTGTAAAAGCTGCCCATATATTGAAGCCACAAGGCTTTTCCTTGGTGTAAAGCTAAAGATAGCAATGAATGCCAATATGAATGCTTTTTTGGAAATTTTCTTTTTGATGTCACGAAAAACAAGAAGGATCTAACCTTTCCTTCAAATGTAGAACATTCACCATGTGAACAGAAGGTATTCTGTTTTGGATATTTCTGATGAGATCTTTACATTTTTCTTTTCTTTTTTCTTCAAAACAAGAAAAAAGCCTTCTAGTGACTTTCAGTTTGCTTTTGTCTTTATTACTCCAAGGCCATTAATAGTTGACAGTACACACCATTCTAGTAATAAGTATTTGTTTGGTACTTGGGTAAAATTGCTAGCATCTGGGGCTGTCTCAGCCTTGAGCTGCCACTGGCTTCCTCTATACCTAGAGTCAATAGAACTGGGTTGTAATCTGCAACGACTAGCAAAAGATTCAACTTCTTTGAGCCCAGGTTTCCTATCTGTAAAATGTGATAGTACCTACTTCATAAGTGTTATAAGAGCTAGAATAAAGGAGACATCACACAGACAAAAGTATACAGAACAAGTGCACGGCATGTTAGTATCGAGTAGACTCCCTCAATGCTGTGCTGGAGTTGATTAGTATGAGCGCACAAGAGCTGATTATTATATTTCCAGGAATTCTGCTAGCCAACTGCTAAACCATTGGCAGCTTGAAACTGACTGTGGTGGGAGGATTTACACCACAAAAATCAACAGCCACAAATCAGGGTTCGTCCCCAGCTAGCGGCTAAAGATTTACAAGCACACTACCACTGCTCATGATAATATATGTTTTGCTCTTAGTTTTCAATTTCCTATTTGGTATTGTTCTAAAAATATGATGAACTAAATATTTTGGGGATATACATGTCTTTAAAAATATAAGGAATGTTCTTTTGCTGGGGCAGAGCCTCTATTGAGTTAAAGCATCAGTGAAAAAAATTATGGGATTGGATTCCAGGTATCAGCAAGCTTGGTGGTTATTGGAGACATTTTTGGCTGCCTACTTAACAACCATTCCTCATTCCCCCCAACCCACCTTTACCCCTTTTCCCTCATGAAAGAACTAGATCCCTTGATTTCAGGGAAGGTAAGACCCAACCCTAATTTCCAGCCCCAGGGATGGATAGTGATTGCTCTAGTCAGTCACAGGAATGTGAGTATCCTCCACCAGTGACGGGTCTAGCAATGGACATATGAGTGAGTTCTGGCTCATTCTCAAATAAAAGAAACAGACTCCTACTAGAAGAAAGCTCTTGAGCCCTTTTCTGTCTATTCACTTTGGTTTGAGGATATGATGCCATGTGACCATTAGGCAACAGGCAGGCAGGGAGGAAAAAAACCCAACTCCCTGAGGACATCTGAGCAGAATAGTAGAGAGTGTCTATTTCTGTGACATCACTGAGCCACTGATTGAACTCTGGACTTGCCTGTCTTTAATAATAATGGTTTAAAATGCAATTATATCTCTGTGATTTGTATTCAAAAGCATTCCTATCTAATATAGGGAGGGCAATATATTGCAAATGTAGCTGTCTTTTCAAAGTTTCCCAGATTATAATTTGTAGTTGACGGAAAAAAACCCATCTTTTAGGGTTCTTTTTCAAATAAGCCTACTTATAAAGCCCATCCTAGCTCTAATCTCAAAGACCACAGAGATCCGAGATTGGGGGCCATATTGTGGGGAAGAGAAGACAGGCAAAGAATGGGGACTTCCCTCTGGATTTGTGTGGATTTGTTCAGCTATTATAATTGAGTCAAGCAGGGATGGACATTACTGAAGTTCTGAAAGAGATTTGTCCACTGACATCTTGAGATCCCACTTTTAGGATATTTCTCTAGGTATAATATCGTTAGGATCTTTTTAGGATTACTCTTAGGATCATTTTGTCCTGAGTTATTTTGAAAGCTTGCCAAAAATGTTATCTGGGGAATTCACTCAGAGCTGGCAGAACAACAAAAGAAGTTTTGGTGGAGATGGTGGTGGGACACTGCAAAAGCTACACCTATTACCGTTTCAAAGAGAGAAACGAAATTTGAAAAGAATACGCCATCATACCTGTGAGAAAATGGGCACCTGAAGAGGATGAGGATTTTCTAGCAGAGGAAATAGTAAACTAGCATGTGGAATACTGGCCAGGTATCAGAATCTGCCTCTGATCCCCTAAAAGACAGGATTCTTGAAACCAAGCCAGTGCCATGCTAGCAACAACAGAGCATGAGGAGGATATTTTGAAGAAGCAGCAGGCTAGGTAGGTCTTGTTTCTGGAGGCAGATGTAGAGAAATCTGTACATGTCTGGATGGTTTCTGAGTGCCCTCACCCCAGGGGCTTTTGCAGACTTGCTATAGGAGCAGCAGGCACAGGAAACAGGAAATGGGATTCAGGAGGGTGTGAAAATAGCCCTATGTTCTTCATCTTCCCACTGCCCCAGTTCCTGGCTCATCTCTTCTCTGTGTAGCCTGTGATCGTGTCTGTTGGTAACTCCTTCCCATACCCCAAAGCCTATAAGCTTCAGAGAGCTCAGCTGCCAGGCTAGTGCCCAAAAGGGACAATAACGATAGTGAGAAGCTACATTCAGGGCCCTTAGCACTGGGAAATGGCAGAGAATGGTAGGAAGTCTATGAATGACTTCCAAGGCTGTTTAGAGCTTATGAAGTCCTCCTTTCTCCTTTTGCTGAAAACTGCCATGGAAGTGAAAGGAACCTCTGTCTGGTTTATTTCAAAGGGAGGTTTGTAAAAGGAAAAAAAAAAAAAATACTCAACATTATCCAAGTAGCCTCTTACTGCCTCTTAGCTAATTTTTAGAGCTAAATATCTTGACTGCTTTAAAACATTTCTTTTTCATATTACACAAAAGAACTGAGGATGGGGTCTGACAATTAGATGCATGTTCCATTTATACATTCTGTTTCTTGCTAGGGAGGTAGCCACTGTATGAGCCTTTTCAGAAACTATTATTAGGGAAAAACCACTCACTGGTAAGAGTTCATCAGAATAAAATCAACTTAGGAGGACAGTTACTGCAAAGTATTCTGTTATTTGGGATCAATGAACTCCAAATCCCTTGAAGCTGTTGCAGACCCACAAAATAAGTCTGTTCACCTGTTCACTTGCTAGCGAGAAAAGTAAACAAGAATGTGCCAGGGGCACTTTTGAGGCATGGCCTGTATTTGGGGGGTATGAGTGGAATTCCAGAAGTTATGTGTAAATGAATAAGCATAACACCACTTCACTTCCCTCACATGCAGGAAGCAGGCACAAAAAAAAAAAAACGAGTGTCTGTCTGTGTGTGTGTGTGTTTAAGCAATAATCCCACTACAATTACATCATTCAAAACAACACTATAAATAGTGTCAGTGACAGAGACACATTCAAGTTATCTCAAAAAATGTGTGCTGAGAGCAGTGCTTCTCCTACTCCTGCTGTTGGTGATTTAAAACATTTAGGAACCCAGGAAAACCACATATCCTAGCCACAGGAAGAACAGGAACTGGAGTAGAGTCAGGTAAAAGGGAGAAGAGGAATTTGTCCAACTCCGCACAGGTGGGTTGCCATCCATGTGACAACCAGCTACGCTTGGCGGGCCTGAGCTTCCACCTCATTATCTTTGCTTTCTCATAGTTTTTGCTTCCTCATCTTACTCAGAGTTTCTGTTTCCCTTTAGCTTCTCTAGCCATGTGTTGATCCACTGTGCATTACAATTTCTCTCAATATACCCTTTCAGCCCCAGAACTTGCTTCTCCTTGCCTCATTCACCGAGTGTCTTAATCCATTTGCATTGCTATAAAGGAATACCTGAGTCTGGGTCGTTTATAAAAAACAGAAGTTTATTTGGCTCATGGATCTGCAGACTGTACAAGAAGCACAGGGCCAGCATCTGCTTCTGGTGAGGACTTCAGACTGTTCCATGGTGGAAGGCAAAGGGGAGCCGGTGTGTCATGTGGCAAGAGAAAAGGAGCAAGAGAGAGGTGCAGAAGGTACCAGGCTCCTTTTAACAATCAGTGCCGGCAGGAATCAAGAGCAAGAATTTACTCATTACCAAGCCATTCATAAGGGTTCAGCCCCCATGAACCAAACACTTCCCATCAGGACCCACCTCTAATATTGGGGATCAAATTTCACCATGGGACTTGGCAGAACCAAACAAACAATCTCCAACCATAGCACCAAGTATCTTCTCATCCTTTTTTTTGGTAGAGAATTTGATGGTCCTGTTTATCTTTTTCTAAACTGCTGGCCATCCTGAGGATTGATTGCCTTTGGATACAGCCAGTTGTAAACTAGGAATAAGGTCATGTGGTTCAAAGCATGACAGTCGTTTTTGTTTGTTTGTTTGTTTTTAACAACCAATCTCTTTCTGTAGCTCAGGCTGGAGTGCAGTAGCAAGCTCATAGCTCACTGTAAGCTCCAACTTCTGGGCTCAAGTGATAGTCTCTCTTAAACCTCCCTAGTAGCTGGAATGACAGGTGTACACCACCACACATGGCTAATTTTTAAAAACATTTTTCAGTAGAGATAGGGTCTCAGTATGTTGCCCAGGTTGGTCTTGAACTCCTGGCCTCAAGATATCTTGCCTTGGCCTCCAAAAGTGCTGGGATTGCAGGTGTGACCCACCATGCCCAACCCATGGCAGTCTTGGGCGGTCTCCTACTTAGAGTCAATGAAGGGGGCAGTTCCTATTAATAATGGTAGGCACCATGGTTGACATGTCTAATGTACATGTGTGAGTATGTAGTTAAAATATCCTCTTGGCCAGGTGCAGTGGCTCACGCCTGTAGTCTCAGCACCTTGGGAGGCCAGGGCAGGCAGATCACCTGAGGTCAGGAGTTGGTCGCCTGGCCAACTTGGTGAAACCCCACCTCTTCTAAAAATCCCAAAACTAGCTGAGCATGGTGGTAGGTGCCTGTAATCCAAGGTACTTGGGAGGCTGATGTAGGAGAATTGCTTGAATCTGGGAGGCGGAGGTTGTAGTAAGCCAAGGTCACACCACTGCACTCCAGGCTGGGCAACAGAGAAAGACTCCATCTCAAAAAAAATAAAATTCCTGAGGTGGCGCTGAGATGGCCGAATAGGAACAGCTCCAGCCTCCAGCTCCCAGCGTTAGTGACACAGAAGATGGGTGACTTCTCCATTTCCAACTGAGGTACCAGGTTCATCTCACTGGGACGTCTTGGACAGTGGGTGCAGGACAGTGGGTGCAGCCCAATGAGCGAGAGCTGAAGCAGGGTGAGGCATCGCCTCACCCAGGAAGTACAAGGGGGAAGGGAATTCCCTTTCCTAGCCAAGGGAAACCGTGACACACAACACCTGGAAAATCAGGTCACTGCCACCCTAATACTGCACTTTACCAAGGGTCTTAGCAAATGGCACACCAGGAGATTATATGCCATACCTGGCTCAGAGGGTCCCATCCCCACGGAGCCTTGCTCATTGCTAGCACAGCAGTCTGAGATCTAACTGCAAGGTGGCAGCAAGGCTGGGGGAGGGGCGCCTGCCATTGCTGAGGGTTAAGTAGGTAAACAAAGTGGCTGGGAAGCTTGAACTGGGTGGAGCTCATCACAGCTCAAGGAGGCCTGCCTGCCTCTGTAGACTCCACCTCTGGGGACAGGGCATAGACAAACAAAAGGCAGCAGAAACCTCTGCAGATGTAAATGTCCCTGTCTGACAGCTTTGAAGAGACTAGTGGTTCTCCCAGCATGGAGTTTGAGATCTGAGAACGGTCAGACTGCCTGCTCCAGTGGGTCCCTGACCCCCAAGTAGCCTAATTGGGAGACATCCTCCACTAGGAGCAGACTGACACCTCACACCTCACATGGCCGGGTACACCTCTGAGATGAAGCTTCCAGAGGAATAATCAGACAGCAACATTTGCTGCTTAGCAATATTCACTCTTCTGCAGCCTCTGCTGCTGATACCCAGGCAAGTAGGGTCTAGAGTAGACTCGAGCAAACTCCAACAGACCTGCACCTGAGGGTCCTGACTGTTAGAAGGAAAACTAACAAACAGAAAGGACATCCACACCAAAACCCCATCTGTATGTCACCATCATCAAAGACCAAAGGTAGATAAAACCACAAAGATGGGGAAAAAGCAGTGCAGAAAAGCTGAAAATTCTAAAAATCAGAGCACCTCTCCCCATCCAAAGAAACATAGCTCCTCACCAGCAATGGAACAAAGCTGGATGGAGAATGACTTTGATGAGTTCAGAGAAGGTTTCAGACGATCAAACTTCTCCAAGCTAAAGGAGGAACTACGAACCAAGTGCAAAGAAACTAAAAACCTTAAAAAAAGATTTGACAAATGGCTAACTAGAATAACCAATGTAGAGAAGTCCTTAAACGACCTGATAGAGATGAAAACCATGACATGAGAACTATGTGACAAATGCACAAGCTTCAGTAACTGATTTGATCAACTGGAAGAAAGGGTATCCGTGACTGAAGATCAAACAAATGAAATGAAGCAAGAAGAGAAGTTTAGAGAAAAAAGAGTAAAAAGAAATGAACAAAACCTCCAAGAAATATGGGACTATGTGAAAAGATCAAATCTACATCTGATTGGTGTACCTGAAAGTGATGGGGAGAATGGAACCAAGTTGGAAAACATTCTTCGGGATATTACCCAGGAGAACTTCCCCAACCTAGCAAGGCAGGACAACATTCAAATTCGGGAAATACAGAGAATGCCACAAAGATACTCCTCGAGAAGAGCAACTCCAAGACACATAATTGTCAGATTCACCAAAGTTGAAATGAAGGAAAAAATGTTAAGGGCAGCCAGAGAGAAAGGTCGGATTACCTACAAAGGGAAGCCCATCAGACTAAGAGCGGATCTCTCGGCAGAAACTCTACAAGCCAGAGTGGGGGCCAATATTCCACATTCTTAAAGAAAAGAATTTTCAGCCCAGAATTTCATATCCAGCCAAACAAAGTTTCATAAGTGAAGGAGAAATAAAATCCTTTACAGACAAGCAAATACTGAGAGATTTTGTCACCACCAGGCCTGCCCTACAAGAGCTCCTGAAGGAAGCACTAAACATGGAAAGGAACAACTGGTACAAGCCATTGCAAAAACATGCAAAAATGTAAAGACCATCGATGCTAGGAAGAAACTGCATCAACTAATGGGCAAAGTAAACCACTAACATCATAATGACAGGATCAAATTCACACATAACAATATTAACCTTAAATGTAAATGGGCTAAATGCTCCAATTAAAAGACACAGACTGTGGCAAATTGGATAAAGAGTCAAGACACATCAGATTGCTATATTCAGGAGACCCGTCTCACGGGCAGAGACACACATAGGCTCAAAATAAAGGGATGGAGGAAGATCTACCAAGCAAATGGAAAACAAAAAAAGGCAGGGGTTGCAATCCTAGTCTCTGATAAAACAGACTTTAAACCAACAAAGAGCAAAAGAGACAAAGAAGGTCATTACATAATAGTAAAGGGATCAATTCAACAAGAAGAGCTAACTACCCTAAATATATATGCACCCAATACAGGACACTCAGATTCATAAAGCAAGTCCTTAGAGACCTACAAAGAGACTTAGACTCCCACACGATAATAATGGGAGACTTTAACACCCCACTGTCAACATTAGACAGATCAATGAGACAGAAAGTTAACAAGGTATCCAGGAATTGAATTGAACTCTGCACCAAGCAGACCTAATAGACATCTACAGAACTCTCCACCCCAAATCAACAGAATATACATTCTTCTCAGCACCACATCACACTTATTCCAAAATTGACCACAGAGTTGGAATTAAAGCACTCCTCAGAACTGTAAAAGAACAGAAATTATAACAAACTGTCTCTCAGACCACAGTGCAATCAAACTAGAACTCAGGACTAAGAAACTCAATCAAAACCCCTCAACTACATGGAAACTGAACAACCTGCTCTTGAATGATTACTGGGTACATAATGAAATGAAGGCAGAGATAAAGATGTTCTTTAAACCAATGAGAACAAAGATACAACATACCAGAATCTCTGCAACACATTTAAAGCAGTATGTAGAGGGAAATTCCCAGCACTAAATACTCACAAGGGAAAGCTGGAAAGATCTAAAATTGACAGCCTAACATCACAATTAAAAGAACTAGAGAAGCAAGAGCAAACACATTCAAAAGCTAGCAGAAGGCAAGAAATAACTAAGATCAGAGCAGAACTGAAGGAGATAGAGACACAAAAAACCCTTCAAAAAATCATGAATCCAGGAGCTGGTTTTTTGAAAAGATCAACAAAATTGATAGGCTACTAGCAAGACTAATAAAGAAGAAAAGAGAGAAGAATCAAATAGACGCAATAAAAAATGATAAAGGGGATATCACCACCGACCCCACAGAAGTACAAACTACCATCAGAGAATACTATAAACACTTCTACGCAAATAAACTAGAAAATCTAGAAGAAATGGATAAATTCCTGGACACATACACTCTCCTAAGACTAAACCAGGAAGAAGTTGAATCCCTGAAGAGACCAATAACAGGCTCTGAAATTGAGGCAATAATTAATAGCCTACCAACCAAAAAATGTCCAGGATCAGACGGTTTCACAGCCAAATTCTACCAGAGGTACAAGGAGGAGCTGGTACCATTCCTTCTGAAATTATTTCAATCAATAGAAAAAGAGGGAATCCTCCCTAACTCATTTTATGAGGCTAGCATCATCCTGATACCAAAGCTTGGCAGAGACACAACAAAAAAAGAGAATTTTAGACCAATATCCCTGATGAATATTGATGCAAAAATCTTCAATAAAATACTGGCAAACTGAATCCAGCAGCACATCAAAAAGCTTATCCACCATGATCAAGTGAGCTTCATCCCTGGGATGCAAGGCTGGTTCAACATATGCAAATCAATAAACGTAATCCAGCATATAAACAGAACCAAAGACAAAAACCACATGATATCTTGATAGATGCAGAAAAGGCCTTTGACAAAATTCAACAGCTCTTTATGCTAAAAATTCTCAATAAATCTGGTATTGATGGAACGTATCTCAAAGTAATAAGAGCTATTTATGACAAACCCACAGTCAATATCATACTGAATGGGCAAAAACTGGAAGCATTCCCCTTGAAAACTGGCACAAAACAAGGATGCCCTCTCTCACCACTCCTATTCAACATAGTGTTGGAAGTTCTGGCTAGGGCAATCAGGCAAGAGAAAGCAATAAAGGATATTCAATTAGGAAAATAGGAAGTCAAAATGTCCCTGTTTGCAGATGACATGATTGTATATTTAGAAAATCCCATTGTCTCAGCCCAAAATCTCCTTAAGCTGATAAGCAACTTCAGCAAAGTCTCAGGATACAAAATCAATGTGCAAAAATCACAAGCATTCTTATACACCAATAACAGACAAACAGCCAAATCATGAGTGACCTCCCATTCACAATTGCTTCAAAGAGAATAAAATACCTAGGAATCCAACTTACAAGGGACGTGAAGGACCTCTTCAAGGAGAACTACAAACCACTGCTCAATGAAATAAAAGAGGACACAAACAAATGGAAGAACATTCCATGTCCATGGATAGGAAGAATCAATATTGTGAAAATGGCCATACTGCCCAAGGTAATTTACAGATTCAATGCCATCCCCATTAAGCTACCAATGACTTTCTTCACAGAATTGGAAAAAACTACTTTAAAGTTCATATGGAACCAAAAAAGAGCCCATATTGCCAAGACAATCCTAAGTCAAAAGAACAAAACTGGAGGCATTACGCTACCTGACTTCAAACTATGCTACAAGGCTACAGTAACCAAAATAGCATGGTACTGGTACCAAAACAGAGATATAGACCAATGGAACAGAACAGAGCCCTCAGAAATAATACCACACATCTACAACCATCTGATCTTTGACAAACCTGACAAAAACAAGAAATGGGGAAAGGATTCCCTATTTAATAAATGGTGCTGGGAAAACTGGCTAGCCATAAATAGACAGCTGAAACTGGATCCCTTCCTTACGCCTTATACAAAACTTAATTCAAGATGAATTAGAGACTTAAATGTTAGACCTAAAAACCATAAAAACCCTAGAAGAAAACCTAGGCAATACCATTCAGGACATAGGCATGGGCAAGGACTTCATGTCTAAAACACCAAAAGCAATGGCAACAAAAGCCAAAATTGACAAATGGGATCTAATCAAACTAAAGAGCTTCTGCACAGCAAAAGAAACTACCATCACAGTGAACAGGCAACCTACAGAATGGGAGAAAATCTTTGCAATCTACTCATCTGACAAAAGCCTAATATCCAGAACCTACAAAAAACTCAAATTTACAAGAAAAAAGCAAACAACCCCATCAAAAACTGGGCAAAGGATATGAACAGACACTTCTCAAAAGAGGGCATTTAGGCAGCCAACAGACACATGAAAAAATGCTCATCATCTCTAGCTGTCAGAGAAATGCAAATCAAAACCACAATGAGATACTATCTCACACCAGTTAGAATGGCAATCATTAAAAAAATCAGGAAACAACAGGTGCTGGAGAGGATGTGGAGAAATAGGAATACTTTTACACTGTTGGTGGGACTGTAAACTAGTTCAACCATTGTGGAAGACAGTGTGGTGATTCTTCAAGGCTCTATAACTAGAAATACCATTTGACCCAGCCATTCCATTACTGGGTATATACCCAAAGGATTATAAATCATGCTGCTATAGAGACACATGCACACATAAGTTTATTGCGGCACTATTCACAATAGCAAAGACTTTGAACCAACCCACATGTCCATCAATGATAGACTGGATTAAGAAAATGTGTCACATATACACCATGGAATATTATGCAGCCATATAAAAGGATGAGTTCATGTCCTTTGTAGGGACACAGATGCAGCTGGAAACCATCATTCTCAGCAAACTATCGCAAGAACAGAAAACCAAAGTACATAAGAATCACCTGGTACTTGTTAATGCAGATCCCTTGCAAATATTCTCATCAAGCATTTCTAGGATAGAAACCAGGATTCATCATTGCAAACAACCACTGAGTGATCTGACGTGATTGTTCCAACTTTTTTTTGAAACGGAGTTTTGCTCTTGTTGCCCAGGCTGGAATACAATGGCGCTATCTCGGCTCACCACAACCTCCGCCACCCGGGTTGAAGCGATTCTCCTACCTCAGCCTCCCAAGTAGCTGGGATTACAGGTATGTGCCACTACGCCCCACTATTTTTGTATTTTTAGTAGAGACGGGTTTTTTCCATGTTGGTCAGGCTGGTCTTGAACTCCTGGCCTCAGGTGATCCACCTGCCTTGGCCTCCCAAAGTGCTGGGATTACAGGCGTGAGCCACCGTGCCCAGCCTGGTCCAACATTTTGATAAACACTGTTGTGGTTGAACTGGTAAGATCTTCAATTTGCAATTCCCCACCCAATCAATACAAACACAAACACAGAATCACAGGGGAAGCCAACACTTGGATAATTAGAGCTTATTCTATTTGTCACCAAGGACTGTTCATGAACTAGGTGCCGTCAACCAGTCTGTTGCCCCCAATTAGATTGGAAAGTACTGATCAAATCAAAAGTAACAAATCCTCTTCCAGTCCCAGCAAGCTACATTGCTTGGAACGCTCTCTCAGAGCAATTGGTAGAGTTTCTGAACCTGCCATATTCACTAGCAGACCTAATTTAAGACTTTATGTTAAGAGATACTTTTTCTTCTATCATAATTGAAATGCTTCTTTACCTAGAATATCCTTATGTAATTCTTTTGAGCTACTTTATAAAATAACATAACTTATTGAAAAGTGGGGGGAAAGCCTTTATGGCAGATAATCCTCACAACCCTCCATGTGTAGGGTATTCTTACAATTCCCACTTAATAGGAGGAGAAACTGAGGCACATAAAAGTTAACTGATCTACCCATTGTGATAACAGATACTAAGTGATGAAGCTTGGCTGTTTTCCCACATATTCAGATCCTAGGGGCTGCACAGTTATCCCTTCAAGTGAAAAACAGAGATCTGGGGGTTGGTGATGCCCTTTGAGCAATACTTAAAGCCAGCCCTAACTAGAACTTTCCAGATACAAGGGCCAATGATACTCTTTTTGTTAAAACCAGAGGGTTGTTTTCTGCCCTTGGCAGTTAAAAGAATACTAATACCAATACTTACTTCAAAGACTTTTTTTTTTTCATGTTTAGATCCAGATTCCATTTTTTGCTTTGAATTGTTATTTCTGTGACATATTGACATCTTTAATAAAGATATTCAGAACATCTAGTATATTGTTGGCACCATGTAAATATGTTAGGTAAATAAATGTGTGCCTCTTACCTTTCACCTCTTCCTCAGTTCCAACCCTTTACTGTTCCTTCCACGCAGTAATCAAACTAGTGGCTTATGCTCTGATTTTCCTTTGGGGTATGGTTTCTTTCTTACTTGAGAAAGTTCTAGGGAAACAATTTATTTTTATTGTCTGGAGCAAGTCTTAGATAGAATCTTCAGCACTTTTCAAATTGTACTTGAATTATCAGCCACAGAGTAAGAGTTGTTGCTTTTATCAGTTAGCTGTATTTAAAAATTCTCAGGTGAATATTTGTGGTGATTTCAGGGCATCAGCAAATATGGTGGTTAATCTCCACCCTTCCTCCATCTGTTCTCCACCCCTCACTGCCGTTCTCTGCACTCTGGATAGGGGGGAGGTACACCCATATACACTGCCTCATGAAGCCCATTTTGTCCTATAGTTTCTTGATGGAAAGCATCTACAGGAGATCAGAGTCAGAGAATAGAGAAGTTGGAGTATTTCTTACCCCACATTCTCCCTGCCCTTGATACTGTGGTCAGCCAGTGGTTTTACCTTCAGGATTATAGCTCCTATCAGTTTGCTCTCTTTCATTGGTTCAGCTGTCACTATTTCCTTTCCTTGGCCTTCAGGCCAAGCTGGGTGTGATAACAGCATACCACGCTTGCTAGGCCCTGGGTGCCTCAATGTGGCAGATTGTTTTTCCAAAAGGACAATCACAGAATTTCCTCTCCTACTTGCTCCTAAAGAACCTTGACATTCCTGCATCAAAAGGTGGAATCTCTGTCCCCTCTGCCCCCCCTTGAACCTGGGATGGATTTTGTGTTGGCCTTGACAAATAGAATCAATAGCAGGGACATAATGTAGCTTCCAAGGCTAGGTCATCTCCTTTAGGTAAACCTTCCTCCTAGCTTTCTCGAAACATGCACATTTAGAGCCTTCAGCCACCATGTAAGAAATCTAGTTACCCTGAGGAGAGACCATATGGAGAGACCACATAGAGACAGAGCTCTGTCTGAGGACACTGGTTGTTCTAGCCCCACCCGTGTGAGCCTCCCTGTCTAGGTGCAGATATGTGAATAGGTGACCTTCAGATGATTCTTGTTCTAGCCAACGTCTGACTACAAATGCATGAGACACCCTGGTGAGAACCACCCTGCTGAGCCCATTCGACCTCCTGAACCATGAGAAGTAATATACCACTAAGTTTTGGTGTAGTTGGTTAGGTAGCTGTAGATAACTGATACACTCAACATCCTTTGCTAGTTGCCTTAACTATACCCACATCTCTTCAAATCCCCAGCTGAGCATGCCTTCTGTTTCCTGTGGGACCCTGACTGCCATGCTGAGAAAGATAGCATCATATATATTAGAACTCAAAAGAACCTCAGAAATCTTAGAGTGAGATCCACCCCTTTAGGTTACAAGTGAGGAAACTGAAGAACCAATTGAGTAAAAAACAAATAGAATTTTATAGGTAGGGAATTAAGGTCCTGACCCGTGCAGTGACCCACAGCTCATTAGGGCTCAGATTAGAACGCAGCCTCTATCCACAGCTTTCCTCTACCTAGAGCTTTGTGATTGTTGATTTATCTTACAAATATATTATGCAACTTAAGTCACTTTGGGTCTTGGTGCAGTTTTTAGTCCCAAGACTTCCGATTTTTGGGGTGTCAAGAGAGCCCCATTATTTTTTACTGTATTATGTGCTGTGATGTCCGTACCTGTGTGGTCCTGATTCCAAAGCTAAGCAGATTTTTTCTAATGAGGACAGGCAGCTTCTCTTTGGAGAATGGCAGAAATGGCTTCTTGGCCATGCCAGCCATCTCCTGGAAGCCTTTTCTCTTTCCTTAAAGTTGCTGTCACAGAAACTTGCCGTTTGTCACTCTTGAGGCCCAAGGGACCATTATAAGGTTGTGTGTGCTTCAGCTATGCTGAAGCTAGGTAATTATCTTAGGTGTGCATAGACCCTAAACAAAGATTAATAAAGAACGCAGT
The DNA here is from genome assembly GCF_024542745.1 of Macaca thibetana thibetana. Taxonomy (NCBI): domain Eukaryota; kingdom Metazoa; phylum Chordata; class Mammalia; order Primates; family Cercopithecidae; genus Macaca; species Macaca thibetana. The sequence continues at coordinate 94,327,684 of NC_065589.1, forward strand.
AATTTCCTTGTCATTCTCATTTATTCGGTTGTTCATGCTAGAGTCTGCTAATTCAGATTTGGATGCATTTGTGTGCTTGTGTGTGTGTGTGTATATGTGTGTGTGTGTGTTTATCACACATGCTTTCTGCTGATTAGCCAATCTATGCTAAAATAATATTCTTATTATTTTACTCTTTTAATGTAATTGTATTTTAAATTTTAAAAAATTTTTTGATTTCTTTCTTTTTTCTTTTCTTTTCTTGCTCCATGAGGCTGGAATGCAGTGGCATGGCCTTAGCTCACTGCAGTCTTGACTTCCTGAGCTCAGGCAATCCTCCCACCTGAGCCTCGTGAGTGGCTGGGACTAAGGTGCACACCACCAAGCCCATAAGGTAATTATATTTTAAGAGGCACTTCCTAGAGAGATAATGTTTAACAAAAAAGTGCAGGAATTGGGAGGAGTAGGATTGGGACTTCAGATACTACCTTAGGACTTTTTCGTTTTCAGAAGACTGCAATACAATTCAAACCAGCAGAAGCAGAAGAGAAAATATATTAGTCTCATATGATGAAGTCTAGTTAGACTACAACTAAATCAAGGTGCTTAAATAATATCATCAGGAATGTGTCTTTTTCAGTCTCTCAGGTGTTCTTTCTTTACCATTGGCTTCAGTCCCAGGTAGGCTCTCAGCTCAAGGTGGTAAAATGGTCACCAACAGTTCCAGACTTAGCCATCCCAGTGGAAAAATCATGTGTCTTTCCTTGTAGCCCCAGCACAAATCCCAAGGCTGGCTCGCATTGCATCTCTCTGACTATAGATAAGAGTTTCTAGATTACCCACAGTTGGGCTATAAACCTACCCCTGAAACCATAAGACCTAAAAGTAGAAGGGGATGCTTCCTTAGAGGAAAACTGAACTGCATTTACTGGAAGAAAGAGGTATAGATGCTGGGCAAGAATAAACAACAAATGTCCACCACAAAAACATGGCAAGATAGCCGGGCGCGGTGGCTCACGCCTGTAATCCCAGTACTTTGAGAGGCTAAGGAGGGTACATCACCTGAGGTCGGGAGTTCGAAACCAGCCTGACCAACATGGAGAAACCCCATCTCTACTAAAAATACAAAATTATCTGGGTATGGTGGCACATGCCTGTAATCCCAGCTTCTCAGAAGGCTGAGGCAGGAGAATTGCTTGAACCCTGGAGGCAGAGGTTGCGGTGAGCCGAGATAGCACCATTGCACTCCAGCCAGGGCAACAAAAGTGAAACTCCGTCACAACAAAAACAACAACAACAACAAACTTGGCAAGACAGCATCACTCCCAATTCCTTTGTGTGGCTATGACCTGCTCCCTGCTGACACACCCAGCCACCCTGTCTCTGCTAACCAGTCTCGGTATTTAACAGCAGACATGCTGGCCTTCTGGCAGTTTGCCCCAGGCTACCATGCTCTTGGTCACCTCACCTCGGGGCAGTGGTATGTTCGTAAGTGTTTATCATCTCGCTCTTCAGGGGCAAAAAAATGCCCTGACAATATTTGCCAATTTCTTTTGTGTAAATACTCTCATCATGACTGATTTCCAGCTAGTAATGTGACATCCATGAATGTGGAGGTGGGAGGAAAGGCCACGATCCCCTTTCCCCATCAGTGCGAACAGGCTCCAGCACACCTCTTCCTCTGGAGTCTTTACCCATTCTGTTCTTTCTGCGTAGGAGGACCTCTCTAAGGCCCTCCACTTCCCCACAGACACTTCCAGGTAATTCACACAGGTCTTCAACCCCTGGCCCAGCTGTTGGCATCTTACCGGGAAGCAGTCCTGTATCCGGGACCCTTATGTTTCCCTTTGGTATAGACACTTATAAATGTCTTCTATTAAATGATAAGCTCATGGCATCCACCACATTTTGCTTAGTACCTACTACATAATAAGTCCTCATAGTTATGGAATGAATGAATGAATGAATGAATGAATGAATGTATGCACTCCTTGTGTCTCACGAAATCTCTTTCTGTGGGCAGCTATCTACTTTACCTGGCACAGGACAGAACACATGTACTAAAGAGGTAGACAATACAGCTTGGAAACGACTTTCCAAGGGTTGGGCTCATTGCTTGTTCTCACTTCACTAAGATGCTTGTGCCCAAGTGATCAATAATTCACTTTTTGGTCCCCAGGCCTATGTTTGCCTTCATAACCTGTGAAGCCCCAGGGAGGCATTCATTAGTGAATGAGAACTTCATGCAAGGATGGAAGATGTTGTGTGAACTGAGTGCTTTGCTTATTTTTGTTTGTAAGAAATGCTTCCCAGAGGGGCAATAAAGCCATCAGAGTGGGGTGCGTAGGGCATGGCAGGGGATGCCAGATGATGGTAGGAGGGAGGGAGGAAAAAGGAGTGCCCAGGAGGAAAAATTGAGGGAAACTAATTCATTTCCAACATCTTTCTTGAGCTTGAAGGGAGTGAACATTCTATACTCAAAAGTGCTTTGAAGCTTGGTTTAATATTGCATGCCTTTCCTAGGAAGTTATACATAATGATAGATCATTCTGATTCTCAACAATATAAAAAAATTCTGACATCAAAAATGGCCAGCAGCTCAAAGAAGGGGTCAGTTTCTATTTATATAGGAGGTAGAAAATAGCTTTTAAGCCTCCTGGGTACCCCATGGAACAGACCCAAATGTACATGTTCCTCTAACTCCAAGAGAGGTTCGGGTTGGAGTGCATGCATAGGTACACATTCATGTGCTCACAGGCTGTGGTAGCAACACAGACAAGAAGGGGAGCACCGACAGCTACTGCCTCATGAGTGTCCTTTACAATTACATGGCTCTGTTGAAAGGGAAGAAAACTATTAATATCATTTCTTGAGCCTTATGATGTTCCATAGCATCTTTATTATTGGAAGGGTTTTCTCTTCCTTCCTCTCTGCTTCACTGGCTCCTTACATTCCCTCCAACAGTTTCTAAGGCACCTGAACATAAGGTCTAGACTTTGTCTTTAGGAACTCTACAGCCAAAAGAAATGATTCTTTACCTGGGTCTGTGATCCCCAAGGAGGTCTAGGTTTAGAGTTTGGGGTCTTGTGCATGCCTTAATATGGAACGCAAAATTCCAGTTGTCTAGAGAGGGGTCCATAACTTTCATTTGTGTCTCAAAAAGGTTCCGGAAGCTCACAATGTTAAGAGATGAGCCTGTTACTGAACAGAATCAGGCAGCAATCAAGGTGTCAGGAAGGTACCGTGGTCTTACAATAACACTGTGTGGTGGTCTGAACTCAGAGGTGATGCCCTCAGGGAGAAAGCAGGTGAGCTTGGGCCTCAGATATGTGAAGTTTCAATCGTGGTTCTGCTACTGAGTCTTTGGGAGACCTTGGGCAACTTGTATAACCTCCCTGACCTCAGCAACCATACTTGCTTTGAGGGTGAAATGGACAATGTACAGGGTGTTTGAAAAGTTGGACCACATAGGACAAACTTATGTTTAAACAGTATGTCACTTATATTTTCCAATACCGTGCTCAATCTATTTTTCTTCATTCTCCAGACACCTTTTCAGGTGAAGAACTTCTCAACTTAAAGTAATGAGTCCAATTGTCCATTTGAAAAAATACAGTAAGTTCTTGTTTTCTCTGTGTCCAGACTTTTGTGAATCCTCTGTAGTATATAGTGAAATTCAGAAGAATTTTACTTGAAAAGCTGTCTGGAGATTGGGAAGAGAGACTATTGAGCGTGTAAACCTATGTAAATAGGTTTACATCCCTACACATTTTGGACACCCTCCATCTACAGGTTGTTGAGACACTGATATTTTATTTTTTCCTGTGGAAGAGGCAGAGGTATGCAACCCCAGAGAAATCAACTAGCAGCACAGCTAGGGCTCTCCTGATTCTTGCTTTACATCCCATCAACTGTTCACCACAGGCATTCAAATGTGTGGCTGGCCATATGCCCCTGTCCTCCTGTTTGTCCGATCCTCCATCTTTCTCACTGCAGTGGCAGCAAGGGATTGAGCAGTCCTCCTGAATGTTTCATCCTAGACAGGTAGCTTCCTTGGATCTGGCCTGAGGGGAAAAGACTTAATCAGAGAGGAATGCACGAATGTCTATTCATATGAATGTGTTTTTAACAAAACGAAGGTTAAGTTAGAGAATAAGAATCCTGGGCTGGGCATGGTGGCTCACGCCTGTAATCCCAGCACTTCGGGAGGCCAAGGCGGGCGGATCACAAGATCAGGAGATCAAGACCATCCTGGCTAATATGGTGAAACTCTGTCTCTACTGAAAATACAAAAAAAAAAAAAAAAAAAAAAAAAAAAAAAAAAAAAAACTAGCTGGGCGTGGTGGTGGGCGCCTATAGTCCTAGCTACTCGGGAGACTGAGGCAGGATAATGGCGTGAACCCGGGAGGCAGAGCTTACAGTGAGCTGAGATTGTGCCACTGCACTCCAGCCTGGGTAACAGAGCGAGACTCTGTCTCAAAAAAAGAAAAAAAAAAAAATCCAGGGGGAATCTTGATCACTCCCCCATCAGGTTAAGTGTCCCTGCTGTGTGCCCCCAGAGGGCTCTGCACCCAGCACTCTGGGTTGCAATTGCTTGGTTTATTGTCTGTCTTCTTTCTGGGCTTCCACCTAGTGCTCACATCATGTCACAGGGCCTGATAGGCACATAATATGTACTCAACAAGTATTTTTCTATGAATTACTTCTTAAAGAAATTTAATGTCTTCCTGAAAATTGAAAGGGAATGTGACTTGCAATGATTGAGTTACATTTGGAGATGAAAATAAGAAATATAAGTCTTATTAGCAAAGCGAAACACCTGAGCTGTAATTCCCCCAACTTCTTTTCTCCCACGAAGTTGTGTCATTAACATAAGAAGAAACAAATGAGCAAATAAGCACTAATATGCAAAGGATGTTATTAAGGAAGCCCTACATCTTTGAATAAGCAATCTGACTTTTAAGAAATTATCCTATGCACATCAGCATAAAAGAAAATGTTTAAAGCTATTGGCTGCAGCATTGTTATCAAGAATAAAAAACTGGAAACAATTTAATTTTATAGATGGTCTCTGTACAATGGTTCAACTTACAATTTTTCAATGTTGCAAGCAGGGACAGCTGTGGTGCCATTGCAGGGTCCTAGCCCCACTTTATGGACATTTTCTCTGTGTAAGGAGCACACTAGAGACACTTTTGGGTCTTGAAGCAGTGAAGGCAATGGTTCCGAGCTCCAGCAGTTCAAATAATCACCTTAAGGGTTTTTGGAAAATAGATTCCCAATTCATACTCCTGGAGATGCTCATTCAGGAGGTCTGGAATAGGCCCCAGAATCCACGTTCTTAACAAATGCTCCCTGTGAGTCAGGTTGATCAGTTAGGTTTGGGGACTGACTTCTGAGGGACCCATAGCAAGAGCTGAGTAGTCTCGGGCAGTTTCTCTATGACTCACTTCTACAAAGCAGTGGTGGAGGATGTGAAAGAAGCACCCATAGAGCATATTAAAAATGCAGATTTCACATCAGTAGAAAGTGGCTAAAATGACAAAGACAGACAACAGCAAATATTGGTGAAGATGTGGAGCAGCTGAGACGTTTATTCCATTGCTGATACGGGTATGAAACTGTACAACCTTTTTGAAAAACGGTTTGGCATTTTCTCACAAAGTTACACATACGCCTACCCTGTGATCAAGCAATTCCATTCCTAGGTGTTTACCCAAAATAAGTAAAAGCATATGTTAACACAAAGAGTTGTGTGCTAATATTCATAATTGCTGAGAATGCAAAACATCTTCCAGTGGACACAGCATAAGGTGGCCTCCCAAAAATCCACAGCCTTGTATAATCCCCTCGAGTGTGGGTGGAACTTGTGACTTGCTCCTAACCAATATAGCAAAGGTGATGAAATGTCATATGCCTATGATTATGTTACATGTATAAGACTCCATTTTAGCAGGCTGGAGAGAGAGACTTTCCTGCTGGCCTTGAAGAAGTAAACAGCTATATTGTAAGCTGCCCTTGGAAAAGGCCATGTGGCAGGGAACTGCAGAGGGCAGCCTCCAGCTGACAGCGAGTACAAAGCCAAGATCCATAGTCCTACAACTAAAAAGACCTGAATTCTGCCAACAACCATGTGAACTTGGAAGAGGACTTCCAGCTCCAGACAGTAATGGAGCCTGCTGACACTGTGGTTGCAGCTTTGCGAGACCCTGGCAGAAGACCAGACTAAGCCATGCCTCAGCTCCAAGCCATGGAAATTGTGAGCTAATATAGATTGGACATCCTAAGTCTAAAAATCCAATCTGAAATGTCCAAAATCCAAAACTTTTTGAGCACTGACAAGATGCTCAAAGGAAATGCTCACTGGAGCATTTTGTATTTTGGATTTGGGATGTTTAACCAGTGAGTATAATGCAAATATTCCTAAATCTGAAAAAAATCAAAAATTCAAAACACTTCTGGTCCCAGACATTTCAGATAAGGGAGACTCAACCTGCAAATGTATGTTGTTTTAAGCTGCTATGTTTGTGATAACTGGTTATACAGCCTAAAAAACTAACACACACCCAAATGCCCCTCAGCAGGTGGCTGTATGAACAAATTGTAGCATATTCCATATGTAGCACAGTGGAGTATTACTTAGCAATGAAAAAGAACAATTAATATCTATAACAACATGGATGACTCTCAAAACCATTATGTTAAGTGAGAGGCCTGGCTCAAAAGAGTATACACATGTGATAGAAATCAGAACAGTGGCCACTTCTGGGAGGGTGGGTGACTGGCTGGAAAGCGGCCTATGGAAACTTTCTAGAGTGATAGAAGTTTTGGTTGAGGTGGTGGAGTACATACATTTGTTGAATCCCATTGAAAAGTGCACTTAAAATCTCTGCATTTAGTTGTATGTAAATTATGCTTTAATTTTAGAAAAAGGCAAATAGCCCTGTCTTCCAGATTCAGTGGGTCTAGGGAAGTAGGGTATAGAATTCTTTATTTTTAGCAAGCATCTCCAGACAATTGTAATGCAGAAGTCTTTTAGCCACACTTTGAAAAAACCCCAGGGCTCTAGGTCATTTAAGCCAGAAGGATGGAAGAATCGGGAACATATGGTTTCTTCGAACTCAAACTAGCTTTCTCCCAAAGGACTTGTATTCTAATTAGAACAACAATGATTTTATTCGTTATTCAGCCAGTCAACAGGCAATTTCATTCAGTTCAATTAATTGAGAGTTTCTGAGAACATGCTATTTATCTTATTCAAAGAAATCATAAGACGTAACCATTCTTCCAAAAGTGCTAAAATTTAATTGAGGATAATACCCCTGTATGTATGAAATTGGAAATGGTTCAATTGCAATACAAAGCAAACAATATAATTACTCATTTCCTAGTTATTGAATCTAGTTTTTTTGTTTTTTGTTTTTTGTTTGTTTGTTTGGTCACTTTCCAAAGTATTCCCAATAGCCATGATTTCCTTATGTCTGCGTATCTTTAAAGTCACTTTTTATGGCATACTCAGTAATTTTAATGAAGACTCAAGTGTTCTTTACCCTGTTAGTTTTCCTCCCATTATAAGGCTGTTGCTTCTTTTTTTGTCCATTTTTGTTCTAGTCAGTCATGAATCATGCTGCTGGAAGCTTTCAGGAGCTCTCAGTTGAGGATCATGGCAATAATCGGCCCCACCTGCCTTCCCTGATATCTTGGCAAAGCCTTTGGTCCTGCCCCATGTTCCAAGAACCAACCAAGGAAACTGATTCTAATCAGAAGCCCAGCTGGACAGATGGAATACAATATCCTAATTCCCAAATGCTGCTGCTTTTTGCTGAGCTCATTTCACTCGGCAAAATTTCTTTAACTTCCTAAGCACTGAATTTTAATCCTCATTAAGTATCACAACCTATAATAATGTTCACACAGATTCATACTTGTGAAAGCTTCCTGACAATTTTCTACTTCATTTTCCTCAATTCCAGGTCATTCTAAATGATGCTTTTCTACTATGGACAATAGAATGGTCGATGATCCAGAAAACGATGTTTCTCTTTGGTGATAAAGATAGAAAATTTCTTCTTTGTAATGCAAGAGTAAGACACCTCAGAGTAGTAAGGGCTTTCTGAAAACTTATTTTGTCATTAGAGTAAATTCCCCATTATCTAGAATATATATCCAGGGACCTAAACAAGATAAAATACATCTACAGAAAAGTAACCAGGGTGGAGAATGCACAGGGAATCTTTGGTTCAAAGAGGAGAAGGCTCAGATATAGCCTTCAATCCATAGCAGTGTCAGTCTACATGGCTACAAGAAATAAAATTAGGTCTGATGGTGGAAGGAACAGAGTGAAAATCTTAGTGCAATAAATAAGGAGACATTTCCTTACAAGGAGGTAACAGCCATTTATTAAATCACAGTTCTGTGGGCTGGAAGTCCAAGTACAGCATGGTTCTGCTGGTTCCTCTGCTTAGACCCTCATGAGGCTGAAATCAAGGTGTTGGCAGGTCTGGATTCCATTCTAGAGGCTGTGGGGATGAATCTGCTTCCAAGCTCATTCACATTGTTGGCCAGATTCAGTTCCTTGTAGGTGTAGGACTGAAGTGCTTGGTTCCTTGCTGGCTGCCAGTATGGACTGATCTTTTCTCCTAGAGGCTGCCACCTTCCTTCTCGTGCTTTCCATATGCATCTCCTGTTCAGCAACGGCAGGTTGAGTCCTTCTCATGCTTCAAGTGTCCCTGACTTCCCCGTCTGCCTCATCGCTCTGACTGACTCTTCTGCCTTCTGCGGCTGCTTTTTTTTTTTTTTTTTTTTTTTGAGACGGAGTCTCGCTCTGTAGCCCAGGCTGGAGTGCAGTGGCCGGATCTCAGCTCACTGCAAGCTCTGCCTCCCGGGTTCACGCCATTCTCCGGCCTCAGCCTCCCGAGTAGCTGGGACTACAGGCGCCCGCCACCTCGCCCGGCTAGTTTTTTATATTTCTTAGTAGAGACGGGGTTTCACCGTGTTAGCCAGGATGGTCTCGATCGCCTGACCTCGTGATCCACCCGTCTCGGCCTCCCAAAGTGCTGGGATTACAGGCTTGAGCCACCGCGGCCGGGCCGCGGCTGCTTTTAAGGACTCACATGATTACACCGGGCCCACTCAGAAAATCCAGGATAATCTCCCTACTTTAAATTCAGCTGGCTAGTTGCCTTAATTGCATCCACAAGTCCAAAGCAGAACCTAGATTAAATATTTGATTTAATAACCAGGAGATAGGAATCTTTAGAATTCTACCTACTGCATGAGTTTCTTATTCTCAAAGATAAAAATAACGCTGAGGAGAGGAGCACCATAGTAGCCAAAGAGAGGTCATCCTGGAGCTGCTCTACTTGGACCAGGACAGTGTAGGGAAGTACAAATTAACAGTCATTCCCAAGCCCCTTCTCCTCTCTTAGCCCTAGAAAACCAATGATCTACTCTCTACCTCTAGATTTGCCTACTCTGGATACTTTGTATAAATGAAATCATATAATACGTGGGGTTTATTGTCTGGCTTCTTTCACTTAGCATAATGTTTTCAAGGTTCATCCATGTTGTACATGACTCATTTTTGTTTCATCTTTTAATTGTGGAATAATATTCCAATATATAGATATATTACATTTTTCTGTTCTCTGTGATTGTCTTGATCATCCCCTCACAGTAGCATTCTCTTAAACTGCATTCAATGCAGCTAATGAGAAGCAGACCTCTCACCATCTCTTCTTTTCTTTTCTTTTTTTAATTATACTTTAGGTTCTGGGATACATGTGTAGAACATGCAGGTTTGTTACATAGGTATACATGTGCCACGTGGTTTGCTGCATCCATCAACCCGTTATCTACATTAGGTATTTCTCCTAATGCCATCCCTCCCCTAGTCCCCCATTCCCTGACAGGCCCTGGTGTATAATATTCCCCTCCCTGTGTCCATGTGTTCTCATTGTTCAACTCTCACTTATGAGTGAGAACATGCAGTGTTTGGTTTTCTGTTCCTGTGTTAGTTTGCGGAGAATGATGGTTTCCAGTTTCACCCATGTCCCTGCAAAGGACACGAACTCATCCTTTTTTATGGCTGCATAGTATTCCATGTTATATATGTGCCACATTTTCCTTATCCAGTCTATCAATGATGGGCATTTGGGTTGGTTCCAAGTCTTTGCTATTGTGAATTGTGAATTGAGACAGAGTCTCACCCTTTCACCCAGGCTGGAGTGCAATAGCGCAATCTCAGCTCACTACAACCTCTGCCTCCCAGGTTCAAGTGATTCTCCTGCATCAGTCTCCTGAGTAGATGGGATTACAGGCATGTGCCACCACACCCAGCTAATTTTTTTGTATCTTTAGTAGACACGGGGTTTCACCATGTTGACCAAGCTGGTCTTGAACTCCTGACCTCGTGATCTGCCTGCCTCAGCCTCCCCAAGTGCTGGGATTACAGGTGTGAGCTATCGCTCTTGGCTGAGACTAGATCTTAAAAAAAAAACAGCTGCACTCACTTTGCTTTTTTTTGGAACACTTGCTCTGGGAAATCCAGCTGTCATGTCATGAAGACACACACACAGCCCTAAGGGGAAGTTCATATGGCAAGAAACTGAGGTGCTTACCCACAGCCAACACCAACTAACCACACATCTGAGTGTGCTATCTTGGAAGTGGGTCCTACAACTCCGGTCAAGCTTTCAGATGACTGTAGCCCTGCCCAACATCTGGACTGCAATATCATGACTGAACCACCAGCTAAGCCACTTCCAAAGTCTTTACCCACTGAAACTGTGAGAGACTATGATATTGTTTTAAGATGCTAAGTTTTATGCTAATTTTTATGGAGCAATAGAGACTTACTACATATAGCTTTATCCTTAATGTCTTTTTCTCACATTCCATGTTTAATTCATCAGAAAATCATGTTGGCTTTACATTTCAGTATATCTAGAATCTGATCATCCCTTATTGTCTCCACTGCCACACTCTAGCCCATCATCTCTCATGAGAATTTTCACAACAGCTTCCTTACTGGTTTCCTTGTTTCCACTCCTGCCCTACCTCAGTCTATTCTTAAAGGAGCATCCATGATCCTTGTAAGACATTAGTTAGATCATGCCACTGTCCTCCTCAAAACCCTGCACATTTTCCTTATTTCACTCATATAAAGGCCCAAATTCTTAGAGTGGCTCAATATCTCATCAACTACCATCCCCGGGGTCTAGAACAGGCCATGGGCACAAAAGATATTTTCTAAGCCAAACCGAACTGAAGGTGTGGAGAGAAAGGAGCAGAAAGATCCCCATTATCATCACGCATAGGGGTTGGGGGAAATGGGAGATGGGAGGAGAATAGTGAAAATAGGAATAACCATAAAGTCTTTTAATAGAATTTCATTATTTATTTATTTATTTTTTCAAATGTTTATTTTATGTACAAATAACTATCATGGGTTTTCATTGAATAGATGCCTTGGAGAATCCTTTAAAGGAAGATCATTTAGTCCAACTTAATGAAACCGATATCCTTCGCTTACTGACAGAAACACTGGCGGCACATATTGAGGCCATATTTCTGGATCAGACCGTGCCCGTTTGAACAGACGCAATGAGAGCGAGAACCCTGGCTGAATTTTCACGGGTGGCTCCAGTTATAGCTGCTGGTGACCCATCTTGCTGTCAGGAGTGCAAAGAGGCAAAAGGTGAATTTCACTATTTTTTATTTTTTGTAGAGATGGGGTCTTGCTATGTTCCCCAGGCTTGTCTGAAAATCCTGGCCTCAAGTAATCGCCCCAGCTTGGCCTCCCAAAGTGCTGGAATTACAGGCATGTGCCACGGTGCCTGGCCTTTTAATAGGATTTCAAAGTGTTCCCTCCCTGCCTCCCTCACCACACCTGTAGAATCTAGATAGGAAGACAAGACTGAGAGGTCAGAGAAGAGTGACAAGAGGGAGATGGACAACGAGAAATGACAAAGGCAAGTTCCATCCAGTCCCTGTTTTCCAGAGCTGAGCCCTGACCCCTGAACTGCAAGGGGAGGAGTGTGAAGCTGTCCTGGATTTGGAGCTTTTGTCCTCTAACCACAGTGAACTTTTTTTTTTTTTTTTTTTAAGCCAACCATGGTCTAGTCTACCTTAATACTTGGCTGAGTTATACCAGGAGGCTGCTATTTGAAATTGTCACACTTTTCAAATACCTCAGCTGGTGACAAACATGGCTATAATGCAAATGGCCGAGCGTCCCTTCAAAATTGCCAAACGTGAGGTTTCAGGCTGGGACTTGCAGTTACTTTAAATTCTCTCTTTGCTCTGAATTCTGCTCAGTTCAAATGAAATGCGTGCATCACACATCAAGAACGACAGGGAGCCATCTGAAATTTCCTGAAACACCTGGTGCCGGGCAGGTTGAGGCAGGCAATCCTGTCATGCTGCCCTTGACAGGTTTGTGATAGCATCTTTTTTTGGTCTTTATGTTATTTACTGACAAATTCCAAGTAACGTCAGAGCTGATGAATACAAAACAGCCACTGTGACTGCAATCCTGCCACTACCAAGAGCACAGACTTCAATGGATCCACAGCAGCGCTTTCCAGCCAGAAGCGGCATGACCCATGGTGGGTTGGAGAAACAAGTCAATGGATCACGACAGCATTTCACAACAAAATCAAGGAGGATGCAAATGAGAATACCAGAGTTTACAGTTCAGAGAAAACATAAGAACTGTTTTATGAAACTTCAGCTTTAATCACATATGTGTATGTGTGTTTATGTATGCTCCAGGTTTAATATAAAATTAAATTCTTTGCTTACAGTTATGGTCAAAGGAGTCCACAAACCACTGATTTTTGCCAGAGTCGAGGCTGGCAAAATACTGTCTTCAAGCCAAAATCAGCTCACTGCCTATTGTCTGTATGGCCTGAAAGATAAGAAACACTTTGGAATGTTTGGAAAAATTCAAAAAGCAAGATATTTCATGATGTGTGAAAATGATGTGAAACTCAAATTTCAGTGTCCATAAAGTACTATTGGAACACAGCCACACCCATTTATGTATTGTCTGTGGCGCTTTTGGCAAAGTTGAGTAGTTGCAACAGACACTTTATGGTCCACAAAGCCTAAAATATTTTCTATCTTTATGGGCAAAGTTTACCGACCTCTGATCTAGAGGCCTCATTGTTATGATGCATTTTTTTTCAAGTCTATATATCTGTTTAATTTGTTTTATAGAAGAAACAGGGAAAGGTTCTGACACAAGATTGCACTGTGGGATTCTAGGCATGTTGTGGACACTGCCACTCCTCCCCACATCCCCTGTCCTGTTTTGTGTGCCCCTCCCCTGGCCCCTGTGCCTTCTGTGGCCTGCACCTGTGGCTTTCTGCAGAGGCCTGCCCTCGGGCTCTCAGAGCAGCTTTGCCTGCCTGTGCAGCAGCTGGAGGTACCCAGGAGTTTAAGCTACCGCAGGCAGGCCTTTGGTCAAGACAGTGGGGTATGAAATGTAATCCTCTTGCTCAAGTCGCGAGGACAGAACTCTGAAGTGTAACTTTCAATCCAGATGTCCACTATGGGATCAGGCTAGTTCCCTTTCTCTAGACTTTGCCTGAATCACACCCTTGCTTGAATTCTCTCCCTTCCCCATCCTGCTTGCCCCATTCATTTTGGGTTTCCTGAAGCACTTGCTTTGACACTGGGGTTGCACATGCATCTGACTCTGTCAGAGTCCTCTTTGGGGGAGCCCAGCCTGAGAGAGGGGAAGCAGTGGGGAGGTTCATAAAAGGCAACTCTTTCTGACAAAACTTTGGCTTAATGGGTGCTCCCTACAATGTCTTGCTGAATATGGACACTTCCCACATTGTTTTTGTTTTTCTGAAAGGGAGAAGGTGGTTATCTCATTTAAGATGATTTTGCAATGCATTGTAATTTCAAAGAGTTCTGAGATGAGTCAAGATAATTGGATTCTATTTCCAATGGATCCACTGGGCAAGTAATAAGCACCATTAAAGTCGTATTCTCCCATTTGTAGGAGGTAGAGTAGCTAATGTTTAAGCTTTCCCCTATCTTTCCGAGTCTCCTTGTAAAGTGGGTGCTTTAAACCATCTTCTAGATGCTAGCTAATCCCAATCAGGGCACCTAACTGCAAACCTGGTTGGGCTCCAGAATTCAGGTACATCACTCACACAGCAGAGGTGCTGGACCCGGCATTGTGGGTGGACACCAGAGGTACACTGGAGACCGTCCAGGGGACTCAGTGCTCCTCAACCTCAAGCCTTGACACTGGTTGCCAATCAGCAGCACTCAGAGACTTTGCTTTCCAATATGGAGCCAATAACTGCAGTTTTATGCTTTAAAACCCCGGGGTCCCTCTAACCTCTTGATCCTAGCTGGGACTGTGCATATTGGGCTTCCTGTGTGGCACCCAATCTTTGGTCTGTTCCTTTCTGTCTTGGACATGCTGCATAGCTGCTGTTTCTGTAGCAGTCCTGTCCATGTATCAAAGCACTTTTTGGTGAGACAAGAGCAACTGAAAGGAGCCAGGAGAGGTTCTAGGTAGACACGCAAGGGGAGGGAACCCTGTAATGGAAACGGGAGAGCAGGTAAGAAGGTGGGGAACTAGAAGACAGCACACTTTATTTATATCTTGCTTACCATAAAAACTTTAAATGACACGTGAGGATATAAAGTATTTTTTTCAGCCAGGTCTAAGGATCCCTGGGAATTCTGAACATATTGTCTGAGGCCCACAAGTTCTTTACACAAATAATAATAATAATTATTATTATTATTTTGAGACGGCGTCTCACTCTGTCGCCCAGGCTGGAGTGCATGGTGTGATCTCGTCTCACTGCAACCTCTGCCTCCCAGGTTCAAGCGATTCTCCTGCCTCAGCCTCCTGAGTAGCTGGTATTACAGCTACCACACCAGTCTGCTTTTTGTATTTTTAGTAGAGACAGGGTTTCATCATGTTGGCCAGGCTGGTCTCGAATTCCTGAACTCAGTTGATCTGCCAGTCTTGGTCTCCCAAAGTGCTGGGATTACAGACGCGAGCCACAGTGCCCTGCCCACAAAATTATTTTTAATTTTATCTATTCATTTGGATAGCCACCTCAATGATTAAATATGAAAATGTTCACCATCTGGATACCAGAAGATGACCACATTCAACTTAAGGCTAGACCCCAATTCTGTCGCCCTCATTTTCATTTGTGTTTAAAATCTTTGGGAGTCAATGAAAACTTACAATGATAACATTTTATCTTTTTATATTTTCCACAATGAAATTAGATTTATCATTTACTTTTAAGTTTATGTAAACAATCACTATCATATAGAAAGTTTCAGATACTACATGAAAGGATAATGCCACCACTCATGCCATAAACGCTTTGACCATCCTTCTCTGGTTTTTAATCATTTGTGAGTCAGAAAGCAAGCCTGACTGCCATAAGGTTGGCACGCCTTAGCATCAAAATGATAACTGTCACCCTTACGTTGAATTCTTCTCTCATTATCAAGACAAAGCCTCCCTTTGGCTGTGATAATTTACAGTTGAGTGACATTTTCAAATGCAAAGACTTCAGTTTTAAGAATTATTTAATAAGTTGAGGATTCAAATTAACATCCTGAAAATTAACATAATTAAAATGAGTAATGCACTACTTTAATTAATGAGGAGTAATGAGAAAAGTCCAGAAGCAGAATTAATATGAAGAGGATACATTTGGCCTATCTGAAAGCCACAGGACATCATGCTGATACTAGCTTGAACATTTCAATTATAGAAAAGATAGAAACAATAATATTTGAATTTTGGTTATTTTCTAAATGATATAAATGATTCATTTCCAGTTTTTAGCATTTTCTTTCTACACTTTGACTATGAGCTAACTCTGTGTTGAAACTATGCATTTTTTTCAACATTTACAAAAAATAGAGCAGATTCAGATATTATTTTCTGTTCCCCCAGAATATTTAATGCTTGAAAAAAAAATCACAACATTAACCTTGCTTTTTATTTTATTTACTTTTCGAGACAGAGTTTCACTCTTGTTGCCTAGGCTGGAGTGCTGTGGTACGATCTCGGCTCACTGCAACCTCTGCCTCTTGGGTTCAAGTGATTCTCCTGCCTCAGCCTCAAGAGTAGATGGGATTACAGGCACCTGCCACCACGCCCAGCTAGTTTTTGTATTTTTGGTGGAGATGGGGTTCACCATGTTGGCCAGGCTGGTCTCCAACTTGCGACCTCAGGTGATCTGCCCACCTCGGTCTCCCAAAGTGCTGGGATTACAGGCGTGAGCCATCGCGCCTGGCCAACATTAACCTTACTTTTAAGAGGCCAAAACCAATGTGGAGTTATCAAGTGTCATATCATTAAAACTGCTCTACAGTTTTGGTTCAGTGTGGTTTGATTATCTTGAATTTTAAACATAGATTTCAAGTTTTTTCATAGTTTTTCTAGCATAATAACAATACAAAGAATACTGGTATAGCCAAATGAAAAAAGATTTATGATAGACTTGTACATCTTTCTACAATTGTAACTTCATCAGAAACCTCATTTTTAGCACATCATCTGTGAATTTGGGTTTTTATGACACAGATTCCTAAGGCATTTAATTTGTAAATTATCTTTGGATTTACATTTCTATGAGTGCTAAAACATAAAGAGAACACTGGTTTCTAGTACTTACACCTAGTTAAGTAAAATTTAGGATTGAAAATTTTAAGCCAATAGTAAGTATCCAAAGAACTGTTTCCCTTTGTGGGATCAATACATTACCCAAATTTGAGAAATCCTAGTGCAAATAAGCTAAAAAAAAAAAGTCTCTTGTGTCTGTGTAGGCTTTTAGACTAAACATAGGAACATATTTTTTATGAATGGGACTATCCCATTTGTGTTGTTCTATAACTTAAATTCTTTCTTAATAATATGTCACAGACCTTTGTTTTTTTTAAGAGAAAGTGAAATAGCTGAGTCAAAGAGAATGCACATTTAAATTTAAATTTTTGATAGCTATTGTCTAATTGCTTTCCAAAAAGCAATCTATCCCACCCAGGGCACAGAAGTTTGCCACACTCTCACTAACACAGAGTATCAGAGAACTTTTAAATTTTTGGAAATCTGATGGTTGAGAAGAATTGTGTGTAAACTGAGTAAATGCTATTCTATGTTTCAAGTGTATACAGATGCTGTTGTGATTGTCGAAATATACAATCTTGTCAAAGTATTACTACATTCATTTGACCTACTTATTATGTATTTTCTCAATCAATAGCTACTTAAACCACTATCATGTAGAAGTTTGTTATTTTATTTTAAAAATGGGGTGCTCATATTAAAAAATGTTTGGAAGCTTGCAATACTTGAGAACTCTTTTCTGCATGAGAATACTATCTAACATCATACTACCCAGAGTAAATGGCAGAGTGGACCTCAGGCAGAGCGGCCCAGGCAGCTGTCCCTTCCCTCAGAACTGACACAATATCATCCCAGAGATTCATAGAGGCCCCAAGGAAAGACCAGATTCCTCTTTGAGAGGAGTTTTTTCCTAAGTAATGAATAAAGATATCTTTTCTCTTTTTTATTTCCAAGTCCAGGGTCTTAATTTCCATTATTATAGAATCAGTATAAGACAATACCTTAAACAAACTAACAAAATGCAGCCCGGCCATATACCCAGATGACATAAGAAGCACACTTAGTTGGCTACTGCTCTTGAAGTTGTCTGGCAGCAGGTGATATGTCCAATTCACCCTTGTATTCCCCACTGCCTGGCAGAACGCATGGCACACAGATGAATGAATGAATGCATGGCACACAGATGAATGAATGAATGCATGGCACACAGATGAATGAATGAATGCATGGCACACAGATGAATGAATGAGCTGAGAGTATCCTTGTATGTATTATAAATCTGTGCAGGATGACATACTTTCTACTACTTTTCTAATTCTTTGTATGGTTTGGATATTTGTCCCTGTCCAAATCTCATGCTGAAATGTAATCCCAGTGTTGGACATGAGGCCTAATGAGAGATGTTTGGATCATGGGCCAGCTCCTTGGTGATAAATGAGCTCTTGCTCTGAATTCACATGAGATCTGGTCATTTATAAGTGTGATATGCCTGCTCCCGTTTTGCCTTCTGCTATGAGTAAAAGCTCCCTGAGGTCTTCCAGAAGGTGAGCAACACTGGTGCCATGCTTGTACAGCCTGCAGAACTATGAGCCAATTAAACCTTTTTTCTTTATAAATCACCCAGTCTCAGGTATTTCTTTATAGCAATGCAAGAATGGCTTAATATATTACTCTCAGTTGAGTTTTAGCCTTTAAAGAAATTCTTTAGAAATTACTGGTTTAGACTTTTGCTAGAATTGATGACAAAATATTTTAAAAGACAAGTATGGATTCTCTCTGAAAACACAACTGACTGATTTCTTTAAAATGAAGCTTCCTATTACAAGAACAGAATATAATCTCCTACCCTGGTTCAGTCTACACTATTCCAAAGAGGAAGTTTACACTTCTGATAGTGCTGTGCTGAGCAGACTGAATTAACCACAATCGCAATGACCAATTCTACTGGTTACCTTTAGCCAGAGAAGAAAGCTGTGATTACTATTAGCAACCCTGTTACTAAATGAATCCATCACATCAAATGCCACATTAGTGATGAACTAGAAAACTCTACAATTTAGGAGACAAAAATAAAAATGAAATTCTAGCAAAGACATGGAATCAACCTCAATGTCCATCAATGATAGACTGGATAAAAAAAATTTGGTACATATATACCATGGAACACTATACAGCCATAAAAAAGAAGGAGATTATGTCCTTTGCAGGGACATGGATGGAGTTGGAAGCCACTATCCTCAGCAAACTAACGAAGGAACAGAAAAGCAAACACCGCATGCTCTCACTCAGAAGTAGGGGCTGAATGATGGGAACACATGGACACATAGAGGGAACAACACACAGTAGAGCTGACTGGGGATTGAGGGTCAGTGGAGGGAGAGCATCAGGAAGAACAGTTAAGGCTGCTGGGCTTAATACCTAGGTGAGGGGATGATCTGTGCAGCAAATCACCATTGCATACTTTTTACTATAAACAAACCTGCATATCGTGCATGTGACCCCTAAACTTAAAAGTTGAAAAAAAAAAAAAAAAGAAATCCAACAATGACCAATAAGATAAGTCTTTCTGAAGTGTTATTTGATCTCTCTTGTTATTAATTTCTTTAAAAAAATTTTTTAATTGATATATGATTCAATAGAATGTATCCATTTGAGTGTACAATTCAGTGGTTTTTAGTACATTCAAAAGGTTGTGCAACGATCACCACTATCTAATTCCAGAATGCTTTCATTACCCCTAAAGAAACTCCCTACCCCCAGCTCCTGGCAGCTACTAGTCTACCTTCATTTCCTCCTACTTTCCTCTAGTTAATAATGCCTCTAGCCTTGGGAGGTGTTGGCCGTTAGCATCACAGGCCTTGAGAGAGTTCTGTTTCTAAGATACTTTTCTTGCTCTGCCACCACCACTAAATGCTATTGACCAAGCAAAGAAATCCCAGGGAAGTCTCAGTAGGGCAATTCCTCCTTGTCATGTAAAAAGAGAGGGTGTGTATGAGATGGCTGGGGAAGGATGAACTGATGAGCACACAGATTATTGCCTTTACTGAAGTAGAGTATTGATTGTCATGGATGGCTGAAGATCACAATCTCTAGAAGAGATAAAATAGCAGGGCCGTTACTTTCAGTTAAACAAAGGCATTTGCCATCACAAAGTCCAAGTCTGGGTCTTCCATTTATTAGCATTATACAAAACTCTTAACTTGCTGACAGTTTGCATCTGACATTTTGTTTTCATTTAAATTTTTTAAAATATTTAAATGTTTAATTTTTGTGGGTACATAGTAGCTGTATATATTTATGGGGTACATGAGACGTTCTGATACAGGCATGCAATGTGAAATAAGCATGTCATGGACAATGGGGTATCCATCCCCTCAAGCATTTATCCTTTGTGTTACAAACAAATTACATTTGGTTAGTTATTTTAAAATGTACAATTAAGTTATCAAATATTAGGTCTTATTCTTTCTTTTTTTTTTTGTACCCATTAACCATCTCCACCTCCCCACCCCAAGCCCGCACTACCCTTCCAAGCCTCTGGTAACCATCCTTCTGCTAAATAGAGCAAGCCAGTTTAGGAGAGAGCTGCCTGGGTGTGAGAAGGAAGAGCAGCTCTGACATCCAGGGGTTGACATGGCACTCACAGCCAGGTCTCATTCTGTTGAACATAAACAATTTCATAGAACATTAACATCAGATAAAGCCACTCTGTGATCCTGATGGCTCAACACAAAGACGAGACCACTCTCTTATGTCTGAATATGGACAAAAACATGAACATTGTCCAAACCACCAAAATAGCCAAACGTCCCTTTGCCCTGGCTAATAGGAGTGAATGTTGTTTCCTTACTAATCCCAGCTTTAGCTTTCCTGCATTTCTCTCACCCTCTAGCAAAGATTTATTAGGACGCCAAATCACAGAATTGCCTTGGCTACCTGACAGCATCTATTCCAGACCAAGGCCCAGCTTCCTCAAACTCTTTTCAAAATCATATAATTCAAGCCCAAATCCTACCATATGTCCTTTCAAACACTTCTAGCTGAGATGCTTCACAGTTCTCCCTCACTGCAATGAGTAGTAAACCCAACTTGTTCATTTACAGCTGTGTTCCCGGGGATATTTGGCTGGAGGACACTGGCAGGAGAACAGGCAGCTTCTACAAGGATGACTTCAGGGGACCTTGGAAGGGCTGTTGCCGGAAACTATTTCACCACAGGCAATGCCTGAAATTCCATCCTGAGAATGTTATTCCTTTGGGTGAACACTTATCACCTATTAAAGTAGAAAGGTTCTTAGAGAAGAAATTACCCTTTAAATACTCTTAATCCAGCAAGGCGTGGTGGGTCATGCCTATAATCACACCACTTTGAGAGACCAAGGTGGGTAGATTGCTTGAGTCTAGGAGTTTGAGACCAGCCTGGGCAAAAATTAGCCAGGCGTGGTGTCATGCACCTGTAGTCCCAGCTACTTGAGGGGCTGAGGCAGGAGGTTCGCTTGAACCTGGGAGGTGGAGGCTGCTGTGAGCCACTGCACTCCAGCCTGGGTGACAGAGTGAGACCCTGGCTCAAAAACTGATAATAAATAAAAATAAATAAATACCCTTAGTCTTAGATGTCTGACTTTGAGTAACCTACTTTCATATTTCATTTATTCTTGAAATTTCCTCACATTTTAGCATCTCAGAAATTAAGGCACATCCTATGATCCATGGCATCTTAAATTATCTGAAACATGGTGATTCTTCTGAGCTTGTTTCCTCAGTTGTGAGTTTTAGTGGTGGATTAAATACTATTTCCCAAACCTCAGTTATTTGCAAATAACTCTCACCACCTTTGCTATTTGTATTTGCTATAATAATGACATTCATATCATATTTGTTCTCTACAGCAACCCCCTTTTAAAAGGTAAGTTAATGTGGCATTTTCCTCATAATCATATCCATGAAATCCTGGGCAAGATGCGCTAGCTTTCCCTAAAAATCTAGTTGTAACTTTCCCTAACATATAACATATATTTTATATATTAAGATACATACATAATGATAAAAACTTATAAGATGTTTTTTCATGTTACACCGAAAATCATCTCTCTCACCCACAGTGGGAGCCATGCATGCCATGTTGGGAAGACATGGAACTAGCTGGCCCCTAGGAATATTCTTAGCTCCTGTGTTTGGTGTTTCTGTGGTTATAAGCCAGATATACACCATCTGTGCCCCAAAATTCAAAATCTAAGGGTCAAGACTGACATGGACAGTGACACATATTCTTTAAGCACAAAAATAAATCCTATTAACTATTTACATGGCAAAGTAAGGATAATTGTGTTGAAAGTACTGGAACTTGAACTTTAATTAGCTTTATGTTGGCAAAAAGCTTCAAATCTCTTGATACTTGGAAACACATATGATCTTTGCTTCAAAAAAGTTTGTTTTTGAATTTTGTTAGGAAATGAGGAAAACAGGTTTGTTCTGATTAATCTGGGAAAGCCTCTTAGAGAAGAAAAGATTTTAGAAACTACTCGAGCTGCTTCCTTTATGACAACCAGCCAGAGGTCCTCTAAGCCCTTTCTACTCAAAGTATGATTGGTAGACATGAGCATGGCCTGGAGCTTGTTAGAAATGTAGGCTCTTGGGTACTAATGGCAGACCTGCTGAATTGGAATCTGGCCCAATTGGCCATTTTTCCTGGCCCCAAGTGATTTGTATGCATAATAAAGTTTGAGAAGCACTGCTCTAAGCCATCTAAGCCTACCTTAACTGTGGCTTATCTAAAAATAGTCCTTCATAGACATATCCCAGGGCAGGTAAGCAAGAAAAGCAGTAGATCCTGATGGATTAAAAACTTGAGATTTTCAAGTGTTTCCTCTCCACCGTCTTTGAGGAACACCACATTACACAGAAGACTTAGGAAGTGAAAGTTTATTTCATTTAGGGGAAAAAATAAACACCAATTTAAACTAAAATCAAAACCCCAAACCATAACTTGTGGTCCTTCTGAGGCACTGAGGTTAACATAAAAATAGCACTCATTTTCCTCCTCTTCCCATCACATCTCACCAACTCACACCCCAGCACTCACTGGCCTGAAACACACCTGTTGCATGTTGTCAAAATGCAACCTTCCAAATGAACACCTGAAGTGCACACATCCAAATGAAGTAAAAGATGTATGGGTTAATTTATTCACATAAAAAAGGAAATGTCTACCTCTACATGGAGAAGACATGGGCGTTTTTATGAGGAAACACTTATCTGGAAAGCATTGCCCAGAGGGCTCTCTTATTGATCTCAGAACTCCTGTTCCTTCCTTAATTCATTCATTTAGTCAACATTCAACACATATTTGTTAAAGAAATGAATGAGTGAAATCATTTCCCCTCATGGGCAATAACCCAGAAAGCCCCCTTTTCCTCTCAGCCCCTGTGGAATCTCTGGAATTTTGCCAAAGGCTATTTGATATAGTCTTCTGCCATCCTAACAACAAAATAAAATCAAAACTATTTCTTAAAATTTCTAATGACTAAGCAGAAATTAGTTATTAGGATGGCCAAATGAAATGAGCCAATCAGAAAACAAACAAACAAACAAACAAAAGCCAGGGGACTGCTCCTAACCATGGAGATTCTATCCTCTTGCATGAGCCATACTCTAATATTTAGATATAAGAGGAAATTCTTCTATTTTTAGCTTATTCATTCCCTGTTTCCAGGTTTCTAGTCTGAACTGAACTCAAAACATTCTAGGCTCCAGTGTTGCCACCATTTCATTTCTGTGTCATATTTCTTCAGCATATTCAAAAACTTTCCCAACTAGCTTCTCAACATTTGCTGTTGGGGGTGATAAAGGTTATTGTTAGAACATTATCAGCCGGGCCTGGTGGCTCACACCTGTAATCCCAGGACTTTGGGAGGCCAAGGTGGGCAGATCACTTGAGGTCAGGAGTTTGAGACCAGCCTGACCAACGAGGTGAAACCCCGTCTCTAGTAAAAATACAACTATTAGCCGGGCGTGGTGGTACACACCTGTAATCCCAGCTACCTGGGAGGCTGAGGCAGGAGAATTGCTTGAACCCAGGAGGCAGAGGTTGCAGTGAGCCAAGATAGCACCACTGCTCTCCAACCTGGGTAACAGAGTGAGACTCCGTCTCAAAAAAAAACAAAAACAAAACAAAAAAACATGAAGAACATTATCTCATGTAATTATGTATAATCAAGGACTTTGATAAGTCCATACAAATAAGAGTAACATCATTTATCTGAGAGGAAGTGTTCCTCAACATGTACATTTTGACAAGCACATTTCAAATCCTAAATATTCACGTTCTTCAGTTTTCTCCAAGTACTGTCTAGCAAGGAGGAAGAATGGAAAGGGGTGGCCAGTTACTGTGCCCCTACTCTGTGCCAGGCATTCTGCTGGGTACCTGCTAAGAGTCGGGTAAAGCAGTAGATTAAAATACATCACAGATGAGCCCACTATGTGCTTGGTACTCTTTCCGGCTCTAAGGATCTAAAACAGAAATTCTGATGTAGTCGTTCTTAACCCTGGCAGTATAGTAGAATCACTTGGAATCTTTAAAAATTTATACTAATGCCTGGACCCCATTCCCAGAGATTTTGATTCAATTGGTTGAAGTGGGGCAGTAGACATCAGGGTTTTTAAGAAGTTCTCTATTTGATCAGCCTGTGGGCCAAGGTTGAAAACTACTACTTTGAAATATATGTTTTTATCATATTGTATTAAAATCATGCATATATAAGTCAGAGTAGTAAGTTTATTGAGATTTCAGTGTAATAGAAAGAATATTTTTCTTTGTGCTTATTGAGAACATGGGCCAGGTCTTATATTTCCAGTACTTATCTTCAATGTGTATTGAAGATCTTAATGATGACTATTGGGAAGCTTCTCAACATCATACCGATACCACCTAGCCCATCACATGTGGTTAATATATGTCTATTAAGTAGAAAAAAAGATGCCAGCTATGGTAGCTTGTGTCTATAATTCCAGCACTTTGGGAGTCTGAGGCAGGAGAATTGCTTGAGGCCAGGAGTTTGAGACCAGCCTGGGCAACATGGCGAGACCCCATCTCTACAAAAAATAGAAATAAAAAATAAATGGAAAAAGCTGGGCACGGTGGCTCATGCCTATAATCCCAACACTTTGGGAGGCTGGGGCAGGCGGATCACCTGAGGGCAGGACTTCAAGACCAGCCTGGCCAACATGGTGAAACCCTGTCTCTACTAAAACTACAAAAATTAACGGGGCGTGGTGGCGTGCACCTGTAATCCCAGCCACTTGGGAGGCTGAGGCAGGAGAATCACTTGAACCCGGGAGGTGGAGGTTGCAGTGAGACGAGATTGCGCCATTGCACTCCAGCCTGGTTGACAAGGGCAAAATTCCATCTCATAAATAAATAAATAAATAAATAAATAAATAAATAAATAGGTTTCAATTAATGAAGGAATGACGATGTGGTACCATAGTACCACATTACTTCCTTGAGTCAAGGAAGGCAAAGAAATTAGCCTTCCTGAGTCAAAGAAGGCCTAGTGAACTAGCTCCACGAACCTATCTCTGTGGCAGCTGTAGAAGTCCTTGGACCCTCCCCTGCTTCATCCAGGGCTTGTCATTGTCAGGGTCAAAGTGTGATTAGGTAAGGAGTGCCTTCCGTGGGAGAATCAGACATGACATTAGCACCATGGGAGAAGAAAGAGTTCCATAGGCTTGGGTAGCCAGGGACTGAATTCTGTGAGAGTAACTCTCCTTTATTTTCTTAGAGTCAACCATTTGACCTTTGAAAAATTCTGCCCTCTTTGATACAACTGACTGGGCTGTCAGATATTGAACAAAATTCCTATGATCAAGGCATACTACGCATGTGTAGGTGTTTTTGTAAGTCTAAGTTGTATTTAAATGTCACCTTCTATGAAAGAATTCCTTTGAACAATTTGGGAGACCAGAATCTATGTAGCATATCCTGCTGCCTTGGTACATGCTATACAAGATGTATTACATTGTGTTCTTATCATGGTAGCTTCCCAAGACAATAGACCTTTTATTACACATATTTGGATATATTAGAGACCAGCTTATTTTGTGAAGCTTATACTAATATAATATTATAAGCTATTTTTATACCATGCCATGTTCTGTCATAGTCCACCTGTTTGATAGATGCTAGTCTCATCCTCCAATTCTTACATGACAAAGAAGTCTTCACTATTTGACATTAATCTATGTAGCTGGTGTGTAAGGCTCTATGCAGGTTATTCTAGGAGGATGCCACCTGCTGCAGCACTAGCCATTGCAAATGTAATTAGAGTGTCCAAGAGTGTCACCTGAGTAGATGCTGGCTCAAGTGGAAGCACCCACTATTTCTTACTGGGACATGCAAAGAGCCTTGTGTGCTCTGATGAGGCAGCACAAGTTACTCGGAATTCTGGGGGACTGAGCTGCACGCAGATCCATTCCACAATATCATTTGGAAATTGGGACATTGGCAGGGAGAGGGTTCACTTCTGTACAATGGCATCTTTGCAGGAAGAAGATTTTACAAAAAAATTACCCTCCTCCTCACTTGGTCTCTCTCTCATGAATGCTCTTACTCACACTTTCACTTTGTGATCTTGATCAGATTTTATTTATTTATTTCTTTTCTTTTTTTTTTTGAGACGGAGTCTCACTCTCACTGCACTCACCCAGGCTGGAGTGCAATGGTATGATCTCAGCTCACTGCAACCTCCATCTTCTGGGTTCAAGTGATTCTCCCACCTCAGCCTCCTGAATATCTGGAAATACAGGTGTCACCACCACGCCTGGCTAATTTTTGTATTTTTAGTAGAGATAGAGTTTCGCTATGTTGGCCAGGCTGGTCTCAAACTCCTGACCTCAGGTGATCCACCTGCCTCGGCCTCCCAACGTGCTAGGATTACAGGCATGAGCCACCATGCCCTGCCTATCACTTTAAAAAATACACCTGATTTCTAGAATGAGAAGGTAAGAAATAAACATATATCTATATGATACAACATATAAAATACATAGATTCAAGCATCTCATTCTTTTTGTTACATTTGTTATCATAACTTGCCCCATTTCACCTGCTGCTAAATGGCCTCTTTATCAACTTATTTTCCATCCTATTTCTTTACTCCTTCCTCTTGTAATTTTGCAATAGTCTTTCTCTTATTGTTCCAGCATCTCTAAAGCTTTTAACCACTGATTTGTCAAGCCATCTCTTTCCCTGTATTGATATTTAACTGACAGGGAATAATTATTAGGCAGAAAATTAGATGAGGTGCTAACCATATTGCCTTCATTTTCCTGACACAAAATTTTCCTGGCGTTTTGTTTATGAAAGATTGACTGCATTGTTCATAATTTGATGTATTTTTTTTCCTTTCACATTCTTCAATTTCTCCGTTTCTTTACTGAAAGGAAACAGTTACAATTATGTAGGGAAGTATGTTTGAGAATTAGTGCTGGATACCAAAGGTGATATAATAGTTAGCTAGAGCTGCATGACAATGTACTACACACTGGGTGGCTTAAACAACCAGAAATGTGTTGTTTCACAGTTCTGGAGGCTGCAAACCCAAGATCAAGGTGTCAGCAGGGTTGGTTCCTTGCAAGGGCTGTGTGGAAGAATCCGTTTGGTGCCTCTCCCCTGGTTTCTGGAGGATGAGTGGTCATCTTTTGTGTTCCTTGGTTTGAAGAAGCATCGCCCTGATCTCTGCCTTTATCTTCACTTGGCATTCTCCCTGTGGGTGCGTCTGTGGACAAATATCCTCATTTCCTAAAGCTACTAGTCATATTGTATTAGAGCCTACCCTAACGATCTCATTTTAACCTAATTACTTCTGTAAAGACCCTATCACCAAATAAGATTATATTCTGAGATACTAGGGGTTAGGACTTTGGCTTTGGGGAGACATAGTTCCATCTGTAACAGGGATGCCTTTTTCTGTGCTGTATGTATATGACTGGACTGAGAAATGTCTTCCTTCCTCAATAGCTGGCTTGCTTAGACAATGGGCCGTTCCTCCCAGTTTCATTCTGTCTTTTGACCACTTGACATTGGTCTCACTTGGTATCATCATTCTTCAAAGGAAATAGCTATTGCTAGAGAGAGAAAGCAGTGGTTTGGTTTCAAAGAACCTGCCCATCATCTCTATGGGAGAACAAAAACTCACTCATACTCTCCATATCTTTGTTCCCGTTTCTCCTCATCCCTCCCCACTGCCCACTCCCCACCTCTTCTCCCAAGCTGTCACCCCCTTTGACATTTCCTTCTGACCCTTCTCAGAAGTCACTCTGGCTTAAGTCACTACCTGCTGCTTTCCAGAAAGCCAAAGAAGCCACCTATCTAGGACTCTTTCTCAAACAGGCAAGATGCCAGCCTTCCTGCTGTGAACTCTTTGTCTCTCTCAGCAGCCCGGACTGAGGAGACAATCACTGACCCACAGATGAGCAATAAGCTCATCTGTGAGTAAAGAGGTCAGCGGGATGGGCTGAAAATGCCACACCTGGGGGTGGGGAAATGAGTTGAAATGAAGCAGAAAATAAATGGAAGAGTCAACATAGCCTTCCAGAAAACTCGGCTTGAAGCCTCAGGTTCACTCTTCTGACCTGCCCATGATGTTTCTTGTTGGCTCCCTCGCTACAGAGAGCACACCCTTTACCCTGTCTCAGACGGGGAATAGAGCTGCAAAGGTGAGTGGTGGTTTAGCTGCCTCCTTTGTTTTTTTGGTTCGTTTGCTCGCAACTAAAGCAAACAAACTAGTAACAATCACTGTGTCCTCATAATGCTCTGACATCAACAAAAATAAAAGGGAATTTTGCCTCTGGGAAACTTTTGTAAGCTGTTTTCCCAGAGATTGGGAAAAGCTTACCCCAAATCATCTCCCAATACATCTGGGTATTAGCATTTCCAAACGGGTTATTTCCCAGGAGAACCACGGACACCAAGAAGGTATCAAAGTGAGGAAGCACATTTTGTTTGAGAAGTGTCTAGCAAGGAGCATAACCCAATGGGTGTGGTGGACGGAGCATCCATTTTGGAGTAAAAACACCTCTTACAGCCAGGCTGGTGGTTCACACCATAGCCCCAGCTGGGAGTGGGAGGGCCTCGAGAAGCTGAGGGAGATGGATCGCTGGAGCCCAGGAGTTCAAGTCCAGCCTGGGTAACGTAGCAAGACCCAGTCTCAAACAAACAAACAAACAAACAAACAAACAAAGAAGTCTCTTACTAATTATGTGACTTAACTGCTCTCAACCTCAATGTTTGCTTTTCAAATCTGTCAAACAGGGAAAATGATTCCTACCTCAAAACTGACTATTAAGTCACTGAATATAGGCTGAATTACAATGTTTTTGACTCTACAGGTCATTTGGAGGCAAATTCTCTTGCCTATTTCAACAGAAATATCTCAATATAGTCCTGATTCTAAGGCAAGAAAGGAATGAACAGGCAAAGAGGGACAACCAAAGCAAGAAAAGGAAACTAGCTGCTTAAAGTGGGAGCACCTCTCTGCACCTAGAACTTCACCGCAAGGCAGATCTTACTCAGATGCATCAGACTGGCCAAAGCAAGGCTAGGACAACATGCATGGTCTTAATTTGAGGCTACTCTGGCCTCACGCTCTCCAGTCCAGACCCAGTCCCTCCTGCCAAATGTGCATTTCTTTGCACAGGAGCACATCTACCTGCATACACATCTTCATAAATTGACAGGGAGACTTTACTATTGTTTTGGATTAGGAGTTGAGGAACAAAGAAACTTTCTTTACTTACTATGGCTCACTCTAGTGTTGCATTTCTCACCCAATTATGTACTCTTTGTAGTATGCTATAATTATTCTGGATATTGTCTTATCTCCCCAAATGGATGCAGATCAGGAATGAGTTTTTATCTCTTTTATATGCACTGAAGCTCCACAATGCTGAGCAGATAGTAAATGTTCAAGAAATGCTACATGAGCTAGATTTCTACTCTGGCTCCAAAAGTTTAACTTGTATTGGAGCAACTCTCCATTGAAAACAACTAGAATGGCTCAATTTTTTTAAAAAGATCCATCTCTTAGAAGTCATCAAACAGATGGAGTAACCAAGGCAGGCATAAATTAGGGGCAAGGTCCAGGAAAGAAAGGAAATGCATTGAGGCAGACCCGAGTGGACCCACTCCCCTCACCCCCCATCCCATCCAGGCATTTGATTCATAGGAGAGATGGGGCTGAGAGGCTGAGAATGCAATCAGAAAGAGATGGCTAAGGGACAGAGAGACTGAATGGAGTTTCCAGTAGTCTCACAGGATTGAAGAAATAAAAGTTGGAGCCAAGTAGAAGGGGCGTGGGTAAGTACCTCAGGTTCTCAGTTGGGATCCCTGAAGGGCCACACCATAGGAATAAAAAAGAACCAGAAATACCTCTGTCTCAGGAAGAGTGAAACCTAACCTCAGATCAGCTCAATTCAAGGTTGGATTAAGACAAACAGCCCTATTCTAATTGCCCTATAGAAGCAAAAGTCAGTCTACTCTGGAGGAAGATAACATCATCTAGAACATCTATAATTTTCATGCCATTATTCAGTGGCACTTACCTTTATATATACATCTCTCCTGCCCTTAGCTTTCAAATCATCTTCTTGAGACATGGACAAGGCATAGACAATCAGAAACCCTGCCCTTTAGGTCTGTTTTCTTATCTACAGTGTGAGACCAGCTCTCTGGCTTTGAAATTCTTTGCCTCTATATGTGGAACTAGCCTCAGCCTCACCCCAACTATGTTACATCCTGTTTTAATCACTTGCCATCCACCCTGTCAGTGA
This sequence comes from Macaca thibetana thibetana, assembly GCF_024542745.1. Taxonomy (NCBI): domain Eukaryota; kingdom Metazoa; phylum Chordata; class Mammalia; order Primates; family Cercopithecidae; genus Macaca; species Macaca thibetana. The sequence continues at coordinate 94,358,116 of NC_065589.1, forward strand.
GGGGGCTGGGGGGATTCCTGCCTATGGTTATGGGGATGGCCAAAGAAAGGACAGCTGGCAGTGGACATATATGTATACACTAGTCACATGTACTCACAGCTTGCGGGAGGAGACACTGCATGCCATGTAGGGCTACACAGGATTTGCACTTGGGAACAGAGTGAACCACCAGGGGCTGGGCAGTGTCAAGAGGGTGAGGTGACCCCTGGTTCCCACGCAAAGATGTGATTGTCATGTTTGACATGTTCCATGGGCTGGCGGGGAACCGAGACCTGGTGTTCAGGGCCAGCAGGAACTGTATCTGCGGTCTTTGATAATGCAGGGAGTTTGGTTGGAGGACCTTACCCATGGGAGTTGAGTGGGGATGGGAAGTTGGAATTAGGCCACTTGCAGCTCTCCCAATTTTACCAGTTGTCAAGGCAGCCTTCTAAAATGGTGGAGCCTTCATTTTAGGTATTATACCACACCCCCCAATGGAGAAGGCCTTACATCTACATCCAGTGACCAACACCTCCTCCCCATGAATGTCTTGACTTTTCATTTATCCTCACAGCTCACAGTCCTTTCTTATAGTCCTCTGATTCTCACCAAAGTTTGCATCTTGTTCACCTCACACCTTTGCAATAACATCATGCAATGGGTCTCCCTGCCTCCATTTCTCCCCTGGCCGAATCTACTCTCATCACAGCTGACATATTAATCTTCACAAAATACCACTTGAAGCTCATTGCTTCCCAGTGGCTCCTTGCAGCCCTTTGATTGCTCCCTGTGTGTGCTCTGGCTTCCGTAAGATCCAGGAACATGCACCAGCAACCAGCACAATCAAGAGCTGAGAAACCCAACTGTAATCCTCCGAGCTTCAACAGCCAGTTCTCTGACTTCAGGATAAAAAACTAGATACCCACCTCCATGTTGCTACTTTCTAAACATGACCAGATAATAAAAATTAAAAAGTAAAATCAGCTTCACTTTTCTTTCTTCTTTATCTTTCTCTCCTTTCTTCTCTCTGTCTCTCTCTCTCTCTCTGTCTCTTTCTTTCCGACAAGGTTTTGCTCTGACACCCAGGCTGAAGTGCAGTGGTGCAATCACAGCTCACTGCAGACTTAAACTCCTGGGCTCAAGCGATCCTCCTGCCTCAGCCTCCCGAAGTGCTGGGATCACAGGCATAAGCCACTGTGGCAGGCTAACACTAATTTTCTTTTTGACATTTTTTTTCAATAAAATAGGTAATCTTCTGTGTAAGAAAATGCTTCTTATCAGAGTCAAAAAGAGCTATTTTCATTTTGAATGATTAAAAAGAGATGTGGCTATAACTATTATTTTTCCTGAATTGGTCTTTTCCAAGAAAAGATGAGGGAAGATAGCCAGTCATAAAGGCTTTCATGTTCCCTGCGAACTCCCATGATGCATGGCCCATCACAGAGACCACACAGAGTCCCCATCACAGAATTCCACACTCATTCATCTGGCAGGCTTTTTTCTTTTCAATAGACTTTTTCTTTTTTTTCCTTTTTTTTTTTTTTTTTTTTTTTTTTTTTTTTTGCCAGAGTAGTTTTAGGTTAAAAGTAAAATTAAGAGGAAAGTACAGAAAATTCCCATTTACCCCCTTTCCCTACATGCACAACCTCCCCCACTATCAACACCCCACACCAGTTACACCAGACTGGTACTTTTTTTACAATTAACAAACCTGCCTGAACACATCATTATTACCCAAAGTCTATAGTTTACATCAGGGTTCACTCTTGGTGGTGTACTTTCCATGTTTTTTGATAAATGTATAATAACATGTATCCATAATTGTAGTATCATACAGAATATTTTCACTGCCCTAAAAATCCTCGTGTTCTATGCATCTCACTCGGCCCCTAACCCCTGGCAACCACTGCTCTTTTACCGTCCCCATACTTTTAGCTTCTGTGGAACGTCAAACAGTTGGAATCATACAGTATGCAGACTTTTCATATTGGCTTCTTTCACTTAGTAATATGCATTTAAGGTACTGCCATGTCTTTTCATGGCTTGATATCTCATTTCCTTTTAGCACTGAATAATATTCCTTCATCTGGATCAGCCCCAGTTTATTCATCTGTTCACCTACTGAAGGACACCTGAGTTCCTTCCAAGGCTGAGCAATATTGAATAAAGCTGCATCGGGTGAATTTTTGCATCATAAACAAATCTACCTGGCCTGGCCAGGCCAAATGAGACTGTGATGGAAATCCAAACCAACAGCATCATTATGAAGTGCTGCTGTGTGGGGGCTGTGCTTGATTAAGAGACCTGATGCCTACACCAAGACATGGGCTGCAGTAGAAAAATCAGTAGGAATGCAAGAGGTTTATTGGGAAAAACAAATCAGGCCTGGGCACTTTTACAGGGATCCCACATTTTCCAGATGGAAACTCTTCTGTTAGCCTTCAAAGCATTCATTGAGCATATTCAAAGTTCAGGGGGATAACGAGGTGACTAAGACAGCTGCCTGCCCTCAGGAAGGCTTGAAAGGAGTGCAAAGATCATCACAGGTTGCACATCCCTAATCCCCAAATCCAAAACATTACAAAACCCAAAACATTCTGAGTGCTGACACGACACCACAGGTGGATAATTCCATACCTGATCTCATGTGACGGGTCGCAGTCAAAACGCAGGCGCACAACATGCACTTTATTTAGCATCTCCAATGGCAAAATGAAATTACCCCCAGGCTATGTGTATAACGGTGTATAAGAAACATAAATAAATTTCCTGTTTAGACTTGGATCTCATCCCCAAGATATCTCATTATGTATATGAAATATTCTAAAATCCAAAAGTATCCAAAATCTGAAACACTTCTGGTCCCAAGCATTTCAAATAAGGAATACCTTATCCGTACTACCCATTACAATGAACATTTACTGAGCAAGGACTGAGTGCTAAGCTCTGTGCTAGGCATTTTGTTTAATCCACATGGTAACCAGTGAGGGCATTTTACAGAGCAGGGAACTGATGCTGAAGCAGGTTAAAAGAAAGCCCTCCCCAGCCAAGCTGCAGAAACTTAAAGTGTGTTGAGGGCAACCTGGAGCTGCCCCTGTCAATTTGGTGGTGTTCACAGGAAGGGCTGTGCCTTGGAGCCGAAGGTCCAGCGTTTTGGTTTCCATTACTTTCCTTCCAAGCCAAGGGCAGGATCAAAGATACAAAGGAAAAATTCCTCCTTAGGTTTGAGAAAAAAAAAAAAAGTCACAAAAAGTACAACAGGCTTCTTACCCTAGCAAGGAACCTGGATGCCTTCCTAACAAAGTGTTTGGTCTCCCTAAATTAGAGCAAGATGAAGACAGGTCACCTGGGAGAGTACTAACCTCAGAGGGGTGGGGAGGAGGGATGAACTTCGGAGCCTTTGGAACAGTGGACTCTGCAGTGCTTTGGCTGACTCCCGACCCAAGATCCTTCTGTGACATTCAAGAGATGAGCTGGGGAAAAAATAAGGGTAGGCAGGGGAAGTAAGAAAAAGAAAAACAAAACAAAACAAAAAAACGAAAAAAACAAAATGACAACAACAACAACAAAAAACTAGGCTGGGAGCGGTGGCTCACACATATAACCCCAGCACTTTGGGAGGCCGAGATGGGCGGATCACCTGAGGTCAGAAGTTCAAGATCAGTCTGGCCAGCATAGAAACGCTGTCTCTACTAAAAATACAAAACTTAGCTGGGCATGGTGGTGCGTGCCTGTAATCCCAGCTACTTGGGAGGCTGAGGCAGAAGAGTCGCTTCAATCCAGGAGGCAGAGGTTGCAATGAGCTGAAACTGCACCACTGCACTCCAGCCTGGGCAACAAAGAAAGACTCTGTCACAAAAAAACAAAATAAACAAAGAAAAAACAAAAAAAACAAAAAAAAACTAGAGGAAGCAAGAAGAAGTAAATAAAAATAAAAGAAAAAATGAACTGAAAACAGTACAATTACTCTAAATAAATCCAAAAGCTGATTATTTACAAGTAATACAACAGATAATCAGTGCTCCCACTCACTAGAGCTGCCACTGTGGAATGACCGAAGCCCTGGCAACAGAAACCAACACCGAGTCCCCTATAAAGCACCAACCCTCATGAAGACCAATGAACCAACTGCTGGCAAGCTGAGAACATTGGACTCCTCCCACCCCATGAGGGTCACTGATTCCTCTTGACTGGAAAGAATACATGTGACATGTTTTGATTCACCTTTCCTGCCCACAGGGTCTCAGCCAGCACCACTATCCAAGGGCTTCCAGAATGTTCCATCCACTAACATAGACTCCTGAAAACTATCACAAAGATCAAGGGACTTACTCTCTAGCTAGGGAGGTATGCTGTGCGACACCAGGGGTAGACGGCAGTGGACACAAGAATCCCGGTCCAGGACTGAGGCACTCGTTCCTCCAGTTGATACGTACAGGAGTGGGCTTGCTGATGGCTTTGTTCTTGGTCGAGCCTTCCCCACAAATTGTCCTTGGCTGAAGGGAGCTACCTCAGCCAAGGCTATGCCCTTTGCTAGGTAAGCCAGGGTCTAGTTGAAGTGGAGGCCCAAAGGCCTGTACCCCATTGCTTCAATTTGAGACACCTCTGAGGGCCACCCCAGCTTCAGAACTGAGGCCTTGTTGTAACTGCATCGTGGTTCGAGTTCTCCTTTCATCCACCCTGCTTCCGCCACTCCCTTACAGTATTGTTCCTGAGCATACTCCCCAACAACCCCCCTGCATGCAAACATCCATCTCAGAGTCTGTTTCCCAGGAAACCCAAACTACAATAGTGCTGATTAGACATTTGAGAAGCTGACTCCACCTGCTTCTTTGTGGATACCAACCACTAAATCCCCAAGAGGCAAAAGTGACACTGAGGGTGGAGAGTGCAGTAAGGTGGCAGAGAAATTCCAGGAATCCCCCCATCCCTTGCATGTGTGGCTGATGGGTGGCTCTTTTGAACAACTGCAGCAGCAGGAGAGAAGCCAAGAGTTCTACAGACTCGGCCATTTTCCTTTTCCCTCAAGGCTTCTCCCAGAGCTGGACTCCAGAGAACCCTGCTTCTCATTGCTCTTTTGCGGCAGATTCCATTCTACCTGTAGTGGCATCGAGACACCTCCTGTTAACTAGTGACGGAGATAAGGACAGCCAGGCATGAAAATAAAAGTGCTCCTTCCAGCCTGCTTGTCAATGTCTCCTCAAAGAGAAGCTAAGGGATATTTTCCAGGCAGGACACAGCTTTTTAAATATATTTTTTGCAGCCTACTGGAAAAGGTAGTTTTATCTGAAAGGAAGCATTACCAACCCCAAAACCATTTCTTTGCATTTCAATTGATATAGTTAGGTTTTGTGTTCCCACCCAAAATCTCATCTTGAATTGTAATCCCCCAAATCCCCATCATCCCCACATGTCAAGGGAGAGACTAGGTGGAGGTAACTGAATCATGGGGGCAGTTTCCCCCATGCTGTTCTTGTGATAGTGAGTTCTCACAAGATCTGATGGTTTTATAAGGGGCTTTTCCCCACCTTCATTCAGCACTTCTTCTTGCTGCCTTGTGAAGAAGGTCCTCTTTTCCCCTTCGCCTTGTGCCATGATTGTAAATTTCCTGAGGCCTCCCTAGCCATGCTGAACTGTGAGTCGATTAAACCTTTTCTTTATATAATAAATGACCCAGACTTGGGCAGTTTTTTGGTTTTTTTTGAGATGGAGTCTCATTCTGTCACCAGCCTGGAGTGCAGTGGTGTGATCTTGGCTCACTGCCACTTCTGCCTCCCGGGTTCAAGCGGTTCTTTTGCCTCAGCTTCCTGAGTAGCTGGGACTATACGCGTGCGCCATCATGCCCAGGTAATTTTTGTATTTTTAGTAAAGACAGGGTTTCACCATGTTGGCCAGGATGGTCTCGATCTCTTGACCTCCTGATCTGCCCGCCTTGGCCTCCCAAAGTGCTGGGATTACAGGTGTGAGCCACAGAGCCCCTCTGGGCAGTTCTTTATAGCAGTGTGATAATGGACTAATACATCAATGTTCACCTTTTAAAATGTGTCCTTACCAAAATCTATGAGTTGGTCACCAAAAAGACATTGAGAGCAGACCAGAAGCAAAGTCAAAGAGGTAATGAATGAATCAGATGGTGTCCCCTTGTGGTCCTCGGTCCCAGCACAAAGCCAGAATGTGACTGTGTACATTCTAGCCAGATTCTCCAGTCTCAAATGTTTAAGTCTCCATGTTTGAATGTCAGAATTGGAGGAGGACCCAAAGGGCAAGAAGAACGAACAAGAAGTGGTAGAGGAAGGATTGCAGCTGCTTCTTCCCCACCCTTGTACCATCCTACAAAGGGAGGTGGGGAGAAAGGCCGCATCTCACAGTGGGTTCAGAGATGCGGGGTTGCATGCTGCATCGTCTGCCTCCTCCCTGCACCCAGTGCCTTCTCTGGTGCCCACTCCCTACGCCAAGGATGCGATGACACGAGGCTGCCATCGATTTGGCATTGATTTGGGTTATGATCTCTCCTCTCCCCTCCCTCCACCCTCAGCCTGGCTTCTCCTGGGCAGAAGGTGGGGGGCATTGTGAGAGCCAAGTGGGCGTTGAAGGAGTGGCTACTTCAGCCATTCCCCGGCTGTGGGGCACACAGGGCCAGGACTGATCTGGAGGATGGAAGCTGCTGTGTCACCTGAGGATCTTCAGGTCACTAAAGGGACAGTTTACCACAAGACGCATTGATGCAGCAGCCTGTTGGCAGCATGGTTGACGTCCTAATGGCCAGGCTCTCCTTTTCTCTTTCCTGACCATTCCCCAGGCAGAGCCATCTAGCCCACTTTCCTCCAGCAGATGCCTTCACATCTCAAGACTGGAACTCAGTTACAGGAACAGGCACACGCAGAGCACAGCCCTGCCCTGTTCCGCTGTCCCCTCTGCTCCCTCTGGGCTGGGGGGGGCGGGTCACCAGCCCCCACTCATTTTTCTCCCTGACATTATTCTCTGACTCCTTTTCCAAGACCTGGTGTGGGGGGTTTTAGAAGGCCCAGGAGCCTCCTTTGATCAAGCTAGCCCCACAGAAGCGCCATATTACACCTACGGGCACCAGCCGAGCCAGGATATGGTGACACTGAGTAACCCCACGGCACACTGTGGAGTGGTGCAGGGTGGCATGCGGCCAAGGTGACACGCTCGCACACACCCACGCTGCTGTCTCCCACTCACTCCAAGGTCTGGGCAGTACTGGCCCCACAGGGAACGTTTTCTACTACAGTGCAGAGAGCTCTTATTTCATTTTCATTTAGAAACTGTTTAATCAATGAGGACAGCCTGTGGTTAGGCAAACATGCCCGCTCTCTGGCTCGGAAGCCTTCTGGTTTAACAGAAGGGCAATGATGACTGTGGTTTGCCACGGGCTCAGATATTTTTCTTGAACATTTTGCTGCGCTTTTACCTCAATTGCTAGGTCCTTCCATCAGAAGCCTTGCACCATCTGCAGGCTCAGCCATCAGCTTCAGTCCTGTGGCTTTGACCAGCTGACCTACAGAAGAGATGAAACAAGACCACTGCAGTGGTGCCATGAGCTGGTGACTATGGCTCTGTGACTAGGCTGCTTCTAGAAAAATATCTTCACCCAGACAAATTTCTGTGCACTAAGCTCTTAGGATAGAAAGATGGCCAAAAAGGCATAGTTCTAAAGTCCTACCACAGAGTTGTGGCACATGCAATAATAAAAGCATGGACAGAAACAGCACATAGGAAGAAATTCTATTGGTTTATTTTCTCTTCTTAAAATTGTTTTCTTTGAAGGAGAGGTGGTCAAGAAGCCCCATGGAGTAGACACCTTTGTGGGATGTTGAGACACAGCCTGCAAAACTGGTGCAGGACTCAGTGTGGGTGCCACAGTCAGACATCAAGGTCAAATTTGGCCTATGCTCCTTGCTAGCTATGGGGCCCTGAGCAAGTGACTTAACCTCTCTGGGTCATGGTTTCCTCATCTATAAAAGTGGAGGAAACACAAGTTCCTGTCTGGCAAGCTTATCGTGAGGATTGAATGAGTTAACAGGTGTGAAGCTGTTAGCACAGTTTCTGGTATATATTAAGTGCTGAATTAGCTAGTAGACAACTTCAGAACATCTGCTTTTACCCTTCCTGGGATGAGAATCTTTTCATTTTGCCCAACGGAGATAAAAGTGGAAGAAAAAGCAAAACCCAAGAGATAGAGAATGGGGAGAAGAGAAAAGATGGGGCTGGAAGAGTGAAGAGAAGGGGAGAAACGGGCGGCAAATCCCTGGGTGGATGGGGAGTCTCCCAGGCACCTCCATGCCTCCATGTGCCAAGTTGGAATCACCTTGCAGAAGAACTGAGTTACACAGTCCAAAAAGACGCATTGCCCAGGGGCTCACGGGAAACAAAATGGCAGTATCTTGATTTCTGAGAAAGGCCATAAGTTTGGAGGATAAACACTCCAAAGTTTCACATGCCAGCCCAGGAAGTGAATGCAGTGTTAACAGCAGGGGGGAAACATGGATGGCACCCAAGGAAGTCAGTTGTGTATATAATATTGAGTGTTATAGGTGCTATCTGTGTTGTTATGTTATATAGAATATTAATTTTATATATATATATATGGAGTCTCACTCTGTCACCCAGGCTGGAGTGCAGTGGCATGATCTCGGCTCACTGCAAGCTCCACCTCCTGGGTTCACACCATTCTTCTGCCTCAGCCTCCCAAGTAGCTGGGACTACAGGTGCCCGCCACCACGCCTGGCTAATTTTTTTGTATTTTTAGTAGAGACAGGGTTTCACCATGTTAGCCAGGATGGTCTCGATCTCCTGACCTCATGATCTGCCTGCCTTAGCCTCTCAAAATGCTGGGATTACAGGTGTGAGCCACCACACCCAGCCTGTATTTCTTTTTCTTTTTTTTTGACAAGAGTCTTGCTCTGTTGCCCAAGATGGAGTATAGTGGTGCGATCTCAGCTCATTGCAACCTCCGCCTCCTGGGTTCAAGTGATTTTTGTGCCTCAGCCTCCCAAATAGATGGGATTACAGGCATCCATCACCACATCCGGCTAACTTTTTGTATTTTTAGTAGAGACGGGGTTTCCCCATGTTGGCCAGGCTGGTCTCAAACTCCCGACCTCAGATGATCCACCCATCTCAGCCTCCTAAAGTGCTGAGATTACAGGCTTGAGCCACCGTGCCCAGCCTGATTATATTTCTTAATGTAAATATGAAGATAATTTACCCAGTACTTCATATATTCTCAGGAACGTTAGGGTAAAGGGCGGGAACACATGTCATTTGACTATATTCCTGCTATTGATAATCTGGCATGCCTTGATGTGAGTGCCACTGAGTGATGAAGAAGAAGTTCCAAGCAGACAAGCAGGGAAGAGGCAGACATAACACTCAGTGGGGAGAATGTGTCTAGCGGTCCAAGTACAAGGCACAGCATGGTAAGTCCAGAATACACAGGCACTAGAGCATGACCTGAGCCTAAAGTACAAGGAGAGGGAGATAAGGCTGGAGGGTGACGGTTGCATCAGCACACCAGGTGTCCTGTCTGGGCACTTGAACTTGATTTTTCCGAGCTGTAAGAAATCACCAGAGGGTGTTGAGCAGGGGAATGCCACTTAGAAACACAGTGTAGAATGGTTTTGAAGGGACTATGCTTAGACAGTGGGAAAAATGTTACGGACCTCCTGCAGTGGTTCAAGCAGGACAGATGAAAGCCTGAGCTAAAGCAGAGGAATCCAGGAATCCAGGTATGGAAGCAAAATCAGTGGAGCTTGAAGAACTTATTGATAGGAGGAGGGATGACTCCCTGGTTTCTGGTTTGGGTAATTGGAGTGGATCATGGTGATTCAGGAGACAAGGGGTGTGCAAGTGGAACGATAACTTTCTTACTTCATGCAGGATGAAGATGAGGGACTGAGTGTAGGGAAATATGTGTACATATGAGTGGAAGGAGTGAAGTTAGTGAAAGACTCCTTGCAAAGCTAAATGGAAAAGACGTTTAGCTTTTCTGCTATTTTATATTATCTTTGCCACCTCTTCTCTTCTTTAGAGTGAGAATAAAGATACTCCAAAGCAGAACAAAGAACTAACATTTACTACGTGCTTCCTTTGTGACTTCTTTGGATGGGTAAAGTCTTTACCTATATAACTGCATTTGACCCTCAAAACAGTAGTGAAACGAATATTGTGTCTGGTTTATAGATGCACAAACTGAGATTCAAAAGGATTAAGTAATGTTCTAAAAGTCTTACAACTAATAAATGGCAGAGCTGATACCGCTTTATCAGAAAAAGAGAATTTCAGGAAACAAAAAAGAATTTTACATTGTTCCTATTTCTGGTTGGGAGAAAACAGGTTGATACATGTGGATGAACAAATGCACATTGGCAGTTTTATTAACACCTTACATTTATTATATTTTTATGCTTTCCTTATCTCAGATTACTCTCAAAATATCTGTATAAGGCAGCCAGGGTAGATGCTAGTGTCTCTATCAGTCAATCAACAAATAATTGGGCATCACACTGAGCAAGTCACTGTTCATGTGAAGTTTTCCTTATGGTCCTGCTTACAAGAATTTTACTGTCTAAAAAAGAGTCATTATAGGGGCTACATAGCAACATGGGGTGCATATTCCAAGTGCAAAATGAAGGCTGTAAACTATTTTCAAAACTGTGTTCCCTGGAAACCCCAGATCCTAGTTCCTACAGAGTAATGGTTCTCAAAGGGTGGAATGATTTTGCCCCCTAGGGGACAGTGATGTCTGGAGACATTTTTCATTCTCACAACCTTGGAGGGTGTGCACTGCTGACATCTATTAGGCACAGGGCAGGGATGCTGCGGAGCATCCTGCAATGCATAGGACAGAACCCACAGCAAAGAATTATCCAGCCCAAAATTGCAACAGTCTTTTTGAGAGGTTGAGAAAGCTGCTCTAGGGTAATACAATTACTTGATTTTATTTTTAAAACTATACTTTATTTAAAAATAGTAATAAAACAACAGATATGCTGAAAATGCTTACATACTACTTTAAAAAAATTTTTTTATTATATTTCAAGTTCTAGGGTACATGTGCACAACGTGCAGGTTTGTTACATATGTATACATGTGCCATGTTGGTGTGCTGCGCCCATTAACTCATCATTTACATTAGGTATATCTCTTAATGCTATCCCTCCCCCCTCCCCCCACCCCACCACAGGCCCCAGTGTGTGATGTTCCCCACCCTGTGTCCAAGTGTTCTCATTGTTAAATTCCCACCTATGAGTGAGAACATGAAGTGTTTGGTTTTCTGTCCTTGCGATAGTTTGCTCAGAATGATGTTTCCAGCTGCATCTATGTCCCTACAAAGGACATGAACTCATCCTTTTTTATGGATGCATAGTAGTCCATGGTGTATATGTGACACATTTTCTTAATCCAGTCTATCATTGATGGACATTTGGGTTGGTTCTAAGTCTTTGCTATTGTGAATAGTGCCACAATAAACATATGTGTGCATGTGTCTTTATAGCAGCAAGATTTATAATCCTTTGGGTATATACCCAGTAATGGGATGGCTGGGTCAAATGGTATTTCTAGTTCTAGATCCTTGAGGAATCGCCACACTGTCTTCCACAATGATTGAACTAGTTTACACTCCCACCAACAGTGTAAAAGTGTTCCTATTTCTCCACATCCTCTCCAACACCTGTTTCTTGACTTTTTAATGATCACCATTCTAACTGGTGTGAGATGGTATCTCATTGTGGTCTTGATTTGCATTTCTCTGATGGCCAGTGATGATGAGCATTTTTTCATGTGTCTGTTGGTTGCATAAATGTCTTCTTTTGAGAAGTGTCTGTTCATATCCTTTGCCAACTTTTTGATGGGGTTGATTTTTTCTTGTAAATTGGTTCAAGTTCTTTGTAGCCTTCGTCAGATGGGTAGATTATAAAACTTTTCTCCCATTCTGTAGGTTCCCTGTTCATTCTGATGGTAGTTTCTTTTGCTGTTCAGAAGCTCTTTAGTTTAAGTAGATCCCATTTGTCAATTTTGGCTTTTGTTGCCATTGCTTTTGATGTTTTAGTCATGACGTCCTTGCCCATGCCTATGTCCTGAATGGTATTGCCTAGGTTTTCTTCTAGGGTGTTTATGGTTTTAGGTCTAACATTTAAGTCTTTAATCCATCTCGAATTAATTTTTGTATAAGGTGTAAGGAAGGGATCCAGTTTCAGCTTCCTACTTATGGCTAGCCAATTTTCTCAGCACCATTTATTAAATAGGAAATCGTTTCCCCATTTCTTGTTTTTGTCAGGTTTGTCAAAGATCAGATGGTTGTAGATGTGTGGTAATATTTCTGAGGGCTCTGTTCTGTTCCATTGGTCTATATCTCTGTTTTGGTACCAGTAGCATGCTGTTTTTGTTACTGTAGCCTTGTAGTATAGTTTGAAGTCAGGTAGCGTGATGCCTCCAGCTTTGTTCTTTTGACTTAGGATTGTCTTGTCAATGCGGGCTCTTTTTTGTTTCCATATGAACTTTAAAGTAGTTTTTTCCAATTCTGTGAAGAAAGTCATTGGTAGCTTGATGGGGATGGCATTGAATCTATAAATTACCTTGGGCAGTATGGTCATTTTCACGATGTTGATTCTTCCTATCCATGAACATGGAACGTTCTTCCATCTGTTTGTGTCCTCTTTTATTTCGTTGAGCAGTGGTTTGTAGTTCTCTTTGAAGAGGTCCCTCACATCCCTTGCAAGTTGGATTCCTAGGTATTTTATTCTCTTTGAAGCAGTTGTGAATGGGAGTTCACTCATGATTTGGCTCTCTGTCTGTTATTGGTGTATAGGAATGCTTGTGACTTTTGCACATTGATTTTGTATCCTGAGACTTTACTGAAGTTGCTTATCAGCTTAAGGAGATTTTGGGCTGAGATGATGGGGTTTTCTAAACATACAATCATGTTATCTGCAAACTGGGACAATTTGACTTCCTCTTTTCCTAATTGAATACCCTTTCTTTCTTTCTCCTGCCTGAATGCCCTGGCCAGAACTTCCAACACGACGTTGAATAGGAGTGGAGAGAGAGGGCATCCCTGTCTTGTGCCAGTTTTCAAAGGGAATGCTTCCAGTTTTTGCCCATTCAGTATGATACTGGCTGTGGGTTTGTCATAAATAGCTCTTATTATTTTGAGATACGTCCCATCAATACCCAGTTTATTGAGAGTTTTTAGCATGAAGCGCTGTTGAATTTTTTCGAAGGCCTTTTCTGCATCTATTGAGATAATCATGTGGTTTTTGTCTTTGATTCTGTTTCTGTGATGGATTATGTTTATTGATTTGCGTAGATTACATACTAAATTTTAACACATTGTACTCACCAAAGGATTAAACGCTGCTGTCAGATTAAATGGTTTTGTGGAGAACCTGGACTAAATCTTGCTGGCACAGCAACTGTAAAGGAGAAGAGTTTCTAACAAGATTACCTACTCTGAAGAATCTCCTCAAATTTCCAGATGAGCTGTTATTTAAAAACAAAACAAAACAAAAAAAAACAACAACAAAAAAAAACCATTATTTCCAACTATTTGTGTGTACCAGGTTTAAGAGATAAAATGCAGAAATAAATTTGGAAGCTGAAGCTGATGAAAGACTACTGTCATCTACAGCACTCAATTTCATATTTTTGTATCTATTGAACAGTCTAATTGATTTTACAAGTAAATGTTAAACTTAAACTTATAAATTTGAATGAAATACTGATTTTCATTTGGGGGAAATGAAAAGGCCTGTGCTACTAACAAATAGGCCTGGGCACTGGAACGGGAAGATCCATGACCCGCCCCTCCAAGTGTTCATGCAAACCAGCAGCAAAGGCAGCATGGAGGGCTTGGCAAAAATGCAGAATCCCCGGCCCCTGCCCAGACTTTCTGAATCAAGATCTGCCTTTCAGTAAGATTTCCTACACACAAGAGTTTGAGAAGTGCCGGTTGATAGGACTTCATAGAAGAGAAATCAAGTAGGGCTGGTATCAACGGTGAAGACTTCTGGCACAGTGGGATTTCTGCAGGGCATGATTCAAATTCAAGAGACAAGGACATATGGAGTGGACATTCCAGGTAAGGAAAGGGACAATAGGAGGGGGCTGGGAATAGACCACCCAGGCCAGACAGAGGGTCTAGTAAGCAGCAGGACACTTAGGAACAGCTTGAGGATGTGGGGGGAGAGGAAACTTGGGGCTGAGAGAGGCGGTTGGCAGCCAGCCAGGTCCCCACTTCGGGCTGCCCCTTACCTTGTGGACAGAGCAGCGTCCCCCGGAATTCCAGGCCAGGATCGCCAACCGCTTAGCCACCATGAACCAATTAAACCTCCAGCAGCCCCAGGAAGTCGGGGCTCATTATCTCCAATGTCTAGATGGGGGAGCCGACCACTTCCGAAGCTGTAATTACCGGAGGTCAGAGGGCACCTGAGGCAGGAAGTCTGGTCTGTCCCAGCACATTCTTGGCGCTCCCAGGTTTTCCCTCCGAGGAGAACGGAGGAGGAGCTGCTCTCCTAAGCTGGAAGTCCTTCCACAGTTTAAGGGGCTTCAAGGAGCCCTAGCTGGGGGAAAAAGGGCCTTCGACCATCTTCACTCAAGCCAGGCTCTGTGAAAAGAACCTCCCAGACAGTAGCCTCCTGCCTGGGAGGGAGCAGGCTGCTGGACGGGATTGCTGGAGAGATGCCGGCCTGGGGCAGCGTTAGAGAGGAAGGAATTGGAGGCAGCTGTGGAGGCGGCCTGCCGGAGGAGGGCTCCAGCGGGGCTATTCCAGAGAGAGAGGCTGGAACTATTAATATAGTAGCCATCCAATCAAGCTGTGAGGGAACTACAACTGAGTCAAGAAATTACCTTGTTTTCTTAAGAATACACAGGCCTATGAAGGCTTATCTGTCTCCTGAATTCTCACAGATGCCCTGGGAAAAAGGCTTTGCAGCTTGGCTGTTGGCCTGAAGCACAAGCTCTCCCGACTGAGACCTCTTGACCAGCCCTGATTTTGCTAGGAGCCTGTCCTAGGGTCCGCTTTCTCTTGACTCCTGAGAGGTCCGGTGAGGTTTCTAAGTCAAGGCGATGGACTAGATTCCCGTAGAAGGGCAAGTGCCCTAGGCATGAAGGGGAACGTCAGGGCCAGTTGCTTGGTCCTTTCAGGGCCACCCACAGTGACCCTGGTCCTAGAGGCTGGGCTGCCCTTTCCCTGCCGAGCACTGCTCAGAGCATATGTTAACATCCAACTGGGGCCCTTATCTCAGCCTGGAGGCAGATTCATCAACTCCTGGAGGCTAAGGGCTAGCTTGAGGCCCTGCCTCCCCCAGATGCTGCCCCTTTGATTCCTGCTTAATCACTCCCAGCTGTTCAGGGTCCTGAGATAGTATAGATTTTCTGGCAAGAAAACGCTCTGAAACTTGAGCCATTTACTAGGCGGCTGGGACGCTTTTGGGAACACAGCCAGTGCTATTGGTGCCAGTCAGGGCTGTACCACAGTCTTGGGAATCTCCACGAAGAGTGGGAGAAAAAGGCTGAGGCTGCCTAAGGAGAGAGACCTGGGAAGTCACTCCCATCCCTTGGCCGGGCTCAAGCAAGAGATCTGCCCCTGAGTTTAAGGAATGATCTTTGGGACAGACCTCAGTGCACAGAGTCTAGGACTTCACCAGAACAGAGGAACGGAGGTGTTTTGTTTCTCCTCCAAACTCCTGAGACTTATTCTTCTGGTATATGAAGAAATTGTTCCTTACAGCTGCAAAAAACCCAGGGAGAGGATAATGTTAAGCTAAGAACATCTTAATATAGGATGCATATTTGGACCTTCTGCAAGGTACTGCTAGCAAGGCGGGGACAGAGGAGGTCATGATGGTGGGTACAGGTGTGATGATAAACAGGGAGGCCCCAAGTTCATTGTTATACACTCAGTTAAGGGGTACCACAGGTAGGGTGCTCTTCAGTCAGGAGGCAGTGAGGTACACCAGAATCCCTGCAGGAGCACTTCAGGCGGAAGAGGGGCAGGCTCGAGAAAGGAAGAAAAGGAGGCTCAAAGCTGATGGGTTAGCCCAGCCCAAGTCTAGGTATCTGCTCCTGGCTATTTTGGAGAGGAAGCCAACCCTGGTGGGCTGGACTGGATTTCAAGCTGCCGGGCCAGGCATCCAACGGGGCCTATGGAAAGATTGACAGTTGACCTCTCCAGGGATCAAGGGCATGGTGGGGCCTACGTGATTTCAAACCTGAAGCCCCAGACAAGCATAGTATAGCTATGTAATAGAATACTACGTAGTCATTAAAAATCATGCTATTCTTTAAGAATATTTATATGGGGAAATTATTATATATTTGTTTCTTGTTTTGTTTATTTATTTTTGTTTTTTGTTTTTGAGATAGGGTCTCAATCTGTCACCCAGTTTGGAGTGCAGTGGCACTATCTTGGCTAACTGCAACCTCCATTTGTTTTCTTCATGTTTTTCTCTGTGTTCCAAACTTTCTGTAATCAACATGCTTTGCTTTTGTAAACAGAGGACAATAATTGTTTATTTAAATGGTAGCACTCGCTCTATTTAAACTAGTTTCATTTAAAGGTCAGAGAGTCAGGGAGCTGTGGGCAAATGAGAAGGGGCTGGGTGGGCTCTGTTACTGGCCTGCCAGCATTCATTCCCCCTTCTTCCTTCCTTCAGTTCTCTCCTTTGCTGTGCTCTGCAACTTCCATGCACGCGTCCAGACCCACTCTCCACTTCTCTCTTCCCCACTTTATGTCCTGGAGGGAAGCTGACCTTTATGGACAACATCAGAAGCCTTGGCTGGGTTTGGCTAGTAGGGGATACCAGCGGGAGATCAAAGGGAGTTGGGAATGTGAAGCTGGGTGTTGATCCCTCGGGCTTCCTCCCAGCAGGCTGGCTGCGACCCTCTTCAAAAGGCCATGTCTCCCTCGGATGCTTGTCTTCACACAGTTCTCTTTGTCTGTGGTACCCTCACCTTCCTTTGCCAGCCTTGGGGTGGTGCAATGGGCTGGGTGTTGGTTCCCCCCCTCGCCAATCATGTCAACACCCTAACCCCTAGAACCTGTGAATATGACCTTTTTTGGAAAAAGGTCTCTGTCAATGTAATTAAATTAAGGATTTTGAGATGAAGAGATTATTCTGGATTATCTGGGTGGGCTCTAAATCCAATAAGTATCCTTACAAAAGAGAAGCAGGGGGAGATTTGACATACAGCAGAGAAGGAGACAACGTCAGGAGGCAGAGATTGGAGCGATGCAGCCACAAGCCAAGGAGTGCCCACAGCTGCAGGGGGCTAGGGAGGCAGAGTGATTCTTTCCTCAGGCCTCCCGGGGGAGTGTGGCCTGGGGCCTCTGGAGACTTCTGGCCTCCAGAACTGTGAAAGAATAAATTTCTGTTGTTTTAAGCCACCTAATTTGTGTTATTTTGTTATAGTGGCCACAGGAAACCAATATAGATGGTAAGATGGTAACAGTATGCCCTGTTGTTACTGGCCTTCCAGTTGCAGTGGTTTTTTTGTTTTGTTTTGTTTTGCTTTCCTTAGACCGCTCATACTGTCGTAGTCTCACTGTTAACCTCTCTTCACATTACTCAGTTTTCGTGAGTCACCTGTTTCCTGCAGGAGCCTGTCTGACATGGGTGTCTGCCTCACCCACAGGTAACCTGTGCCCCAGGGCAAGCTGACCCCACCTTATATCCAGGGGTCATTCCTGGTTTTTCCAAGCAATTATGGTAATCCTGTTCCCCCTTGCAAGTGGTCCAAGAATGGACATGTCCAAAATGTGGCCACATCAGAGGGAAATCTGGAGAGTTTCTGGGACAATTCCATCTTCCGTGAGAGAGCTACAGGAAGAGATGGCCCTTCTATCCCTCTTCTTCCCCTGGACATGGCATGTCCGGGTATGATGCCTGCAGCTGCTGCAATTTGAGCCCATTGGTGAGCCAGTGATTCCACCAGCCCTGAAGGTGGTCCTACCCCGCCTTCCAGTCACGTGAGATAATACATTTCTATACCGCTTATTTCCATTTGAGTTGGGGTGTTATCAGTGGCTAGAAGCCTAGTCAACGTTGGCGACTTGGATTGGTTCTACATTGCCTTAATGCATAGATGGTCGAATTGTTTTAAATATCCTAGCATCTTAAAAATACTTTCAAAACTTGAAAAATCTTGATGAAAAAACCTTTCATGATATATATGTGTTCAGGCTTTGTCGAAAATAGTAGCAAAACAAAATGCGTAAAGATTTATAGTCAACTACCATGTTCAACGGGGAGAGGGTCTGAAATAATGGCAATAAGGTAACAATAGAAATAAGGTGAAACAAAAACAATTCTGTGTAACACAACTGGGATATTCAAATCAGCAAACAACTACCAGAGCTGTTATATGCCAGGCACTCAGCACTGGGGAATAAACGGGAACAAGATCTTGGTCATTTTCCTTGAAGTGCTTACATATTATTTTTAAAACTGGCTGGGCATAGTGGTTTACGCTTGTAATCCCAGCACTTTGGGATGTTGAGGTGGGAGGACCACTTGAGGCTAGGAGTTTGAGATCAGCCTGGCCAACATAGCGAGACCCTGCCTCTACAAAAAACAAAACATAAAAAAAATTAGCCAGGAGTGGTGGTGCGTGCCTGTAGTCCCGGCTACTCAGGATGCTGACATAGGAGGATCGCGTCAGTCCAGTAGTTTGAGGCTGCTGTGAGCTATGATTGTGCTACAGCAAACCAAAAACCCAAACCCAAAAAATGTCCAGGTTATATTTCATCCAAGTTGTGGAAAATAAATGCAAAACAGTTCATCCAGTATTCATTTACACTTGTATGTTCACTTTCTGTACTGCTGTTGATTATATACTTGGTGACAAATACAGTTACAAGGTCAAAGTGAGTGCAGTTTAGAGGAAGAAAAATAAGAGTTTGATTCAGAAATATCACATAAGCAAAGTGGGGTGGCAAAAATTGATCGTTACCCCAAAATGCTGAAAACTATGTTCTACTTGTAAAATAGTGCTTGGAACTGTAGCTGATATTTCCCAGACACCCTATTGAAAGAGAACTGGTTGAAGGCTTACAGGGCAGCAGTAGCATCCCAGGCCTTCCCATCAAACTCCACAGAATAAAACAGATTGACATAAGAGCCATTTCTTTATCAGCCAAGACCTCTACCCCTTAATATCAGGAGCAGGAAGAACACATCCCTCAGTAAGTGTAGGCACATTCTTGAAACAAAACCCACTCGCACCAGCCTGAGAGTCCCATGCAGAGCCATTCCTTTTGGGTCAGATAGGTCCACTCCATAAATCTTCTTTAAAATACTAACACCTTTGGCAGGGGTATCAAATTAACTCACAACAATGGGTGATCCCTTTAGTTCTTCATCAGGGCTCTGAGAGAGATGGGAATATGGGGGAATGAAGAAGAGAGGGATTAAGAGAACATTGATTGGAAAAGCTGGGACAGGTGAGATATTCAAGTTGGGAAATCCCTGGCAGGCAGAAGGCTGAGTGAGGGGCCTGGAGACAAGCCACATACTTTTACCTCTTTCCTTGGTCTTATTTCCCATTTCTCCTTGGCCGCCTTCTTTGAAGCAATGCCTCAGGGGAGGCCAACCTCATTCCACAAGCTTCTAAAGGTTTGCTCCATGAAACACTGGTTCTACATGATACTGTTAGAAAATTCTGCAGTCCAGTAAGTGTACTGAAAGTCCTCAGAGAGTCTTAAGTAAGTTAGCAAATTCATGGCTCCAAGAAGTTTCTCTGACTGGTGTACATTTAGGCCAGGGGTTTCCCAAATATTTTTGGTCAAAGAGCTCTTTAGTGCATGTTATCACCTGTTAAGAATACATTCTGAGAAAGGCATATCTGATGCTCATAGTTTTCCATTAGAGTATTTGTTACCAAGTTTTAAGATGATATAGCCTCAAATATTTTCTTCTTTTGATATCTCTCCACCTAATTGCCAACCCATGGTGTCTGGGCAGGGAAGAGAAGAGACAAAAATGTGTTTTGGACACTCAGCTGTTTCTTGTTGGCTTTCCTAGAAAACAATTTGGATGGAAACAGATTTTAGCTATTCCTTACTTTAGAGTTGGCAGATGAGCCACAGATTGTAATTATCTAGGCTCTCTTTTCTTTATTAATCTGGAAACTTGGAAGTTGGTCTCTGCTGAACAACTCAGCAGAAACCTTTAAAGCAGTAGCCTCCTTAGTAAGCTCCTTTTCCTTACCCTGTACTCTGGAAAAAGCCCAAACATCATATCTCCCCAAGGAGAGCTGGTTTAGGAAAACTGCTATTCTTCCTGGCTGGAAGGTGTTTCAAATAGAATCATCATAGATGTAACTGCATGTTCAGGATATTGTCTGGAAACCACTAAACTATCAAGTATTTGAGACCACAAGAGGCAGATCCAAGGGCTCACTGTAAAACTTTGCCACTCAGAGTAAACTCTGTGAGCCAGTAGCCGGGTACCACTGAGAACTTGTTAGAAATACAAGATCTGAGCGCCCACCACCCCCCGCCCCGCCCCTACCCCTCTGCCTCCCAAAGCAGAATCTGCATTTGAACAGACCCCCAAGCCATTTATATGCACAAAGCCTAAGAAATACCAACATTCATTTCATCATATCTCATTCATATATTAACAAACAATTATCAGGTACCCCACTAGACACCCCACTATTCTAGATATTGGGGTCACAGTGGTTAAAAAGGCAGGTAAGGTCCTGATTCTCATGCAGCTTACATTCTAGTGGGGAAGACAGACATAAACGCAGTTAAAAGTAAAGATGTCAGGAAGTGGCAAGTGCCTGAAGAGTAAGAGTTTTCTAATGGATTAGCAAACGAATGGGAGTCAAGGGTGAGATGCAATAGTCAGGCAGCATCAGTCTGAATAGAGACCTGCCCAGGGAGACAGAGCAGCCACATGGTAGCCTGGGGCAGGAACATTCCAGGCAGATGGCACAGTGAGAGCAAAGGCCCCAGGGAGAGTATGAACTTGAGAACAGCGATAAAGGAGACAGGTGTGGCTGAAGCTCAGCAAATTAAGAAACTCTGAGGCCAGAGAGCTAGAGAAGGGCCAGATTATGTGCACCAAAGAGTCTCAAATTTAGCGTGCATCAGAATCACTTGGAGGAGGGCTTGTTAAAACATAGGTTGTTGGGTCCTACCCCAGAGTTTCTAACTCAGTAGCTCTGGGGTGGGGCCCAAGAATTGGCATTTCTGACAAGGCCCAGGTGATGGTGATGCTGCAAGTCCAAGGACCGCACTTGGAGAACCACTGATGGAGAGTGTTGCGGGTCCTTGTAAGGAGCTCAGTTATACTCAAAGTGTGATGGAAGCCATCAGAAGATTCTAAGCAGGGGAGTGACAAGAGCTGATGTTCATTTTCCTCTGTTATCCCCAGAGGAGCAGACCTCTCCAATCATCCACTATCACCTGGACTCGCATCCCCTTCCTGCTGTGCTCGTCACCTGATTTGGTCCAGTTTCCCACCCATTCTCTTCATTTCCTCCCAAACACGTCCACTGTGCCTTCTGGAAGCCCCACTCCTTGACTCTCTCAATTTTACCTGTCCTCAGCCTACATCAGAGCCTTCCCTCTTTCTTCCTTGCCTTAATTGGAGCCTGGTTGGTCCCAAGAATATAACATTCACACAGCTGTTTCTGGCAGAGCCTGTCTGATATCTTACAGTCCATGAACCTTAGGGCCTGGAAGGAGTGTTGGTGCCTGCTTGTTCTCTACTATTGCTCCTGGAGCTTAACCTCTGTTACCTTTTACAAAATATCCTGCCCATTAAAGGCTCTGGCTTCCTGACTGTACCACTCGATCACATGTCCTCATTCATGTGATCCATTCACTCATTCACTGTACCACACCTCCTGGCTCCCCATCTTTTTTTCTGCATAGCCCTTCTTGACAATCTCATTGAAGTAACCATACAATGTCCCCTCTAGCAGCCTGGCTTCTCAGGTTCCTGGACCTTCTCATCTCTAATGATGTTTCCTCCCTCCACTCCACCTCAAGGTGATAGCCTGAACCTTGTCACCACCAGAAACTGTTCTGCTGCTGCAAGCCCAAAGCCCCACTCTCTCATAAGCTTTCTGTCCTTGACGCATGCTTAAGCATGTCCTGTGACAATTCTTCAACTCTTTTGATCTCTTTTCTGTTGGCTTCACCACCTTTTCCAATTTGTCAGCCACCTTTCTGTTCACTCCTCGTGTCCAGCTTAGGGCTTATGGTTCGTCATCATAAACACTTCTCTCCAAAACTCTCATCCTCAGAATCCCCTTGCCTTTCCACGGAGTCTCCTACAAAACACTAAGCAAACCCACTCATCTCTCTCTCCACTCAAGCAGCTCGACATTACTATGGAAAAGTCAAACAAGCAGGCTGCTTTCCCTTTCAGTTCATCGCAGACCTCAAAGGGGTACTTGGAACTCCTAGGCAATATTGCTGTGTTTCTCTGTTAAAACCAGCATTCGTATTCTTCTAGGTTACTTTTTCATTCCTTTTTTATCCTTAAAACTCCCACTGCCCTTCCCTGCTTTTTAGTCTCAGCTGATGAACTCTCCTCATGTTTGACTGAGGAAAGAGACGCTGTCCAATGGAAATGCTCACATTCCCCCACCTTGAAACCTACAAGCACAGCCACACTTGCTGGCCTCCTCTGCCCCTTCCCTCTGCTCAGCTGTGTCCAAGTGGCCTCTTATCATCCATTCAGTCCCTCCCATCAGCGTCTCCCTTGCTACTGGATCATTCCCATTGGCACACACACCTGCTTCAGTATCGCCCATCTGTTTCTTCTGTAATTTATATCTGTACTTCCAAATAATACAGCTATTTTTAGGTTCTTCAATTTTAGACACTTATTGCCTTCCTGCACCCTCCTTGTGCATATTTCCCCTCCACCCACCCTCCCAACGTCGTTACAGCACCATTTTTGGCTAAATCAATGTTCTGTGCTAGCATTACTATAAGTACTCACAGCTGAACCATATAGGCTGTTATTCTTTTATGGGTCAACTTTGGTTTTCTTGTAGTTACTAATTACCTCATTTTTTCATTGCTTAGTCTTCCAAATATCAATTACTAAGTTTTTGCTAAGCTTTCCAATCAAATTGCAGAAGTCCTCTCCTGAGTCACAGGTAACCATCAAGACTGCTTCTTCACCCCCAAATCCAGCTACCACCAATGAACAGCTCTGCTGGGAGTGTCACCTGTGCGTGTGTGTGGCCAGGGTAGGCGAGTGGGACTTCTCACACCGCAGTTCAGGACTCCAAGAGTGAGTATTCCTGAGACAGGGTGGAGGTCTCATGGCCTTTTATGACCTTGCCTGGAAGTCACATAGGGTTGCTTCTCCCCTGTTGCAATGATGGAAGCAGTCAACACCTCACCCAGATAATGGGGAAAAAAGCACAAAGCTCTCTTCTCTGTGGAAGGAATGTTCAGGAAGATTTATGGCCATGTTTTAAAGCTGCCACAGAGACAACTTATGTGAGATAATACTAAAATTGTGTTGAAAAATAGTCCAAACATTTTCAAAGAATTTTCTTTTTTTTTCTTTTTTGAGACAATGTCTCACTCTCTTGCCCAGGCTGGCGAGCAGTGGCATGATCTCAGTTCACTGCAACCTCCACCTCCTGGGATCAGGCGATTCTTGTGCCTCAGCCTCTCTGGTTGCTGGAATTACAGGTATGCACAACCACGCCCAGCTAATATGTGTGTGTGTGTGTGTGTGTGTGTGTGTGTGTGTATTCATAGTAGAGATGGGGTTTTACCATGTTACCCAGGTTGGTCTGGAACTCCTGGCCTCAAGTGATCTGCTCACCTAGGCTTCCCAAAGTATTGGGATTACAGGTGTGAGTCACCGCGCACAGCCAAGAATTTTCATGTTGTATGTAGAAAATACAGAATTTCATGGCGATATCAGAAACATAAATACCGTACAGTATTGTCATGAGCTTAAGTAGAATATCTTTGGAGGGAATCCCAAGAAGCTGGTACCGGGAGAAACTGGGTGACTGGAGGCCGGAGCAGGAGGAGACTTTGCCCTGTAGACTGTTTTGCATCTTTTGAATGTTTCATCATGGGCTTGAACTGCATTTCCAAAAATATTAAATGATCAAATGTCTTTGACGATGTCACAGCTTCTCCTGGCCATGTCAGCTCCCAGGATAGTCTAGACCAGGGCTGTCCAAGAGAACTTTCTGTGATGACGGAACTATTCTGTATCTGATCTGTCCAGTACAGCAGATGCTAGCCTCATGTGTCTACTTAGCACTTGAAATTTCGGCTAGTACGATTAAGGAATTAAATTTTTAACTTAAATTTTAATTGCCATCTGTGGCTAGTGACTACATCCTGGATGTGCCGGGGCGAGGGGCTGGGAGGAGCTTGCACATGTGGGATATGGGGTGGGGAGCACGAGATCCCTTGAGTCATGGTATCCAAACATTTTTGCACATGTGCTCCCTAAAACAGTTTTAAACAACTGTATATCTCTTTGCAGAAATTAAAGTTGACATCTAAATGCTTCCTCCTTAGTTTAAAAGTTTATTTTTGTTAGGAGCTATAAAAGATTAAACATTTCATAAGATGAAATAAGATGAGGACCAACTATAATTTGAATAAGTATTTCATGAGCTGGTTTGATAAAGTAAGTTTTAATTACTGAATAATGCAGACTGAATCTGAAAGAAATCATTTTAAAATGCTTTAACATATACTGCCTTAGCTGTTCTAAATTTAGAGCACCTCAATGTGGGCCACGCTTCACCCTTGACAGAAATAATATACATAAGACAGGGAAAGACAGTGCGCCCTGAGGATGGAAGATGCCTTGATGAATCATTAAAGAAGCCCCCAGAAACCAATGGATCAATCTCCCCTCTTTTGGTTCAAGGAAGTTTTTACACCCCAGAGTAAGGCTGCATGTTGCGATCACGATGGGTGACTACGGCATGGAGACTTCCATGAGATGATTTTAGAAATCAGTGCTTTGGACATTAAGACTGTGGAAGTGGATTTCCTCTAAATCACTCATGGACATTTATCCTCCTGAAAGGTCTGTACACCCTCAGGTGTACTTGACCCCAGTTTGAAGACCGCTGCTATGAGAAGGTGGAAGCTGGGCTTAGCACTCAGTTGCCTACCACTACTGGCTTCAACTGAGACCCGCCACAGAGGAAAGATAAGGGACAGTCCCCGGGGTCCCCTCCAGCTGAGACAGGGTGGCCCTGTCAGTGTCCTTGCCTCAGACCTCTGGCCTGCTCTCCAAGACTCATTCAGCTGGAATTTTTAAGCCTGTTCCAAGTGGAAAGGGGCAAACCCAGGCCTGCCTTCTTCCAGGGCTCAAGGATGAGCAAGGCAAGACTTAATGCCTTTTTCCCAGTACACTCTGCTCCATCAGCCCCTCCTCACATCATGCCATCCTCCCTAGACCTGCAGTTACTTCAGATGGAATGCAGAATAGAGACGGGTTTGGAGAATTGCAGTTCACTAGCATGGGGGCATAGGACCGCGAGGGGTTGACTCAGTAATGGTAGTCTGAGTAACCTAGGACTGATTAGAGTGCCGTCCTCAGGGCCGTCATGTCTAAACTAGGGGTTGCTCCTAAGATGAAAATTGCATGAGGTCCAAATTACTGGAGGCCAAGGCAGGCAGATCATGAGATCAAGAGATCGAGGCCATCCTGGCCAACATGGTGAAACCCATACTAAAAATACAAAAGTTAGCTGGGCGTGGTGGCGCACACCTGTAGTCCCAGCTTCTTGGGAGGCTGAGGCAGGAGAATTGCTTGAACCCAGGAGGTGGAGGGTGCAGTGAGCCGAGATTGTGCCACTTCACTGCAGCCTGGCGACAGAGCAAGACTCCGTCTCAAAAAAACAAAAAACAAAACAAACAAAAAAACACCTGAATTCAGCCCACAGAGTTGGTATTTGTGTGCCACACTGGAGACCAAGGCACCATCTGTCAAAATGGCCGATACAGAGTCCACTTTTTTCTTCTGGCTGAGTGAGGACAGATCACTGCTTTGGTCAAGCACTGGATGTGTAGTTGGCTTGCATCTAAGAGCCATATTGTATAAAAAATGTATTTTTTTTAAGCCCAAGAATCATATTTGTATGTGGAAGGCTCACACTGAGAGGCTGGTGGGAATTGGGCCCTGGGGGTGGAAAAGAGCCCCACCCCCTATGACTTCCTCGCCTGGGTCACTGATGGACTGATGGGGACAGACAAGCCGGAAGCATTCCCATTGCTGCTCTGTGACAGGTTCCACACTAAGCAGTCTATGCACATCTTTCAGACAGAAGTTAACACAAAAGCCCCTCCATCTCACCTCACTCCCCATTTAGATGCATTTGGCCCACTTCCTAACACACGAGGGCCCTGAGACTGCCAAGAAGTGGCAAACGTCCCAGCCATTAAACATCTAATGATCAAGTGAGTATCTAAACAGTGCTTGTCCTGGGGAAAGGCTGAAGGGACCCAGAGATACACAGCAGCTGAACCAGTTGAGTTGAAAATGAAGATGGATGAGTTAAGTGTGACATAATGAAGGCACTTCGTTGGACAATATCTTGATGATCTTCAGGAGAAGAAGCTTAAGTCAGCAACGCATTTTCTCTAACTTTCTGCCATGGGGTAACTTTTAAAACATCAATTAATAACTTCTACAGTATGTTATCAATTTGCCTACAATTCTCATTATAAAGAAAAGCAATTGCCTACCATGAACACGGTTGGTTTAAAAGTCTCAAAGGCTTGTATCCACGTATTCCATCACGTTAACCTTGGTGGTAAATGCTCATCTCTTCTTAGAAATTGATTCCATATTAACACTGTCAGAAGATAATTCACACGCTGCCTCTTCACTTCCCCCATCCCATTCCCGTCATTAAATGTTCACTGTCCATTTCCCAATAGGGAAGCACTCAGTGGGATCCCCCTGGGTCAGCCACCTGAATAGCCCCCCAGCCTGCAGATGCCAGTGGAGAAACAAGGACACACCAGCCAGAGAGCAAGTGAGAGGCCCCTCTACCAGCCCATGGATGATGTCGGCTCCTCAGGGGGATTGTGTTTCTGGTCCAGCACTGCCAATGACTGCCTTCTGTTATTTTTTAATAATAACTTGGCTGATGCTATATTACCTCTGCCTCTATATTTTATTTGAAGTTACCAAAACGATCTGGATGTTATTCATCCAAATAGAAAAAAGGCCAATGCTTCCCTCTTTAACTCAGAAAGCAGTCCTTCTGCATCTCTTGGCATCAAGGACACATTTGTTCCTGGGTGGGAAGGTCCAGGTACCATCCACCTTGGCATTGTCTGTTCTGGAGCTATTTGTTTGCTCATGTACGGCCAGGGGCTGACTGTCTTCTAAACGTATCCCCACACCCATGTCTTTGCTGTCTTCCCATGAAATGCCTGTCACTCAAGAAGTCGCCCTTGAAGGGAGGGGGCTTCTAGGGAAAGGGCTTCTAGGGAGAGGGCTTCTGGGGAGGGGGTTTCTAGGGAGGGGCTTCTAGGGAGGGGCTTCTAGGGAGGGGCCTTCTATAATGGGGGCTTCTGTGGGGGTCTTTTGGGAAAGGGGCTTCTAGGGCTACTCTCCCTTCAAGGGCTACTTCTGGGTCTCTTGACATCTACCCACCATGCCCTCCACAGTACTGACATCTTCTTTCTCTGAATTCCAGTGGCCCACTGCCCAGTTCAATGGCACTGATTTCTGCCTTAGAGTTGCTAATGTGTGTCTACGGATGAGTCTTGGCCATGCCTTGCAGTAGCAGGAGCCTCACAAATGGTAAAGCTTCATTGTGAGCACAGTACTCAGGCTCAGAGTGTGAGGGAGAGCACTTCAGCCTCCAAACATGCAACACATGAGCCCCACGGCTCCCCCAGGGCTCATGTTCAGCCTCCTTGTTCCAGTCTGGAACCATCAGATGCATTGGTTGTGCTGGCTAGGGTCGCCCTTGGAGATGCCAGGCCGGAATGCTGGATGGGAACCACCTGGGTGGGCTCTGTCACCCAGGGTGGGCTCACCTTGTTATGCCAAGTTGAAAATCAAATAGATGAGGTCCTCTAGCAGCAGAGAAATGGTGATCACAAGATGGAAAAGAACCCAGGGAGGACTTGCGTTCACTATAGCTCTCACTTGGATTCATTAGACTAATGAAAAATTAGCTTTTATTCATTCTCTGTCACTTGCTCACTGTGTTTACTATTTCCAGCCCTGCCACTCCCTCTCTTGCCCCTGCCAGCGTGGAGGAGTTTTAGTTCCTCTGTGTAGGCAGTCATTCATTTATTCAGCTGCCTGTGTCCTCACATGGCTGTCTTCTTACAAGGACACTAGTTGCATTGGATTAGGGGCCCATGGTACTCCGGTACAACTCTTAACTATGTCTACAAAGACCCTGTTTACAGATAACACCACACTTTGAGGTACCAGGGATTAGGATGTCAACATATCTTTTTAAGGGGATATCATTCAACTATAACATTATTGGATCTGGGAGAAATGGGGGTTAGGGTTATAGATGGGTATGCCTTCTGAGCTATTAGTCTAGCAGGAAGGAGATCCAGGGATGGCTGCAAAATCCCTTGAGAGTGGAAATATTCTGAGAAAACAAACAATAAGGGCACAGGTTAGGAAGAAAATAAGAGAAAAGAGTGAGGAAGTAGGGCGAGAATGAGGAGAAGGGAGGTTGAGGGAAGGAGGGGGCACCTGAGCCCAGGGAGACTCATGGGCAGTGAGGAACAAGGAGGAGGATGGCTGGGAGCACCTTCTGGAGGGCAGGAAACCACAGACTCTGTGTAGGAAATCTGGTTATTGCGGGTAACTATTTAGGAGTTCATTAAGCAACTTCCTGCCTGAGGCTGGAAGGGCAGTGGGTGTTCTGCTCAGCCAGCTGATGGTCTTGCTTCATGTGGCTTTGAAGTGGATGAGCACATGGGAGAAGCCAGGGTTATGGTATTTTGAGCCACATCCCTGAGCTGTGGACCTAAGTCCAGGCTGACAGACACCCCAGCAAGGGGACTGGTAGAACTGCCTGGAGGGTGTGGAGCTGATTCCTTTGGGAGCTGAGCCCAGGCCCTGGCTAGACAGTGTCTCAGACCCTCTATGGAAAGCAGGTACAGCTCCAAGCTCCCTTGGATCCAGAAGGAAACACCACTCCCAGCAGCCATCTATAGTATAATCCCCAAGACCGTCCTACTGATCTCTGCCCGCAGGGGACTCTGCTGTGGGTCCAGTAGAGAATGAATGGGTTGGAGTGAGTGGAGCAGGTTGCTCTGTCTGGAGTTCTAGGGAACCATGTGTCTCCTCCTTCCAGGCACAGTGCTGAGCACTGGCCTAAATCCTTGTTCTACACTGGCCCATTCTTCAGGGTCATCCCTTGGCAAATTTGGAAAGGAGGTGAAGGTTCCCCCACAACCCCTGGGCCCCCAGCATTCTGGGGTAACACACTAGACTTCCAGGTCCTGGCCATGGGTCTCCACAGCTCTGAACCTCTCATGTCTCCAGCAGTGTCCAGTCAAGTGCCCTGCCTTGGGTTCTATTTTATTTCTTAATAGATGACA
The DNA here is from genome assembly GCF_024542745.1 of Macaca thibetana thibetana. NCBI lineage: Eukaryota > Metazoa > Chordata > Mammalia > Primates > Cercopithecidae > Macaca > Macaca thibetana. The sequence goes on from NC_065589.1 coordinate 94,387,670, forward strand.
ATTATTGAACTTGATAAGCCAATCAGAACAATGTTGGAAAAGACCTAACCTGTTACTAGATTATTGTTCTCAATGGACTCCTTTAGTCAGAGACGTTGCTTTCCAACTGCAGGAAGTGACTCTAGGCAATTGAAGCAGAAACACCACTTACTGAAAGGACAGGCAGCTCATGGCATGGACAGATGGGAAGGAACCACATTGCCGTGGAAGCAGACAAGGCCAGGCTGAGCAGAGGTGGCTCCTGGCGGACCATCATCTTGGTGCCACCCTGGTGGCTCTGGACGCTCAACACCGCTGCCCTGGACTGGCCTTGGCAGAGGCACCCAGGGGTCATCTTCAGTGGCCCCAGGCCGTTGTCTCACTCCTTCAAGCTTGATGATTCGGGCTGCAGCACTTGATTGCAAGCCCCAGACCCAGCGTCCCTCTCTAGCTGCCTGGAATGGGAAAAGATTACACATCCATTTGTTTCTGTAGTGAGGGGGGAGCCCTTTCTCCCCCACTGCCCCATCCCACCACCTATTCTAGGATTTCTCCAAAATAGGATGAGTGTTCAATGTGGGCAGCCCAAAAGAACAACTGTCCAGTAAAGTAATATGTGTATACATTCATAAGGGGGGCCTCCCAACACAACACCCTAACTCAAAAGAATGACTCTCATGGGGATTTCAGGCACCAAGACAGATGGACAGGGGAGACTTGCCTAAGGTCATAGGCAGAAACCCTGTGAGTAGAAGCTTAGGTCTTCTAATTACAGATCCCAGTTCTGTTGACCACACTGACCGAATTAAGCACAGAGCTGATGCTCAACTCACATTTGCTAAATGAATGAATGAATTTTTGGGTCTTCCACTGCGTGATGATCTGCCTCAAATACATTAAGAAAAGAGGCAGGATAAAATGATCAATTAAAAGAAATCTAATGGCCTTGGGGTAAGCTATTAAACCTTTTTGGATCTCTGTTTCCTTATTTTGCGAGATAAGAAGGTTGGACAAGACTGATCTCTAAGAACTTACCCTCGAATGCATTGCAGAAAGAAATTTTGTCACATATAAGACAGTTGGAAATTTGAACACTGACCACATAATTTGAAGATGTTAAGAAATTACTTTTAATTAATCACTTTTTAGGTGAGCTATGATTTTGTCTTAAAAAGTGTCTTTGTCCTTTAAAGTTACATGCTGAAATAATTTGGGATGAAATGACATGATGTCTGGGATGTTTGGTTTGTTTTGTTTTGTTTTGAGACAGGGTCTTACTCTGACACCTAGGCTGGAGTGCAGTGGTACAATCTTGGCTCACTATAGCCTGGACCTCCTAGGGTCAAGAAGCGATCCTCCCACCTCAGCCTCCCAAATAGCTGGGACTACAGGTGTGTGCCACCATGCCCAGCCAATTTTTTTTTTTTTGTAGACATGGGGTTTTGCCATGTTGCCCAAGCTGGTCTCGAACTCCTGGGCTCAAGAAATCTGCCTGCTTTGGCCTCCCGAAGTTCTGGGATTATAGGCATGAGCCACTGTGCCAGGCTGATATCTGAGATTTTAATAAATTGGAGAGAAAAGTGGGTAGGAAAATTGATTTAAAAAACAGGCTCTGAGTTGATAATTATTGAGACTGGATTATATGTACAGGATGATCTGTTATGCTATTTTGTCCACTTTTTATATGTTTGAAACTTTCCATGATAAAGTGTTTAAAAAACAAAGAAAACAATCTTTTTTCTGCAGCCCTGTAGTGCCCATTGCAGTCAGAGCTTGTGCTGGGCCCTGGGATGGTCACCCACATCTCTTGCTCCTTTGCTGTTTCCTAAAATAACTGCTTGATTTCATGCAGGTGTCATCTCACACACAGCCCTGTGACTCAAGAGAAGGTGACCCATTCCCACCTCCAGCCCCGATTAGTCTCAGCCCATCAGAGTGAGCCCAACCTTCCTGCCAATGATTAGTTCCAGAAGGACACGGGATAGAAGGAGAGGTTTGGTGGGTCTCTGAGAAATGTTCTCCCTGCTCTCCTACTCAGCTAAACAGGAGGGAGGAAGGAGGTGGCCTCAGGTACCACCAGCAACCATGCTGCAACCTGGAGGAAAACCAGCTTCAGGATAAAGCCAATGTGCTAAGCAGCAGAGCAGAGAGATCGGAGAAGCCCAAGCCCTTGGCAGCGGTGCTGAGATGCCGGATCAACAGCCCTGAAGTCCATCTGATTGCTCAGTTCCCCTTTACATGATATCATAAATTTTCATTCTTTTTTTTTTTTTTTTTTTTTTTTTTTTTGAGGCAGAGTCTCACTCTGTTGCCCAGGCTAGAATGCAGTGGTGCAATCTCGGCTCACTGCAACCTCCACCTCCCGGATTCAAGCGATTCTCCTGTCTCAGCCTCCTGAGTAGCTGGGACTACAGGCTCCCACCACTACGCCTGGCTAATGTTTGTATTTTTCATAGAGACGGGGTTTTCTCATTTTGGCCAGGCTGAACTGGCCAAGTGATATGCCTGCCTCGGCCTCCCATGTCATAAATTTTCATATCCTTCAAGCCACTTTTTTTTTTTTTTTAACAACAAAGAGATAAATCTTTGTAAATAACCAAGACTATTCTAACAAACCCAGGGCTGAGTGACCACTCTCCGTAACTGGTGGAAAGAGCTATTAAACCTTTTTGGATCTCCGTTTCCTTATTTTGAAAGATAAGGGAGGGGGTCCCTGATCCTTCAGTCACCCCTGTCGTTGGGAATGCAGGAGGCAGGCAGTGGTACAAGGGGTCTCTCAGAAGGTGGAAACATTGGCATACCCTGGCACCATTTCGACCCAGACAGTTTTTCCTAATGTCACACCGTCCTTCTTTGAATGACATTAACCTGAAGTTCTGGACACAAGATTAAGTGTCACCTTCCAAGGGGCTGATAGGAAAGTTGTGCCCGGCTTTTGCTGCTGTGGATTGCTGTGAGAATATGAGATGAAGGAGGGACCCCTCGTAGAGGCCTAGCAGGCACCTCACCACTGCCAAAAAGCATGGAAACAAAGGAAACTCCTGGGTTTCTTTAAGGGGAATTCCAGGCACCTAGCTGGCCCTGAGAAGTAAGCAAGCAACTTGATAAGCAAGAAGGTAAATAGTAGCTTAAAACAATAGCCAGGGAAGCTAGAATCATGGGATGTTTGGTTCCCTCTAGAAATTAAAGAACGCATCTTAACATGTGTTTTTTAGACACCCAGCCTCCTGCCAGACTTTGCACCTGCTGGTACAAAGACCTCAGATAAGGGGGAACTGAGGACTGAACTCTGACTACTGTCAATTTCTTCCTGGGGGCCCTGGAGGAGGTCACAACCCCAGGCCAGAACTAACACTCTTTCCTGCTGATCCCAAATTTATTTTATTATTTTATTTTATTATCTTAGATAGGGTCTCACTCTATCGTCCAGGCTGGAGGGCAGTGGTGTTCATAACTCACTGTAGCCTCCGACTCCTGAGTTCAAGCGATCCTCCTGCCTCAACCTCCTGAAAGCTGGGATTATGAATGTGAGCCATTGCACCAATTTATGTGTGTGTGTGTGTGTGTGTGTGTGTGTGTGTGTGTGTGTGTGTATAGACAGGGTCTTGCTTTGTTGCCCAGGCTGGTGAGCTCAAATTTTTAGACAAAGCTTTGCCTCCTGAACCACTTGCAGATCAGAAAATCTTTGAATCCACCTATGACCCTCTTTGAGATGTCAAGCCTTTTTAGGTCAAACCAGTGTATAACCACCATGCACTGATTTATGACTTTGCTTGTAACCTTTGCCCTTTCGCCTTTTTTTTTTTTTTTTTTTTTTTTTTTTTTTTTGAGACGGAGACTTGCTCTGTTGCCCGGGCTGGAGTGAGTGGCCGGATCTCAGCTCACTGCAAGCTCCGCCTCCTGGGTTTACGCTGCCTCAGCCTCCGGAGTAGCTGGGACTGCAGGCGTCCCGCCTAGTTTTTTGTATTTTTTTAGTAGAGACGGGGTTTCCCCGTGTTAGCCAGGATGGTCTCGATCTCCTGACCTCGTGATCCGCCCGTCTCGGCCTCCCAAAGTGCTGGGATTAGAGGCTTGAGCCACCGTGCCCGGCCACCTTTTCGATTTTAAAAACCCTTACCTGTAAGCCATCAGGGAGTTCAGGGAGTTAGCTGCCCAGTTCTCCTTGCTTGGTGCCTTGCAATAAATGCCTCACTTTCTCTTGCTGCAATCCTGATACCAGTGTTTGGCTTTGCTGCACCGGGTAAGTGAACCCTGTTCAGTTCAATAACAAATACTAATGGCACCCTTTCCCTGACAGAATATTCATGATGGAAATGATGCAAATCCATTTTTATTATCACGAGATGCTGAGAAGGTCATTAGCAGGAGCAGGAGGCTGTACTATGGCTTGGCCGTTGGACCAGGAGTTCCTGTGGCAGGGGAGGGCATGCAGCCTGTAAAGGGCTCTGGCTTGTCCCCCATATTAGAGATGGAGTTGCTGGTCTTCCGCCTTCTCCAAGTCTCATGCTTAAGTAGACTTGAAATCCAGCGGACGGTATCATTGAACTGAGCCTCAGCAAGGCTGAATTTAGGGGTCATTCATAAAGCAGAGAGCTCTCCTTAGGTTTCCAGTGAGAGCTGGTGTTGAGCATTTCAGGAAGCAATTAATATACAACCTCGGGAAACCTGAGAGCAGGGGTTGTCCTGGACTCTCCTCTCTTTCATGACTACTGCAGGCAGCCAAGCCCCAACTTTTCACTCTATTAGCTCTCAGTCTCTGATGAATTGTCCTGTCCTTCCTACCATCGCTGCCACCACCCAGGTGCAAATCATCACTATTTCTCATCCGGACAATTGCAATATTTCCTAATGGTCTCTTTGAATTGATTACTGCTGCTTGCCTACTCAGTTCTTTCCATAAAAGCCAGAACGATCCTTCAAAAATGCAAATCTCATAGTGTCTTTTCCTTTCCTGGAACCTGCCAATTGCTTCCCACTGCCCACGTGTTCTCCATGCTGAGGCCCTTGTTCCCCCATCACCATTAGACGCCCGGGACATCTTGACTCCCCACACACACCCCATTCTCCCACCTCAGGCTTTCCACATAGGCTGATGCCTCGGTTTGGAGCTGTTAGCTCCCCACCTGCCCCTTCATTCCACAGTCCCAAGTCTTTTCTGTTCTATCTTACATGTTACCTCTTGGAGGAGAAGTTTTCTTCCTCTGTCTCCCAATTCCAGCTAAGTCCCATCCTCTTTACATGCGCCCACCATATCTTGCCTGTCTCCTTCAAATATTCGATATAACGGAAACCTTCTTCCTCATTCAATTAAAAGGTTAGAGATTTTGTTCACAGTGCTCCACACTCCATCGCAAGCAGCTATCACAGTGCCTGGCACACAATCAATGATTAGTAAATAAATATTGGCTGGCTGCCTATCAGGCGTGGCCCCAACTACCCCCTCGAGACTCTCTTTGGCCTCTTAATTAAGCATCTAGGGAGCTTCACATCTACGAAGTTCCTGCTGGCGGGGACAGAACATGGAAAGAAACGGATGTAGACAGAGTCGGTTTGGAACCTGGAAGCAAGGCTTCCAGAGAGAAGCCTTGCCTTCCAGAGAGAAAATGTCTTGGTTAGATTTCTGGACATTCTCCACACAAGTGGACTTGTTTCTTACTGTTTGTTGTAAAATGTTGGTGTCACTCAAAGATACGGACTACAGACCTGAAACAGAAAGCACAGGCTGAGAGGAAGAAAGGCTGGAGCCATTTCCTGTTCCCCCTGCAGTACACCGCCAGGGGAGAGGGCGTCCTTGTCCCCCTCCTGCCTCCTCAGTAGTATGTGAAACTTTGGAGGTTCCAAGTCAGTGTCTCTCCTGGGCTGCAGAGAGAGGTCTGGTGGGAGAAACCACAGCTGGGATGCTAGGGGTGGGGTGAGGTTCCCATGAGGCCCCATGTGTGGGAGCCACTGGTTTCTTCCCTTGGAAGGACATGGGCACTTGGAGTAGCTCACTTCCTGAAGGGAGATGTGGCTGCAGGGGAACGCACCTTCTCCTCCACAGATGGCTGTTGGCCTCTTTCTCAGGGGGAGGGGAGCCTCCTTTCCACTCCCTTTCTTCAGAGTCAACCACAGACACCTGAAGCTCATTTCCATGTGCCTCTCTGGAAATATCAGAGTTGCTTTATCCTGCAGTTTCGTGTGGAAGAGCGGAGACTGTTCTGCCAGGAAATACAGTGGCCGGGCGCGGTGGCTCACGCCTGTAATCCCAGCACTTTGGGAGCCTGAGGGGGGCGGATCACCTGAGCACTTTGGGAGGCCAAGGTGGGTGGATCACGAGGTCAGGAGTTCGAGACCAGCCTGGCCAACATGGTGAAACCCCATCTCTACTAAAAATACAAAATTTAGTTGGGTATGGTGGCGGGCGCCTGTAATCCCAGCTACTCGGGAGGCTGAGGCAGGAGAATCGCTTGAATCCGGGAGGCAAAGGTTGCAGTGAGCCGAGTTCGCGCCACTGCACTCCAGCTGGGTGACAGAGCAAAACTCCATTTCAAAGAGCACAGTGGCCGGCACCTGGCCCTAGCCAGGATGGCTGAGAAATCAAGGCGTCCTACAGGTGGGCCTGGCCACAGCAGCTCGGGGCGGGGGGGGCCCGCCATATTGGAGATGGGTGGGGGAGGGGGTGGGAAGCCTGGGACAGTGTCAGCCGCTGCAGCGTGGCGGAGTTCAGCAGCCTAGGTTTGGACGTAGCCGTGTGACTTCGAGCTCTTCCTCCTCAAGGCCGACTGTTCTTTGGTATAATAACATGGAGCTGGTTGTGTGGACCTGGAGAGAATGCGCGTGGATTTCTGAGCTCTAAGGCTGCCTGGATGGATTCAAGAAAAGACGTGCACAGCTATGTCTGGGGGGCTGAGCCCAAGGGGCTTGACTGGTGCCTTCTGTGCCGCCATGCTGCCCTCACAGTGGCTTCTGGAACACCGTCAGCTCTGTGCTCCCCAGAGCCCGCATCAGAACTTCTCGAACTTTTCTGCTGAAGTGTCCCTAACAAGAGCAAATGCCTGCCCCCGAGCCGTAGATAGGAAATTTCTTTTAAGTCCCTTGTTCTATCTTAAAAATTCATGTGAATTTTGCGTCTTACTCCATAATCTATTCATGCTTGTTTTAATATAAATATATTCATTTCCTCAAATATTCAAATAGAATATACAGTTCTAGGAAGTCGCTGGGAGAAGGGGGCTGGGTGTCGAGGAAAAGGAGGGAGAACTTGGCCCTTCATATCTGAAACCTTGTTCAATTCTCCCCATAACCCTATGAGGTAGAGGCTTTTTTTTTTTTTTTTTTTTTTTTTTTTTTTTTTTTTTTTTTTTTTTTTTAGAGGAAGTATCTTTCTGTGAAAGAACTAAAACATTACAGGTTTTTAAAAAGCAGAATGTGAACGTCCTCTATAATCTAACTCCTTAAAGAAGCCCCTGGTAAACAGTATCTGTGGCATCTTCATTTCCATCAGCCCTCCGAGTGTGGAACATCCCTGCCCCCCAGAGTCTGTGGCGTGTGTCTTGGTTGCACTGTGACTTGCCCTGTGCCCAGAGAACAGCCTCCTGCCTGTTTCCCATCTTGTTCATCAAATGTAAGCTTTGGCCTGATGTCAACTCCATCAGAAACCAAAAGAAGTAACAGGAGGGACACTAACTTCGTAAGGCCCTTGCCTGATCTTACTTTCTAAGTAGCCGAGGTCCTGGCTGAATCTGACAGTTTCCCTGCTCGGAGCTGCCGTGAGCTGGTAGCCAGGTGCTCAGGGATCTGTTTTCATGAAGAGAGGAGCCCATGCAGACTTCCATTCAGAGCCTAATAAGGAGGAGGAAAGGAGGTGGACATGATGGTGTTTGTCCCCCTATTGTGGGTAAGAGATGGGATTAAAAAGAAGCTACAGACAGAAGGTCAGTGAGCTCCCTGCCGTAAGGACTTTGGAGACCTGGTCCAGAGGTTGGAATTCAACACAGCATTGGGGTGAAAGTATTTTTCTCCCACATCTGCAGGTAAGTAGGAGCTCAAGAAGATGGCCACGCTCCTGGAGATTCTGGCCAAAATGCCGATGAGTGACACCGTGGACAGCGATCAGTGAGGGATCCAGGCAGAGGATCCTGAGAGGGGAGCTGTTTTTTCACACAGGGGAGACCCCAGCAATACTAGCGGGGGGTGGGGAGGTGGGGAAGGGGCAGGGCTCAAGGTGATGCCAGGGCAGAAGCGATGACCCAGTATAATTTAATGTTAATATTTGTGTGGCCTGACAAACCTCCACATCTGGGAAAGGCTTAGGGAAATTCAGCTTAGAGGAAAATGCCATCAACCAAGCATTTCATCATGTGATCCCTTTTGCCCATGGATGGTTTTAAAAACAAAAACAAACAAACAAAAACAAACTGAAACTTACATATTGAATGAATTTGCCCCTTCAAAACAGTATCCCAGGAGGTTACCCATGCATTCCAACAATGCTCATGATACTTCCAGAAATTATCTTGGAAAACTGACTTCAGAGCCATTCTGTGAGTCATACTTTGGAGTCTCCTGGTTTGATCACCCAATTTATTCTTCAGCTTTGCCTTTGAATAATTTTTGTTTGATTCCAAAGATAAAAATCATTTGTCAAAAAATGCTCGTCCACCAAGCCTCCTCCTCTGTAGAATGTAAATTTCTTGAACCAATGGCGAATGCCTGGTTCATCTTTGGCCATCCAAGCCCCAGCCAGGCACTTCAAAAATGCCTGATCCACATTTCTTCTGAGGCTGTTCACTCTACTCCACAGGGCTGTTCCCAACACTGTTAGGTTCTGCAGATAGCAGACCCCCAAAATCAAAACATCTGCCTTTTCTTCCCAGGTGGCTTTTTGGGATTGAACAGGTATCCCTGAAAAGGAAGCATTATTCTAAATCTGCACCCACCCCAGCCCATGGTAGAAATACCTTCTGGAATAAGCATCAACAGTTTAGCCTTTTTCTGTTGGTTAAGGTCACAGGGAACAGTCTGTGAACATTTTTCTCTATGTTGCTTTTCTTTTCAGGGGCGTAGAATAGAGATGAAAAAGCACAGCTCTGGGAGCACACAGAACAGAAAGCTGACACTCGCGGGATTGATTATGCATTCACTTATTTATTACAATTTTAAAAACATGGCCCAGCTGCTTCAGCTTACACAAGCCGGGCTGAAATATTTCACTCGATAGTATTCTCATCTGCTGGTTATAATACTGAATGACTTAATGCAAGGGTTTTTTTTTTTTTTTTTTTTTTTTAACCCTAAAAGAAGAAAATCAAAATTAAGTAAAAAATAATGTTAGTGCCTAAAACTGGGATTCAAACATTCAAATGTTTCCAAGGAATTATCCATTGTTGGCCTTCCTTTCCCTATGCATTGGTCCATAGCAGCCCCCATCCCTAGGGGTGCATATGGGACCCCCTTCACCTGTGAGGTTTTCCAGTTGCTCACATGTGTCCCTCATGGGATCCAGAAGGCCCGGGCTCACACCTGTTCATGTGTATCCTATAAAACGCTCCCAGGAGATCCCCAGCCTCTGGCTGAGAATATGTGATCTATAACCATCTGATCACTGCTGCCATGCGGTTTCGCTCCTGTTAGCATCACATCCCTCACACATTATGTTTTGATCAAATGATGGAATAGTCTGATGCCAACTGTCTTAGACTAGAGGAATGTGTTGGCTCACGTAACTGGAGAGTCCAGAGGTAGGTTTGGCACAAGACATTGTTTTGTTCAGCTACTCAAAAGTTGTTAAGAACGGGCTCCTCTCCTCTAGGCATGTCCCTTCTCAGGTTGGTTATTTACCTCAGACTAGGCAGGAGGGCTGCCAGCTGCTCTGGCCTCATAACCTCCGAGTCCATCAGAAACTTAGCCTCCATTTCTCAGCTGTTTGAATGATGTTGTGTGATCTAACTCTTGGGTCCAAGTCAGGTTCCAAGTGCCCATTTCATTGGTACCAGGCGGGTTTCATTTGTAGAACACATAAGTCACTCTGGATATCGAAAGCAGAGCAGGATTTAATGCCGATACTGGATGCTTGCAGAATTATTGGGTGGTCTGAAGGGGTGAGTTCCAGGTGGAATCTTCAGAAATGACTCCCAGAACACAGCAGAACTGACCTGCTTCAGGGAGCATGGTCTTTGAAACACCTGGCAAGATGGGGGATCAGGAGGCTGCCATGGGAACAACTGAGTTCAAGTTCACATACCACATTTGTAATTCAGGTGTCAGGAGGCCAGCACTGCCACCCATCTGCTTCTCAAACCCAAGACACAACATACCTGTCTTCCAAATCTTGAGTGGAACATTTTGGATAATAATTTGCATTCAGATCATTGCCCACAGAATAGTCAGGAAAAGGTAGTTTTTAGCTGTACAGCTCTTGCAAGTTGCAATACAGGATGGCAAACTGGAGAGAGGTTGGAAAGGATTCTGAGAGCCAGTCCACCACGGCAGGAGGCTTGTGGCAGGACGGGGGCGGGGGCTGGGGGAGCGAGGCTTCCCTTTGCCAGGCCTTGAGCTACACTCAGCTCCTGGGACTAGGGGAAGGTCAAGTCCACGGGAGACAAGAGAAAGGTCAAGTCTACCAGTAGCCTGGGGACTAACAGTTCAGGTTAGGTTATAGTATAGTCATTATACTGTTACTAGAAGGTGAGGTAAAAGATGCTGGGTGGGTGACAAAACCAAAAAATGTCCCCTGCAATGTATATGAAGCTTCATTGCTTACAAGCACCTTCACATACACTAATTCATTTGATTCTCACCAAACCCCATGAAGAAGGAAGGTCAAACCCCATGAAGGAGGAAGGAGGAAGGTCAAATCGTATCATTCCTATCTTACAGATGAGGAAGTCCAGACTCAGTGGTAAGAGCTCACCCAGGTGAATCCCTTACAACTGGTGAGTGGCAGAGCTTAGATTCAGACCCAGTCTCCTGACTTAAATCCTGTTTCCTTGGGCTGGATCAGAATGAGAAGAAATTTCCTTCTGAAACCAAGTTGCTGGAGCCCAGCCCTTCTGTGCAGAGTCTTGGGCCAGGGAAAGCAGTTTCCCGTGTCTTGGAAGCTACAGTCAGATTGGAGCACAGGGCGGTGGAGGACTCTTGCACAAGAGCAGGGTTTGGACACAGGCATGAGCACTTGGGTGCTTTGCCCTCTCGTCATTTGGTCTTTATGTGAAAAATAAAGAAGGAGTTTCACATTTGTTTGTTTAATGACAAGTGTTCCAAGATGCTACATTATCGTTATAAATTATAAATTTAGGGCATGGATGGGCCATTTCTCCCAAAGAGCAATATTTTTAGCATTAGCCATTCTCACGTAAATGCAAAATCTTCTTTGATAAGAGATCAAAGCAGATCCCTCCTTCCAGCCTTCCTTGTGGGCTGCGAAGTGACTGGGTTTGCATAAACCAGATTACAGCCACACAGAGCTGTTAGCAGCATTACAGATGCCTCCTGCTGTCAGCACCCAGGAAAGCCCACACTTCCCCAGACAGGAAAGTGATGCTCCTGGGGGAGCTGCTTCTCCATCAGGTTCTTGAAGGCTCAGGCCTCTACAGTGAGAGATCTCAACCCCGTACCACACGGCCTTCTGGGACACCACATGTAAAAGATGGGGATTTGGCCTGGGCCAGTGGGGAAACGTGAATTTGGGGGCATGTTCTTGGGAAAGAAGAGGAAACATCAGGGCTCATCTCTGGGAAGTGCTGCCTGTAGCTCAGACCAGGCCCTGACAGCCGTCTGTGCAGATGGCTTCACTCCACTGGGCCGTGAGACCAAACCACATTTGGGATCAAGGAGGGTCTCCCTTTTCATGCATGTGGTTGGGTCAACAAACTCCTAAAATTTCACCACCCTTCTTCAGAGAAGGCCTTTGTGAGGAGCCAGTCCCTCCCGAGGTCCTGGCCAAGAAGGGCCAAGTTGGCTTAGTCTTCATGTCATCTACACCAGGACCCAGTGAGGCCTTTATAGCATTCTGCACAGAGACCTGTTTTTTTTTTTTTTTTTTTTTTTTATTCTTTCCTATTGCTTCATTTTACCAAAGGTAAGGAGACACTTGGTTATGGGCTGAATTGTGTCCCCCCAAAATTCCTATGTTGAAGCCCTAACTCCCCAGTACCTCAGAATGTGACTGTATTTGGAGACAGAGCCTTTAAGAAGGTGATGAAAGTAGGTCATATGGGTGGGGCCTAAGACAATATGACTGGTGTCCTTAAAAAGAGGAGATTAGAACACAGACTCAGAGAGGGAAGACCACGTGAAGACGTAGGGAGAAGATGGCCAAAGAGAGAGGGAGGCCACAGAAGAAACCAACCCTGCTGATACCTTGAGCTTGGACTTCTAGCCTCCAGGATTGTAAGAAAAGAAATTTCTGTTGCTTAAGTCACCTAACCTGTAGTACTCTCTTATGACAGCCCTAGCAAGCTAATACATCTTCCCTCAAGAGCAACTGCAAGCATGATTTCTTGCCCCTGCTCTCTAGCCCTTTTTCTGAATAGAACTGCTAATAATTTGCCCTCTGGATCCAGAGATGGCAACGAGGCCATCCCCAGTAGGCGTGAGCTTGGAGGCCCTTCTCAATGACTGTGGTGTCATCCACATGTGATTTCTGTCTCTCCCTCTTTCTAATCCTTCTAGCTCTGAGGACTTGCAGAGGCTCACCAGATGTTTCTGGCTGGGGAACAGTCTGTGGAGAGGAACAGAGGGGAGGAGAGGACCCGCATGTACGACCCACTTTCTTGGTCCCCTCCATTCTAGCTAACCAATTTACCAGATCTTACAACTCTTCTCTGCATCACGGGTTTAATCCAGTGGGCATCACCTTCCCAAGTGTATTTCCAGCAACACCAGCACAGCACACAGACACACGCTTGCCTGCAGCTTGTGTTTTTCAGACAGGGCCTGTGCCTCATCCATGCAGGCGTGATGAGGCTCGTCATGGTCCTAAGTCTGAGCTGCTGAGACGTTGTTGCTGATGACCATTGGCGAACCAGCCACTTGCTCACAGGCCTTCACGGTATAGCCATTGTTCTGTTTATTGTATTTATTTATAAGCATCGTGAAATCTTAGGAGAAAAAGGAGTAACCACACCACTAATAGTGTACAATGCAAACCACCTCTCCCCATGTGGAAGTCCCGTAGCACCCACTGATCCATCCCAGGCTTTTCATCTGCACCGTCTCCTGTCTCCTTACCAAGATCCCCTGTGTGGGCAGCTCTCCTCGGGACCATCTTTGTCCTCCCCGTCACGCCCAGCACAAGTCCTAGCATGCACTGGGGCTCAATTCGTATTTTCCAGAGGAACAAATTATGCTCATAATTTAGATTAATTTGCAAATAAATAGCAATTTTCATTTCAAAGTATTTCTCCTTTATCATCCTCTCTGTAACCGTCATTGCAGTTAGGGAAACAGAGATACATAAGAGTATTTGGGATTTAGAGGAACTGCTACTCCTATTTTCCAAACATAATTGTCCTTTCCTTCTCCCTGTGTCTGATACTATTAAGATGAGACTTTTCCCAAATAATTGGCCCAACATCTTCCATGGTGCCTGGACTGGAGTAGGCATTCAGGAAATATCTGTTGAATGAATGGATGGGCGAGTGAGTAAAAGCTCACTTAAGGTAAAGGACAAATGTTCTTATTTAACACTCAGCCACCCAGTAACTCCAAGTTTCTTAAAGCTCCTCACGTTCAGGCCTCACAGTCTCCACTTAGCGCATTGTTTTAGAAATGTTTTAGCCTAGTGCCCCTATCTCAGAAGAAGACACACTCTTGGTGATCTGGCTCAGATTCCAGAATGTCCCAGAGCACGGAAGCTTCCTCTGAGCCCTCCTGCTGAACCTTCACAACATGCGTGGGTGGTGCATCCTCCTCCGTAACACCGCGGTGTTTGTATCTATGTTAAAGTATTTTGAATCACTCATAGCTGAGGACGACTGATGCTCCATGAAGACATGTCCTGTCTATTGTGGCTTCCAGTGCCTCTGGCACAATACCGTGTCCTCTCAGGCGTCTGTGCACCCCTGAGTGCCCAGCAGATGCTGAAGCCAGGGAAGCCTAAGTCAATCCACTGAGCTCAGGAGGAAAATGTTAGAACTCCCCATGTACGGATTTTTAATGTTACCATAGGATGTCAGAGGGTCGCACTATCCTGCCTTAAGCCTGTCTGGGAGGAACCAGTGGACAGTGTGGTCCTGGGGCTGGGGCTTAGCGGGGCAGTCCTGCTGCCCGGTGCTCAGAGGCCCCTCACAGCGGCTGGTGGTTAGCCCACTTCATTCCTGCTCTTGCATTAACACCCCCCACCCCAACCTGGGGGTAGCTGGGAAAAGCTCCCTTCTCTAAGGGCACTAGCAGCTAATAAACCTGGCTTGTTTGTGACATCTAGAGGTCACTGAAGGAGGCAGCTGGCTGGCAAGGGTGTGCATGAGGGCGAGAAGAGTTTAATCTTAAATTGTGTACATCAACAGTTGCATTTTTAGCTCGATATCAACAAGAGCCTGCAGGCACAACATTCCCTGTGGGAGCATTCCCGGGACAGACAAATCCAGCTGGGCTGTGGGAGAGAGGGCACTGACAGGAAGGAGGGCTTATCTGGAGCGGTGCACACATGCACTCATGCACACATGTACACAGACACACAAACACGCACACACATACATGCAGGCACATAGCCACACAAACACAAACACAAATGTGCACATGCACACACGTACATACATAGACACATAGACACACACATGCACACACATACATGCACATATGGACACACAGACACAGACACGTACACACATGTACACAGACACATCAACATGCTTACACAATCACACAGACACATGTACATGTTTACACACATACATATATGCACCTGTGCACAAAGACACAGACATGTGTACACAAACACACATACACACACGTGCACAGAGACACACACCTGCACACACATACACCTGCACACATACAACACACACACATGCACATACACACACCTGCACAGAGATGCACATGAAGAGCAGAGTTAGGGCGTCCAGGGAGCTTTGCAAGCCCTCTGGCATCAGTGGGTGTCAGTCACCTGGTCTGGACATATGGTGTGGAGTAGTCAAGTTTTAACATGAGTTTGAAGGAGAAGGATACAAAGCACAGCGGACACACAAGAATAAATGATACAACTGTAAAGAAGCATCAGTGAAAATTAAGAAAAAATATAGCATCATTAATTCATATAAAAGAGACAGGTTAAGTGGGATGCGAAGCAGAGATGACAATTCTAGACAGCTGTCTGAAGCCCACATCTAATATGTGTATGGAAGCCATCCGGGTGGTAGAGATGGTAAGCGCAGTGGACACATCCATGTGGAGGAAATGGTGAGGGCATGATTTGAGGAGGATGTGGCACATTGAAGGACGTGCCTGCAGCTCCATCTAGCTGGAGCATGGGCATGAAAGGGAGCAGGCCCAAGATGGGGGGGCGCAAAGCGTATGAAAGGCCTCCATCCCAGGAAGCTCGTCCGCCTTTACAAAATACCAGACCCTGTGGCATAACAACTGAATTAAGCAACATTTATTTCCTCACAGCTCTGGAGGCTCAAAGTCCAAGATTCAGGGACTGGTAGGGTTGTTTTTTCCTGAAGCCACACTCCTTGGTTTGCAAAGGGCCACCTTCTCACTGTCCTCTGTGCAGAACACACCACTGGCATTTCACCCTGTTCTTGTAATGACACCCATCCTGTCAGATTGGGACCTCACCCATCTCACCATGTTTAACCTTAATGCCCTCCTGAAAGGCCCCATCTCTAAAAACAGTCATATTGGGGGTTAGGAATTCAACATATGAATTTGGGGGGACACAATTCAAGCCACACTCAGGAGTTGAGATTTTTATCCCTTGACTTTTACTCAACAGAGTAACAGATTTGATAGATCTGTTACTCGCTCTGGCAGCAATGTGGATTCTTAATTAGAGAGGAGGGAACCAGAGCCAAGAGCCCAGTTCAGAAGTCACGGCTGCATCAGCAGTGATGCAGATTGGAGGTGATGGTGGTCTCAACTGGACAGAGGCAGTGGGAATGGAGAGAATTGAGAGATGTTAGGGAGGCAGTGATTGGCTTAGGGGAAAGGGAGTGGAAAGCCTTCTGGTGGAGGGAGCTGCTCTTCACTGACAGGGCAGCAGCCAGTGAGGGGTGCCTTTAAGGGGCAGCTGGTGAGCGACTGGAGTTGAGGTTCTGGTGAAGCAGAGGGAACGGGAGATGAGCACTAATGGACCCACCAAGAAGGGTGGCGGTGAGCTTAGTGTGCTTGGTTTCAATGGAGGGGGCTCCGTGTAAGCCTGAGGGATGTCTCAGCTTCTTCCTGCAAAGACACAAGCCCAAGGTCATGACCTCTGCTCTAGTGACCCATTCACAAAAATAAGTGATTGACAGGGAATTGGCCATGCAAACCCAGAAAAGAGCAAGGAATCAAGGCATGTGCATGCAGAAAAGAACATTTGGAAAGTGAATACAAGACGAGGAGATGGAGACAATTGTACTTTCAAAAAGCTGTCAGCAAGGAGGAGAACAAGGAGCTGAAGGTCTTTTTGTCGAGTTTTGTTTGATCTGTCACGAGGAGAGACACATTTGCCTGATGGTCAGAAGAGGTTGGTAGAGAAGGGGAGGCTGAAGGTGCGCAGGAGAGGTGGCCCTGGGGAGAGTCTCCAAGTGTTTTCTTTTTTAAATTTTATTTTACTTTAGGTCCTGGGATACCTGTGCAGAACGTGCAGGTTTGTTACACAGGTAAACGTGTGCCACGGTGGTTTGCTGCATCTGTCAACCCATCACCTAGGTATTAAGCCCAGTGTGCATTAGCTATTTGTCCTGATGCTCTCCTTCCCCTTGCCATTCCCCCCTGACAGGCCCTGGTATGTGTTGTTCCCCTCCCTGTGTCCATGTGTTCTCACTGTTCAGCTCTTATGAGTGAGAACATGCAGTCTTTGGTTTTCTGTTCTTGTGTTAGTTTGCTGAGGTTGATGGCTTCCGGCTTCATCCATGTCCCTGAAAAAGACATGATCTCATTCCTTTTTACGACTGCATAGTATTCCATGGTGTGTAGGTACCACATTTTCTTTATTCCAAGTGATTTTGGCCTTCGGAGGTGAGAGAATTCTCATCTGCTGCTTCCACCTTCTTTGTGACAGGATGTGCCACTTTGGACCCACCCCTCCTGTTTTTATGTGCAGGAATTTCAGTAAGCCTACCTCCCCTGGCTCTCTCCCCACCCAGCCCTCCCTCTCCCTGTGGTCAGTGTTGGCTCCTGGATGGAGAGTCTGGGAGAAGGAGCTGAGGAAGCTCACCTGGACCCGGGCTAAATTGCCGTTGCCGAGCCCCGCACCTGCTCCCTTCTTAGGGCGGCCCAAGTTCCCAGTGACTGGTTCCAAGGTGCCTGGTGGGGTTACAGCTGGGTGTGTGGGAATACAGACTCTTTGTGGATCCTCAGGCAGGAGCTAGAGGAGCATGTAGGCGATGAGAGTAAAATGCCTTTTAGACTTTGCTTTGCAAAGCCCTGCCTTGGAGGGCAGAATTCTGGAATTCAACCTTTCTCTCCCCTTTTGATCAAGCAGCTCAACCCTTATGCCCCTCTTTTGTTTCTGCTTCCTGGTAACATTTCTTTTGAAGAAAGTTTTCTTGTGGTTAAAAAAAAAAAACTTTTAAAGAAAACCCACAAATCTAGTGCAACTGCCTCATTTTTCAGATAAGGAGGCCCAGAGAGTCAACTCTTTCACCTTTCTAGATTTCAGTTTTGATTTGGGAATTGGGTATTTTTCTTAAATTGGAGCATACTTTTTATCCAAGTTCTGAGCTGGAACCAAAAGAATCACATTTCCTTTGAAAACTGAATTCAGGTCAGTGACATTGGCGACGACCAGGCCAACAGCAGGGGACGAGGAGGCCCGTGTGTGAAGCTGCTGCTTTCCCTCCAAGTCAAGTGCATGCAGCTGAACAAGAAGCTGGTGCTTGCAGACGTGCAAAGCAACCCAGGAGCTCCTGATTTCTGGCATTTTACGTGGGTCCAGGGTTCACATGTAGCGGGAAAGACGTGCCTCTGCCAGGCATCTGCTGGCCGCTGAGCAGTCCCCTCCAGAGTCAGAGACTGTGGATCAGGAAAGAGCAGGGAGAGGGAGGTGAGGACACACGGGTTGGCTTTGCTTCTGGCACCCACCTTCTCAGTTGGTGGGTGGCCTGTCTCCCTGTCTTAGCGCAGGCTGCCATAGCAAAATCCCACAGACTGGAGTGGCTTAAACAACAGTTCTGGAGGCTGGAAGTCCAAGATCAAGGCGTCATCAAGGTTGGTTTCTCCTGAGGCCTCTCTCCTTGGCTTGCAGATGGTCATGCTAGAATTAGGGCTTCAGTGTATGACTCTGGGGAGGACATGATTCAGTCTATAAAACTCCCTTAACTCTCTGAAGTGAAGCTGTTTTGGTCGGAGGCTTATCCTCTCCCACGTCTCTTCCTGTTACCTGAATCAGGCCTGGCACGGTTCTCAGGATCTCTTTCAACAGCCCCTGGCATGGGCTGGGAATAGATGTATTCTGCTCTTTCAGGTCTGAAATCCTCAATACCCACCTGAATGCTGGGAAAAGTGCCCTTGTCTAATATGACACGAGTGGCTTAGGTTAACTTGGCCCAAACTCTTAATTCTACAGCCTCCCTACAGTTTCCAACTTTTGGTCACCAGTTTCTCTCTGACTCCTTGCTAAGTTCGTTAGGTCTGCTGGCCTCAGACCAGCTACAGAAGTCCATCCCTTTACAGTCTCCACACACTCACACCCAGACACAAGCAGCATTTTCCTTGGTCACTTAACTTCCAGATGGTTTCAGGTAGAGACAGAACAGGATTGTATCTGCGTGTAACAAACTTCTGCGACCTCCTCCTGGCCCTCAGTCCCTCATCTTCCCCAGAGCTGGTGCTCTCCTGCTTATTTGGCCCCTGGCAAGTGCGGCCCTGTTCTCATGTGCAGCTGATGCTGTGCTGCCCTGCCCAGCTCCCATTCAGGACCGAGGAGCCCATCTTCTATCTGCATGGGATGTTGCCCCTAGAAGCTCTCACAGCTGAGCCCTTCCCCAGGAACTGCCCCAGACTGAAGGGAGCTGCCTCACCCAACAGGGCGTCCTATACCCAGTGACTTCTCCATGGGAGGTGGGGTACGAAGCACAGCCCTTATGTCTCCCTTTGGGGCAATGTGAAAGGCCACCCTAGTTCCAGTTCCCCATGGAACTGGCAGATGACTGTGCTGCCACTTTCCTCTCTGCTCAATGTCCTGCTGCCTCTTTACCCTCACAGGTGCTGAACCTGAGAACCTTCCCTGGTAAACTTCTTGCGTGCCAATCTCCCTCTGCGAGACCATCTCTGGAAAACCTGGGTCTGGCTGCCCCTGGGGGCACCCCATCAAGGTAATCTGCATTTTCCCAGCCTCCCCCAGAGTCCTAGTAAGTCAAATTCTCTCCATCTTTTGTCATCATCCCCTTTTTATTGATAGAGAAATGAAGGCTTGGAAGGGAGGAGGCATAACAGGACCAACCTCACCCATTGCACTGGTGGCAGAGCCAGCTGGAAGGGCACTGCTGCTGGGTTATGTGCCACTCCCTGTAGGTTTGGTTATCTAGTTGACTTACCATGTGGCCCTGTGGGTGCTTGATGGTAAAACCAAGCTGGATAGTCTTGGCTCTCGGAGAAGAAAAATCTCTCCCTATCCATGCATCCCATCCCTTTGTGCTTCCTCGTAGGTGGGTCAGCTTCATCAACAACCCTTTTTCTAACATCATTCTCTGCCATCCAGAATGCTCAATCTCATTATCCAGTTGGGTTAGGGTTCTTTTGGTTGCCAGGAACTGAAAGCCATTCAGGATCATGAGGTCAGATGATCCCTGGAAAATCCAATAACTCTAAGTACCTGAGTTTAGGAAGGGTTGGATCTCAGGTGGCTTCAGGGATCACTTCTATCTCATCTCCCTTTTGAGAGGTGGTAATTTATGGTGGCTAAAAGCAAGGACTTGGGAGCCAGCCTATTTAGTTTACATCATGGCTTTCCAGAGAGTCATTTTGGGGGCACTATGTTTGTGCCTCGGTTTCTCATCTATAAAATGAGGATAATCATAGCATCCATGTCATAAGATTGCTCTGAGAAATTAATAAGGTAATTTAATGTAAAGGACTTAGTGCAGCACTGGGCATACAGGAAGTGCTGGAGATGATTGTTCTTTCTCGTTCATGGCTTCTCCACTTTCTTCCCTGTATCTGTTGTTCTTTCTTTCCCAGCTACTTCCTGTGGTACCCCATGACTTATGCATACACACGACCTGATAACCGCCACTTTATTCTCATCAACTTGATTTTCATCTCAAGGATCCATTCCTGAAGGGCATCTCCTCTCTGTGCCTCTTGGTGTGGACTTCCTACGAGAACGAATCTGATGGTTCCATAATTATCTTTTTGAGCCCAGTCAGTCAGGTGACATGTCATTGGAAACTTAGGTTGGCCCACCTCAAAGGTGCTCTTCTTGGTCCAACCATCCGAGGCCAGGAGATTGGAATAACTGTTGGGATAACCAATTCCCTTTCCACTCAGCAGGCACATGGGTAGGAGTAGACTGTGAGAAGAGAGAGCAGGTAGAGCAGAAGCCCCTGAGAATGCCTACTGCACCATCCTACCAAACAACCTCAATCCCGACTTTCCCTTCGCCATGATCTTTCACTGCGCATGCTGAAGGAATAATCTTTCTGGATGGCTTTGCTCCCTCTCTCCCTCTTTAATTCCTTTCATCTGACTGCCCGTTCTACGCACTCACCTGGGTGTATTTGCTAGAAATCCCTATTTATGTCCTGGAATTCACGACTGTCTGGTCCTTTTTCTTCCTGACCCCCCGCATCATTGAGGCTCCTCTGTGAAATCTCCCCTTGTGGATTCCATGCTGCTGGCCATCCTTCTGCTCCTCCTGCCTCACTCTCCAGCTACTTCAACAGACACTTGTGTGTCTAATCTTCTGACATAGATTGTGAGCTTCTAGAAGACAGAAACAATATGCCACAAAGCGATTAAACAGTACTATGTAAGTGACCAATGGCAGGGAGAAGTTTAAAAATATTGCACTGGAGGTGTCATGGCATCCATATTTCTATACAATGAGGGCTCCTTTTTAAGCTATAACTTCAATCTAAACATAACTAACTCTTGCCATAAAAAGAGGTACAAAGCCCTTGCTCCCTTTGGTGCTGTGAATGTTTATCTATCTCCAAAGAGAAAGCACAACCACCACCAGAATATGTAGGTGGCAGAAACAGGAAACTATAAATACCACAATACGAGATTTTTTTTAAAGAGCTTCATGGAGGAAATCAAAGCAGTTTATAGGAAACGATTGGCATTTAGTATTTCGTGGCTGTGTTTCATGCAAAGGCTGAGACATACTACCAAGAATCTGTGGCAAGAGGCAGCAGATGACAGCACAGGAAGCCCAGTGGTGACTTAGATCAGACCAGAGCTATGCCTTCAACTAGACAGGTTAAGAGTGATTGCCAGCCACTTTTCTCATGAAGGAGAGACAGAAGCAATTCTTGAAGTTCTTTGTTGTTAAGCACAGAGAATAAAATTTCTCTGGTTCTTACCGCAAAGAATGTTGGCTTAGTCTCAACAAGTACAGTTGGTTTTACAGACTCCTTGAGGAGTTGTTATAAATCTGGACTGAATGGGCCCAGCCTTCCTATAGATGCCTGGTATCCTGAGTGGGCAAGAAAGGCAAACAGCCCCTCAATACAGAATTTAGTCTTCCTGAGGTTTCCTCGTGTCTGTATATGGTAAGTGTGATAGGCATTTGGTAAGCATATGTTCAATGGAGGAGATTTATTCCTCCTGGAACAGGTTAGGCCTGATGTCAATTCCTGAAAAAAAGGGGCTCCTACTAGGACTAAAGCTAGTTAATGAATTTGATTACTTTGTCAGGAACATGAACTATTCATTACAGGGCATGATTTAAAAACTCAGAGGTCAGTTCCCTCTTTATCAGCATGGGCTGATTCTGAGCCATCCTTCATACAAAACTCAGCCTCTAAACTAGCTATAACAATAAAAGCAATTATACCACACCCATCATAACTTTTTTGCAATTTCTCTAAAGAATTTTGGAGGCACACGGGGAGTTTATGTTGCGCAGTACATGGCATAAATGGCTTTTCAAGAAAAAACTTTCTTTTAGGTAAGTCTCTTCTCCCCAGATCTCTTCCTGATCCTCCTATGGAAAATGGGGTGGGTTTGAGGGCAGAGCAGCTGCCCTTTTCCACTTTCTACTGGCTTGCCAGCACCCCACTTCCACCATGGCTTCTGCTGACTTTCTAGGCTTACTGTCTACCCCTCTTCTTCCTTATGTTACATTCAAGAGTTATTAAACCCCTTACAGTTCACAGAAAATCATACTGTTCTCCACCCCTCCTTACCCCTCAGCCCCACCCCTGATCTCTGCACTTCTTTTCCTCTTTCTTGAGTGTCTTTAGCCCCTGCTGGCCATGCCTTATTTAAGCCTCCAGTGTTCCAAAGCCCTTTGTAATGTATACCTGGCTTGTGGCTCCTGTCAGTGTCTTACAATCACTGTTTCCATGTCTTTCTCATCCACTGGAACATGAGTTCTTTTTTCACTTTATCTCAGAGTTAAGATGATCTATAAATACTTGAATGACTGAACAAACAAATGTGACCCCTTAGAAACCGAGGCATTACCTGGAAGCATGAAAATTTACCCAGATTGCTTTATGGATGTTTTCGTTGTTCACCTGGTTTAGTCTTTAGGCTTATAAAGCCTCCGGAGCTCTGGGTTCAGATTAAAAATCTGCCATAAGCCAGTTTCCCTCAGGGCTGGGCTCCTCAAGAGAAAATGCCTCAGGGTAGCTAACTATAGGATCCTTGGGGAACATGTGTCCTTGTGCCTTGAAAAGGCCTTAGCACTGAGTCAGGATACCTTATGATTTCACTTGTACAGTGCAAAGCACCTTCATATGTATGTTCATGTGAACTTTGTGATAACACTGTGGGGTAGGCAGGGTAATATCAGGGCCTAAACGGATGTAAAAACTCAGGTTCAGAGAAGGTGAGACATTTGCCCAAGCTCACACAGCTAACTACAGAGCTGAAAATAGAACACAGGTTAGCTCCTGCTCCACAATACCATGACCTTATGAATGAGCTGCCAAGAACCATCCTCCTTGGGTACTTGTCAAGAAAGCTGGGAGGCTGGGAATGGGGGAGTACATGTGCGTGTGCAGAGTCAGGAGGCCTGACCCAGGCTTGGGAAGTTCTGCAATGGCTTTGGTGTGCCCTGTGGTTATCTCCCTGCATACTGGGTAGGTGACTCTCCTGAGCAGGTGACAGAGCCTGGCAGTGATCCTGCCTCGAATACAGATAAATATATTTGGGTAGAAACTTTGAGCTTGTAGAGAGATCAAGGTTACTCACATAACCTAATATAAAGCATAGCTTCCATGTTAGTTACCAGATTTTCAAGAATTCTTTCCTTTTATTCTTCTTTCTGTTACCATTTAATTAGAATTGATCATATGCAGCTGAAGAGGAAAACCTGGGTTATTCTTTGAAGAGCTCTTTTTGATGGTTTGGTTCCCTCACTGCCTATGCTCACTGGAGAAGCTTATTAGGACCTTTCTGTATTCCTATTCTTTTTTTTTTTTTTTTTTTGAGACGGAGTCTCGCTCTGTCACCCAGGCTGGAGTGCAGTGGTCGGATCTCAGCTCACTGCAAGCTCTGCCTCCCCGGTTCACGCCATTCTCCTGCCTCAGCCTCCCAAGTAGCTGGGACTACAGGCGCCCACCACCTCGCCCGGCTAGTTTTTTGTATTTTTTAGTAGAGACGGGGTTTCACCATGTTAGCCACGATGGTCTCGATCTCCTATTCTTTCATAAGTCACTTAACTCGATTTATTTAAGCCTCTCAGTGTTCCAAAGTGACAATATTCTGTCACTCAGGCCAAGATTGCCAAAGTTGAATGCACACACCCTGGGCACGATGCAAGGCAATCCACTGGGGCAAGAGAGGAAAATATAAACCTATCAGTTCATCTCAGTGTTTCCTAGTTTCTGTTTTGTGTGTTTTACAACACATATGATATATGCATTCAGTAGCACACATAAAGTACATATGCACATATATATATGTACATAATATGTCCTCAATTTTATTTTTACTGATAGGAATTCTTGATGAAAAGGTTGGAGACCATTGCCTTAGAGAAAGGAAAGCTATGCTCTGAGACAGGAACCACACAGCTCTTTCACTGTGTTCTCTGCTCAGAAAGCTGCGGGCTCTTCATGATGGCCATTGTCATGGCTTGATTCTTTCGGCCAACATGGTTGCCTTAGAAGGCACAAGGCACACACTTCCTCTACCACCCCGACACTTTACCCCCTTCAGGATCCCCTGGACATTTGGGAAGAGCCAGGAAACCAAGAGAAATGGGGGAGGAAACGGTCTCTTCTTGCCTTTGCTGACTCTTGCCTAGACAGACAGCTTGTCCGGAAGCAGCCCAGTGCATCTCTTCATTCCAATTCTTGCATGCTTTTTTCTGCCAGCTCTGGTGAATGTTTGCTTCCCATTTTGCCAAATAAACCAGAACAGTGAGAATCAGCCTGCAATCACAAGCTCCTGACCTCCATGCTTATTTAGAAATTCAAAGGAATCCACCGATTCTAAATAATCCTGATTTGATTGGAAAAGGGAGATAGAATCTGTAAAAGGTCACAGGAGATTTTTCCTAAGGTTATCTCCCTGACCACCAAAGGTATTTAAGATTAACTTGGCAGGGACAGCTATGTTCTGGGGCGACCTGGCCACAGTTCAGGGACCAAAGCCTCAGGGCCATCCGTCCTTCTGGCTGTGTTCCTCATACACAGTGTTCTGCAGTGGGAGCTGGAAGGACAGGAAACCCCACAGAGGCTCTGCTAAAACCCTCACAGAGGCTCAGCTAAACCTACCCCTTCTACCAGTGCTGAATACATTCTGCCCCCCTCTTTTAGC
This sequence comes from Macaca thibetana thibetana, assembly GCF_024542745.1. Classification (NCBI taxonomy): domain Eukaryota; kingdom Metazoa; phylum Chordata; class Mammalia; order Primates; family Cercopithecidae; genus Macaca; species Macaca thibetana. The sequence goes on from NC_065589.1 coordinate 94,412,711, forward strand.
AAGATATGCCCAAGTCTTCAGTCTGGAAAAGTCTAGGTACAGAATTTAGACACGAACTTCCAATTAAGAAATAAACAATCATCCTTAATAGCACTTAAAAATATTACCACTTAGTATATTAGTTCTTTCTTCTCCCCTTTTAAAAGCATTCTTCCATGTATTATCTCTTTTCATTTTTATGGTAGTATTTTGAGTACAGCTAATCCTAAGATAGTTATGAACACCCCCTTACACCCACTCTCTTACTCCCAAATCTTCTGGGAACTTCCTGAGTCTTGATTGGTTCAAAATCTTACTCCTCTCAAGACTATCCATGTTTAAATTAAAGAAGAGAGCTACATGGTTAAATGCGGACAGCAGGACCCTCTTAAGTGACCACCACACGGAACGCTGGTTCTCTAAGATACATGACGGCTGCGTCACTCCCATAAACTGAGTGAGGCTCAGCCTCTAATATTAACAGTAATAGTCTGGGCGCGCTGGCTCACGCCAGCACTTTGGGAAGCCAAGGCGGGTGGATCATGGTAGATCCTGAGGTCAGAAGATTGAGACCATCCTGGCTAACATGGTGAAACCCCGTCTCTACTCAAAATACAAAAAAATTAGCCAGGCATGGTGGCGGGCGCTTGTAGTCCCAGCTACTTGGGAGGCTGAGGCAGGAGAATGGCATGAAATCGGGAGGTGGAGCTTGCAGTGAGCTGAGATTGCGCCACTGCACTCCAGCCTGGGTGACAGAGCAAGACTCCGTCTCAAAACAAAACAAAACAAAAAAAAAAAACAAAAAAGTAGTAATAGTAACAATAACCTAACTTACATAGCACTTACTATATAGAGGACACCCTTCTAAGTGTTTCATCTGTATTCATTTATGCAATCCTCACATAATGTTATGGGGTAGGTTCTATTATCCCAATTTTTTAGGTTAGTAAAACTAAGGCAGGGGAATTTGCCTGAAGTCACACAGCTCCTGAAATGACTGGATCCACACTCTAGGAGTCTGGCTCCAGGATCTTTTTAGTGATTTGTAGCGAATCACAGATCACAGAGCCAGTCAGTGGCAAGACCTAAGCCCCCAAATTTCAGTCTCTCAGGTTAAAAATATACTTTCCCCTGTACTGAACTCTGCATTCCTTGATTGGACTGATTTTAGGTTGTTTATACTTTTCGAGTCCTGAGCTATTTATTTATAGAGCTGGTTCCAGCTTCACTCCAGCTGAAGGTTAGAAGTTCTTGAATTATACCGATTCTGACTCTGCCCTGATCCACTTCTGTGTGTGGCCTCATGGACAGTGGAATTCATCTAGGAAACACTCTCAGTAGTAGATCCAGAAAACTTGGGCTCTAAGGGGAGAACCAGAAAAGGCTTCTACAATGCTGTTCCCTTTCAGCAGAACTTTCCTAGACAAGTAAACCACTCTCCTACCTGTAAAAGTGTCCCAGGAAGGCCAGGCATGGTGGCTCACGCCTGCAATCCCAGCACTTTGGGAGGCCAAGGCGGGTGGATCATTTGAGGTCCGGAGTTTGAGACCAGCCTGGTCAACATGGCGAAACCCTGTCTCTAGTAAAAATAAAAAATTAGCTGGGCGTGGTGGCACCCGCCTGTAATCCCAGCTACTTGGGAGGCTGAGGCAGGAGAATCGCTTGAGCCTGGGAGGTAGAGGTTGTGGTGAGTTGATATTGCACCACTGCACTCCAGTCTGGGCGACAGAGTGCCACCCTGTCTCAAGAAGGAAAAAAAAGAAAAAAGAAAAAAAAGTGTCCCAGGAAGATACAGTCACTCTAGACAGATCTCCTCTTTATTTTGACAACACCTTTCCCCTTTGCTAACCTAAAACTTTCATACTGCAGTTTAATAATACATGTTCCCTGAGTGCCTGGCATGTGCCAGGTATGAAGAACTTTATCTAATCTACGTTATCTCATTCAATCTTTAATCAATCCCACGAGGGAAGTGCTGTTATCACCCCCTCTTTTGTCAAAAGCTAAGTACAGATAGGTTAAGTAACTTGCCCCAAATCAAACAACTAGTTAGTGGCACAGTCTAGATTTGAATGTATCCAGACTGGGACCCTTCAGGGCCCAGTCTGTAACTGTTCCAATGGGCTACCCCCAGTTGGTTCATTTTCTGTGCACGGGGCCCTGTGCTAGAGGAAGGGGCTATTGGCTGGCCTCAGGATCGTAGGATTGGGTGCCTGTTATTGCACTGTCTCTGTTTGTTTTTTAAAAAATAATTAACTTAAAAAACCCTAAAGTTCACTGTTTATTGAGTGTAGGAGGTGAGTAAGGGCGGCTGGGGATACTCTGAAGAGCATGTACATAATCACAGGCTGGAGTGGATGATGAAAGGCCACCGTGGTCTCCCCTGCTGTGGGGCAGAGATCCTGGTAGCCAGATGGCCCTGTTTTGGGCGCTGACCGCCTGTGGTCCTGATTTTCTTTGCTTTCATAATCCTCAGGGCTCACCTGGTACCTCTGGCATCCTGAGTTCTCCACTGCAGCTTCCTGCATACTGGGGGAGGCGTGTAAGAAACCAAAAGCCCATACCTGGCCTGCACTTACCTGTGCGCTCTGCTTGGCGGGCCTTGCTTCCTACCATGTTAGCAAAATGTCCTAGGATTTTAAATGTTCCTGACCTTTAATCATCAAAGTAGGATCATTATGGCTTTCCCATTTGTGTAGACGAAATAGGGAATAATGTTGGCGGTAAGTTTCAGTGTACTGGAGAACATTTCTTCATGACTACTATCATGAATTTACATATATATATATATACACACACACACACACATATTTACAATAACCTCAAGACTGAGAAGGAAACTGCTTAGCAAATGTAATATGAAGAATTATGGTGAGTCTGAATTGTTATTTTAGTTGTCGAGGAAGGATGTGCTTTTTGCAATGCTGTGCTAAAATGAGATAAATGTATTGTGTGCTTTTCAGTCTTACCCCTCTCCAATTGCCCATTCTTAACACTGCAGCCAGAATAAATATTTCCAAAACACAAACCTGATCCTATCACCCCCTCCTTGAAAACCTACAATAATTCCCCATTACTGCCATGTTAAGGGCAAAATCTTGAGAAGACTTGCCTTGACCTCTGCAACTCTACAGCCATTCTTCTCTCCTGCTTCATCTAACCTTCAAGCCTTTCCACGAGCCATTCTCTCTGCCTCAAACACACTGTCCTTCACCCTCCCTGAGGCCACACAGTCTTCCTTTGCCTGTTTTCTATTCTTCTTTCTCTGATCCTTGTTCAAGCCCCCATCCCTATTAAACGAAGTCAGCAGCCCTGCCATGTGCTCCCCTATCCCTTATCATCCTTTCTTGTTTGTTGGGCCATCTCCTTCGTTAGCTCTGTAAGGGCAGAGAATGGGCTTGTCTTATTTGTCATTGGCTACGCACTCAGTAAGAATGTATTGAATGAGCCCGGCGCGGTGGCTCAAGCCTGTAATCCCAGCACTTTGGGAGGCCGAGACGGGCGGATCACGAGGTCAGGAGATCGAGACCATCCTGGCTAACACGGTGAAACTAGCCGGGCGAGGTGGCAGGCGCCTGTAGTCCCAGCCACTTGGGAGGCTGAGGCAGGAGAATGGCGTAAACCCGGGAGGCGGAGCTTGGAGTGAGCTGAGATCCGGCCACTGCACTCCAGCCTGGGTGACAGAGCGAGACTCCGTCTCAAAAAAAACAAAACAAAACAAAACAAAACAAAAAAAGAATGTATTGAATGAATAAATGTATCCACAATACCACCAAGCTCTACGGAACTGCTTCTGTCAGAACTTATAAGAGGATTGCACAAAAACTGACACCTGAAGTAGGCTGCTGTAGAAAGCTGTTAAAATATATACATAACATGCTCCCCTTAGCCCAGTTCCTCATTTTGGCCTAATGGAGGCAGCTACACTATCATCTAGAAGTCTTCCATTACTTGAAGCTCCTTGTATTACCCAAAGAGAGCTATCAGTTTTCTTGCAAACTCTGAGCCATGAGTATTTAGGTATCTCTACTAAACTACTATTTGAGCGTCCTCAAAACATGATCGTCCTGAGTCTTAGGATCGAAAGTGTCAAAGGTGTTCAAAGCAAACCTGACATTAATGTATTTACTCCTTTATCTACGGACTGAGAAGCACTCATTTGGCATGAATTTTGGCTGCTTCTAGGAATCAGGTTCCTGTTGATTACTGCATGCAAATATGCCCATATTTCACACAGACATAAGCCTAACTGATTCCATCAAGGCAGTGGTTTTCAAATCTCATTTTGCCCTCCCTCCCCTACCCCACCTCCACCTCTCACCCTGGGAGTAATGTCTGGAGTTATTTTTGATTGTCACAATTTAGGAGGAGGCTCTACTGGCATCTAGTGAGTAGAGGCCATGGATGCTGACAAATATCCAATAATGCATGGGCCAGCCTCCAGAACAAAAAATGACCTGGCCCAAAACATCAACAGTACCTAAGCTGGGAAGCCTAGGTTGCCCAAGTCAATAGCCCAAGGTTGAGGCGACATTCTGTAGCCACCTTTGCTCACAAAAGCTAGACCCCATTCATCTGTGTGGTGCTTTCTAAGACATGTGGAAACAAAGACAAGAATAAGTTAAAAAGCAATATGAGGCTGGGCTCTTCCCCTGCCTACTGTTAGAATGAAAGATGTGTAGCTTGTCTCTCAAAAAGAATAATTCAGCTGGAGAGTTTTCCTAGGTAGATCCCTGTCATGGATCAATTAATCTCCTGTGGAAATCTCATAATGCAAAACATTTGGCATGGAACTTAACAGATTCTTGGGTGTGGAAAGGAATTTTGGTAAAATCAAAACCATATTTGTTTTTCATATTGAAAATGTTCAAGTCATTTTCTTTTCCTATTAGTATAACCATTTGGACAAAAATATCCATGTGAAATGCAGGTGAAATGTAAACTGCTACACTTCTACATAGACAATCCAGTGTATTTATACTTAATCCATAAAGGCATGATGTTACAAAACACATTTGTATATTATGAAGCCATCTGGCATCAAATTTTCCAATTTATAGACAACTTTGTATTTACATAACAAATTATTAAATCAACCATTTTTCCGGTTTATAAAAGGTCACTGAGGTACACACACAGTGTGTATAAATGCAGATAAGGCTGGTAATACATATTTACAGTAGATACAAATTAATCTTTCATATTTGAAGATAATGCTTTTTATATATTTTTTTATATCAGACTCCCCACTGTTAGCAGGATTTCCCATGCTTGAGTTGTTTATTGCTTTTTGGCTCACTGATTTAATATTCACTTCTGGGTTGTTTACACATATGAATTACTAATGTTCTTATCTCTTTGGCTAATGCAAATGTGATAGAGTGAATGAAAGAAAAAGATAAACTAATTCAATATTACACTTCTGGCTGGTTGATAATTTTTGTTCATGTCCCCCAAATGAATCAATGCACAACTCATTTGATATACTACATTGAAAAGTCTTGAGTCTTGCATTACACCATTTGGGCATAAATGGGCAAAGTAAACAAGATATCCAATTTTGAGCAAGGCCTAGTCTTTTGGCTTTCTTTTCAGAAAGAGCAATGCCACCAACATCTTAAGCATCTTAGATTTCAAAATCTTAATGCATATATGCTTGTGACTTGCAAGGGAACACTGCAAACTGCATGGAAGATTACCAAAGTTAACAACAATGTGCTATCATGGTCTAAAATGAAAAATGAGTCACCTCGTAGGATATAAGAATCTTCCTAAAACTTACAGAAAGTGAAATAACTGCCCTCTTCTCCTCCTGCAATTCTGCAGTGTTACGTTCCAATAAGAAGGCTGTGTTTACTTAAAAAACAGACATAGCAAAAACTCAAAGTCAGGGTCCAAATAAAAGACTAAAAGTGGCCCATGATATCACAAGGGATGAATGTTCTTAAAGCGTTTTCATTCATAATGGTACTAAAAAGTACAAGCCCAAAATGTTCCTTTAAATAAATAAAAACCCTGGTTTGCATTTAATGCTACAAACAAGACAAATCACACAAAAGCTGCTCAGTTAATTTTCCACTCATTTGAAATAATTTTTAAAACCTTCTTAGAGGTTTAGTTTATTCTCCTTGTGCTTCCTAAGACTGTTAAGGGACACAAAATAAAATTAGATTTCCTTTTCCAGCAGGAACTATTATGTTCTTTAAAGAAGAAAAATTTTTTCATCTGTTTCCATTTTTGGATTTGTTTCTTAAAAAACGTTTATTTTAGGGAATAAAAATTTTGGTAACATAGAAGGCCTAGCCTTCATTTAAAAAAATGAATTGGCTTCAATACAAAGAGAAAGAAATGGCTCTATGGGCAAAATTGAAGTGTGAGTGACCAATTTTTTAATTGTAAAGTAGGTGCAACATTTAAAAAAATGTTACAGCACTGTATGACCTGTAATGCTAACAATATTTACATTAACTGCTTACACAAAATCATATAATTGTAAGAGAGAGGAAAAAAACCCACGTGGACTGAAACTACTACACCTAGCACCCATATCAAAGCCAGAGCAACCAGTGAAATCATGGGCACAAACATACTTTACATTGTCTACTGATGTAAAGTATACAATGGGAGGGAAGCACAAACTGAATTAGCTCAAAATACCAAAAAGAAGGCTTGGTCAACACAAACTCAGCCTGAAGACAGAAAAGCAAAGGCTAAAAAATCTACATGTCAACACAGACACACATACAGACACACCCAGCCTACAAACACACATGTATGTCTGTCTGTGAACAAACAAAAATGTGTAGAAAAAAACAGTAGAAAAACAGGTTGGCGCAAAAAAAAAAAAAAAGACATTAATGGTTTAAACATATTAGCCACATCAACTTTTAACTTATAAACATGTGTCAACTAAACTACACAAAAGATTACTTCCTGTGACTGCATGAAGGAACTGGGCAGGCAATCCTACCATTATAAGAGAGACAAAATGAACCTACCCCCTGAAGGAAGGGTTCCTACTTTGAGGTCATGAAGCCCAGGGTAGCCAGTTGCATTCCGTCAGGCTTGTGGGTAGGTTGAAAGTGGAACAGAGGGACAGAGAGACAAAGGAGACCTAGGGGAATAACTAAGAGCTGTTGCTATCAAAAGCGAGCCCAGGTGGCATGCTCTGTGCTGTGGCCCTAAGAAACCAACTCAAGGAATGACCTTGGTCTCCATTTTCCTGAGTTACTGGAACTCTGCTACATGACAGGACTGAGGAGTTTGGGCGGTGGGTGGGAGAGGAGTAGTAGGTGAGGTGGTGGGCAGGTTGAGCTGCTGAGCCTGCTATTGGAGAACCTCCTAGCAGCCTGAGTGACAGACTGTTGCCTGAGCCCCAGGCTAGAGGACAAGACAGTGCTCTCTAGGGGTTTAAGGGTTTGGGGCAGGGACTGGTGGTTCAAAGAATAAAGGGATAATAGATCCCTTCTTTTCACAATCCATCAACTGAAGTCAGGCTGGAAGCCTAAACTTTGCTTAACTGCCTAGAAGATAGGGTAATACCACCACCACAAAAATTGTGAGAAGAAGACGGAAAATTATGTTGTGCTACATTTCTTATTAATTACCTTGTACTTTACAATGGCTCACAGTTTTAGGTTTGTATACTTGTAATGTAGTATTTTCTCTCTACATTTGTTTCACATTTTTTCTTACTTAATATAATATAAATAATTTGGTTAATAGATTTAACCTGCACATTTTAGCCACATTAATATATATAAGAATCTGTTAATGGTATAAATAATTCTTTAAATAAAATAAATCTGATATGTTACACAATACTGATAAAAAAATTACCATTGCTAATAATTTTGTAAGCCACCTTAACTTCTGGGTTAAGTAATACTGAAGAATGGATATGAAACTTGCTTTGATGATTCATATTTATTTTTGCCACTACAAAAAAAAAAAAAGAATTATAATCAACCTTACCTCTGATAATGGTTGCAAAGTGGGGCTTTTGCCTCCATGTATGGAAATAGAAAGTTTTACCTTGTCAGATATCATTTGCAAAAAACCCCTCAATTCTGAGCACCAGCGATGGTGCAGTCAGTATAAGCTATCTGCTTCAACAGGTGGCTATCAAACGTTAACTACAGAAATGGCTGAGTAAAATATTCCATCTAAGATTTTTTTTTATAAAACCTATTCTATTTTAAAACTTAGGTAAAAAAAATATGCAACAAATGGTTGCAGTTTCTGAATTCTTAATTTAGACCTGTGAGCCCTCTTCCCTTTAGAAATCTGCAAGGTTGCAATTTCCTAGACACCCGAAATTGAGTCCAGTGCTTCCAGGCAAGGTTCATTCCAAACACACAATATAAATGGACACTCAGTGGTGTGCAGTGTATGTCATAATTCAGATATTACATCATCATGCCTTTTCTCTGCTGTTAAATACAAAAACAGCATCTTTTACATTATCATAGAAAAGCATTTAGGTTGTATTTTTATTTATCACTTTACACTGGTAGTCTCTGGTAGGTGTACTCCATAGAAACCAAAGAATTTTGTACACTATTTCTTTGTACAATAAAAGATAAAGTGTGCATTAGGTACGCTTGTACATGACAATATTGTACAATATTTACATTTCTGATATCACCATGAAATTCTGTATTTTCTATATACAACATTGAAAATTCTTCAGAAACATTTGGACTATTTCTTATAATCACAATTTAGTATTATAGAAAAAGAGTTTCTCAGTAATCTCTTGACCATTTATCACTCTCATCACACAAATATTTTGATTGGTTTTTCCAGCATTCATTATCCTTCCTGATCAAAAAACTTTTGTATCACTGTTTCTTTTAGCACCCTGTGGTGGTGGTAGCTATCTGCCATAGTCTAAATATTGATATAACAGTGGCTATATCAATACCTATATACAGATACATCTGTGCATGTTCCTTTATTAAACACTGCGCATTAGTGGAGTAGTCTCTGTTATCTGGAGATCTTCCTCCTCTTGGGTTTGGGGGGTCTCATTTGTCTGTCACCCTGTGGGATTTGGTGTACCTGGAAATAAAAAGGTAGGAAAAAAACAACAACAACAGAGGATGAAATCACAAACACCATACAATTTCTGACAAAGAAACAGGGTAGGGAGTAGACTCTGGCTTTCACTTTCAATTACTGATATCCTGAGGCACTTCAAATGTTTACCAAGACCCCAGATGTCAGTGTGCCCACAGTCACTACAGAGAATGCAGAATGCTAGAAACTCATAAGCAGTGCAACACTCTGGGGGTGCCAATAGACAGTGGAAAACAAAGGATGAACTGGACAAAATCAAGTATGGGAAATGCAATGTGCAGTTGTTACCCCATTGTCCATTTAAAACAAAAATAAAGCCTTCCCTGTCAGAGACCCTAGATCACCAATTTCACTACAGCCTGGAAGAGTGAATAATTACACAACAAACATGCCCCTTTTTTTTCCCTCACTTTGTTACCCTACTTATTTTACAATGACTAGGAAGGGTCACAAATTACAAGAACATGCACACATAGCTCAGCCTAAGGATGTTTGTTCATGAGAAGAATCAAAATGGAAAAGAGAATACCACTATCATCTGTTGGCAGATCTGAAATTGTGTAGTCTGGGAGGAGCAGTTAATACAATTCACCTTTCTTTATGTACTAATGCAGGAACTAGCAACATTTAGTGCTGTTTATCAGATTGAGCAGCGGCTGAGCAGCATTAGATAGCAGATATAATTTGGAGGAGGGAGTGATCAAATTGTCTTATAGCTATCGGTGGGAAGGAGCAAGGTCCAAGACCCAGGAGAGGAGGGATGAACCCAAGGCAGTGGTGTAGCAAATGCTTTATCAGCATTTGGACACAAGTCCATTGTAGCATTTTGCCAGTTTCTGTGGTGTAAAACTTTTATCCTGGCCAACCTTATGTCACAGGACTTAGGGTTAGGAAGAGATGAGTACAATTGACTCTCAAGATCCACTACAAGTTGGCTCAATTACATGCTTAAAAATAATGTTTAGACAACAGCAAAGGGCAATGCTATCCAGACTCAAATGCAGAATGCTTTTAAAAAAATAATATTTTCAAATTTTAAATAATATTTATGGGTTTTTCAATCTGCCTATTCCTCCTAATCTTTTCCATACACATTTTTAAAAGCCACTAGTCTGTAGTAAAGAGCCAAAACTTTTTACAACTGAGGAAAGAAACTTTTTATAACTGAGACTGCAAACTAGTAATCTGTGGACCAAATGTGGCCTGAAATGGTATTTTGTTTAGCCATATGGCACTTTAATATTTTTTAAAACAGTTGTCAACACATAAAAATGAGAAATTTTACCTCTAGACTTCTAGTTTTGTATGAAAAATGGAAAGATCTTGCAACATGAACACAATTTCCCAGATGTCTAAGATCTGCTGGAGCATGGACGGAATGCCTTCTGGAGACAGCACATGCCTCCTAGGTTGCCCCGGCCCTTACTACTCTCAACTACCTGATTTCCACCAGGGCCAAATGTCCTGAGGCAGAGTCTAGAGAGACGATGGCCAAACTCATTTTCTCTTTTTCCTGGGCAGGCACATTCTATGCTCTATTTCCTATTCTACTTAAGAAGATCATGTGATTAGGTCAGGTCAGTGGAAAGTCAACAGAATGACTGGTCTGGCTCATAAACCTATGCTGGCAGTATTCTTAGCATGCTCTTTTCTTTTACCTTCAAGGCAAAATGCAAAGGATATAATGAAGCACTCTGAGGTCCTAAGAGAGGTGGTCACTAGATAAAGAAAGAATCTGTGCGCTGGTGTGGAGCAACCCCTTCCTCAACCAGCACCAGACTCAGGTGGGTAATGGCTTTTACTGTGCTGAGCCTCTAGATTGGTAGCCTACCCTAACCCGTGGATCTTCACTGGCATTTCTCATCCATTCCAACTGCTGTTTTCTCATACCTGGCCCACTTTACTTACTGATACTATTTGACTGGCCCTAGAAAACATTTGAGTTTATAGTCCCCAATCTAGATCTTTCCTATAATTTTATCAGGAAATTTAATGTCTCAGGGCTTCAATTCACCCATCTGTGAAATGATGAGTTGGTTGGATTACAAAATCTCTAAAACCCATACTAATCCCATCATTCAATTGCCATTGGATGGTTTGTTGGGATTCAGATAACCTTGTAACATAAGGTCAAATAAAATAAATTATTTTTCATGCGAAATAGCCTAGACAATTCACATTTTTAACAGATTACCAAAATTATATTTTAAGTATTTACATCAGTCAATGTGTGAACTGGAGGATAACGATTAAACTTCTCACACTCAATGCTATTACATGCACAGTTCAATAAAAATGGGATATGAGAGGTCTATATACTCTTGATCTTGACCCCCACTGTCTTTTGGTTCAAAGGACAGAACAAAATTTGCATTACTAAATATATAGGCAACAGTAATGGCCACGGCCATTCAGAGAGTCAAGTGCAGAAAGCTGTGATTTGAACATCAATATTTTGCTGCTCATATTTTAAAAGAATGTTATGTGGCAAAACAAAAGTTACTTATCTCAGGAAGAAAGACATAGTTAATGCAGTAGGTTTTTTTTTTTTTTTTTCCTTAAATGACTTTGAATCTTTTCTGATATTTGTCTTCTTTTTCTAGGCTAGTAATTTAGTATTGCTACGTGAGTTGTTTGACAATATTCAAGAGACTTTACCAAAAAGTGTAACATAATTTATTTTCTAAGAAACACAGTATAATGGAAAAATAAATTAACTTACAGTCCCAGACATTTTGTCCAGTTCACTCATGGCCTCATGAATAGCAGCTTCTAAATGGTTATTTAGCTTTCCACTTCTGGAATTAATGAAAACAACACACCAGATTAAAAAATTAAAGAAACAAAACTCAATTTAATTTCCTAATCAGAAAACAAAAGTACCAATGCCACGAGAGAAAGCCAATTTATACTCGCGTTTGGAAAAATTCAGATGACAAAACATCACTCTGGGATTCTTACCACTGAATACTAATGATTAAAGTCACAGAACTACTGAAAAGAAAAGTTGAACAGATTGTCGGGCGGGGAGATGGACTTCTTCCTCTTCCACGTGCTGCTTCCACAATCTGGTGATTTGGGAAGAAAGTTGGGCCACGGGGTCCCTCTCCCAGAGACACTGCTCATGCTCCCTGGCTCCGGCCGGCCCTGCATTGCTTCTCGTTTCTTTCTCAAGCAGCCTGGCTGTGTGACCAGAGGAAGGGCGGAGGGGCTGAACTGCAGGCTCTGGCCACTAGGGAGCTCCCTCTGCCCTCTCTGGAGCGTTCTGGCTCTGGAGTTGAGCTAGTGAAGGCTGAAATCCCGGGGCCCGTTCCAGGGTGGGAAACAGCTTAACTCTAACGCACCTGAGGCTCCTAGCCTACCCCCCAGCGCATTTTCCCAAAAGCCAAAATGATGTAAATATTTGAACAGATAAAGAATGACAGCCTCAGGGTGCCTATCACTTCTCTGACCTTTTTTCTCCACTTAGCATTCCATTACACATGTTTGGCCTGAATAACACACACGGTGCATCTACCATTTTTGAAGCTTACATCTATGAAGCTGTTGAACTAAAATCGGGTAAATCCATGCTACCCACCCCTGTGGTTATGTACACTTTGCCCATCCTGACTGTTAACTTGTTTTTCCTCCTTTACGCAAATAAATAATTACCTATTTTTTCCAAATACTAAGGTGATTTTTTTCATTTATCCTGTCATGACAATTACTAGAAAAGCTGCTGGAGGTAACGTTTTCGTAACAGGCGGTTAGCATGGGTTTCCATGAGTTAAGTCCTATCTCAGCATCTACCATGGAGACTGGAAATCTGCAGTCGTGGGAGAATTTGATTTACTGTCTTATTTAGTTTGGTTAGCAGAGTGTTTCGAAATATTTTTGAACTTTAGTTCAGTTTACCATAGCTTTCACTAGGTTTTATCCTCACACACCAGGACTGGACAATGTATACACTGAGTTTCTGTCTACACTTTGAGAACTCCGAGTTTTCCACCCCTGAGTACCATAGTGCTAGACATATCATAGATGCTCTATGTATTTGCTAAACAAAAATGGTTGTCAAAGGTGGCCCAGATGGTCCTATGTTTCAAAAAAAAATATATGTACTTAGGTCAGTTTAACTGAAAGGAAAAATTAGTGTATTGGTTTTAACCAAATTATAAGGGTAATATGGCATCAACCACCTCCCCTCTACCTTTTGCTGCCCTGTAAGCCAGTCTTTAGCTTTCATATTTTTGTCATTTATTTTTAGAAATTTAAAAATGCAGAGGAGTACACAGGATAAAATAAACCTAACATATTCCCCTCCTGGAACAAAATGTTAATAAATTACCTATTTCCTTTAAGTCTTTTATATTAAAAAAATAAAGCTGGAGTCCCCAATTGTTATCCATCCTGGTCCCATTTTCCCTCACCTTCCCCCCTCAACTTTTAGTCTGCTTTTATACTTTAGTATTGTTTTATACGTGTTTTTTAAAATATACACACACAAAAGGTGTCAGATACACATACTTGACTTTTTTTCTCCTTATAACTGTTTTACATACCATCTAGTTTGTATAATCTATTCATTCCTTCTAACTGCTATGTAAGAAGTTTTTTTATTATGCATGTACTGTCTTCCATTTACCTACCCATTCCAGTTTCAAGGGGCCCTGGTCATCTCATGGAGTCAGTCTCAGTTGTTTTCCTAATGAAGTGTCTGCCAAGCAAGCTCCTGGGAGCACTCTGTAAGGCCACCTGGGGTTTGCTGAAGCTGCTTGGCAAGGGTTCTGACAGTATTATCATTGCCATGTTGCCTGACAATATCACACTGTGTGTAATGTGTTAAATAAATTTATCCTTACTATTTCTTTTGTATGAACATAAGTTTGATGTATTAACATAAGTTTTAAAAGACATTTATTTATTATAAATTTTGATTAGAATATCTTAGGAGTTTAAAATTGACTATATAAAGTTCTAAATATTTAAAATGAAGTTACAATGTTTTAACGAAAAACCTCCAGAGAACCTTGGTTCTCTCACCTTTAATCTTAGTAAAAGAAATACCTGTTATTTATTTTAAAATGTCTATATGCCAAGTATTGGATTAAAACTCTATATACATTATCTCATTTAATCCTTACAACAATTTGATGGAATAGGTATTATGACAACTGTATGTGATACTTCATGACTTTTTAAGGAGAATTGGTGAAATCAATTCTAATTTTGTAATGAAGAAAATGGATATTTGACTATAGTTTTCAAAAGTAATAGTCATAGGTAAAAAACTTTTACCTAACCATGAAAAATTGCAATAACAATTACCATTCAAACACAAAAACGATTCAACATTACTTGTTGAAAAAAAGTTTCAGGAGTTTTGTCATCTCATTCTTCAAGATATTTAAAATATTTGTAAACACTTTGCATTAATTCAAGTTAAACTAGTATAATGTTTCACCTTTAACACAACTTAGTTGTTAATAGAGGGAGAAATGACTACTTTTGGAAGAGAAAATAAATACATAGATGTGGGGCATGAAATTATTTGTATACCTCATGAGATTCGAGAGATAAAGAGAGACTCTCCCAGATGTCAAATCTGCAGACCAGCTACTGGTCAGGTCAGGGAATAATGAATTTAAAAGAGGAAGAAAAAGCTCTATGAATTCAAGAAATGAACAATTAGTCAAAATTCAGTCTTTCAGTCCAGAGGGCCTCCCTGTGGAGTTTCTTCTACTATTTTCTATTCCCCGCTGACATTTAATAATAAACATTTTTACTAATGGACACTCTAAAACCTACTTGATTAAGTAACAGATGTTCATATAATCACATTTCTAATTATTAATGGAGATAATTGCCACTTCTCAACTTCATTGGCTATACTGTCATATATTATCTTTAAATTCACTAATTTTTTTAAAAAGCCAGGTACACATCTATGAATAGTACAAGAAATAGAAGGGAAATGAGAAATTGCAAGTTGTTCTTCACTGTCAGTTTAGAGTTTAAGTGACTCACTTCATCCAGTACGTAACAAATATGGGTGAGACATAAAAGTCAAGAACCCTGCACTCTGAAACCGAATGCCTGGGGAATGTATGAAGATCTAAGAAAATTTAACATGGTAAGTATCATTCCTTGGTTTTAAAGTGAAAGTATGATTTATTTACTGTTTTCCAGATTCACAAAAAATCAGGTTTCCCAAGAAATGTATACATACCTATAGACAGAAGATTTGCTCCTTGCTTAAATGAAAATCATAACATATGTAAAAGCTGTGGAATTTTTCTTTAATAAAGCTATTTCTGCTTTTAAGTACAAAATTGTCCTAAGTAATGTGTTAAATAAATATGTTGCTATTAGGATATAATTAGAACATACATTTAAAGATATTTATTTGTTGTATAGTTTGAGGACACTGAAGATTAAAACGACTAAACATCTAATATCATGATAGAATGTTTCAACTGGCAAAAATAACAGATAATTTTCTTTCTTTCACCTGTATCTTCATAAGAAAAATAGCTATTTACTAAATGACATGTGCCAAGTACTGTGCTGAGGCTCTCTCTATATTATCTATGTTACAACAATTCTAAAGTAGGATTATGTCCATTTTAGAAATGAAAAATTTAGGCTCAGGGAGATTATGAACATACGGCTATGAAGTGGTAGAAACAGGACTTGAGTCCAGGTAAAAAACCAACCTCTTAATTATCTTGTTCCAAATGACACCTTCCTTTTTCAGCCTTTTCCTCTTTTCTTCTTCCCCTCAGTCTACAAAAGCAGTCAAATCTTTGTCATTTAAAAAATTCTTTCTTTGTTATTTTTCAGAAAATTTTCACATTATGGGTAGAAAGAAGAGTAAATAATCTACATCTCATCTCCCTATTTCCTTATTCTTATTTAATCTTCAACCCATAGCCACTTTGTGTGTATACGCATCACTCTACTGGAAACTGTTCTCACTTAAGTTTACCAATGACCTTCAAACTGTCCAATCTGATGGAGATTTTTCAGTTTTTGTCTTACTGGACCTCTGTTGATCACTTTATCAGTCTTTGACTTCTGAGACTCTATCTACTTTCCCTGATTCTCCTCCTCCTCACTGACCATTCTTCCCATCTTCTTCATTCTAATGCATGTTCAATCCTTAGCCTACTATTCTTCAAATTGGTCAAAGTATCTTTGTGTGACTTCAGTCATTTGTACACTGTCAAATACCATTTCTCCCCAGTTTCAGGCATGTATGTCCAGCCTATCCTACAGGCACCCCAAACTGTACTCAACACCTTCCCGCTGTAACCTCCACTTCAGTCAGTGTTTCTACAACCTACCAAGTCACCCAAGCTGAAAACCTGAGAGCTGTCCTTGATTTTGTTCCCTTTCCTTTACATTCTGATCAATCACCCCATGTTCTTTCTATTTTACCTCCTAAATATTTCTTGACCACATTCCTTCTCTTCCATCCTCATCCCCAACTCCGCCAGCTCCTGGTTTGGGTCCTCGTTCTCCCTTGTATTCTGCCATGGCTCCTGAACAATCTCTTCATCTTCAATATTGTTGCCTTAAAATTTGTCCTCCTACACCGCCATACCTAAGGTGAAAAATGCAACCACCTGCCCCACCACCTGCCCCCTTTAGGCACTTCCAAAACAATAAAACATCCGATTTGCCCTTACTAGGCCCTTTTTGATCTGGTTCCTGCTTATACCTCTTATAACTTCCCATTCGATACTTTATAGTCCTCAAAATCCAACTGCTGCTCTCATCTACACGCTATCCCACCCCACCTTGGTCTCTGTTTCCTTTGTGTGGCTGATGCCTATGTAGTGTTTAAGGCTTGGCCCACATATCATCCCTTCTAGGAACCCTTCCTTTACCTGCCCTTTTCCTATGACCCCAAAATATAGTATGTATATATTGCTGTTGTTGCAATTTTGACATTTGAATTATTTGTTTCTGCATCTGTCTCTTTCACTAAACAGTGAGCTTCAGGGACTGTAGCACTGTTCCTGGCACAGATTTTTTGCTAAATTTGTCTCCTTAAATTGGGAATAAATGCATAAATTAAAAAATGATTTGTTTCAACATATAATTTATCAGTTGTAGGACTTTCAACTAATTATTTAAACTATTTCAGTCTGAGTGTCCGCATCTGCAAATGGACTTAGTAATTTTGGCCCATCTTGTGACTGGGAGAATAAAATGATGAATTTACAATTACATGTGCAAAATGTAAAGCATTCTACTAGGCATCGAAAAGGAAAGTCTGTCCGCTTAGACAATAGTATGGTAAATAAAGTTCTTTTTATAAGTGTTAGTTTTGTATTTTCTACTTTTACTTCTCCAATTTGTACTTTAAGTTTATGGTTATCATGAGGAGAATTCCTTTAGATAGATAGCACATTAATTTACTACAAATAGGAAACTGGCTTTGAAGAAAAAATTTTAAAATTGTAGTTTGTTACTCATTACCTTTCAGAAATTGCTTAATAGCAAATACATGGGGAAAATTCAGCTTATTTCAAGGCAGTGTATTTGAATATTTGGAGGAGTTATTTTATTTCTGTTATTAACTTTATTTTGTACATAATCCAAGTAACTGGCATGTTTCACTGTAGGAAACATTTTTAGGGCTCTTTTATACCAAAAAAATGGGTACCATTGAATAGTTTACAGCAACTGGCCCACTGCAAATTTGTGATGTAGGTAATTTGCAATTTTCCTCCTTTCATCCAGACCTTGTATTAATTTTAGTGGCCTTATCTTGTTGCTAAGCTCTGCATAGCAAGTGTGCTTCGGTAAGAGTAGGAGGGACCCTGATCCCTGTTTTCCTTACCGGGTCTAGAGGGATGTTATCTGGCAATTAACTTGGCCTTTCACACAACCAATACCAATTTGCTACCTTTTAAAGGAGTCCAGGACATAGAGACATAGGATTTTGCCCCTTGCAGCTGTCATCTTTTCGGATACCTTTTATTGAGGTGAAGAGTATTCCTAAGATTTGTTGACTGCTAAAATTATGCCTCTGGCCAGAATTATGGGAAACACCATAAAGTGAAAGAGAATGCTTTCTAATAGATATTACTGATATCATTAGATAAGTCTTCTATGCAAGATACACTATGAATCATTCTGATCTCCACTTTGTAAGTCTTGATGTACAAACAGAAGTTAAAATGGTATTTTTAGGAAGATGATAATACATAAACACATTAAGCCTATGTGTCAATATTTGGGGGAAATGTGAGGATCATTTTGCAAATGAATAAAAATTAATTAATATGTAATTCTTGGTTGCTTGATAATGTGGAAATTAGTATAGCAACGGAACAGGTATATCAATTACACATTTTTAAATAGCTTTCTATGTACATATAGAGAAGCACATTTGTAGTTCTCTACCTTAATATGAAATAATAGTTATGATACATAAACATACACTGTATCACAGTAAAAACTGTGTTTCGAATATTATCTGCTTGTCTGTACTACATTTATTCAGAAAATAAATATTTAGAAAAACTTTAATAATACTGGCCTGAAATTCAACTTCTTGTTGTAATGCCAAAGAAAACTTACTTTCAAGGCCACACCCCTGATGCAACAACAAAAACAATCTTTATTTCGCATCACTTTGACTAGTAGTTAATCTGCCAAAATTATTTACGTGTACAACGAGGGATATTTGCTCCCCAAATTATTTGAATTGCAAATGGAATGATTCACTACACTTCCAGAGCCTATTTAATTCCTATATGTTGAGAATATGAATTATATTTTATTTTCCACTAAATGAGAGGAATGAAGATGCAGGAAATGAAGAAAGAACTGATGAAGAGGCAAATATTACACAGAGTGTAAACATAAATTGTTAAGAGGATATTTTCTGTAATCACTAATTTGGCTTGTCTATAATGGTCCTCTTTGGTGGTAACAAACTTTACTTAGGCAGGCCACAACATGGACAGAATCAGTGAGATTTCGTTGTCCCTTTGATGGATAAACAGTAAATTATATCCTTGAAAAACAAAGTAAAATTTTTAAAAAGTGCTTACTTTCTGTTCCTTTTCCGGACACGGCTGTAGGCTTCCAAACCTTCCGTTAGTGTCTTCAACTTCTCGGGCTCCACCTGAGTGAAGGTATGAAGACCAAACCACATTACCCAGACCTGTAATTGTTAAACATGGTGTTTACTTTCCTGCCGTAGGAGCAGGTGCTGCACTGGTGGGGAGGGGAGCCTTAACCTTCACTGCCTTGTCAAATCTTCTGTTCTCACTCAATCATTAGAGGTTGATTCTGTGGCTCCAGGCTGCAACATCAGTGGAACTGAAAAGCTGTTTGGCTTTAAAATTGTCAACATTTTGAAAATAATATTTTGGGAATAAAATCTGGAATTTAAACAACCTTCAACTCACAAAATCATAAAAATCAGAGATCCTGGTTCACTTTCTTAGCAACTGCAAATCTGTAGTATCAGACTACTGTGATATAAGTATCAGGGGAAGACAAGAGTGGTAGTTAGTGAAGTGAGTGGGCTTTGGAGCCAACAGATCAAAGTTTGAATCCTACTTTTCACTTCCTTATAGGAGTAAAACACATTTTCTGAGCCTCAGTCTCCGCCTCTGTAAAATGAGGACAATAATACCTACCTTCCTGCTAGAACTGCTGTGAAAATTAAAATATGACAAGTCTTATTGAACACTTATCTTAGCATTCAGCAATGATCATGACCTAGTACACATTTGGCAGTGTACAGAGGCCATCAAACATGAGAAAAAGGTGTTGCTATGCCTTGTGGGTGTGTCCTTTGTCCTATCTTGCTTTCTGACTGCCAGTCTGTGTGTAGTCAGCTATGTCAACAGAGGTCAGCCACCAAGGGTGGTGGGGGGATATGTGTGTGTGTGGAGCATGCAACCTTTGCTACACACCCCTGAGAATCTCTATCATGGTTCTTGAAGCCACCTCCCCACAATAAAAACAATTAATAATTAGGAAAACTTGTATGTGACTTGGGAATAAAAACACTTTTAGAAAAACATGGCTATTTTTATTCTGTAAACACACACACACACACAATCTAAGTAAAAATAGTGTTGCTTGCTGTGTAAGCATAGTTTCAAGGCAAGTAACTCAGCTCTTTAATTGGGGTGAAAGCCAGCCACTTTACTCCCATTTCTCCTCCAACCCCCAATCCACTGTTATATAAAAATACAGAGTTAAACAAAATGCCTCATGGGTAAGAAAATAAACACTAATAAGCAATGAAATGATTATTAACTTTTGCCTTTGTATCCTCAAGATTGACTCATGAATGTCCTTTAGAAATAACTTCTCTATGACCCCTTCAAATCTAGAACACAGTTATGATTAACGAGAGGATTTCATTATTAAGTCTGAAAACAAGCATTTCTAATATTCAATGAGAAAAACAACGGAAATGTTTTCCTTTTCATGTTTTTGTATTTTGCCCGCACAAATGTCTTATACACAAGTTCATACATACCCAACTCACTGTGTGGCAGCACAAGAGACAACTTTGTTCCAATAACACTTCACGTAAAGAAAAGTGTCCTATTGGGTTACTGGCACCACTGGAAAAGCTAAAGTAAGCTAAATGTATCCATGTGTTGTTTAAAAAAAAAAAAGGTGCCTGGATGCACTTTCACATTTCATGTTAGAAATGAGCCTCCATCCTGTATTCACTCACATGAAGGGGATATGAAAAATGCTTTGCATATTTCAGTTTTGTAATCAATAAATGATTCCACTTATATTTAAATAAGCTTCTTGGCAGCAGGAAAGGAGTTGTGCTATATAACAAACTTCTATTAGACTTAAACTAGTGTAGTGAGGGATCTCAGAAGGGGTTAATCTGGTCACAGAATCAGATTCACAATGAAACAAAGCAAGACACAGCAATTAAAACTTACCCCATTGGTCTTAATTTAAAAAACAAAGTTAGGTCAGAGTATTTTTTTAAGTCTTCAATTTTTATTTTTAATTAATTATGGAATAAGGGACAGTAAAAACATTTCTTGTGCATTTATTATGTAAAAGGCACTGTTTTATCATTTAATATGATACTACTGCAAACTAGTATTACTTTTATATTATTACAGATGGGACTTGGTGCATTTAAATAACATGGCCAGAATTGAAACTCAGGTCTGACTCCAACGTGCTCAACTTCTCTCCACCATACCAACTCCAACATACATTGAAATATAGTCATTTTATATATATATATAGCATTTATATATATAAAATTACACACACATATATAAAATACACACACACACAGGCACACTAAAAAATTTAGGTCAAACTATTTAAAATTAGATTTCTACAAAATTTAGATGACAATTTGCCCAAATTTATACTCAATTTTTTTATGCTTGAATAATTTTCCAGGGATATTTTTTCTGAACTAATACTCTACCATGGTTTCTTCATTTAAATCTGCCTCTAAGCCTCTAACATACTCTTATAATGAACTATATTATTTATAAAGGATTAAATGACCTTGAAAAAGAAAGCAAAGATAGTCTTTCTGAAATTAAATATAAGTAAGATATATACCGCTGTGCATTTCTGCTATAACAAGATCATACATATTCAGAAGAAAGTTTAGTTTGTTTCAGGATTTCAGCATTTTTGCTGTGTTGTGAAATATATATGAAGAGTGTATGTTTTTTCTGGGGAAATACTCATACATTTGAAAAATATTCAAGAAATTTTAAAGATACCCTCCCAAAATGGTATCAGAGAACAACAAAATAAATTCAGCTTCTAGTTAAATACAAATCATGTTTAATGAACACTCCCTTGTAAATTACTTAGCTAACTTGTAAATTTAAAAAATACGAGGAAATCAAATACATAAATGTAACATTAAAAAGGTTAAACACACACAAATATTTTTATAAAACTTACACTAAAGGAACAAGTAATTTAAGATAATACTTTTATCTATAATTAAAATCTTGTATTCTTGTACAATCACAAGCCAGGAGTTTCACAAATTATTTAACTCTATCTTAGTGAGAATTTAGGAGAGGGCTTTATCTTTTTTATCTTTACTCATCATCTACCCACACAGTTTCATGCTGATAGCAATCACGCTAATAGTACTGGCCATCGTGGTGTAACTCCTTACTCATGTCATTTAAGAATCATAAAGTTACCTGGAATTTATATGTATTCACAGTTAACTTATTAATATATAAATATACACATACGTTAAATGTTAATTTTTTTTTTTTTTTTTGAACATGGTCTCGCTCTGTTGGCCAGGCTGGAATGCAGTGGCGTGATGTTGGCTCATTGCAGCCTCGACCTCCTGGGCTTCAAGTAGTCTTCCCACCTCAGTCTCCTGAGTAGCTGGGACCACAGGTGTGTGCCACAATGCCCAGCTAATTTTTAAAAATTTTTTTATAGAAACAGGGGTCTCATTATGTTGCCCAAGCTGATCTCAAACTCCTGGGCTCAAGTGATCTGCTTGCCTTGGCCTCCAAAAGTGCTAGGATTAAAGGCATGAGCCACCATGCCCTACCAATACTTTTTGACTATTAAAAACTCTTCTTTCATTCAAATAGTTTAGATACAATAATTCTTCAACATAAATAGTTTTACAGTTTGTTCAGTGTAGATAGAAACATATTCATAAAGCCAGACATTACTATGTGGTGGATGATTAAGAGTTTTTCTGAACAAGCTAAATCTCTGGTTGCTTATTTGCTTATTTTGTTCAGAAGGCCCATATTACACATTTGGTAATTTAAGTTTTTGATTTGGTGTCAGCACAGTGGGTCCTCATGTATCTCAGAAGAAACTTAAAGTCTGACAAAAGAAGACATAAACCCTTCAGAGAGGTACACCAACCCTTGAAACAGAGGTATAGTACATATTTGAAGAACCTGGATCTGGCTGGGCAAGGTGGCTCATGCCTGTAATCCCAGCACTTTGGGAGGCCGAGGTCGGCGGATCATGAGGTCAGGAGTTCAAGACCAGCCTGGCCAACATGGTGAAACCCCATCTCTACTAAAAATACAAAAAATAGCTGGGCGTGGTGGCAGGCATCTGTAATCCCAGCTACTCAGGAGGCCGAGGCAGGAGAATTGTTTGAACCCAGAAGGCGGAGGTTGCAGTGAGCCGAGATCACACCACTGCACTTCAGCCTGGGCGACAGGGTGAGACTCCATCTCAGAAACAAAACAAAAAACAAACAAAAACGAAGAACCTGGGTCAATGATCCTAGATCACTTTTAAATACAGCTGGTTAACTGGAGATTACATTAAATTTTTCTGCAGGCTTTAATCTTGATAACACCCCTCTTTGTGAATTCTTTGGTCCTCCTTATTGCTGAAGCAGAGCTGTTGTGCAAACATCAAAGAATAATGGAGCACTAGCCACATCATTGATCTCATAACAGAGTAAACCTCGAGCTCCCCTTTTCATTATTTACTTCCCCATTCCATTTCTTTAAAGTCCTGTTGCTGGGGAATGGCATAATGTAAGGAGTGCTAAATTTAGATTAGAAGACCAGGGTTGGGACCTGGCTTTACCCGTGATTTGTATTCTTTGGGATGCCACTTCTCTGAGCTTCAGTTCTCCCATCTGTAAAATGGGGATAATTCTGCACATCTTTATGGGTTATTGAAAGGATCTAAAATGACCACAAACATGAAGGTGCTTTATGAACACCAAAGCAGTCCAAAGTGCCACTGGTGGTATGTAAAATTATTTTAGGTAAAACATGGACAAACCTTTAAATATTCTTTTTTAGTTTTTTTTTTTTTTTTTTTTTTTTTTTTTTTAGAGACAAGGTCTCCACTCTGTCACCCAGACTGGAGTGCAGTGGTGTGATCACAGCTCATTGTAGCCTTGAATTCCAGAACTCAAGTGATCCTCCCACCTCAGTCTTCCAAGTAGCTAAAATTTTAGGGGTGCACCACCATGCCTGGCATGCTCATTGCAGCCTTGACCTCACGGGCTCAAGTGATCACCTTACCTTAGCCTCCCATGTAGCTGGGACCACAGGTGTACAGCATCATGCCTGCTAATTTTTAACAATTTTTTGTAGAGATGGGGTTTTATTATGTTGCCCAGGCTAGTCTTGAACTCCTGGCCTCAAGTGATCCTCTGATCTCGGACTCCCAAAGCACTAGGATTATAGGTGTGAGCCACTGTGCCCAGCCTCCTTTGCACATTTTTAATAGTTATATTATTCATATAAGTTTACATTAGAAAAATACAAGTAACATTATGATTTTACACATACAATATCCTAGGATAAAACTAAAGTTGTTTAAATTTAAAAAGTGGCTTGAATAGTGCCTAGTACATATGTGCCTAATAAATATTTCTTGAATGGATCAATTAAGTGATAAATTTAAAGAAAAAATTTAAGTAAATAATAATATATGTAATATGCAACTTTAGCTGAAGTCTGGGAAATATAGCTCTGAAGTAGAAAGCAAATATGAGGCATTTATTAAGTTCATTATCAAACATTTATTAAACAGTAAATATTAAAAATAATATATATTTTAAAAAATAACATCTTCAAACTGAAAAAATTCCTGCTAACTTAAGTGCAATATTTCAATATTTTTAAAAGACTGGGAATTAATATTATATGATAAATAATTTAGGGTAAAAAGTTGATTCACCTGTGACAGAAAGGATGAACCTAATTGTTTTCCAACAATAGTACAAAGTTCTCATGGCAGAGTACTAATCATTCCTTTAAATGAATCCCAACTTTTTCCAATGAACTAACCAAATTCTCTTTATCACAATTTAGTCAGTGGCATTATCTGAGGCCTTTTTCGGTGCTTCCTTTCTTCTTCACTTTGCATAGCAGTGTTTCTAAGCACTAGGGAACTACATTACAGGATGGGGGTAAATCCATTCTAAATGTGACAATAATTTGCATATCAATCCACAACACATAGATAGAATTAAATGTTTCAGATAAGTTTGTAATTTCTAAGGAAACAATGCTTGAAAGTTCATGTAACAGAAGCAAGTAGTTGCCTCAGACCTGAGATTCTATTTCCTGCTTCCTATCTGAAATTGTATGAACAAGCTCATGTAGTCTGCGTTGGGCTCAGTTACCTACGTGATTGAAGACAGGCCTCCTAGTCCTCTTTAATCTGGCTCAGGAAAAAAGTTCACAATATTTCACAATTCACTATAGTAAAGTTTACAGTTGTTTTACTCAGCTTAGTCTTTTTCTTGATAGTCACATTTTTGGTCTTTGCTAGTTCTTCATTTTTATTATCTTTCAAATTCTGATCAGGAATTGACTTTGTTGGCCTGGATTTTATCTTTCTTATTACTTTTGAAAAACTATTTTGCTCCCTTTCAAGGAGATTCTGGTGCTGACAGGGCATTGATTGCCTCTGTCACACTACCAGCCAAAATGCAACCCAAGTATTGTGGATGCCGTGGTCCAGAGAAAAGGATTCATCTCCAACAGCAGTTAAGAAAATAGATAAGGCAAAGTGAATACACTAAGAACATTCTCAACAGAGAATTACAGTACCAAAGAATACAAACAGCTAACACTGATAAACACACAAAGAACGTTCTTCAAAGTAAAATGTCTGAACATCACAGGAGGGCGCACCTCCCAAAGTTAGTTCTCCGGGCTCAACTTCTTAAGTTACCCACCCCCAGAATGCGAGGTAAGTTGTATCTGGTTATGCTCCATGCTGTCAAAACACGTGTGCGTGTGATGCTGAACTGACATACAGAAAATGTATTGCCCCCCAATAAATTTGGTTATGAGTTTTAATAAAGATGAATTTTGTCGGTTTTGAATGACTATTCAGAGAGCTGTTTTTATCTCTACTTGCCAGAAATAACTGTGTGGAAGAAAGTCAAAGAGCAGTTTTGAAGAGGGAACACCCTACCCACTTATGCTTTGAAAATAATGTCTTCATTTAACCAGGTAGTGTAGAACAGAGACGTAAACTTTTTTCGGTAATCAGGTGTTTCTGCAACTGTCCAACAACAGTCATTGAAAAGAAACATTTTGGTACCAGTCTAGTAATAAATTATTTCTTAAATTTGGCTTGGGTCAGAATATACATCAAATGTAAGAGCAATGACATATGAAGACCAAAGGGAGGATGTTCAAAAAGTAAAAATGATCTATGCAGAAAAAAATAAAAATTTTAGTTTTTGATTATTACTGCTTGAGAGGCAACCCTTTTAAGCTAGTTAACATAAAATCAAAGATGACAGATGACAATTGTAAAATATATTTTAGAAAACAAGAGCATTTTCTTTATATTTAAATAGTTAATGAAATAGGTACATAAAGATAACCATTTCCTCTGTAGTTGCATAGGCTTAAAAATGTTTGCATATTAAGGCATAGAGGTGTAATGTCAGAGGTAGCCATTTTCTTCCCAAGAATTCCCTAACATTATGCCAAGATCTGGAAGTTGAATCTGTCTGGCTCTGGCTATGTACTGGAGCACAACCCTGAGGTCTTATTCCTGGTCACTGAGCCACGAACAATAAAGGGTTCATGGTTCAGAGAGAAACTTGCACCAGTTATTTAGAACAAGTATAACTATCTCCCAGAATGTACTTCTGGTTTTTTTTTTTGTTTTTTTTTTTTGAGACGGAGTCTCGCTCTGTCGCCCAGGCTGGAGTGTAGTGGCCGGATCTCAGCTCACTGCAAGCTCCACCTCCCGGGTTCACGCCATTCTCCTGCCTCAGCCTCCCGAGCAGCTGGGACTACAGGTGTTCGTCACCACGTCTGGCTAATTTTTTATATTTTTAGCAGAGACGGGGTTTCACCGTGTTAGCCAGTATAGTCTCCATATCCTGACCTCGAGATCCGCCCGCTTCGGCCTCCCAAAGTGCTGGGATTACAGGCGTGAGCCACCGTGCCCGGCCCAGAATGTACTTCATTACAAATGGTTAACCAAAGGAAAAAACATATTAGGAAGGATATAGTACTTCTTGAGTGGTAAAATACAAGGCACATAATGTCCTCCAATGCTGTCACATAGCTTCAATCTTAGGAAAGTAATACATACAAGCAATTCATCCCAACTTTTCATAGGCTGTTAAAAATCTCCACTAATTAATATTGTTTTACGTGTGAAAGAGAGTTATGTGGGAAGGTAGAGGAAGAAAGCTTGAGTTGATTTTTTTTAGAAACATTGAAGTTCACTCAACAAACTGAGTGCTTTAAAACGCTTCCAAGTAGAACTCCTGCTTGAAATTAACAGCTAACACTAACTTATAATCAGATATGCTGATTTGTATATGTGCTATAAACATACTTATGAACTATTTCATTCATTGAATATAATCCTTATAATCCTTTACTCTCAACTTGGTTAATAAATCCTTTATACATGGACAATGCAGAGGTAAACAATAACTAAGGTCAAATTACCACAATTCCATAACGGTGGAACCTAAATTAATAAGACTATCTACCATAAAGGGCAGAGAATAGGAGGTTAATGTTTACTGAACCTCTTTGATGTGCCAGATAATAATCTACAGTATTTCATTGAAATCTTAAGGCATCTATTTGAATCGAAATTAATGTTCTCACTTGAAAGAGGTGAGTAGCCTGCAGCTTCTAGGAGATTAATATACCTACTACGACCACTTAGGTAACTAGCAGAGCTAAGAGTAGGCTCACATCAGAGTGCCCAAAACCCATGCCTCTTTATGCTACACCCTGCTTTTTCTCTAGTTCTCTGCAGACTGTGTTTATACAGTATTCGATGTCTAGAAATCATACCTTTTAGGAAATCATCTCAGAAACTACAGAACATGTCTAATGCATATCAGTAATCTGCTACATTTACTATCCCTCCAAAGACCAAAAAGGCCTTTCTAAGATCATAAGCTGACCTAGTCAGTTACTATTATGACTAACGGTATCTGCTACAATATTAATGTATTGACAATGGGAGGTCTCAGCCCTTGGCAATTATCAGTGCTTTGATCACACAGCATTGACTTCCTTAGACCAGAGACCATTCATGCAACCTAAAAATAGGAAAGGCATCCAGCTTGTTTTGAAATAGTAATCTTGTATCCTGTCAATTAATTATCTTTATTTTCTATTTCGCCTGCTTCCATAAAGAATTTGGAGTGGTTTGCTGAGAATAAAGCCTGTAACTGAAAATAATAAATGGTATGTTGTGGGGTGGAGTCAGGGGCAATAAATCTACTCTAAAACTTGAGTTAACATAGATTTTTATCTGGTGGGATCCGACAGAATCTTGGATTCTTTGGTGGACATAGAAATAGTATGAAAGCTGAGAAGCTAAGAAAGTTTAAAATGATAATGTAGGAAAATAGTTTGGCAAATTTTTTCTTCTTAGACACTACAAAGATAAACATTATGGAAAATGATCCCACATTCCACATTAGCAAGGCGGAATTAGAAAGGTTTTACTATAATAAACAAAGTCGGAGCTAGTCTCTGCCTTTCTGCTTTAGACTTTATAAAAATGTCAGGCATTGCCATAGTGTATAGAAGGTAACCTAAGGCAATGCTTACCTTTTTAGAAGCAGAAGTCCAGTTATTAATGTACAAGGCATTATCCAACATTCTTGGGCATTAAGGAGTTCTACATAAATAAAATTACATCCAAACTGGTTCACCTGAATGAGTACAAATTTTAAAAAGTGTTCTACTAGATATCTCTCTGAAATACATCATGTTTTGTCTTATACAGGTATTGAACATAGTTTTACTTTTTCTTCATGAACTAGGGTCATCAATATATCAGACACTTGGCTTGAAGACGGACCTGTGTTTGAGATTTTACCTTTTCTGGTGTTGTAAAATGAGAACTTTGACTCACGGAGCATCACTAAGTAAGGTATTGGGAAGTCTTGTTTTGTGAACTATAGAGGAAAAAAGAATGTTTGTGAAGTAGTACTTAGTTTACTTATGTGCAAAAGTGTGGTAGGTCCTGAAAAGACCAGAGGTTTTTAAAAATGCTGAGTCCTTAGAGCTTCTGAGGCTGTTATACCTTGCTTTTTAAATGATAGATAAATGTTTCATGTATTATCATTAATATTTTATTGCATGTTTTCAGTTTTTCACCTCTAAATGTGTGCTTTAAATTAAATTCTCTGAATTACTAAAAATATTTTTGTGTATAGTATATCTTGATATAAAGGTTTTTATTTGAGAATCCAAAACGACAAGGTCAGCCAGCGAGAGGAAGAATATGTGAATTTACAGCAACAGTTTTATGTTTCCTATTACAATTCATCTATTGCCAAAATTAAGGAAGGAGAATCTGAATTTTAAAAATATTATTTTATAGTGGAATGAATACTACATACTACTTTGCTTATTTAAGTGAAGAAAAATAAGTGTTTCTTGGACTCTTCGATTTTTTTTTAAAGTACATCTCCCCTAACATCAGTGAATACCTCAGTCTCAGGAGTTTTCGAGCAGAGATTAATCAGAAGATCTAGACCATTGTTTAATGTGAAATGTGTTAAAAGTACATGCCTTTACTCTCCTAAGGGCATAAAAAGATATTTAGACAAGGCATTTAGGACAGGAAGAATGTTTCCAGGGAAGGGAGGCCATAATCTTTTTTTTCAGTTAAGCTTTTAGTAAAATGCCACATAAAAAAGACTTAGTTCGTTTGCACAGACATTGTAAAACAGTTCAATGTCTACATCTTGTATTTGTAGCAGTTCCATTTATATCATAAAAGCCCACTTTTTCTGTTTCTAATTATTTCTTGAATAAACTGTCAAAAATATTTAGGTTTTTCAACCTAAAGAATGTTTGTCTGATCTCTGAGAGTATAGAGAATAAAATATTTTGTGAATAGGGGTATGGAATTCATTTCCTTATCAAATGTACAAACATTATGCCCAGAGTGTATCCTGACAAGTATATATTAGGCATTATGAGCAAGGTTTTAGGACCTCCTAGTCATTTGGAGAAAGACAATCCTTTTATTGTGCTGGCAAAAATGCTTTTGGTTTCCTGTCATTAAACCTAAGTGCCAGTGAAAGTTTGAGCACAGTTGAAATTGCTTTATAGAATATACTCTTTACGAGAATAACATATACCTGTAAGAGTAATTTTTATTACCTAGGAAGATGAAAAATTATACATTTCTTCATCATATGGGGGAATGTGCATAATGATCTCCTCCTGGTCAGATATAAATTTTTCTATCTACTTTAAACACTCTGCATATTTCTTGCCTAGTGAGCCAATTCCACCATTTTTGTAAGGGCCGGAAAAAAAAAAAAAAAAAAAAAAGCCCAGAAGACCCCTACTAATTTCTTTTAAATTGAACGGTAGTTTCATGGAGAAGTTTTCATTTAATTTATATGATCTAATTGTGTTAAGTAGAACCAGACTATGGGGTTAAACATTTCCATATGTTTTAAAGGCCCAGAACTTTTCCTGAAAGGTATTCAGGAAATTCTGATTTCAGACTTTACCTGCTGCTTCCAGAAACGGCTGCATCTCCACCCAGACTGTACCCCCTTCCCAGCTCTGTGTGCCACATGTAAGCACATGCAGGAGATGTCGTCCCCTGGCGCATCTGTTGCCTGGGAGGGCCTTACCCCTGCCACACTCCTGGACCTCCAAAGGCTACCAGATTTTTTTCCCCAGTCATTGACACTTGCCTTCCTCCTCAGTGTATGAAATGAAGAACTAGGTAACTGTAGAGAGGGAAGGCAGAGTGGACCAAATTCTGGAAATCTGGTTCCTGGCTTACAGCCACCCTGAGCCCTAGTGTGATCTATAAATGCTTTACAACTCACCCCTTGTTGATAAGACATTTTGTTGACTATAACCATCCCCTCTTCATTTTATGCTCCAGAAGCTTGTGAGACCTCAATGAGTCATGAAGAATCCTAATTTCAAATCCAAAGAATCCAAAGTGATGATAACAAAAACCAATAATTGATATCTGAACAAAGGTTAGTATTTGACAATGGATAAAGATTGGTATACCTTCCCTTCCTCTGGGCTTTGTTGACATGAATTGTGAACGTCGTCTTCTCTTACTAATTTTCCAGGCCAGGAAGTCAGTCCTTTGATTTGGCCCCAGACCAAGTCGCCAACATTGAACGTCCTTGGTCTATAATGTATCAATTCATTTGAAGAGGGGGAGTCTGGATTCCTTAGGTCATCTTCACTACTAATGCTTTTAGCATCTGAAGGGCTAGGCACACACCCATTAATGCTTTTGGCATTAAAGTCTCCATTGTAATGGATGTAGTCTTTGACCAGAGAATTTTCCAAACTATTTGAGGAACTTGGAGACTGCTCCTCTAGGACCAGGTCTTGCTTTGCAGTGCTTAGCAGCTCTCCAAATCCCCGACTCTGTCGAGGTCTATTCCCATTAATGTGTGCACATCTTTCCACAGTGTTCTCTAGTCTCTCCTTAAAACTCATCATAGTTCTTTTGTAGTTATTATACCTGAAATTTTCCTCTAGAATTTTATCCCCTGGACAGTTTCTTGGTGGTAACAGTATTGGGTGCTGTTCCCCAGGCAGAAATGGCAGTGTAGAGACATTATTGGACCTTTCATGACAAGGACTACTGTGGATATGGCCTGGATGATCTAAAAATTCCTCGTACTTCCACCTGTTTCGCTCCCCTCTGGGACTTTGCTCCCCGTCCCACTGTTTTTTGGATGTGTGGCAACTTGCTGACTTGAAATATTCAAACCCATCTCCTTCGTTCGCATTTTTCCCATGGTCTAGATTCTTGGGCAGCCGAACCCCTCTTGAATTCCTCAGCCTACCGTCATGATCAACACCTCCCATGTTCCGTCCATGAATGACCGCACTGACAGCACTGGAGAGATTTAATGGGTCACCAATTGAAGCAGTGAAGGCACTCATGGCACTCAGAGCTGGAATGGGGCTGATCTGAGTTGTACTGTTGACTGCAGTGGTGATGACAACCTGCATTCCCTTGCTGGCTGCATCGACAACTGCTTTGTAAATGGCATCTACGGAAGCATCACCTGGGCCACCCACAACGAGGCCATCCTTCACCTGTTGACCAAGAGATGGGTCAATCCTCGGTTGCAACTCACAAGGTGTATCTTGAAAAGGTGGAAGTGTAGTGTTTGGATTCTCAGGAAGTGCTGTGAGCCCAGGCTGAGTGCTTATTCTTTTGTTTAGGAGAGCTGCATCTTCCTGCATTCTCACCTTGAAGAAATAGACAGGAAGCAGTGAGAGAAAGGGAAATAATTTTAAAGGCCTCAAAGAGAAAGACTACAACTTTAAGATTTACCAAAAGACAAACAAATATAACAAGGAAGGAAATATAAAGAACAAGACTCAAAAAATGAAGTAAAAAGTCACTTTGTATAGGAAAGCTTATGTCTTGATTATATTTGCAGGCTGCTTCTTTGGTTAAAATCATTCAACAGATTTTTAAAAATCATCATTGCAAAACCTTCTCTAGAAAAATTAAACTTGACGTGGTTGGACAGAAAACATACTCAGGTTGGGATGATTCCATTTATCCGGTGTCATTACAGGTCTTTGCAATTTAGGATTCAAAAAAAAGTCAAGTCACAGGTAATCAAATTAGCAAAGGAAAAATATTTTGAAAGTGATTTCTAACTCACTGATGTTTCCACTTAACTAAGTGAAATACAATATAAAATAAAAAAATATATAAACTCTTTTCTTAACAATAACATGACACTAGTTTTCAGATGGGGTAGTAATACCTGCTCCTCAACCTTTTCAGGCCATATCCCCATGCTGTCAGTAGTGACAATGGCTATCTGCAGAAGTGATTCTCAATTGGGAAGTGGTGAAGGGACAGCATACTTACCGGGGGAGCATATCAGAATTCTGGTATAGGAAGGATGAGGGCAGTTTGAAAAAGTGCCCAAGGTTATTCTAATTTTACCCCCACCCCCATGCCATCTAAGAATTACTGCTCTAGATTCTTGATACTTTGGAGTTTCAGATTTTTTTCCACAATGATCTCTCCCTTTCTTTACATCCTTCCCTACTAATCCAGAACCTAGGATCTGTCAGCACATCAGCCTCTCTCTTGCTATTATCACCCTGTCTACACCTACCAGGCAAAATCCCAATCTTGGATCAATTCAACTGCCTGCCTTATCTACATCTACAGTGAGGATGCTGAGTATTTGTCTATAGGAATTTGTAGCTTCCAACTTCAGTTGAGGGCTTATTGCTGCCCATCAATCCTAGATCTTCTAGTTAGTTGTCACTCATTTTCCACAACTATTCAAATCTTCACCAACTTCTTCACCATCTCCCAGACTATTCTTAGTAGATGACCTTACGTAATAGAGAAAATAAAGCCCATCAGGCAAGAATTCTCACAATTTCTTATACTCTGATACTCCCTGCCCCTGGCAGCAGACTTCTCTGCAACTATACCTGTCCTAAATTCTGTCCTGCTTCCCATAAGAGGGTTCCCTTCTGCTCTCTGAGGGTGTGCCCTCCACTTACGTTCTGAATCCCAAGCCCCCTTCTAAAGGATCCTGTCTTATTTATTATCCCTTCTTTTTTTTTTTTTTTTTTTTTTGAGACAGAGTCTTGCTCTGTTGCCCAGGCTGGAGTGCGGTGGTGTGATCTCGGCACTGCAAGCTCCACCTCCCGGGTTCACGCCATTCTCCTGCCTCAGCCTCCAAGTAGCTGTGACTACAGGCGCGCACCACCACGCCTGGCTAATTTTTTGCATTTTTAGTAGAGACGGGGTTTCACCGTGTTAGCCAGGATGGTCTCAATCTCCTGACCTTGTGATCCGCCCGTCTCAGCCTCCCAAAGTGCTGGGATTACAGGCGTGAGCCACCGCGCCCGGCATCCCTTCCCTTCTTTATGTTCAATCTCTTCCACTTTTCTGGGTCTTTCCTATAGCACATGATTATGTTCATGGCTTACGTATTTTAAAGTTTGCATTCATCTACTCCCGACCCCCTGCTGGGGCACTGCCCTATTTCTCTTACGTTCTTCAAAGTTAAGTTTTTTTCAAAAATAAATTTTATTGTGTGTATTTGAAGTTAACACCATAATGTTATAGAATACATACACAGATGGTAAAGGGGTTACTATAGTGAAACAAATGAGCCTATCTATCATCTCATATAGTTGTGTGTATGTGTGTGTGTTGTGTGTGTGTGTTTGTCAAGAACAGCTGAAGTATACTTCTTTAATCTATACTCTTTAATTCCTAACCTCCCATTCGCTGTTCCTCCCTTTTGCCATCTGGCTCCTACTCCCACCACTCCAGCAAAACTGCATTCCACTAAGTCACTGATGATGTCCTAATTGGTAAATCTAAAGGATTCTCTTCAGGCTTTATCTTACCTTTTTTCTCAGTGACACGGTTGAGCACTTCCTCTTCCTTTCTGAATTATTTTACTATGGATTTTATATATATATATATGTCAAAAATATACAAGTTTTCTTCATCATTACTTCTCACCCATACTCACAGTTTCTCACCCTACTCCAGTCCTATTTCCTTACTTAGAACTAACCAGTACTGGAGTGCATCCTTCTTACCTCCCTTCCTTGCTTCCCTCCTTTCTTTCAACCTAAATGGGATGGTACTAGATTCTGGATCCCACACCCCCTCCTCAGGGATCCTGCCTTATTTATTATCCCTTGAACATAAAGATGTTCCACTTTCCTGGGTCTTTCCTTTAGCGTATGATTACATTCATGGTTTCCAGATTTAAAAGTACTGTTCTGCAATACTATAGCACTGGAGTCTTGCAGTCTTACAGATCTTTCCATATCAGATTATGTAAGTCTACCTAATTTTCTAAACCACTAGGTAGATGGATATACTGTACCACAATATATTTAACCATTTCCCTACTGATGGAGTGGTTCATAATTTTTGACACCACAAATTATACTGCACTGAACATTTTGATATGTGCTTGTTTGTTCACATTTGAAGATTTCTCTAAAATGAGATATTAATACATAGAAGCTGAACTTCTGGTCAAAAGATATTTAAAAATCTGATATGCTATCAAATTACTCTCCAAAAGGACTGTATCAGCATGTAATCAGACCACCAGTAATCTGAGAGAATCTATTTCTCTGCACCCTTATCAGCAGTGGATATCATCAATCTGATGGACACATTACTGTGATAATTTATGTAACTCTGATTATTTTCATACGTTTATTAATACTTTATCTTTCAAATTCTATGAATTACCTGTTCATATCTATTGCTAACTCTTTCTAATCAATTATCCTTTTTCTTTCTGATTTGTAGGAGCTCTTTTTACATTATAGGTGTTATTTAGTATGTATTAGGAAAATATTTTCTGCCAGGTTGTCACTTGTCTTTAGTTTTGTTTAGAATATCCTTGATCACACAGAGATTTTAAATTTTTAGGTAATCAAATTTGTTTCTTTTCCTTTTGACTGCCTTGGTTTTCTGTCATGCTGAAAGAGCCTTCTCTACCCCAAGATTATTTTTAAAAAGTCCATATTTTCTTCCCATGTGGATTTAGTGTTACTCTTTCCACCTATCTCCTTAATCTAGCAGGGATTGATTCACTTCGTGGAACTAAAGAAGTACCATGTGGCTGAAGCCAGGGGAAGAGTGGTGAGAGCTGATGCTGGAGAGGATGGACAGGTGGGCATGCGAGGGAGGTGAGTCTCAGTCATGAGAACAATGAGAAATGACGAAAGGGCTTATGGGGGTCACACGATCAGTTTTTACTAACAGCTCCAAAAGAACTGCTGAGATACTTCAGACAAAATTAAAAAAAAAGAAAACCTTCACACAAAAGACTGGAATGTTTAACAATACTCATGATTGAGAAATAACAGTAAATAGAGGTGAAAGGGCACATAACCTACTTTTTTCACCCTTTCCTGCAAATTAAGTGTTTAAACAAACCCAGACATTGTTTTCTTCTAAAGTGACACAGGGGAGGAGAGTACCTGAAAGTTCTGAAACAGACAAGCCATGGGGTTATTGTTAGCTGGGCAAGGAATTGTGGGCTGTCCTTGGAACGCCTGGAGATTCTGGTACCCCTGGAGAAGTTGCTGCTGTTGCTGATTTGGAGGAAACATCTGATTGTTGTTTAACAGCGACTGTAGATGAGTCAGTTGATGGTTATTCAAAGTATTGTTTATTGATGACATATCACCTACAGTTTGAAAAACATAAAATATAAGTAAATGTGATTCTTTGGAGATTCTATGCCTTTCTTTGTACCTGAGAATTCCTGAAAAAAAAAAAAAACCAAAAAACTAAGTGCTATGCTTACTTGGGTAATGCTTTTCTTTTTTACTTCTCAAAGTCTTACTAGGTGATAAGGAAAGAGTAGCTTTATTATTTAGTTTTATCTTCTATAATTAGTTTTTAAATTTTATATCATGGAAAGGCTACTTAGTCTTTGCTCTATGCATTAGGCAGTCCTTATATATTGAGCTGCAGTGTCATATGATTCCTTGATCTATTATTTTTAGATTTTAGATCTATTTTAGAGGACCTAAAATTAAAGGTTGAAATTAGTCCTATAATGTTTTAGCAATTGTAAGTATCTGACCAGATAATTAAAATAAGTGAGCTGATCAGGCCTTGTTTACAAAATTTAGTTCTCAAGCCATAATAATCAGTAGATACCACATCAAATCGTTGATTTGGTTTAGAAATGTGCATTGTTTTGTGATAGAAGGTTGGTCACCTAAAATTAAAATGGAAAAGAAGCTAACAACACAAAAGAATTCATTGTCATAATCATTCAAAATAAATATTATATAATCAGTAGGATTAATAACTAAATTTATATTCAAAATTCAAAATTATTCTGAAATTACTCTGACATTTTCTTGAGGACAATGTCATAGAAATTGTCCTGTAACTTGTAATATGTAAATGAAATATGCTTTGTAGGTTATTTAATTACAAAGATTTCAATGCCAAATAGAACTAATTTTACTATATTATAAAGGCATCCATGAAATCAAAAAAACATAAATAATAAACAAATTATTTTTCACACATGGAAGATGCCATTGACATCATCATGTACATTTCTCTGTTTCCAGACTTTATAGACACCATCCCTACACTTTATATTATAGTTACCTATATCCATCAGTTAAATATACCTGGCATTATTTTCTGACTATTTTGTGATAGGATAATACAGATGAAACACTTTGTTTTTAAGCCACAAAGGTCAAAAAAATAATACTGAGGAAATCTAGTAGCAGCTAGAGGGGCTGTCTGTTCTTTTGAACTTGGGCAAACTTCAGTTTTGCATGTTTTTACGTCTCGCTTCTTGTTTTGCTAGACAAGCATTTAGTTTTGTTTATTTAGGGTTCACCTGGAAAATACTTTCTCAATCTGTTTCCATCCACAGTGCAGCTGCTCATACTAACCCTGTGATGCCACACCAACGAAAATTCAAATGAAAGTGATTTTTAAGATGTACCTGTGCTTTATTATTTGAAAAATGAGACTCTACTTGGTTTAAGAGATGATGGGTAGGTTAGGTTTAGGTGGCATCAGAATTAGAAGAGAAAGCAGATTAAAATGATATTTAGTATTGCTAGAATAGGGGAAAAAGGAAAAAGTCACTCATGTTTGTATAACTATGGTTGTGTGTGGGTGTTGTTATATTTAGTTCCTTAAGCAAGCTGTGACATAACAAAAACATTTTTAAAAATAGTGTGACAAAATGGAGTTTTTAAAAAGGAGAAAATAGAATTAGAAAAACGTTTCTTTTGTAAAAAATTTGTGAAAAAATTTAACTTACCAAGTAGACCTGTCCCCAGTAGAGGGTTAAGTAGCTGTGGCACCACAGAGTTACTGTTGAGTTTAGCTGAACCAGGTGTATTCCCAGCATTATTAGATATATTCAGCAATGTTTCTGCCATTGACACCACTGCTGTCCCACCAAGTGTTGAGACAGTCAGTGCTGCCACTGCTGATGATGTAGTGGTTGTGGTAGTGGTTGCCTGGGAGGAGGTTGCTATGGAAACCTCTGGATGATTAGCGGTGTTGGCCGATGCCGAGTTCAGGACACCTCCCAACAGCTGGGGATTCAAGGTCATTAATCCTGAGGCCCCATTGACAGCTGGGAGGAACAGGGGGTTAAAAGTAGTGTCACTGCCTGCAAAGCTTGGTAAAGGGTTCCCCAGGGGGCTGGTTAAAAGGGTCTCAGCTCGGCTGTTGTCTGACTGATTGCTTGGCAAATGGTCTGGTGGGGCTGTCATCTGTGTTAATGAGGGTAAAGGGGTGTTTTGCTGTTGGAAAAGATCTGAGATGGTCAGATTGAAAGATGGCAGGGGAAGCATGCCAGCTGCTTGGGCTTGGTTCTGAAGCAGGGCTGCTAAGAGCTGAAAGTGAACAGGCTGCAATACCTGCCCATCCATGTCACTGGAGAGAAAAGCTAAAGCAGCGTTTACATTCGGGTCGAGAAAACCTAAAGGGTGGAGGTTGATCTCAGACTTGCCTTCTCCTGCTGAAGGCTGGAGGATATTTAATAGATTCTGGTTTAGGAGATGCTGTTGATTCACTGGCAAAGAGATAGGTAGAGAACTGAGGAGGCTGGGGTTCAAGGGGTGTGGAAGATGGTTGTTTGAAGTGCTGTTGGATGGAAAATGAAGTGCGTGCTCCTGGCCAACAAAAGGAAAATCACTCCCAATGGGCAGCTGACTCTGCAGTGGGTTTCCAGCTGCGGTGGTGACTATGACGCCATCTTGAAGAACAGATGTTGTCTTTGTGATGGCAGGGTGGTTGGTGCCCGCTATGGCTATGGAGGATGATGGTCCTGAACCGCCTAAAATGAAAAAAAAAAATAAAAAAATAGTTATTAATCATGGATATTATGTGAGACTAGGCATAAAAATGCATTAACATAAATTTCAATTTATTTGTTACATGGCATCTTCATTGATTGCAACTAGATTAATTGTAATCAGATCACTTGACATCTGTTAATGGGACTTAAGTTTAGAATGTACACTTTTGAAAATAAATATATTGAAGAAGTTTTACTGAGAAATAGCTGGTAGGTTGTGGTGGCAGGAGAGGTGGGGGGTTTAAAAAAAGAAATAGGTGTTGCTGACTATCAAATAGCTTGTTTTTCACAGGCAGACAACAAGTGAAAGCTGAAGATGGGAGAATCCGTGTTCTTCATTCAATTGGTAGATAAAAGTAATAATTTCATTTAAAAAGTTTTTTTCATTAAAAAAGTTGTCTTTATTTATAAAACTACTACTTCTTTTTAGTGAAAAGAAACCCACAAAAGTAGAATGCACATAAAAATATAAAGCAGAAAATAAAAAGTACCTATGAAGATAACTACCTATGAAGATAATATTTTAGTTTATAGCTTTCTGGGCTTTTTCTACCTGCGTATCTATACATATGCAGGTATGCATATATATATGCATATATATGTTACATATATTTTTAAAAAGTGGAATCATGCTATAATGTTATTTTGTAGCTTTATCAGTGTAATGTGATTATCATTCCATGTTAACTTATATATAGCTACAGAACCATTTTATTAGTATCATGTACGATATGCTGTACTTTAATCAATCCAGTCATAAGTTTTTAAATTATTTCCAATCTTTTACTATTGTAAGCAACACTATGACAAATATTCTTATTAATATTTCTTTGCCAGTTCACTTAATTTTTTTCTAAGGATAAATTCTTAAAAGTGAAATTTCAGGGACAAAAGGGTTTACATATTTTAGAAGCTTTGAATACATATTGTCAAACTACCCTCCTGTGAAGTTGATCTATACACACTTCATTTACATTCCTATAAGCAGTGGAAGACAGTGTTCATTTCTCTCACCAATACTCTATCATTATTTTGACAATGAATAAAAATAATAATTAAGAATCTTTACCATTCTTATTGCATAAAGACACTTTGGACTTATGATTTCTTAAATTAGACCAGTCTTAAATAGCATTCTTATTCTTAAAAGTCTTACACTAGAGATGAAAATTCTGGGAATTTAATATCGGAAAAGAGGAAATTTCACGTATTTATAACTGTTTTTGTGATGCTCAACCCAAGCCGCACAACAGAATTATCTGGAGAAATTAAAAAAACAAAAACAAACCAATACCTGGGCCCTAGCCCAGACCCGTTGAAAACTCATCTCTCGGGGTACAGCCTGGGCAGTAGTATTCTTTGAAATCACCCCTGGTGATCCAGATGCACAAGGGGTGAGGTGGATAGGGTGAAAACCACATCTATTGAAAAGGAACCTATAATCACTTTTTTGTAAATGGTCTTTCCCCATTGTAAATGCATTGTTTTATGTAATACATGCATTTGACAAATATTTTATTATTTTAAGAATACACATTTAGTTTTATTTAAAAATACTAAACACATATATGGCATAATGAACAACACCAGTGTCACTGAAAATCTAAAATAAACTAAACATTTTGGGCGATGTTATGCCATGCTATCCTAAAAAACTTTACATTTTATCATGTTACCATTGAGGCTTCATCCAAATACACAGAAATGTTCCATAGTTGTAACAGTAATATGAATATAATTGTATATTCTTCTTCTTTTCACCTAATAGAATAACACAAGGATTTTTCCTTTCTGATAAATAGACTTTGTATTTACATTTTAACTGTGTAGTGTATGTATTTACTATATTTATTGAACCACTGTGATAAAGTCTGGTATTCATATTTTGATTTTTCATCATTATAGATAATACAGGGATAAATATCTTTCTACATGTGATACTTTGCTACTTTGAACTTTTTCCGTAGAAAAAATTGCATAACTGGCATGATTATTTTGAGAACCAAAAAAAGGGAAGCAAAAGTTCTGAAATATGTAAAAGTCTATAAAAATAAAAGGAGTTATCATTATTATTGACATTAGTAGTCATAGTAGTGGTGCTGTGGTAACAGCAGTAAGTACAAATCAGCACATTCAACACACTTTACAGAATATCCGTATAGCAAGGATTTGTCATTTTTCCTGGCTGTCATGGTCTACCTTTTTTTTTTTTAGTTTTCAGTGTTTTATTTAAATAATGAGATTTAAAAAACCCCTCTTTGAAAATATATATTTATGAAATAATGACCACATTCACCAAGAGTAGGGTAAGAAAACATACCAAATGCTGAAATAGGCATATAGTATACAATTCTTTAAATACTAATTCAGATTTGTTACAAAATTATCAAAACCCTAAACATTTAGTTGCTTCTTAAATCTTGTTGCTATTTCCATAGATACTATGGATTATTTCCATTTGGAAACCATCTTTTTAAATTATTAAAAAACTTTTATTAAACCTTTACAAATTTTTTAAGAGTTTAAATAAAAAGTCTTATTTACTAGTAATCACTACTTGTGGCAATATCTGTGGCAATTTTTCCTCTCTGCTAAATAATAATGACATATTTAGATGTAGAGATCACAATTTCTCTAACCAAAGGCAGAACACATTTTCAAAATGCTCTAGAGTGTACATGTCAAGGCTTTATAGATGAAGGCTTTCCTTAGAGATTATTATAATTTTTAATCTTTATTTTGCAACAGAGAAGTATCCACACTTATGATTCAAAGAAGTAGCCATTTTGGGATAACATAAAAGCTCTCTATCTAAATATTCTTGAAGAATTAGAAGAAGCGAAGTATAGATACTCTGGGTGTATTTTTGTCTTACCATCTAGAAAGCGGTGAAGCACACAAGCTGCTTAAATGTAGTATGAAGATAAAGGTATAGTTTTTAAAATTTTTCTTTAATTTTCAAGAAATCTATTCAACAAACAGGTGTACTCTGCTGGAAAATAGAATAGAACTAACTACGAAAAAAGAAACAAACAAACAAACAAAAAACAAAAAAACAACAACAAACAAACCTTGCTCTTTCCTGAAGGAATTAAGAGTTTAGGTAAAGAAATAAACACAGAGATCTCTCTGTCTTTTTCTTCTCTCAAATATATATTTATTCAGAGTTTATTAGGAACTAGAAAAATGTAAAGCTTTGTTCTTATATTGCTAGTATAACTATAATGCAATATGCTAAGAGGTGTAACAGGTGTATAACAAGGAGACCACTGTAAAACTGAACACGTCAGGGAAAACTAGTCAAGTGGTGTAACATTTGATCTGGAATTTGAGAGACGAAAATGAAAATAAAAAGGGCCTCTATGCAGAAGCAAGATGATTAAAACAACAAGCAAAGACAAGGTGATAATAAAGTAGATGGAAGGTAATGAAGAGTCCTATGTTTCCCCCAAACAAAGAAATATGACTGAAAATATTGTGAGGTTTCCCTATGCTTCCGGCTCCTCCTACCCATGGTCGAACCTGCTGCCTGAGATAAGCAGTGAAGAAATTTGAAATCATCTTTCCAAACCATTAAAGACAAAAATCATTTCTTATTTATCGCTGTATTTCCAAGACCTAACACAGTCTTTGACACATGATCAGCATTCAAACAATATTTGTTGGTATTAAAAAAGATTGTAAAATCATAAAACTTGCACTCAACTTTTAGAAGTAGGTAGTTTGATGCTATGTGTTGGTGTGTTTGTGGACAAAAGGAAAGAATACCACCCATTTGTGGAGAAAGTGAAAATGAACTCTCCAGTGTATTCGTCCAATGCTAGGAGATAAGGGACATTGGAAAGGAGATGGGTGCAAGATGACAAATTACCTAAGAAGGCTTCCAGATATTTCAAGAAGTTGAAATCACCCCACAGAGGGAGAGGTCTATCCCAAATTACTCTGAGTTCTTAAAGTTACTCATTCATGCTTACAGTCATTCAAAGAGGACCCTGAATTTGTATGAAATTTTATAGATGCAGGGAAATTTGGAAATTGCTTATTTCTGAACCACTTAATCTTGAATAGGCACTCTCTGGTGAACGTATTTCATAGTTCTGCACAAAAACTCTATGGTCTGTTGAACCGTGAGGAAAAATGTTTTGTTAAAGCTGTTTTTTTTGTTTTGTTTTGTTTTGTTTTGTTTTTGCAGCCAAGGTATTTTGTGCTTAATCGAATAAAAAGGATAGTCGCTGAGATTTTTAAAAAGGAAATTATTCATTACATGTTTACCAGTTAAATAACCAAAAGGCAGCTGGGATCCTGGAACAAGTTAGTAATTTGGAGTAGTCCTTTACTGGGAAAAAGTGATTATTTCACACTGGCCAGCAGCACCATGAACTGGCATACTTTCTTTTTCTCATTGTCTCTGTTGCTTTTCAAGAGTAGGAGAGAAGACTGGAAAGCCACCCAAACAAACTTTGGTGTGAGATCTCATGCTTAGACACCCAGAGATTAAGACAGTCTGTCTGATGAGGAAATGACAGTGGTAGCTTGCCCAGTAGGACAGGTTTCTTTTTTTTTTTTTTCTTTTTGAGATGGAGTCTCACTCTGTTGCCCAGGATGGAGTGCAGTGACACGATCTTGGCTCCCTGCAACCTCCACCTCCCGGGTTCAAGTGATTCTCCTGCCTCAGCCTCCTGAGGCAGGCCTGGCTAACTTTTGTATTTTTAGTAGAGACAGGGTTTCACCATATTGTCCAGGCTGGTCTCAAACTCCTGACCTTGTAATCCGCCTGCCTCAGCCTCCCAAAGTGCTTGGATTACAGGCGTGAGCCACTGCGCCTGGGCCAGACAAATTTCTGTATGTAAACAGTATTCTGTACACACTTACAATTCATGATATATGTATATGCATATGTGTGTGTACACAGAAATAGTATGAGTAAATTTTAAAGGATATTTTCCTAATATTAATTTAATCCTTGACATGTTTTATCTGTCTTATTTTTAAAACTACTTTTCAAAACAAAGTTAATGTCTACCTCTTTTGATTCGTTTCTCTTCTTCCTGGTCATTGTTTGTATTGTGCTAAACTCTTATATGGCTGTCTCTTAAATATTAATAATATTGTTATACATGTCTTTGTATGTGTACAAGAGAGAATATAAAGCTCATATCAAGAAGACCAATGAAGTATTTTTAAAACCTCATTATACCGGTTTGTTTAGCTGTAATTTTGAACAAATGCTACTTTATGCTAAGAAACCTTTTCTAAATTAATATGCCCAAACACTGATTTTTATCCATAAAATTCAAGAACCTAAGAAATAAGTCGTATAGAATGTGTATGCCTTCACCATCTGACCTTTATCATTTACTTTGGTAAGTGTACTTGCATT
Organism: Macaca thibetana thibetana; assembly: GCF_024542745.1. Taxonomy (NCBI): domain Eukaryota; kingdom Metazoa; phylum Chordata; class Mammalia; order Primates; family Cercopithecidae; genus Macaca; species Macaca thibetana. Next base: position 94,456,978 of record NC_065589.1, read on the forward strand.
GCAAACAGGGACAATGGTAATCCTTAATAAAAATGAATGCTTGTAGAGATAAGAGAAAATATCATGGCTTAGTGAGTCTAATAAATATAATTCACTTTTCAATCCCATTGAAATAGTGAAATTTTCTCCTCTATATTTAAAGGACCGATTTTTAATGATAACAATAATAAATTGAAAGATAACTTTTATAAGAATACTAGATTTTTCCAGGAGACTTTATTTTCTCAAGCTTTAGTAAGAGGGAATGGTAATGTGTATTTACAAAAACATATCAAATCTCTATCTTTGTGCTCTGGATTCTGATGTAAATTGTTAACATTCTTTTATCAGCAACAGAAAGGAAATCTTAGGCACTAGAGGCTACTTTGTTCTCGTCACGGGAGGGAGGAAGGGGTCCCAAACCAAAGGACTTAGGAGAAGGTAGAGAAGATGGGGAAGGGAGCTATGGCAGTATCTAAGGAAATGCTCTCCACACTCAACAGGGTCAAGAGGATGGGGAGGAGAAAAGAGCAGTAGAAGGGATGCAGCTTGAGTCTTGGAATATGGTGTCTGTGTAGTTATGACTATATGACTATCAAGGGGATCAGTCTTTTCAGTCTTGTGGTGGTGATGGAGTCAGAGTCAGAAAAAGAGGTTTTTTGTTTTTTGTTCCTCCCCCCCCCCCCCGGTAATCATGTTTTGTTTCCTTTCTTAACACCTATAATTACTCTGAAAACTGTTGGAATTAACTTTAAAATGCTTGGGATTTTTCAGTTTACTCAAGTCATAGGTTTTTTTTTTTTTTTTTTTTTTTTTTTTTTTTTTTAAATGCCTCTTTTATTACATGTCTCAATATTTGTGGGAAAACAAATGTTGAGAAAGAGTATAAGTCCCTTGCTGGTAGAATTTCTGTTCTTTAATGTGCACTACAGTACCTAATAGTTAAAACGCTTCATCAGTCTTCCAACTGGAAGTCTTATCTCATTTTATTTAATGAGCAGAGTAGGCTGAGTTTCTAGATTATGAATATGCTTAGCTTTGTATCCTTTTACTGTTCCCTGTTTTACCTGCAGTGCTAAAACAGTGCCTAGCACATCCTAGGTGCTCAACAAGTATTTGCTGAATTACCTCATGGATATTCTAAAACAGTATTGAAATCTATTAGTGGGCTGCAAAATCAATTTAGTATGCCCCAACTAGTATATTTTTGATCAATGAAATAGAAAAGAAAATGTAAAGAACATTGCATGGCTAGGTTAGTATTTTGTGGAAGCTCTTTCTGTTAGCTTATATACTTGAGTGCTAGGTAATAATCTGTTTTGTGAGTCATTAAAATCATTTCAGTGGGTCATGGCTGTTATTAAAAATACCAAATAGAATAAGATAAAATAGAATGGGATAAAAAAACATCAGAAGTTATTACATGTAATAAGTATTTGTTTCATGAAACTTTTTGTTACACATTATAAATGTATGTCTAATGGACTGTAATGTAAGTTAATTTCCTATTGTGGGAAGAATTTTAAAAAGTTGAAAAATACTGCTTTAGGATCAGGCCTCTGAGTTGCTCAACTCTGTAGGAGATGGTCTACGCAGTTGTTCTCCAGGGAGCATATTTATCAGGCTACAGTGAGAAAGGGGTCCCTGTGGAGTTATGCAGCACTGGAGCCCTGCTCTAGTATGTCTGTGATGAATTCTCTCTCTTATACCTGTGCCCATGGGTCTTGGATAGATACTCCGGACTTCCCTGGACTAGCTCCAACCCCAGGAATACCTCAGCAACTCCTTCAGACTTCTGTTGTCTAGTTCCACTTTTAATCTGTAAAAAGGTGAGTTGTTACTTCGAATTTGCAAGTAGTATAAGGCTTAGAAATAATTTTTACTTTACTCTTGGCTTAGCTGGCATTAATGTTGTTTGATAGAAGTTCCTAGAAGGTAAGAATTTTATGATTTGAATTATTTAGTACTACATGCATGAGAAAACTAAATCCATTTTGATGACACCATAGGAGTATTTTTTAGCATTATTTTTTTGACTCAAACATTGCAGAATTAACATTACTCCATAGAATCTGGGTATGTTTTGCAACTGTGTAAATGTTTTTTGGACCACTTGATTTTAGTAATAATAGCTTAGGCATCTTCTAGAGAACTGAAGGATTTCTAGTGGGTTTATAAGTGAGCTCAGTGTATTGTAATGGAATAAAATTCTCCCAATTTGCACACTGGGACAATTTATTTCTTGAAAGGTACAAAATAGATCACTGAATCAGCAAACATCACCACTCTGAGTTCTGTCATCACCTTTGATTACATAGACTCAACGTCTACAGCTGAACATATTTTAACTCCTTCTTTTTTAATACAAGGAAACGTTAAACCTGGAATATGTAAAAAAAATAAGTGGGGTAACCCTGATATTAGGAGACCTTTTCAAACAACAAGGCATTGACTATATTAAGAATATCTTACAGCAAAGAATAAATGGCTCATTTTACAAAAATTTACTAAAATAATAGACATGGATTTTTATCACACAATCCAGAATTTAGTATAGTTCTGTTGTTTGGTTAAAAAACAAGTGCAGAGGACAATTTTTAACCTATAAACTTTGTGCATCAGATGGGGGATAAAATCTAAGCATTTAAAAATTTGAGTGAAAATACGTTCACTAGCAACTCATGTTTATTCAGTTACAGCCATCAAGGAGGCTCTTCCTCTTTCTTCAGTCTACATTAATCTATGTAACACTGAATTATTTCTATACAAACCTCTCATCTCCTGAGAAGGATACTTTATAGTATAATCCACCTTTGAGCATTTTTATCCCTTAATCTTTTTGCCCCTGTAGCTTCATCTAGAAAAAACAGGATGACAACTCCCTTTATTTTCTTTACTGCTATGTTCCAAGAACAAATGAACAAACAGGACATAAAAACCAAACTCATTACTTTGTAGTCTTTTACCCAAAGAGTTCTTTTGTGGTCTCACTATTTCATTGTCTTATACCTACCATATTAATGGCTGTCCTGAGTTTCAATCAAATGTATTTTGTGCTGAAAGAAAACTTACTTTTGCAGTTAAAAAAATATAAGTATATAAATACTCAAGAACACTTATTTATTTGTAGGCTTATTTATATTCTTGTCATGCATATCTTTAAGAGTTAAGGCAAATAAATGTTTGAATTATTTTCTCTTCTGGCACAAACCCATAGTGTGTCCCCTCAGAGGATTAAATTTTCATGTGTTTAAAAGAGCTGATTACTTTTTTTTTTTTTTAATTAGGAAAAAATAAGAGAACATAAAAGTCATTTTAAAGTGAAAAAAGTTATGTTGTGTTGAATGACTTAATGATTTTATCATACTGGAAGAAGGCAGGGCTGCTAATAAGTATGTTGGCAGAATAATCTAAATCTTTTTCCTTCTTTGAAAATTGTGAAAAACTGTAGGGCAAAGGAAAGGATGGGTCACCATGTGGATACTAACAGGGCTAAGTCCTCTGCAGGGGCTTGGGTTACTGGCATGTGTTTTTGTTATCTGGTAAGTACGTGTGCAGTAGTCAGAGGACTAAAGAGGCCTGGGCATTTTGAAGTTTGCTAGGCAAGGGTACTTGATTTTGGAGTTTTCCTTAAGCCGTAATATTATAGGACATGTGCTATAGCCACTCTCATGCTGAAATGTGTCTCTCTTTAAAAATGGAAAGTTGCTTTAAATGTATGCTACTGACGGATTTCCAGAACATACCTGCATTTGGCAGTTTGAGTGTTTGGACTGAGAATTGGGAACTTTGGGGTTTGGATGCCAGATCCAACAGAGATTTGCTTTACAACTTGAGGAATGTCACCAAGTATCCTACTGATCAGTTTCTAAATCTGTTACATGGAAATATTAAACTTTATCTGTAATTTGATATTGAAAAAGCCAGTGGAAATCTGTAAACTTTAAAATGCAAAGTATTTTGAAGCTTTAGTGGAGAGGCAACTTGAAAACACAAAGTAGAATTAATAAAGCCTTGTATATTCATAAGTTTTAGAAATTCTTCCAAGTATTTAATATCTTTTATCAGATTTTGTTACTATCTTTGCCTTCAATTCCCATACTTTAGTTGTATGTTTTAAATGTGCTCCATAGAATTCACATATAGGCCTAAAAATCAATATTTGGATTGTTTTGCATAGGAAAACTCTCTTTAAAAGAAGATTTAAAAATAGATTACCAATGGAACTAAGCATTTTTCAGAGCAAGTTATTATCTTGTTAATGTCTTAATGTAATATTTTTGAACTTTTACTTAGGAGAGTGGAAAAAGGCACTGGATTTAGCAGGAGGTCACCTGAGTTGTGTCTAAGCTCTGTAACCACAGAGTACAGCTGGACCATGTTACCTGATGGTTTCTTTCATCCTCACTGTGCTACCATGCTTGGAATGACATGATTAGCATCTGCATCTCTTTTAAAGGCCTACTGACACGTCACCTACTGGGAAACCCATTCTAATTTGAGTGAGGTGATAATTCATTAAAAGAAAGGTCACTAAATGTGATTCACTAATAAGGGGCAGTTTTCTTGACATTTTGGGTATTTCTTCTTCTGCACTGACATAAAAATTCTAGTCATTACTTGCTATAATACTGGCAAAAATAACTTTCATCTGAAGTATATCAATAGTTAACAAATGTGGCTTTTAACATGCATTAATGTGATTTAATTCATTATCTATTGAACATTTTAAAAGATTTTGAAAGGGAACACAATACTTTTGAGCACTAAATGTTTCAGATGAAGAATTTATGCAGCTGGGAGGAAAATGGATTTTAGAATCAGATGAACCTCAGTTCAAATCCTGAGGTTTTGTTACAGAACAGTTACTTTTTTTGAGCCTCAGCCTCCTGATCTGTAAAATTGAACAATAATACTTTATACTTTAGAAAACCGCACAGATTAGAAATAATACAGGGAAATCACCTGGTACATAATAGGTCCTTGATGATAGATAGCTATAGCAACATTTTAAGAATAAAATGTGGTTTTCTTCTAATGTCTTTCTGGTATCATAGGAATACTCAGTAATACTCCTACAGGGATAGCTGTGACTATCATTTACTGTCTCATTCTGAATGCCTACCTTTAAGGCTTAATGGTTATTTGATGAATGAATAAATGTCAGTGTAAATAGATATTTAGGCTAGGCAATTACAGTGATGGTACATTCAGTTGACACAGTTCACTACATGGCAAAAAGAAACATGGCATCAGAGACTGCTTCAATATTTAGCTCATCAAAAGAATTACATTCATTAGTAAATCAATCCGTTTTCATAACCAGCTGCACATCAGACCTATGAATGTTAATTAGTACTTAATTTTATTAGGTTTAACACTTAAAAAATTCATACTTAGGTATTTATTAAGCACATACTTCCTGTTAGCTTACACTAGTTGGTCATATCCATATCATTACTAGACATGTATCCTTATCCTTTTTAGCTATTTATATGCTAACACTTTTCTGACACTAATAAATTTTTAACCTATATGCTTTGACACCCCCAGCAGTAACAGTACAGGTCAGATGTTTTACAATGAAACAAACAAACAAAAATGACCAAAACAGTATTAAATAAGTCTAAACTTGACCATCAAAAGAAACAAGAATATAAGTAAATGTTGGTCTTTTCCATTATAGATGAATTGAAATACATCAATGAAATACATATACTTTGCACATGAACTTAGACCTGAAATGAAGTAAACTGAGGTAAGGGGTATCAAAATTGTATAATACAATGAGACTAAAAATGTCTCATCAAAATTATTTAAGGTATGCTCAATAAATACGGTGTATTTTAAATAGTTATGAACTCTGTATAACTTTTCTGCTAAATACATAAAATAAAATTTTCATTTGTGTCGAGTTATCTAAAAAGAAATATGATGAGTTAGTGAAAAGTTGGAAGCCCCCTATGAGATAAGTATACTGTTAGACACATAAAAAATAAAGTTTCATGAGATTCTTTATACTAAGAATATCAAGAAGGCACTAATAATTTCAAATATCTTCTAAACCATATATATATATTATATATATTTAACATAAGAGGTCATTGAATAGTTCTTCATTAAATAATGACATCAAAACATAACACATAACACAAGATGTGAAGGATGGCAGGTGTAAGTGGCAACACCAGGAAGAAAAAAGCTTTTACTATCAGCAACAAAGACATGTGGGTCAGAATGCTTTTCCAGCATGATGGTATTATACCTACACACTAGCTTATTATTAAAAAACTCAGCAGTTTTCTCATTTCCAGTAGCAATCTGGTTTTTATAGCACACTGTTTTCATGGTGAATAATAATGTCTTTACAATCATCTTTTATTTCCTCCTTGTCATTTCTCACAATCATTAGTGTTGAATTTTAAATATTTTTCTAATGTTTGCATAGTCAAATTTTCTGATGCCTAAGCACCTCTTAGGTGCTTCTGTACAGCTTTTATAACAATTTCTGAGGACCCTATTGCACAAAACACAGGTCTTTTTCTAATGTGCCTGCTTTTAAATAAATTTGTTTCCTTAATTAATAGTGGATGAAGAGATACAATAGATTTGGGTTCAAAACCTTAATGTCAATGGTAAAAATGGTTTAGTTCTACAAGAAGATCAAAAAGCAATTTCAAGATTAAAAATTCTGGAAATCAGGTTTTCAAGCCTTTTTTTTATTAGAAAACTTAAATTAGCTTTTTTTTTTTTTTTTTTTTTTTTTTTAAAACGGAGTAGCCAATATCCATTTTTGAGTTTTCTCAAACAAATAATAATAAAGGATAGCAAACTAGGAATAAGAAAACACATTAGAAGACAGCTTTCTACTTCGTACAACTTCTAGTTACCTTTTCTTACCCATTCACCTACTTCTGTTCAGCAGCAAGAAAAAAAATCCATTTATTTTTGCCTTTTTGGATTTTCCAAGATAAACTTCATTTACCTGAACACAAACGAAAGCTAGGGAGACGGCTTTTATATTGGCATAGACCAAGGACATGTCTCACGAACCAGGAAACCCTGCCTTGTATGGCTTATTTTGCATTTTGGAGTCCACTGGTTATACAACCAAGTGAAAGTCGAACAATATTCAAAATGACACAGATTGACAACAAATAATGGAAACACATGGAATCCTCTTAGCTGTTAATCTTTCAAATAGACAAATCCCTAGCATTCTGTAAATAACATTATAAATACTAAAGAAATGAAGAGAATTTCACAATGGGGAAAGGATCATTTCTTATCATAATAAATATTTTGGTACAAATTTTTAAAAAAGTAGAAAAGTTTAGTACCTTTGGGTACTTTTTTCTAATAAAACCATACCTGCTTCAGAACTTGTTTGATTATAGCTGCTAACAATGCTGTTTGGTATCACTGGAGTGGAGGACGTTGAAATTCTTGACTGAGGTGGATTGGGATGTAAGGAATTTCCTAAAGCCATGCCCGACTGACTGAGCATCCCACAGTTCCCGCTAGCCTGAATCTGATTTATTAAACCTGCAAGATGGTGGTTGGGGACTGGACTGTTACTGTGAACAAAGTTAGTGTTTGCATTGTGGCAGTGCACGGCTTCCCCTCTTAAAGGTATGTTCTGTGTCAGTGAATTCTGAAGAACACTAGAGTTCATACTGGGATCTGTAAAATGCAGCTGGTTAGCAGAGCAAGGCAAAGCAGTATTTGAGGCTCCACAACCCGGGGTACTATTGCTACTCAAGTGAGAGCTTTGACAACTCATAGACTGTAGTAACTGAGACATTGAACTGATGGGAAATGAACCCTGACCCTGCTTCCTTAGCAAGTCAGGTCCAGGTTTAGGAACTGCAGAACTATCCATTTGAGACTGTCTGAGCAAACTCAACACTGTCGTAGGTGGTTGTTTTCTTTTCCGCAGTGAGTCTTTTTGCTGAGACATCAGCTTATCTCTTAGTGCTGCTCGACCACTTTGCCCTTCACCTGTTGGGAGAAGCATGTTGGCAGTAGGAGGGAACATGGTGTTTAAAGTGCTATGTCCTTCAGTGTTGCCACTGCCGGCAACAGCTCCAGAATTGCTACTGCTGCTACTGTTGTTACCAGCAAGTTTGTTTTGATTTGCTAGCTGTGCTTTGGCTGCTGCTGAGAGTAAACTACTTGCTGGAAAGGAGGCAGCATTGTGCTGGTTCAAGATCTGATTTAAAGGCATTCCCAGCAAACCAGGCTGACTCTTTACAGAACCACTTCCGGCAGATGCAGTAGGAAAAGCTGCACTGCTTGGGGTATTTAGTACATTACTTATTCCAGCAATTAATGGGTTAGGGATATCCTTGTACTGATGATGTCCATCGGACTTGGTAGAAGGGCTTGATGGCATTGATGGCCTTGGGGACCCTATTGTTGACCTTGGTGACCTGGGTGGAACCTTAATACCACTACAAGTGGCCTGGGGTCCTACAGGTGGCATCATGAAATTTCCATGATCTGATGATGTGGAAGATGAGCGTGATCTTTGGGGCGATGCCTCAATCCTTCCAATTCCAGTCCCCATCATGTGCACTGGGGATGTCACTGGAGAAGGGGACAGGGAGGTTGAAGCTGAATGCTGAACTCTTTGTACATGACTCCCATGATTCATGTGGCCAGGTTTTACAGTTGGCAATGGGAGATTACTTGGCAAAGGAACAACAGCAGGAGGCATGCTTACATTCATCATAGGTACCTGAGAGTGGACATTTGAATGGAAACTGGTTGGATTAATGATAACGGGGTTCTGATTCACTGGTTTACTAGGAATAGGGTCAAGAATGCCAAGTGGATCTTTCTCAGATGTTAATGGCTTTTTCTGAAGAGCACAAGAAGGTGGAGGAGGGGGAGGTGGGCCTTGGGGTGGTTTGTGGTGGAACATTGCTCGTGGTATTTCCATATTAGTTGAAAAATTACACATTGGTTTTTTCATTACTGGACTCTTTGTAGTCAAGGTTGGGGAAAGAGGTATATTAGTCCTTCCAGCCATTGCACAGGATGACTGTACAGGAGAACCATGTAGCATTACTGAAGGTGGAGAAAGAGGAGTCCTATTCAGGTGAATAGGACTAGAATTGGGAGCTCCATGAAAACCAGGATTATTTCTTGTGAAAACATCAGGACTTCCAAGTGGGTCAGTCCTTGGAGAGATTGAACCATCTCCATATATCTGGGAACCTGATGACGCTGGGCTAGGCAGGCCTCCATGGCTGCCACGGAATGGAGATTTCTGTCCATGTTCACTGCTGCCCAATCTCTGTCGGGGGTAGACAGGGTGGAGTTCTTGTTGTTGGCTTCCAGGCAGTTCTTGTACATATAGCCTTCCCACGGCATTTGATGATCCAATCATTAACTTGAAAGGATTCTTACATTCAGGCATTACAGAATTTGTAATTCCTTCATGAGACTTATTTCTTACTGATCTTGGAGTTGCTGCCCGAGAAGGTACTACTGGAGTTGCATCTGATGTGAAAGAGAAAAAAAGAATTCTGTTAACAGTCTCAACTCTTTTGTGGGGGAGGGAGGGAAGGAATGGAGTAAATCAGGACGGGAGAGGGAGGAAGGACATCTGGAAATTTGAATCTGTAAATAAAAGCTGTGATTCTATGCAATTAAAAATAGTTCTATATATTAATACTATTTAAAATTTTGATTTAAAAAATGTACATTATTTTCCCTTTGTTGACCAAAGGTGCTCGGTAACTGCTCATTGTGCTTATTTACTTTTTATCTGTTGAGAAAGCATGGGCAGCTAAAGCAATACATAATGACATTAGCCATTCTAATAATATTTAGAATATGCAAAATCGAGACTGGCAGTCCAGATGGAAATGGTGATATTACTATTTTGTTGGATTTAGAATTTTTAAGAATGCAGTTACAATAGAAAATTGTGATCTGTGTGGCATAATATTTTCTTGGGTGATTTAAATGAATTGCCATTTTCACCACAAAATGTTCACCCTTATAAAAAATGTTTCTGTTATCTTACTGCAACCTTCTCAGAACAGGTATAGTAATATTTCTTTACCCCAACATTTTCACTATTAGAGTAAGACTTAATTTCTGTCTAATGGGACTCCAAATCTCTTATAATGGGAGTAATAAGAAGAATAAATGCAGTGATATTGCAAACTAACCCATGCTTAGTTTCACATCATGTTTCTAATGCTGTGATTTCTTTGCCCTTAATTAGTCATTGTTATAGAAACAGCCACAGCCTTTTACCTCAACTTAGGTAAAAGACTGCAATTCTTTCATTAGATAATTGGGCGTATTCAGGGTGGTATGGCCACAAACTTCAATTCTTTTATTAGGATAGGTTTCTCATGTAAAATTTAGTTGAAGTGCTAAAATCTTCAGTACTGGGTTCCAATTGCATATTCTCTTTTTACATGAGTGCATTTCTCCTTCCCTGGCTTTTTGGAATCCCTTCAGTTTTTCTGGAGATCAGACAGAATACAGGCAACAAAAGCAAGCAGACTCATCATACAGAATTTTCATTCTATCACATCAGAATTCTAGATTTCAGTTTTTTAGCCCCTTGCGATATCTAACTATTTTATAAAGTTATGCCTTTTAAAATGAAAATGGTAAATAAAATTTGTTTCATATGCCAATTCCCACCAACTGGTGGTAGCTGCTTAGAAAGCTGTGTTGGAAAGGAAGCTGAACTCTAGCTGGGCTCCATGAGAAAATGCCAATGAGTCTGTTACAGGCATAGGAGATGAGAATGGCACCATTCAAACTATACATCTGTCATACCTATTTTGAGACTTATATTAGCAAGTAGAGTTACATTCATCTACAATCATAGGTACGCTTACTTAAATGGATAATTACACATTTAAGATTAAATATATTTATCCTATCTGCTAGACACTATACAGGTCAAATCATATCATAACAATTTCTGAGATAGTGGTTCTCAACCTGGGGTCCAAATAAATCTACATAGGGCACATTCAACTAGTAAGAGAATGCAGTGAACATATGTTTTTCTTGGAAAACGTGGACTTTCTCATTTTATCATGGTAGAGGTTCTTTGATAGAATGATTTCTGGATATAATATATGAAAAGTTGAGATCCAATGATATGAGAGAATTACAGTAGGTAAACTCAACTGCAGCTTATTTTCTTGTTAAAAAGAGATTTTTAAAGTTTGTAATTAAAGGAATAAAATGAAAAATATTAATATTTTAGGCACTATGCTTGGCATATAGTGAGAACACTAATATCATTAGCATTATCCTATGACTGACCATGTTCTCTTTAGTGACAAAACAACCTACTTGTATTTTTTCTTAGGTGTCGGTGTATTTATATAATTATCTACAGTTCAGTGATTAAAAATACAGACACTGGAATTTTTATATTCGACTAACAGAATTTAGATAACAACTGTGATTCAGAAAAAATTTCTTCAAAACTTAGGGAAAAATAGTTACCATCTTAAAAACAATTGAAATACAAAATAAACAAAACTAAGGCTGATATTTTGTTACAGAGTTGGCAAGTGGAAATGCTAGGCACCCATCAAGTGCTTTCATGTATATTCAAGTAGACCTTCCATAAGAATAAACAGAAACAGATGCTTATGTATTTAAATAATGGGAGGTGAAAAACTACTAAGTCAGTCTTCTGAACTTTTAATTATTCAAATCTCAACCTTATGATAATATAGTTTAAAATTAGGAAACTAAAATAAATGCTATGTCTGAAGCTGGTAAAAGTAATCAATCCCATAAAGAGTATCATTTTAAAAGGGAATGGAGGTGTACCTATTATTACCTGTGCTAGTTAAATATTTACCTTTAATTTCAATAATTAAACTTGTATATATAGGTATGACAAAGAAGCCAGATCTAGATTCTGACAGGGTCTTTAGAAAGGCAATAAGAAGACTCTTTAGAAACGGATAAAACTATATGATATAATGTGATGTGAGAGCAACCACAGGTAAGAGTATGTCCATGGTAGTATGCAAAAAAAAAAAAAAAAAAAAAAAAGAAAGAAAACATAGTTACACCTCTTCACATGAATTCTAAGTGTGAATCTTTAATTACTTGCATGACATGGCAACTGTTCTTCTTTTATCCAAAGCAATCAATGATTTGGCCCCAATTTACCTACATCAGTCTAATCTATTCAAGTCAGTTTCTACAACATCCCTTATTATGCTACACTCATTATGGAGAAGGTTTTTCCTATCCGCCCTAGATGTCTAAATCCTACTATTTTCTAAGGCTGGTCCAAATCTGAGTTCTGCCATAAAGCCTTCTCTGATCACTACAGGTTATACTCTTCATCCCTATTTTTCAGAGTTCCGTTGGAAAGTATCAATAATCCCTCATAAATGCTTTGGTGTTTAGCCATATTTTATTCTGAATTAATATTCAAACATTAGATTATAATACTTTGGAGAGCATTCATATTCTATCCCTTACAAAGAGAAGTTCCTCAGTCCCAAAGTATAAAAAGTGTAATTCCATAGAGTACACATTGATCATAAAGGGAAAAGGGTACTTCAATAATGGGAAAATCAAATGGACATAGTTTTAACTAAGCAATCAAACTTAATGTTATCAAAATGGGATAAACCGACATTATGTGTCTACTGATGAGGAGCTAACATCATCTATACAGTATTCCTAGCAAAATGTGTTTAGCCTGAACATAAATATGAGGAAAATCCAAACTGAGGAACATTGTGCAAAGTTGGCCTAGACTCTTCAAAAAATTCAATGTCATGAAAAATTGAAAAAGACTTGTTAATTGATATAAAGACATGTAACCACTAAATGCTGTGTACAATCTTTGATTGCATTATAAATCTTTAAAAAGACTGACTTCTTTTTTTTTTTTTTTAATCGAGACAGAGTTTTGCTCTATCACCCAGGTTGGAGCACAGTGGTGTGATCATGGCTCACTGCAGCCTCCAACTTCTGGGCTCAAGTGATCTCCCACCTCAGCCTTCCGAGTAGCTAAGACTAAAGGTGTGAGCCACCACCATGCCTGGCTAGTTTTTTTTTTTTTTTCCTTTTTAAATTATTTTAGAGACAGGTCTTGCTGTGTTCCCTGGACTGGTCTCAAACTCCTAGCCTCAAGCGATCCTCTCACTTCAGCCTCCCAAAATGCTGAGATTACAGACATGAGCTACTGCACCTGGTCAAGACTGAATTTCTATGAAACTATGAGAGACACTGTTAGGACAATTGGAGAAATCTGAATATAGATTGCATGTTAGGTAATAATATTATATCAATGTTAAATTTCCTGAATGTGAGCCTTAAATTGTGTTTACGTAGGGGTGTGCCCTTGTACTCTGAAATATTTAGGGTTGAATTGTCACAATAACTGCAACTTCTGCAACAAAATGTAAGTTTAGATGAAGGATACTCCACGAACTATTCTTGCAACTTTTCTGCAGCTTTGAAATCTTTAAAAAAGAAAGCCCCCATGCATGCGCATATGTGGTGGTGGGGATATAAAAAGTTTTCAGCAAGGTGATTTCTGTTTAGTAGGTGTTTGACAAATAACTAAAAGAATAACACTGCTTTTGGGGACGTGATACCACACATTCCAATCCACCCCCGGGAAAAAGGCTACATTTATTTCTTAAAAACCAAGCGAAGATTTGTTAGCTCAGCTTTACACACTTGCAGAGCATTTGGATGTACTAATTAGTGTTTATTCTGCCTGTTTAACTGAATGCTCTGGGTAAGAAATTTTGGGAAATAACCTCACTGTATTTTTTCAGAACTAGTTTGCTATTTGTAATAAAATGATAGAACATACAGAATTTTAAAAGCATTGTGCATGCTTGAAAAGTAGAATGAGAAAATGCTTGGCAAAATGATTTCTAGCAACTCCTTCCCTAGGGAGAGGAGAATTCCTGAACCTTTCACCGTATTACATACTTGTTCCTCCTCCAGGACTGGTGAGCACCAGAGAAGGATGTGGGGCTTCCATGCTTTTATGAAGTGTGGCCACTGCAATAATTTTTCTTTTATGTATGCATAGCTTTGTGACATCTTCATCTGCCTTAACATCTTCTGCAGTTCTCTGTTTCACAGCAGCTCCAGGATCAAAATTAAACACCTGGAAAAAGCACAGCCTTTGTTTAGAATATGTCTGTAAAAACATTTAATAAAAAGATCCCTTTCTTTAAAAAAAAGTTGTGCATAGATTAAGCCATACATATGAATAAAACTTTCTCAAGTTTTTAAGAAAGGCAACTTTATATAACTTAGTAAGTACTTCTGCTGAACTCAAGCTTTTAGTGGCAAAGTAAATAATGAATATTATCCTAATTCTAACACAGCCAAGATAAACATATGAAAAGGTATAATATCTGATAATGTTCTAAATCTTAGATACCTCCTGATGTTCTAACAGTGTAAAAACAGATGAAATACACTTAAAAAAGACAAAACAAAAAGCTATGATATTTCTACATTTAACTTTTTCCTTGGCTTCATTTTATTACTATGTTAATATTATCCTGTCACTGATTTTGAAAATCTATTACTTGTTTTTTTAAAAATTTATTTATTATGTAAATCCTTTTCTTTGAATGTGGTGACACACAAATGAGAAGGAAAAATTGTCTAAACTTTACTTTTAAAATTAGCATTATAATAGACATTCACAAAATAATGACCTATTTCTATAGCAAATAATATTTTACCATTTTACATGATTTTACTTTTCACCTTACAAATTAGTAAAACAGTTTCATATTTTGGCTATGAGGGTTCAGTTTTGTGATTCTGAGAATATATGTGGCAGATTTATCAATGCCAGTGCTAACAATAACATTGCAGATTTGAGCAGTTACAGTAATGAGAGAAAATATTGCACTATTAAATGCTGAGCAATATTAGATATAGCTCTAATGAAAAGGTACAAAGGTGGTTTTAATGAAATATTTAATAGGAATATAGATTTGACATCTTTGAAAATGACTCTCAGACATGAATTATTTTCCACAATTTTTAAGTATTCCAAAATGCATGCAAAATATGATAATTAGACAAAGAATTAAAATGTATGATTGGAGAAGTAATAAAAAATAAAATGTGAAATGAGAAAGACAAATGTATAAAATACCTAAAAAATAAAATACTGCTGTAGATCTATTGTGAAACGGTTACCTTGGGAAGAATAAGAGGACATTCCAAGCCACACTTGCATGTTCCATCGGTAAGCAGGTATGTTTTAACCTGCTCCAAGCAAGATAACAAAGACCCACTGGGACTGTAAAAATAGTTTAAAAAACATCAGGAAATAATTTTGACTACACATATTATATGAAAAAAGGCATAATTTATAGTCTTACTGTCCTTTATGGGATATTTTCCCACTAGGGAAAAGCATTTTCTTTGTCAATATTATGTTAGCTACTAAATTATAGCCTTTAACACTATTGTGTTTTCTTTTGAACCAAAATATTTCTCAGAAAAATACAGATCTCCATAGAAAATTAAATAAAAGTATTTTGAAAACCAAGAGTAGACTAAAGGTGGTAAAAATGCTATTCTTAAGGACAGAAGCAGGCAAGAAAGGAACAAAGAAAAAGAAAACTACATGAAAGCAACGACTCTCATTTTAAACTAGAATATCTACTTTTAAAGCTCTTTGAGGAAAAACTGAAATTTAGAAACATACTGAGGTTCGAACCAGAAAGTTGGCAAGTCCACAAAAGTCGGAGTGAACAAGTCCCTGTTTATCTTGGAATCTAGAACCAAGTTGTCCCTATGTAAAAACAGGTTTCTTTTTTCTCCCCTTCACCCGTGTGTTTCTTTAAAGATATAATAGATCAGTTATATCTGAAGATACACTGAAGAGTCAAACTCTACAGAGAGAGAGACAGAGAGAGAAAGAGAGAGAGAGAGAGAGAGAGAGAGAGAGAGAGAGAGAAATTAAGCAGAGTTGACAAAAGATAGGAAACTTTTGAGGAAATAGGGTTTTAGGCAGCAGAAAGATGCCTTGCAGGTCTCTGGGCTAGTAATTGTGTAGGTGCTTCAATGTTACTAAGTTTCAGATCACAAAAGTCAGTAAGATATGTGAATACTCATCAATACAGACTAGATACTAATTCAAATGACAAGAGATGTCTCTGATTTTTATTTACAATGGGAGTTATTATATTTCATGTGAGATGGACAATCTGCATTTTAGGACTATATTAACATGTCAATGTTTTAAATTAAATACATATTATGCTTTGAAATTATATACTTTTCACTTGAGAATACCTTTCATTTATGACTATTTACCAAACCTTCACTTAAGCCCTCTGATCAAGTTCATCCAAAAACAATAATCTCCATTTCATATACAAAACATTACAATACTGGACACAGATTATTCTATCTCTACAAAAACACAAGTAGTATTTTTTTAAATCTATAAGTGAACCAGCTTTAAAATGCAATTCATATTTTATTTATGGACAGTTATGAAAGTAATTTCAGCATGTAGAAAATCTAAACAAAAATCCTCAACTTTGTCAAATTACTCATTTACTTAGGCTAATTTTTTTCAGGTGATATGCAGAGAATTCTCATTTTAGTGATGAGTTCAACCACAGCAGGGAAGGGCAAAAAGATATTTTTGCAGGTGTGGTGATTTCAATAAAATTAAATCAGGCCAAGCGCAGTGGCTCACGCCTATTACTCCAGCACTTTGGGAGGCTGAGGCAGGCGGATCCCTTGAGGTCAGGAATTTGAGACCAGCCTGGCCAACATGGTGAAAACCCATCTCTACTAAAAATATAAGCATTAGCCAGGCATGGTAGTGCGTGCTTGTAATTCCAGCTACTCGCGAGGCTGAGGCACGAGAAATGTTTGAACCCAGGAGGCGGAGGTTGTAGTGAGCCAAGATGTGCCACTACACTCCAGCCTGGGCGACAGTGTGAGACTTTGTCTCAAAAACAACAAGAAAAAAAGTATAATATCTTGTTGATTTTTCATGTGAAGCATTCATGAATTTGGTGAAAAGGAACTGCCCGACATTTTAACTTAGAAGAAAGTACATGGACTGAATCCTAGAGGAATTTAACTGTAAAATTAAACCTGAAGACAAGAATTCCTTAATTCTATTAAAGTACTCCAGACGCTTTAAAAACACTTCCTCTCAACAAGTCAGCTGGGTTCTTTCTTTCAGTTGTATCTCTTTAATTAATTTCTCAGAGTAATAATTAATGGAAAAAAATAGTTAAAAAACTTACAGCATAGATAAAGCTTAGAAGATTGGAAGTAGGTGGAAAATTTAATGTGTAGCCTCAATGCCACGCTGAGGCAGGAGCAGCTGGAGACTAACCTAAAAATTATGAGCAAACTGCACATTGAGCAGGGAGCTATAGAAGGAGCTATACATGTTCAAGTAGTAATTTAGTTATACACAAACAAATTAAATCTATACTGGTTAATTTAATTTGAGAGTGTTTTACCTAATCTAGGAAAGCTTGTTTCCAAAATAATTATCAATATACAGATTTGAAGTTGAAGAACCCATACTAACAAGGATATCAGATCGTATAAAGTCTAGTCAGACTTGGAAAATCATGAACATGATAACTGACAGTTTCTTAGACTTTAACTTGGTTTTTGACTCCTAGACTTAATTTGGTTTTTGCTTGCAGAAATTGAAAAAGCTCATTTATCTTTCATAGGAATAAAAATGAAGTGAAAAAAATTATCCAGATTTTAGAGTCTTTTGTTCTATGCTGAATATACATTTGCTCTTTACAAACTAGAACAAACATAAGTATAAACGTATAACACAGATAACTTGCTATATTATATTTATAACAAAGTATTTCTGGTAGTTTGTTAACAGCACTGGCAATAGAAACTCTGAAGAAGTTATCTCATGTGTGTTTGTTCATCTTATCTACCATGGGATGAGCTTCATATTCTCTGCTTTCTTATCCCTTCACCCCAATAAATATGGATCACATCTTTAATATTATAGAAGTAAAATTTATGTGACAAAATGCTTTTAATTGGCAACTAGATTTACCTCAAGAAATGCCTTACACACAACAAGCAAACAAATTCAAGACAGAATCTGAACTGACTTTCTGAGTTATTATGCCATAAAATAGTCTGTGTTTACATAACCAAAAATATCTCATTTCTATAAATACATTCTTGCTGGACTGGCAAATTCTGTTGAAGCTAGGCTATAAATAGTCACACTGAGAGTAATAGCATCCATTTAATAATGGAAGGTGATACCTTTTAAAAAGTTATAGTCTGTTTCTGAAAGTTTTTCATTACATCACAAAGAAAGATTTATGGTATCTTCTTTCATACACTTACAGAAAAACTATGAAGTAGGGAACTTAGATGTCAACTATTTAGTAAGTAAGACTAAAACTTCTTTTTAACAGTTTAATCATTCCATTCAACTTGTTCTACAAGGGATGTATAGCACTGACGTTGAAAAGAGTAGGCATTTTATTTGTATGACTATTTACTTGTAAGATGCAGAGCCTTCTCCATGACTTTTTCACTTTTACTATTACGTTCAAGGAAATAGATTAAAGACTATGCAGAAAAAAAAGAAATGTATTTTTAGTTAACAGAAGGCATTAAGAAGTCTAATAACTGAAACTTTCTATGTATAAAAACTCAATTTTATCAAAAAAGCCAGCTGACATACTCTGAAGGACAGAGTAATTCAAGTCAAGTGATACTTCAAGTATTTTACATTCTCCTGTGAATGTGGTAATGATGATTGCATGTTTCTTTTAGAAATCATCATATTTTTCTTTATTCTTGTTACAGAGATAAGCAGAACGACACCTTACATAAACAAGTAATGCACAAAAATTCTCTGGAAATCTAAGGTAATTAAATACTCTCATATGTTTCTAGCACAAAGGTCACTTATTCACATTTATATGAGGAGCCATCAGTCACCATGTTTGGTTCTCTCCTTAGTCTTTGGAGTGCAACTTTGCAGGTACCACAGGTAATAATAAGAACTTACCTGACATAAAGCACTCCATTTTGATCCACACGACGCTGCCAACCCACAGGAACTTGTATAGCTGGAAGACCTCCTTCCTTGTCCCCTCCGTCACACTCTTTGCCTCCATTCATTTTCTGTGTCTGCTAGGGACTCTCCAAAGATATCAGCAATAAGATGATATCCTCATATTACAGAGCATGATGGCCTTCAACAGTGGGCCAGTGCAGCACGGTTTTTCCCAGACTGTACAAAACTCATTGGGAAGCTTCAGCTCAGTTTGGAACCAAGTCCTTGAAATCTGCCATTGTGAAAAAAATCAGCTTCCCATTATAATCTACATTAAATAACCAATATTTAATTCCTAAGGATGGTCTACATGGGTAAAAATGAGTGCTTCTGACTAAGGAAAATCATAATTCACCAATGCTGGTACCTGTGTGAACTGGGGGTGGGGAGTGTAAAGTTTTTAGTTCAACATTTGTCTTGAACCTTGATGTCGTACTAAAACAATCTCTATTGTTTAGAAACTGGTCTCATTTTTACAGTGTGAGTCAGTTAATATTTCCAGGTACCCGCCTTTATAGGCCACATTCTTTAAACTTTCTCTTTATCTTCCAATCTGAATCCAAGGTGTTGCAGGTTGGTTCATCTGATGTTTTCATGACTTCAAAATTCCAATAATGTAGCCTGAAACATATGTAAATATGTGAACTTGTATATTTAATGTTGAAAACTGAGATGCTTTACAATTTTAAAATAGAATAAACTATGAAGTGTACCCAATGACGTTGATGTCCTTTGCTATCAAAATCATATGTCAAATTCAAGTTGTTTCCTTCTTCCAACTTAGTCCACTTACTCCAATTAAACCAATTTACTTGCTCTTCAGCATATTCAGCTTTCTAATTACTGGAGACAGACCCGTAATTATGGCATTACATATACGCATACACTCAAACATACACACGTACACATAAGGCCTCCTTCTAACTTGACATAAAAATATATCCATCACTTCTTATGACCTGTAAACTACAGAGATGTGTGTTAATCCAGTCATATTTTAATAACTTCTTAATATTATATAACCCTTTGATTCAGTTTTCTTTTCTAATCATTATACAGTTTTGGTCTAGAAGAGAAAATGTTTATTTTTTTTTAAATAAAAAGTTAGAAGGAAATAAATTTATAGTACTTTTCCAAATATAAGAGGCGGTTTCCCTCCAATATTACTGAATATGAGTGTAATCTGCTTTATAGTCAAGAGTTTACAAAATTCCTTATATTATGGGGTGCTCTTTTAATTCCCTTATTCAGTTACGAGGTGCTATTTGAGGAGGACATACTAGCTTGAAACTGCCATAATCAATGATAGTGTGGAATGCTTATAAAGGTTATCTTGATTGAGCTATTAAATAAAAAATCATGGCAAGTAAATTTGTAGAAGATTTAGTACCCAGTCTTGTGGAGAATGCAACTTCACAGTTGTTAGTATTATTTGTTTTTATAAAGAAGCCTTTTTATGACCAATTTAATATACTGTATATAGTTACATTGTGGGATTCATGAAACTACACTAAAGAATGGATGAAAAACAATTATCATAGTGTTGAATGAATGGGACTTTTGGTTTGTGATAAATATTTCAGTGGCAGCATTGTCCATAGATTCAAAAAGTACTATATTTCAAAAAATTTAAATGGAAGTGAAGATACACTCTGAAAAAGTGTGTTAAATGACTTGAGATTCATATGAAAGTATTAAATTAAAATCATTTCAAAATATGTAAGTGAAAAAGCTAATGTATTATTTTAGACAACATGCATTTCAAATACGCATGTATAACTTAATCAAGTAACAAATTAAGCACTGTAAATAGACACACAACTACTTAACTACATTCCTAAAAGTCTGTGTATTTAAGTTGGCCCAAACCCTTGTTTTGGATTTCTCCTTAGGAAAGCAGGAGACCATCTTGTGGTAAAGGCCATCATATATTCAGGTATATGCCTTATTTGCAGGCATTTTGATATATAAAAGGCATCATATATTCAGGTATATGCCTTATTTGCAGCCTTGGCTCTGAGGCAGGTTAAGAGTGTTGTAATGAAGCATCTACTCACAACTGAAAGCAAGGAACTGTGGGTATGGACGTGGCAAACACTGGCAGGCAATGGGGAAAATATCAAAAATTTACTGGGAAAAATTTTGGAGTATAAAGAAAAGTACCAAGTAGTAGCAGTCCCAATAGGGTCTCAAGCTGGTAATTTGCATCACTGGCCCCAGTCCACTGTGCTATGCTTCTCACAGAAATGTCCTACCTGCAGGCATAACATCTTCCACTCACTATACCTTTGACCATGACTCCAGCTGTTCATGTCTGTGTTTATTCACATTTCATTCAACAGTTACTGAGTAGCTAATATATGTGCTAGATACTATGCTAGGTGCTGGGAGTACAAAGATGGTAAGTACTGTGGTCTGAATGTCCGTATTCCCCCCAGAATCCACAGGTTGAAATCCCAACCCCCAAGGTGATGGTATTAGGAGATAGAGCCTTTAGGAGATGATTAGGTCATGGGGGCAGAGCCATCATGAATGGCATTAGGCCATAAAGAGCTCTCTTCCAACATGTGAGTTTACAGCGAAAAGACCATATGCACCAGAAAGTAGTCCCTTACCAGACACTGGATCTGCCAGTGCCTTAATCTTGCCAGCCTCCAGAATTATGATACAAAAGTTTATGTTGTTTATAAGCCATCTAGTTTACGGTGTTTTGTTATAGCAGCCTGAATTAAGACAGCAAAATACTATTTATCCAAAGCCCAGTGTAATATTTGGCTCTCATGAGCTACTCAATGTGGAAGAACAGAAAGGAAAGAGGACGGGAGGGATGAGGATGGGTCAATCCCTGTTCACAAGGAGTTTGTGGCCTCATGGAATTTCTAGTGCTTGTGAAAGTGGTATGAACTTTGTGCCATCCTGGACCCCTAGTTTTGTCAAATAGCAACAGACTCTGATGACCAAACTTGTTTTTTTATAGTCCCTTTTCATGCCTGTTTTACTACCTTGCTTTTCCAAAGAAATCTCTTCAGTGGTCTCATCATTACACTGGGCCCATTCCCATTTTCCCTACTTTTCAGCTTTCTGTTTGATACCTTTTTTTTTCTTCCTGCCTGCTCTTAAATGTGGCTCTAACTTCCCTGAGACTGGCTGGCTCACTCCATTAAGTAATTTGTGGATCTGCCAGATAATAACATTGCAGTGATTGCTGCCAAATGCTTCCCTCACATTTCAGTAATCAAAAATACCAATATCTGATGGCTGGGTTTTGCTTAAACCAGCAGTTCTCTAACATGGTTCTGGGACAAACATCATTATTGCCAGTAACACCGGGGAACTTGTCAAAAATGCAAATTCACAGGCAGACTTAATGAATCAGAAACTCTGGGGACAATCTATTTTTTAGTAAACCCTCTAGGTTCTTGTTCTGATGTCTGTTCAAAGTTTGATGCCTGATCAAGACTGACACCCTAATCCGTCTGCCTCTCTTCCCAAGAAAAGGCTGGTTTCATAGCTTTACATCTTGCAGGCAGCCAGCCCTCTAATTTCTTTTGTTCAGGGTTTGGGGATGGGGTATGGGAGGATCAGCCCTTTTTTGCTGCTACTTCAGCCTTCCAGAGGCAGCACAATTGTAAGGGTCTTAGGAAGCCCTCATAGCAAAAATCCAATATAGTTGTCATTTATCTGTTAAGTGGCATTTTTTTTTTCTCAACATTCATCTTGTGAATTTGGAAAATACAGAGAAGTTTGAAGATGAAAATAAATACTGAACTGTAATCTCACTGCTGAATAATAACCATGGAAAATACAAAAAAACTATAAAACTCCAATTAAAGAAATAGAAGAGGATACAAACAAATGGAAAGCTATTCCATGCTCATAGATTAGAAGAATTAATATTGCTAAAATGACAATGCTACCCTAAGCAATCTACAGATTCAGTGCAATCTGTATCAAATACCAATGACATTCTTCACAGAAACAAAAAAGTCCTAAATGTCTGTGGAACCATTGATATGCTTCTTTTCAAACATTTGTTTTTAGAAAGTTTTAAAAGCTTACATAAAAAATGAGTTTAGTAAACAACAACGTCCACTACTCTAAATTTACAATGTAAACATTTTGTCATTTTTGCTTATTTTAAAACATAAGATGAAAACATTGGCCGGGCGCGGTGGCTCAAGCCTGTAATCCCAGCACTTTGGGAGGCCGAGACGGGCGGATCACGAGGTCAGGAGATCGAGACCATCCTGGGTAACACAGTGAAACCCCGTCTCTACTAAAAAAATACAAAAACTTAGCCGGGCGAGGTGGCAGGTGCCTGTAGTCCCAGCTACTCGGGAGGCTGAGGCAGGAGAATGGCGTGAACCCGGGAGGCGGAGCTTGCAGTGAGCTGAGATCCGGCCACTGCACTCCAGCCTGGGTGACAGAGCGAGACTCCGTCTCAAAAAAAAAAAAAAAAAAAAAAAAAAAAAAAATAAATAAATAAGATGAAAACATTACAGATGAAGTTAAATACTACCCCCACCCCCATCCCATTTTCCTTTTCAGCCCAATCCCCTCCCTTCCACCCCAGAAGCAACCAGTATTATGATTCTCGTCTGTATCCTTTCAGGTCATGTTTTAATATGTTTGTTTCCTATATATGTATACATAAACAATATTTTACTGTTATATGTATTTTGAAATTTTATATAAATACTGGTATATGGTACATATAATTCTGTAACTTGCTTTTCTAAAATTCAACATGTTTTGAGAGCCATCTCTATTGAGGTATATAGATTTATCTCTGTTGCAGATACAGGATTCCAATTCATGAATTTTTAACCTCAAAATTGTATTCTATCATATGATTATACAACTATTCACCTATTTGTAAATAATCATGTTAATGGATCTGCACATTTTCAACTTTACAGATATTGCCAAATTGTTCTCTGAAGCAGTTGTACTGATTCCAAATATTTTCTATGTGTAAATGTGTGTCTTTTAAATATTGAATCATTACCACTTTTTTTTCTTCCTGGGCATTTTACTATGACATTAAACACTTTTCCAAAACATGATCTTTAATTGTTGGGTATAACTTTGTCATAAATATATATATAATTTCTTTACTAATTTTCCTTTGGTGGACATAGATTTTTCTCCCAAATTTTCACAATGACAAATAAATCTCATAAAAATATTCCTGTACATATATCTATGCCCATCTTGATAACTCATTTAAAATTATTTGATAGCATAGAATTGCATAATTCTAGGGTCCTTACATTTCTTAAAGTGCCAGGAGGGTAGAACTAGGAAATCATTTCAGGCCATGTTTCTTAAACTTTTGAAACTGAAGCATACCTTCTTTTGCTAAATATTAAAATCGATTCTACTTGCTTTCAGGATTCTGATAACTTCACCTTCTATATAGACTCATCCAAGATGTAGTCAGGCTTTACTTTTATAATTTTATAATTATGATATTATGAAAACTAAAGCTTCTCCTGTTTTCCAAATTTAACACTTTAATATTACTATGCTTTTAGAAGTATCTATTTCACAGCATCTTGCCTCACCTCTCCAAAGACCCACCTTGCTTATATGGTTTCATTTAAGCCCAATAAGCATAGGTCAAAACATAAAAGATTTTGTGATATGAAGGTACCTCCATCTTACTAAGACTCAGGATCCACAATAGGTCTTATACTTAGGACTTAATTTATATTTATTTCACAAACAGTTCTGTAGCAATAATAATGAGATGCAAAATTGTGTGCGTGTGTGTGTGTGTGCATGTGTGTATGTTCTGAGGGACATACCTGCCACGATTCCACCAATGTTTTCAGTTTCCTGATTCCTTTAAATATGCAAATTAGTCTCTGGAAATGGCTTTTGGTGGAATGAATTTTAGCAACTGGATTTTCTTCTTTACATTAGCGTCTTCTAACCATTCAGCATTCAAATTAGACATCATCTCCTCAAAAAGACCGTAATGTAAACTCTAGGGGTACTCTCTCACACTTTGTTAATTCACTGATACTTTTATTATCTGATGATGATTATTATTGCTTATCATTTATTTGTGTGTTTATTGACTAGCTCTCCCCATTGGAATGTAAACAGTCTAACAGCAGGACCTTGTCATATTCCCAGTTCCTGGTATAATCCCTAGCATACAGTAGGTGCTTAAATACTTCCAAAAGACTGTGCATATTCTAATTAGTCAGTATAATTTTAAATTCTGATTTTTTTAAAAATTTATTATTATTATACTTTAAGTTGTAGGGTACATGTGCCTAATGTGCAGGTTTGTTACATATGTATACTTGTGCCATATTGGTGTGCCGCACCCATCAACTCGTCATTTACATCAGATATAACTCCCAATGCAATCCCTCCCCCCTCCCCCCTCCCCATGATAGTCCCCTGTGTGTGATCTTCCCCTCCCTGAGTCCAAGTGATCTCATTGTTCAGTTCCCACCTATGAGTGAGAACATGCGGTGTTTGGTTTTCTGTTCTTGTGATAGTTTGCTAAGAATGATGGTTTCCAGCTGCATCCATGTCCCTACAAAGGACACAAACTCATCCTTTTTGATGGCTGCATAGTATTCCATGGTGTATATGTGCCACATTTTCTTAATCCAATCTGTCACTGATGGACATTTGGGTTGATTCCAAGTCTTTGCTATTGTGAATAGTGCTGCAATAAACATACGTGTGCATGTGTCTTTATAGCAGCATAATTTATAATCCTTTGGGTATATACCCAGTAATGGGATGGCTGGGTCATATGGTACATCTAGTTCTAGATCCTTGAGGAATCGCCATACTGTTTTCCATAATGGTTGAACTAGTTTACAATCCCACCAACAGTGTAAAAGTGTTCCTATTTCTCCACATCCTCTCCAGCACCTGTTGTTTCCTGACTTTTTAATGATTGCCATTCTAACTGGTGTGAGATGGTATCTCATTGTGGTTTTGATTTGCATTTCTCTGATGGCCAGTGATGATGAGCATTTTTTCATGTGTCTGTTGGCTGTATGAATGTCTTCTTTTGAGAAATGTCTGTTCATATCCTTTGCCCACTTTTGGATGGGGTTGTTTGTTTTTTTCTTGTCAATTTGTTTGAGTTCTTTGTAGGTTCTGGATATTAGCCCTTTGTCAGATGAGTAGATTGCAAAAATTTTCTCCCATTCTGTAGGTTGCCTGTTCACTCTGATGGTAGTTTCTTTTGCTGTGCAGAAGCTCTTTAGTTTAATGAGATCCCATTTGTCAATTTTGGCTTTTGCTGCCCTTGCTTTTGGTGTTTTAGACATGAAGTCTTTGCCCATGCCTATGTCCTGAATGGTACTACCTAGGTTTTCCTCTAGGATTTTTATGGTATTAGGTCTAACATTTAAGTCTCTAATCCATCTTGAATTAATTTTCGTATAAGGAGTAAGGAAAGGATCCAGTTTCAGCTTTCTACTTATGGCTAGCCAATTTTCCCAGCACCATTTATTAAATAGGGAATCCTTTCACCATTTCTTGTTTCTCTCAGGTTTGTCAAAGATCAGATGGCTGTAGATGTGTGGTATTATTTCTGAGGACTCTGTTCTGTTCCATTGGTCTATATCTCTGTTTTGGTACCAGTACCATGCTCTTTTGGTTACTGTAGCCTTGTAGTATAGTTTGAAGTCAGGTAGCGTGATGCCTCCAGCTTTGTTCTTTTGACTTAGGATTGTCTTGGAGATGCGGGCTCTTTTTTGGTTCCATATGAACTTTAAAGCAGTTTTTTCCAATTCTGTGAAGAAACTCATTGGTAGCTTGATGGGGATGGCATTGAATCTATAAATTACCTTGGGCAGTATGGCCATTTTCACGATATTGATTCTTCCTATCCATGAGCATGGTATGTTCTTCCATTTGTTTGTATCCTCTTTGATTTCACTGAGCAGTGGTTTGTAGTTCTCCTTGAAGAGGTCCTTTACATCCCTTGTAAGTTGGATTCCTAGATATTTTATTCTCTTTGAAGCAATTGTGAATGGAAGTTCATTCCTGATTTGGCTCTCTGTTTGTCTGTTGCTGGTGTATAAGAATGCTTGTGATTTTTGCACATTAATTTTGTATCCTGAGACTTTGCTGAAGTTGCTTATCAGCTTAAGGAGATTTTGGGCTGAGACAATGGGGTTTTCTAAATATACAATCATGTCATCTGCAAACAGGGACAGTTTGACTTCTTCTTTTCCTAACTGAATACCCTTGATTTCTTTCTCTTGCCTGATTGCCCTAGCCAGAACTTCCAACACTATGTTGAATAGGAGTGGTGAGAGAGGGCATCCCTGTCTTGTGCCAGTTTTCAAAGGGAATTTTTCGAGTTTTTGCCCATTCAGTATGATATTGGCTGTGGGTTTGTCATAAATAGCTCTTATTATTTTGAGGTACGTTCCATCAATACTGAATTTATTGAGCGTTTTTAGCATGAAGGGCTGTTGAATTTTGTCAAAAGCCTTTTCTGCATCTATTGAGATAATCATGTGGTTCTTGTCTTTGGTTCTGTTTATATGCTGGATTATGTTTATTGATTTGCGAATGTTGAACCAGCCTTGCATCCCAGGGATGAAGCCCACTTGATCATGGTGGATAAGCTTTTTGATGTGTTGCTGAATCCGGTTTGCCAGTATTTTATTGAGGATTTTTGCATCGATGTTCATCAGGGATATTGGTCTAAAATTCTCTTTTTTTGTTGTGTCTCTGCCAGGCTTTGGTATCAGGATGATGTTGGCCTCATAAAATGAGTTAGAGAGGATTCCCTCTTTTTCTATTGATTGGAATAGTTTCAGAAGGAATGGTACCAACTCCTTCTTGTACCTCTGGTAGAATTCAGCTGTGAATCCATCTGGTCCTGGACTTTTTTTGGTTGGTAGGCTATTAATTATTGCCTCAATTTCAGAGCCTGTTATTGGTCTATTCAGGGATTCAACTTCTTCCTGGTTTAGTCTTGGAAGAGTGTAAGTGTCCAGGAAATTATCCATTTCTTCTAGATTTTCCAGTTTATTTGCGTAGAGGTGTTTATAGTATTCTCTGATGGTAGTTTGTATTTCTGTGGGGTCGATGGTGATATCCCCTTTATCATTTTTAATTGCGTCGATTTGATTCTTCTCTCTTTTCTTCTGTATTAGTCTTGCTAGTGGTCTGTCAATTTTGTTGATCTTTTCAAAAAACCAGCTCCTGGATTCATTGATTTTTTGGAGAGTTTTTTGTGTCTCTATCTCCTTCAGTTCTTCTCTGATCTTAGTTATTTCTAGCCTTCTGCTAGCTTTCGAATGTGTTTGCTCTTGCTTCTCTAGTTCTTTTAATTGCGATGTTAGAGTGTCAATTTTAGATCTTTCCTGCTTTCTCTTGTGGGCATTTAGTGCTATAAATTTCCCTCTACACACTGCTTTAAATGTGTCCCAGAGATTCTGGTATGTTGTATCTTTGTTCTCATTGGTTTCAAAGAACATCTTTATTTCTGCCTTCATTTCGTTGTGTACCCAGTAGTCATTCAGGAGCAGGTTGTTCAGTTTCCATGTAGTTGAGCGGTTTTGATTGAGTTTCTTAGTCCTGAGTTCTAGTTTGATTACACTGTGGTCTGAGAGACAGTTTGTTATAATTTCTGTTCTTGTACATTTGCTGAGGAGTGCTTTACTTCCAATTATGTGGTCGATTTTGGAGTAAGTACGATGTGGTGTTGAGAAGAATGTATATTCTGTTGATTTGGGGTGGAGAGTTCTATAGATGTCTATTAGGTCTGCTTGCTGCAGAGATGAGTTCAATTCCTGGATATCCTTGTTAACTTTCTGTCTCGTTGATCTGTCTAATGTTGACAGTGGAGTGTTGAAGTCTCCCCTTATTATTGTATGGGAGTCTAAGTCTCTTTGTAAGTCTCTAAGGACTTGCTTGATGAATCTGGGTGCTCCTGTATTGGGTGCATATATATTTAGGATAGTTAGCTCTTCCTGTTGAATTGATCCCTTTACCATTATGTAATGGCCTTGTCTCTTTTGATCTTTGATGGTTTAAAGTCTGTTTTATCAGAGACTAGGATTGCAACCCCCGCTTTTTTTTGTTCTCCATTTGCTTGGTAAATCTTCCTCCATCCCTTTATTTTGAGCCTATGTATGTCTCTGCGTGTGAGATGGGTCTCCTGAATACAGCAGACTGATGGGTCTTGACTCTTTATCCAGTTTGCCAGTCTGTGTCTTTTAATTGGAGCATTTAGTCCATTTACATTTAAGGTTAAGATTGTTATGTGTGAACTTGATCCTGCCATTATGATATTAACTGGTTATTTTGCTCATTAGTTGATGCAGTTTCTTCCTAGCCTAGCCTTGATGGTCTTTACATTTTGGCATGTTTTTGCAATGGCTGGTACCGGTTGTTCCTTTCCATGTTTAGTGCTTCCTTCAGGGTCTCTTGTAAGGCAGGCCTAGTGGTGACAAAATCTCTAAGCATTTGCTTATCTGTAAAGGATTTTATTTCTCCTTCACTTATGAAACTTAGTTTGGCTGGATATGAAATTCTGGGTTTAAAATGCTTTTCTTTAAGAATGTTGAATATTGGCCCCCACTCTCTTCTGGCTTGGAGAGTTTCTGCCGAGAGATCTGCTGTTAGTCTGATGGGCTTCCCTTTGTGGGTAACCCGACCTTTCTCTCTGGCTGCCCTTAAGATTTTTTCCTTCATTTCAACTTTGGTGAATCTGGCAATTATGTGTCTTGGAGTTGCTCTTCTCGAGGAGTATCTTTGTGGCGATCTCTGTATTTCCTGGATTTGAATGTTGGCCTGCCCTACTAGGTTGGGGAAGTTCTCCTGGATGATATCCTGAAGAGTGTTTTCCAACTTGGTTCCATTTTCCCCCTCACTTTCAGGCACCCCAATGAGACGTAGATTTGGTCTTTTTACATAATCCCATACTTCTTGCAGGCTTTGCTCATTTCTTTTTCTTCTTGTTTCTTTTGGTTTCTCTTCTTGCTTCATTTCATTCATTTGATCCTCAATCGCAGATACTCTTTCTTCCAGTTGATCGAGTCGGTTACTGAAGCTTGTGCATTTGTCACGTATTTCTCGTGTCATGGTTTTCATCTCTTTCATTTCGTTTATGACCTTCTCTGCATTAATTACTCTAGCCATCAATTCTTCCACTTTTTTTCAAGATTTTTAGTTTCTTTGCGCTGGGTACGTAATTCCTCCTTTAGCTCCGAGAAATTTGATGGACTGAAGCCTTCTTCTCTCATCTCGTCAAAGTCATTCTCCATCCAGCTTTGATCCGTTGCTGGCGATGAGCTGCGCTCCTTTGCCGGGGGAGATGCGCTCTTATTTTTTGAATTTCCAGCTTTTCTGCCCTGCTTTTTCCCCATCTTTGTGGTTTTATCTGCCTCTGGTCTTTGATGATGGTGACGTACTGATGGGGTTTTGGTGTAGGTGTCCTTCCTGTTTGATAGTTTTCCTTCTAACAGTCAGGACCCTCAGCTGTAGGTCTGTTGGAGATTGCTTGAGGTCCACTCCAGACCCTGTTTGCCTGGGTATCAGCAGCAGAGGCTGCAGAAGATAGAATATTTCTGAACAGCGAGTGTACCTGTCTGATTCTTGCTTTGGAAGCTTCCTCTCAGGGGTGTACTCCACCCTGTGAGGTGTGGGGTGTCAGACTGCCCCTAGTGGGGGATGTCTCCCAGTTAGGCTACTCAGGGGTCAGGGACCCACTTCAGCAGGGAGTCTGTCCCTTCTCAGATCTCAACCTCCGTGTTGGGAGATCCACTGCTCTCTTCAAAGCTGTCAGACAGAGTCGTTTGCGTCTGCAGAGTTTTCTGCTGTGTTTGTTATTGTTTACTGTGCCCTGTCCCCAGAGGTGGAGTCTACAGAGACAGGCAGGTTTCCTTGAGCTGCTGTGAGCTCCACCCAGTTCGAGCTTCCCAGCGGCTTTGTTTACCTACTTAAGCCTCAGCAATGGCGGGCGCCCCTCCCCCAGCCTCGCTGCTGCCTTGCCGGTAGATCACAGACTGCTGTGCTAGCAATGAGGGAGGCTCCGTGGGTGTGGGACCCTCCCGGCCAGGTGTGGGATATGATCTCCTGGTGTGCCTGTTTGCTTAAAGCGCAGTATTGGGGTGGGAGTTACCCAATTTTCCAGGTGTTGTGTGTCTCAGTTCCCCTGGCTAGGAAAAGGGATTCCCTTCCCCCTTGCGCTTCCCAGGTGAGGCGATGCCTCGCCCTGCTTCAGCTCTCGCTGGTCGGGTTGCAGCAGCTGACCAGCACCGATCGTCCTGCACTCCCCAGTGAGATGAACCCAGTACCTCAGTTGAAAATGCAGAGATCACTGGTCTTCTGTGTGGCTCGCGCTGGGAGTTGGAGACTGGAGCTGTTCCTATTCGGCCATCTTGCTCCGCCTACATTCTGATTTTTTACCATGTAGGCTTATAAACTTTTAGCAACACATGTGTCTGAAATGAAACAGGTTTTTAAAAGAAGCCAATGACTATGCATGTTGATAAAACAGCAAAAGAGCCTTTTGCTCTAGATTTTTCCCTGATGATCTCACAATCTTTGATGATTTCTGTGTTGAAAAAGTGTGATAGGGCATCTAAGAAAATTAATATGCTAACTTTAAATTTTATTTATAAAGTTAATCACAGCTTTATTTACTAAGTGGTTTACAGACACATTTTAATTGGATTAATAAAGGAATCCCTAAAATAAATAAATGCAGCAAAATAGAAATTAAACTTATGTTTCAACAGGATGCTAATTAATGGAACAGATCTTTTTTTTTCTCATTTTGCTTTACTGACATTATTGTTAACCTAAGAATAAACTCCCTACTTTATGAAGTGTTGAATGGGTATTTTATTTTACTTTAATTTTTTGGAGACAAGGTCTTGCTCCGTTGCCCAGGCTGTAGGGCAATTGCACAATTACGGCTCACTGCAGCTTTGACTTCCTGGGCTCAAGCTATCCTCCTCCCTCAGCCTCCTGTATAGGTGGGATCACAGGTGCCCAAACCAGGCCTGGCTAATTTTTTGATTTTTTTCGTGGAGATGGGAGTCTCCTTTTTTTGCCCAGGCTGGTCTTGAACTCCTGAGCTCAAATCATCCTCTTGTCTTGGCCTTCCAAAGTGCTAGGATTATAAGTGCGAGCCACCGTGCTTGGCTTAAATGTGTTTTTTTTTTTTTTTTTTTTTGAGACAGAGTCTCACTCTGTTACCCAGGCTGGAGGGCAGTGGCGCAATCTCGGCTCACTGCAAGCTCTGACTCCCGGGTTCACACCATTCTCCTGTCTCAGCCTCCCGAGTAGCTGGGACCACAGGCGCCCGCCACCACGCCCGGCTAATTTTTTGTATTTTGAGTAGAGACGGGGTTTCACCATGTTAGCCAGGATGGTCTGGATCTCCTGACCTCGTGATCCACCCGCCTCGGCCTCCCAAAGTGCTGGGATGAGCCACCGCACCTGGCCAAATGTGAATTTCTTAAGTTATACTCAAAACAACATGAAGTGACACCATGAAAATAAGTAAATAGCTATTCTTCATAAACCTTGCTGAATAACATCAAATGCCAAATTCTTCTGATTAAATGATTAATGATAAAAATAATGAATTGGTTTTTGAGTCATGTGATATTATGAGTAAATTCTATTAAAATATTTATAATGACATCACACACTGATCTTGTGCTCAGTGGATGGGACTACTGGGAGACACAACAGGACAGAATTAGCACCCAATTAATTATTGATTTATCAAGATGAGACTATGTACATTAGGTAAAACATAGATATTTGGTATATCTAAATCATGGCTTATACTTTTAATACTATGATTATAAATTTAGCTCATGAAATATTTAAAGGTAATTAAGAAGTCCACTCTATTCCTATATCTGCAAGAGTGAACACCTCATATTCTCCAATTGAGAACAAGTCCTACATAAAACCCGCCTTTATATTTATATTCCAAAACAATATATACATGTAACAACAGACATGATTGGATTAAAAATAATAACATTACTATTTTGGAGAGGGAAGTCTGAGTGGCTACAACATAATTATCATTTTATTGGATAATAAATGAACATATTCATAATCTTTCCATCATTAGTGGCTGAATTATGCTTGTTAGAGTAACCCTAAATGACGTTTCCCCGTTCTAATTATCTTTCACCATCATGTCAATTATTCAAACAGTTCCTTCACAGTACCTAGTCAATCCCTCAGTCAACCTTCCCCCATCTGTTTCACCTTTCACCTATTTATTGAAGACATGCATTTTTATTTATGAGCACACTTATCTTGCAGTTACATCTTTTTCATATTTTTAAACTGTGCAATAATTAGCCCCATTTTTGGCCTAGTTATTTTTCCATTGCTTATCTTCACTGTGCAGTCATTTCTTCCAAAATATACCTCTCAGATACATCCTTTGTAAGCGACCCAATACCTCTGCCAGGCTCCACTTATTCACTCAAACTACCCCAGCACATTTACATTTGTTTTATATAGTTGTACAAGGATACCCTAGAAAGGCAAATCTCTCTTGCCCCTGCCACTCACTAGAGAGAAATTCTCTAGCTTCAGATGTCCTTGACCGTTCAGTGCAGAAAAGTGTAAAAGTTCACAACCTGAGATGAGGGATCATAATGATGTAGGAAAGCTATATTTTCCATCAGCTCTCAAGGTACGGAGACAGGCTCCTGAGCGTGAGGCCAGTCCTCAGAGTCAAGGTAGCAGGCATGCTTGTCTGTGCCCATCTTTGGTCAATAAGATTATTTATACCAGGCCATATTTTGCTACGAAAATTCAGGAACTTGTACACTCTAGTCACATAGAAGCCTTCATTGAACAAAATGCTAAGTGTGGTAGGTTGCCACAAAATTGCAGTTCCTTCCATCAGGAAATGAATTTATCACTCCATACATTGAATCTTGGCAGGCCTTGTGATTTGCTTTGACCAGTGGAATTTGATGCATATGATACTGTTCAAGTTTTGCACCTAAAACTCAAAAGGCCTTATAACTTTCGCTCTTGTTTCTTGGAATGCCATCATCATGTGAACAATCTGAGCTAGCCCCATCGAGGATGAGAGATCACATGAAGAGAGAAGTCTAGCTGTCCAGCCAGTCCAGCTGAGGCCCTAGACTTGTAAGTAAATATAGCCAGCACCATGTGGAACAGGGATGAGCTGCTAGAGCTGGGCCCAGTCTTAACTGCCGACTCACAGAATGAAAAATATTATTTCAAATAGCCAAAAACTATACTAAAAACAATTACAAAGCCTAAAATAGGGTTTAACTTAAACCAATCATAGTATTGACAGGCTACGTAGCCTTAATGGTTAACAGCAGAAGCTAGAAGCTGGCTGGGTTTGAACCTTGGCTCTACCCTTTATTAACTTGTGACCTTGCACAAGTTTTAAAATTTCTTATAAAATGGGGATTATAACCATATAGGATTGTTCTGGGAAAAAAGTAAGTAAATGTAGATGTGCCTAGCACACAGTAAGTATCCAAATTGTTATTAGTCATATATAGCTATGAAAGTCATATTACAGAAATTTTAATAGCACTGGGAAAAAGACCATGATTTTGTTAGGTGAAAAAATGTACTATAAAATTATACATATAATTATCATCTTAATTTACAAAATGATACTATTTATATAGACATAGGAATAGAACACCACTATACTCTATATGTTCTCTGGTAATGGATAAACATACTTTCTCATTGCCTTTCTGGATTTTCAAATTTTTCTATAATAAACATATATTAGCTCTGTAATCAGGGAAAATACTACCTTCAAAAAATTAAGTGTTATATCTGTAGAAGAGCTAATTAAGGTTTCCCTAATCCTTAGAAGTATTAGGGAAGCTTTTTATTGGAAAGCTTCATGCCCAGTAATATGCTATTATTTCTCTTTCTGTTTTATTCAAAAGGAGAAAAAGATATGGAGAGTTGGAAAGAATACTGCATTAACCTATTATGATCTACATACTGCAAGTAAAAATCAAGGCTGTCCTTTAGATTGGTTCTAAAATGCCTCCGGGTGTCATGCTCACTTTTCTACTTGGAATATTGTCTCCCATCTCACCCTCTTGTTCTTCACTGAATAGTGCCCATTTATCTCAGTTTAAATGTCACTTTCTCAGAGAAGTCTTCCCTCGTCTCCCTAATCTTTACTTAACTTTCCGAGTCTTTAAACTAGGTTCCCCTTGTAATTCTCCCATATAATATACAGTTATTTTGCTTCACAGAAGTTATTACAAACAACTGAGCTTTCTCTTCGCCCTTGACATCCTGCAATATTGCAAAAGAAAAAGCAGTTGAGACAAAGAAGTTCAGGTTAAAGCTTCACTTTGTGCCTTTGAAAATATATAATGAGATGGGAAGTGAAGGTCTGTATGCATATATGGAAAATACTTACTATGAAACACTTCCTTTCATTAAAGCCAAAAGTGAACAATTACCAGCTCTCAAATACATATCTTTAAAAAAAATTTATTTTTTATATTTTCTGCAAATCCACCTAGGAATGTACTTAAGAAATGTAGGGAATTGTTTTAAAGAATAGTAACAAGTTATACCAGAACATCTATGAACAAAACGATAA
Source organism: Macaca thibetana thibetana (assembly GCF_024542745.1). Lineage (NCBI taxonomy): Eukaryota > Metazoa > Chordata > Mammalia > Primates > Cercopithecidae > Macaca > Macaca thibetana. Next base: position 94,492,662 of record NC_065589.1, read on the forward strand.
ACTCACTATAATTCTCAAGGAAAAATTATTTATGATTTATTCCTGTATGTTAGCTGTCAGCACAGTGGTTATTTTTTGCTTTTCTGTAATATGGTGATTTCTCATAAGGAATACCGATAAAAAAACTTGGCTGCATTTACATAATCTATTTAAGAGTACACCAACAAGGTTTGGGGGGTAATTTTCACATCTTATCTGTGCATGACTAGTATTTTATCTACTCAGGATGCAGCTTAATATATGAATGTCAAATCTTTGCTGAAAAATGATGTATATCAATTTTGTTTATTCCCAAACCTGTACGATGAGAATACAATAATGTAAATTATGTCTATTTGAGGGTTTGCAACACACCAAATGGTGTATTCATATATACACTAGATATTTACATACACTTTTACTATAAAAATATTTAGTACTCTTCAATTCATTTAACAGTGGCTGCCAAGTTCCTACTTGGATTAATCAATACCAAACAGAGGTAAAGTAATTTATACTTTATATAAAGTATATAAATAAACATAAATAAATCAATACCAAACAGAGGTAAAGTAATACCCTACTAGTCCCCTAGTAACCCTGAAAATCAGGTTACTCAAAGGAAAAATAAGACAACTCCTCAACCACTGAAGAAACATACCCAAAGACACTGTGTCTGACTATGTATCTAGGAACACCCAAGTCCAATAAGTCTCTCCAGCAAATATTATTAAATGTTCAAGATAACTACAGTCTAGTAAAGTATCTGGTAAGGTCTTTCAATAAACAAGAGGAGGAAGATTATTTCTGTGCAGATTTTAGAAAAGGGAGCCCAAAGAGCATATAATCTCTAAGTCCCATGAAATAAGTGATCTTTTATTGTGTTTCTGTAGCTCACATATCAGGAATGAAACAAGTAGTAAAACCCACGGATGTTTAATAGCCTCATATGAAAAGTGTCTCAAGGAGACTCCATTCAGTACTTGACTGACTGTTCACTGGAATGATGAGGATGGCAGAGAAAATGTAGCGGCCACAGAAAACTTATGCACAAAGTACTCAGGTTGGAGAGGGAGGGAGTTTCAATATAACCAAATGAGGCATACAGTGTTTTAGAGGATGTTCTGAAAAAAGCAAAAACTGTAAAAGTCTCTAATTTAACAAACAGACAAGCAAAATGTAAGAGCAGCCATACACAGGAGGACTTTGGGTCAAACCCCACCTACAGAAGTGTTTGGCTTGCACATGGTTTAAGAATAATAATATAAGTAAATTAATTGACAATATTTAAATCAAAAGATTTCACATAACAATTCTATTTCCTGCTTTACCTGAGAAACTGGACAATATGGTAACACTAGGCCAACATTCCTGCCTTACAACAATTATCTGGAACGGAGCAGTGGCTGCTCCTCCAGAAACAACTTGGCTCTCCAGTTCACTGCAATAACTTCCTGCTTCATTCCCATCAGCCTGGCCTCTATAGGCATTTGGGTTTCCAACTTCTGGAATAGAAAGTACCTTGAGATAAGGCTGAAGGTTTCACTATAGCCCTTAACAAGAGGTACAATTTATTTTGCTACATAGCCATTTATCCTACATTTCATAGTTTCTTCAAAAGGGTAAATGACGAATTCTTAGTAGATCATTATGCACTACCAATGTGTGTAGGAGGGCCAGTAAGCCAGCTAAAACCATAAGCACACAGGTAACTTTCCTAAGGAAATTGAGACTGTGGTGATTATTGACTTAGAGGAAGTAAAGAGTACAGAGAACCATCCAATATCAATCCTCTACTTTCATTCCTTCCCTTCCCTCCCTCTCTCCCTCCCCCCCTCCCTCCCCCCCTTCCTCCTTTCCTTCTTTCCTTCCTCCCTCCCTCCCTTCCTTCCTTCCTTCCTTCCTTCCTTCCTTCCTTCCTTCCTTCCTTCCTTCCTTCCTTCCTTCCTTCCTTCCTTCCTTCCTTCCATTCTTTCTTTCTCTTTCTTTCTTTCCACCATCATTGGCAATATCACATTATCATTATCTCAGGAACTTATCTTGGGAATCAAATAATTATGGAATCGAATTGTACAATTACTTATTTTAGGATATACAAAATGGCACTGATTTTTTTCTGGATTAAAAAATTGTTTTCTTTTAGCAAATAAAAAAATTCATCAAGTCTTTCAAAGGTATACTTGAGATCTTACAACCTGTTTACTTTCTCTTAGTCATCAGGAAGATATTACTATATTCTGTGTGACAAGGCTCTTCCTCAGCCTGGGTAAAATAATCCTTGGAACAGTCTAACTTATTTTGTTCTATTTCCATGGCCACCACTGGATAACCTTCTGATTATTTGATGGATTTCATAGGTGCTCTGATATAATTAAGTTACTCGGATAGCAAGCTCAAGTATTTCAGACACACACACACACACACACACATAAATAAATACATTAAATACATACACACACACACATAGGTAATCTGGTATACAAATTAATTTCTTGTAAATATGGATGGTCTGTGTTAGATCCCACAGGCCAGGCCCATCACTCTTGAGAACAAGAACAAAATCAAGTTTTTAATCTGGAAGAGCTACCCTGGACCACAGTTACTCCATAGGGTACTCCCACCATTGAGGTCTTCCCTTCATATCCAGACTATTGTTGTGTTTGTTTGTTTGTGTTTGGATACCACCTTCCTCTAACTACATCATTACTAGAAAAACTAGGGAATGATTTTTGAACCAGAGCAGGACAAGGGAAGTGTAGGACAGGGTGTGGCAACATGCTTGGGTGGTGCTGTTTCTCAGAAAGCAGCCAAGAGAGACAAAGGAGCAACCAAGGGATGTGGAAACAAGGTCAACTGGCATTTCTATTATATAATCCTGATATAATAAATGCCTCCAGGCATTATAATTAATGTTGCAAGTATTGGACATCAACTCTATGTGAGGCACTGTGATGGATGCTGGGAATCCAAACATGAAGAGAACGTAGTCCTCACCTTAAGGAGCTTACTGTCTGGGGAGCGGAGGGGTGGGAAGTGGGGCATAACACTGAATGATAGTTGTTATGATAGGGCTAAGTATGGCGTGCTAATTAAGCTCAAAGAGAGAGTTAATCTAGTTTTCAAGAATTGGTAGGTGTGGGCAGGAGACATCTAGGGCTGCATGGAGCTTAGATGGGCAAAGAAAAGGTTAGTAGGAGACCTGAAACTTCACCTAATCTTTGCAAGTGATCTTATTTCTGGAAGATTAATACTGAAGATTTTATATTTCTGTCTGTTAATAACATTCCTAATATCGTATTCATTTTTAGCTGGTAAACAAACATAGAGGTATCATTTTGTCAGACTTTTTAACCTTGAGATGTGGTAAGTGATGAAGCAGTAATAAATATTTTCCAAAGGAAGATGTGGATCCCTGCCTGATGCCTGAAATAGAAAATGATGACCAGACATTTAGATAAGCAAATGCTGTTTTTTTGACAAAGTATTATGAAAGAATGATGATTTGCTTCAGTAAGAAAGGAATATTAGATGTGAGTGCATCTTCTTCAGAAGACAAAAAGAGCAACACATGGGTGAGAAAGTATTAGCCTTAGATAAAGTAGTTTAAAACCACTGAAATGTGCATCCTTTAATAAAAGAAGTCTATAACTTATGAGAAGAAGATGGCTGTGGTGCTAAAGTTATTTTAGCCAAATGAATAAATAATATTTCCATTTATCTTATCCACTTCCAGGAACTGCACTGAACACTTTATATATACACAAATTAGCTCATTTAATCCTTTAAGTTTGTTTTTAATTTTTGTGGGTACACAGTAGGTATATATATGTATGAGTTACATGAGATATTTTCATATAGGCCTGCAATACATAATAATCACATTAGGATAAGTGGGGTATCCATCATGTCAAGCATTTATCCTTTGTGTTACGAACGATCCAATTATACTCTTTCAGTTATTTTAAAATGTACCATTAAATTATTTTTGACAATAGTCACCCTGTTGTGCTAGCAAATACTCTGTCTTATTCATTCTTTCTATTTTTTGTACTCATTAGCCATCCCCACTTCTCCCCACAAACCCCCACTACCCTTCCCAGCCTCTGGTAACCATCCTTCTACTTTCTATTTCTATGAGTTCAATTATTTTAGTTTTTAGCTCCCACAAATAAGTGAGAACATGTGAAGTTTGTCTTTGTGCACTTGGCTTATTTCATTTCACATAATGATCTCCAATTCCAACCATGCTGTTTCAAATGATAGGATCTCATTCTTCTTTTGGCTGAATAGTACTCCATTGTGTATATACTACATTTTCTTTATCCATTCATCTGTTGATGGACACATAGGTTGCTTCCAAATCTTGGCTATTGTGAATGGTGCTGCAATAAACATGAGAGTGCAGATATCTGATACAGATTTCCATTCTTTTGGGTATCTACCTAGGAGTGGGACTGCTGGATCGTATGGTAGCTCCATTTTTAGTTTTTTGAGGAACCTCCAAACTGTTCTCTCTTTACATTCCCAATTTACATTTCCACCAACAATGTACAAAGGTTCCCTTTTCTCCACATCATCACCAGCATTCATTGCCTGATTTTTGGATAAAAGCCATTTTAACTGGGGTGAGATGGTATCTCACTGTAGTTTTGTTTGCATTTCTCTGATGATCAGTGATGTTGAGCACCTTTTCATATGCCTGTTTGCCATTTATATGACTTCTTTTGAGGAATGTCTGTTCAGACCTTTTGTCCATTATTAAATCAGATTATTAGATTTTTTTCCTATAGAGCTGTTTGAGCTCCTTGTATATTCTGGTTATTGATCTCTGTCAGATAGGTAGTTTGTAAATATTTTCTCCCATTCTGTGGGTTGCATCACTTTGTTGATTGTTTTCTTGGTTGTATAGAAGCTTTTCAACTTGACGTGGTCCTGTTTGTCCATTTTTGCTTTTGTTGTCTGTGCTTGTATTACTCAAGAAATTTTTGCCCACTCCAATGTCCTGGAGAGTTTCTCCAACGTTTTCTTGTAGTAGTTTCATAGTTTGAGGTCTTAGATATCTGAGTCTTTGATCCGTTTTGATTTGATTTTTGTATATTGCAAGAGATAGGGGTCTAGTTTCAATCTTTTATATATGGATATCCAAGCTCATTTAATCCTTATCGCAATTGTATAAGGCAATGCTTTTATTTTTTCTGTTCTAGAGTTGTGGAAATGGGATGAGAAATTATGTAAATTTACTATCTTTCTTTCTCTGGTAATTATCATTTTTTCTACTTTCATTTCTCCTTAGTATTTATTACTATCTAACATAGTCTATTTTTTTACAATTTATCTTATTATTGCCTGTCTCCTCTGACAAGAATGTAAGCTCTGTGAGTACATGGGATATAGCAGTCATCATAGCAGACAAAAATCTCTGCTAATTTTTGTTTTGGGTTCACTAGCTCCTTGAAGGTTGGCTTCGTATCACTTCTTCCCCCATAGCACAAAGTACAAGCCTTGCACGTACTGGAACCAAAAATATTTGCTGAGTGAGTGATGAACACTATTAATTAGTAGGCATATACCAAGCCCTCAGCACTGAACTAGTCGCCGTAAGATAAGGAAGTACAAAATACAGTCTCTGATTTAAAATAACACTTAGGAATAGAGCTAGGGATGAAGCATGAAATATAAAGAAACATGAGGAATACCAAGGGCATAAAAGAAGTCCTCACATGTCAATAATTCCATTCTCAATCATCTAACAATGTCTAAAAATGCCTACTCACAGCTCCTCCCAAGATACCATTGTATTCTGTTGCGCTAAACTTTCTTGTAAATGCCTGAACAATGTGTTTACAACTCTGAGCCTTCGCATATATTGTTCTCTGGGCATAGAAAAACTTCCCCCCATTTTCTTTAAAGTAACCTTTTATTATCCTGTCTAGAGTTACCTGCTTATTCCTCTTTCATCCTACATGTGTTACATGTATGTTACAGCACTTGCCAAACTCTATTTTAATATACACACATTACTTGTCTTATTTACCTTTGTGTTCCTGGTTTCCAAATTGTCAGGTACATAGTATGCAAACAATGTGCTTCAAGTTTAATTACTCATTTTTCTCTCCTTTCAAAATACTAAAAAATTTTCTTTTTTACTCTCCTAAAATAGAACCATAGATAGAAAAGTTCTTCTTAATAATATATTAAAATCACCCAGTGGTAAATACATACACACAGATAGATGCTAACTGCAGGTATATATTCAATCAAAACTGAGTGGAGGCTGAATCTACTTTTCTTATTTTATTTTCAGCACAATTCCACCTTCAGGGGATATCACCAGTGCCTAGAAGAGTGCCTGGCACACAGAAAATGACTTGTTGAATAAATAAATGAATGCTTGCATAAAAACCATGTCATTAAATGCTAAACAGCATTTCATAAACTAGATGTATTATAGGAACTCAGAAATAAAGTAACAAATCAGAAAAACAGTGAACTAAGGAGTAGAAAGTTTGGTATCTGCCATTTTCTAGTTTTATAGCTTTGAGCAAGAAACATTTAAACTGATCTTTAACTTCTTAATTTGTAAAAATAATAGATTAGGCTAGTTTTCAAATTATTTTACCAGAAGTCTCCATTGTTGAATGAAATGTAAATGGAATTGCCATTAAATAAAACAGAAAAGATTCATTAGTAAAAATTCATAAGATCAAGTTATGATACTACTTATTTAAATTCATTATTAAGAATGGGCCGGTGGCTCACTCCTGTAATCCTAGCACTTTGGGATGCCAAGGTGGGAGGACTGCTTGAGGCCAGGAGCTTGAGATCAGCCTGGGCAACATAGCAGAACCCTGTCTCTACAAAAAATTTTTACAAATTAGTTGGGCATGGTGGTGCATGCCTGTAGTCCCAGCTACCTGGGAGACTGAGGCAGGAGGACTGCTTGAGCTCAGGAGTTTGAGGCTGCAATAAACTATGATCATGCCACTGCACTTCAGTTTGGGCAACAGGGCTAAAGTGCATCTCTTAAAAAAAAAAAAAAGAATGAACATAGGTGACAACTGCAATTTTAAATTATCCTCATCAGCAATGGCATTTTCTGTATTTTGTTTTGGTTTTACAATGTTGATACAATTCTGATTACCACAAATACACTATTACAAATGGTAACAGTTATTAAAAAAATAATTTGGCAATATTAAGATTTCTGCAATTAAAATGGTCCAGTGGCTTGAATGAGGAGTATAGAAAATTCTGTTTTCAAAACTGAGGGACTATAATCATTATTCATATTTCTGGTCACAAATATAAAAAATAGACAAGAACCACCCAAAACTTAAATTAAGCAAGAAAACTTTCTTTAATATAGTATTATCATATTAACTTATCATTGCAAACTAAAGTGCCAAAGTACACATGGCAGAAAGATAACCCTATTTCTGTTTGTACTTAATGTGCCATCCTAGTGCCAATCATAACCTCGAAAGACACAGTCCTGAACACCCTAATCCTGAATGCTGAAATCCCAGAAGATCAAAATCCTTAAAGTCTAAAATCTTGAAAATCAGAATCCCAAAAACTTAAAATTTCAAATGCTGAAATCCTGAAAGCCAAATTTTGAGGAAGGGATTAGTGATTTTCACTTGTACACGAGACAGTTGGATCATGTTAGGTGGAACGATTACTTTGTTCTTGTCTTTATTTGGAAGTTAAGTGTAGTTTAAGGGGATGTGTTTGGATGTCAGGTTGATAAGAGGTGGACTGGTGGGCTTAAGTTTAGGTGTTAACTTGACTAGGTTAAGTAATACCTAGTAAAACATTATTTTTAGTGTATCTGTGATGGTGTTTCCAAGAGTGTGAGTCTGAGTGAACTAACTGGGAAAGTTCTTCTCTCATTGTTGGCAGGCACCATCCAATCTGATGGGGGCCTAGAGAGAAGTAATACAGAAGGCAAACTGGTCTCTTTGAGAACTTGGACACACATTTCTTTTGCTGCTTTGGACATCAGAACTACAGGTTGCTGGGCTTTGGACTCCAGGACTTACACCAGTGGCATCCCAGGGTCTCCAGCTTGCAGACGGCCTGCAATGGGACTTTTCAGCCATCATAATAGCATGAGCCAAGTCCCCTAATAAATCTCCCCTCATATATCTATATACATATTCTCTTGGTTCTCTCTCTCTGGTCAACTCTGTCTAATATAGATTTCGTTTCAAGAAGCCAAATATCCTTCCTTCTTACTGTATTCCTCACAACACTATGGAAGAGATCTGTGAAATTGTTCTGTTGCAAAAGAGCTGTGATCAGGTAAGTGTACAAGGCTGCTTAATAATGACAGATACAAAGTTTAAAAGCTAATTATTATTGGTGTGTGAAAGCAGAAAATTGCTTAATTGAAATGTCTGGGCAGTAACCAGACTTTCAAGTGACAGCATTTACTTACAAAATGTGTAGACCACTACGACTCTCCAAATACAAGTGCAGTGAGTGTTTTGAAGATCATAGAAGTGAAAAGGCAGACGAAAAATACAAAAAATCTCTCCTACCAAATTATCAGTTGTGTATGACTTTGTAGCTTCACATATAGCACCAATATGATACACTATGTATTTCATCTTTGCATCATTTCCAATACTGGATGTACAAAATGTGTAAGACTTTTAGAGAGTTCTAATTCATTTTATGCATTTATTGCAAATTTGACTTCACGAAAGTACATTATCGCAAGTTGACTTTGTGTGAAAGCATTGTGGGTGTATATAAAATGTTGAAACTTCCTCAATAAATCAAGAGAGGTCCTTTTCGTATATCTGCATTTCTAAAAGATAAAAACTAAAATTCTCGTGATCTTGGCTCTTTGGGCATATGTGGTGGTGACCCATTAAGGCTTTTGATTAATCTCATCAAAAGTCTTAGGTTGTCTGTCATGGTATTTCAGATGATTGCAATCATAAAGCTGGGTGCAAACAATTACCAACTGTAGTAACATGTGCTTATATATTTCACTTTTTGGCCTATTTCTTCATGAATATGGTTCATCTGCTCATAACTGTTTCACCTATGTGACTGTCTTTAGTATACCTGTTTCTGCTTGCAAAAATATGAATGTTATTATTGCCTATTTCATTGTGTAAAGTGGCCTGTGAAGTGTTGTGACATGTTTTTATGTTTATCAAATAGATTTTCTTTTCAAAGTGTAAATAAAAGTCTTTAAAGACTTTTTTAAATTACTTTTTCCAGAATAACATTTTTGAGATTTTGATCTTTTGAGATAGTAACTTTCAAGATTTTAGACATTAGGGAATTTGATGTTTCAGGATTTCAATATTTGGGATTATAGCTTCAGGATTGTGGCTTCTGGGATTTTGGCCCAAATCTATGGCATACACATGCTGCAGCAGTGGTCTTGCTTGTATAATTTGATTTGGATATGTAATATTGCACCCAAGATTTTAAAAGGCCAGCTATAAACTTAAAAATAAAAACATATGGGCTGGGCGTGGTGGCTCACACCTGTAATCTCAGCACTTTGGGAGGCCGAGGCGGGTAGATGACAAGGTCAGGAGGTCGAGACCATCCTGGCTAATATGGTGAAACCCTGTCTCTACTGAAAATACAAAACATTAGCCAGGCGCGGTGGCATGTGTCTATAGTCCCAGCTACTTGGGAGGCTAAGGCAGGAGAATAGCTTGAACCCAGGAGGTGGACGTTGCACTGAGTCAAGATTGCACCACTGCACTCCAGCCTGGGTGACAGAGCGAACATATAAAAAATAAATAAAAACATATATTCATAGGAAGTTCAAATACCTACATAAAAATTAGTAAGGAAGCTTTAATTGGCAGTCCATAAAAATATAAACTAATAGGGCAGCTTAGTTTTATTTTGTGATCCCTAATGTGTTACACTTTGGTACAACACATCTGAGTGTGCATGTTATTTTTATTACAGTCTTCAAATATTTAATATGCTTAAAATATTTAAATGTTGCAGCCAACATTTGGGAAACCTTGAAGAACCTCCTGTGAACTGGATATTCTTTCTAGTCCTTTCAATTCTATCATTTCTACATAATCTAGAAAAGCAAGGGCCAGACGTGGTGGCTCACGCCTGTAATCTCAGCACTTTGGGAGGCTGAGACAGGCGGATCACCTGAGGTCGGGAGTTCGAGACCAGCCTGACCAACATGGAGAAACCCCGTCTCTTCTAAAAATACAAAATTAGCCTGGTGTGGTGGTGCATGCCTGTAGTCTCAGCTACTTGGGAGGCTGAGGCAAGAGAATCGCTTGAACTCAGGAGGTGGAGGTTGCAGTGAGCCGAGATCGTACCACTGCATTCCAGTCTGGGCAACAGAGCAAGACTATGTCTCCAAAAAACAAAAACAAAAACAAAAACAAAAACAAACCAAGAAATAATTTATAAAGATTTTTTTGATTTCTTCAAATAAATCTTGTACAAATTTACTGAGATTAGACACTCATGGGAGAAGAAAGAGCCTGATCAGACAGAAGTAGAGAACTTGTGTTAGGGAGTATCAAGAAATATTACATTTAAGAAAACATGTCAATCTTCCTAAAACAGGCAGATTCCCTACACAGATAAGCTAAAAACAGCTTGGTATCATCAATCCATGACACCTTATAAACAGAAATATTGCTGGTCTATAGGTATCTTAACTTACAAATGCAATTTCATTCCTATGTAGCTATTTTTTGATAACATCTGTCAGATGTAGAATATCTTTTCACTGAATTTGCCTTCATTTACTTGAAGAATATATTCTGATTTGAACTATAGAGGAAACTCTCTTAACTGACTTCTATTTAAATAAATCACTGAATTAATCAAAATTGCATTCCCTTTTGGACACAGACAGAATGGAAAGAGACGGGAAGAAAGCAAGCCACCTGGAAAACATATTTGAGGATATTGTCTATGAAAACTTTCCCAATCTCACTAGAGAGGCCAACATTCAAATTCAAGAAATGCAGAGAACCCCTGCAAGATATTACACGAGAAGACCATTCCTAAGACATAATCATCAGATTTTTCAAGGTTGAAATGAAAGAAAAAAATGTTAAAGGCAGCTAGAGAGAAGGGGCAGGTCACCTACAAAGGAAATCTCTTCAAGCTAATAGCAGACCTTTCAGCAGAAACCCTACAAGCCAGAAGAGACTGGGGCCCTATATTCAGCATTCTTGAAGAAAAAAATGTCCATCCAAGCATTTCATATCCAGGCAAACTAAGCTTCACAAGTGAAGGAGAAATAAGATCCTTTTCAGACAAGCAAATGCTAAGAGAATTCATTACTACCAGACCTGCCTTATAAGAGTTCCCTCGATATGGAAAGGAAAGACTGTTACCAGTCACTTCAGAAAAAGTGCACAGATGAGTGACACTATAAAGCAACCACACAAACAAATCTGCAAAACCAGCTAACCAAACAATGACATTATTGATATGTACAGATTTGATCCTAACTATGAATGTAAGTGGATGAAATGCCCCAATTAAAAGGCACAGAATAGCAAGCTAGAAAAAGAAGCAAGACTCAAAAGTGTGCTGTCTTCAAGTGATCCATCTCACATTCAATGACACCCATGGGCTCAAAGTAAAGGGATGGAGAAAACTCTACCAAGAAAATAGAAAAAAGCAGAGGTTGCTACTCTAATTTCAGACAAACAGATTTTAAACCAATAATGATCAAAAAAGACAATGAAGAGCACATGTAATGCTTACCATTATGTAAATGACAAAGGGTTCAATTCAACAAGAAGACCTAACTATCTAAATATATATGCACCCAACAGAGGAGCACCCAGATTCATAAAACAAGTTCTTAGAGACCCATGAAGAGGTATAGATTCCCACACAATAATAGTGGGAGACTTCAACACCATACTGACAGTGTTAGACAGATCATCAAGGCAGAAAACTAAAAATGCTATACTGGACTGTTGACCAAATGGACATAATAGACATCTACAGAATTCTCTACCCCAAAACACCAGAATATACATTCTTCTCATCGCCACATGACATATACTCTAAAATGGATCACACATTTGAACATAAAACAATCCTTCGCAAATGCAAAGCACTAAAATCAACCAACTCCACTCCTGGACCACAGCACAATAAAAACAGAAATCAACAGTAAGATAATCACTCAAAACCATACAAGTACATGGAAATTAAACAACCTGCTCCTGAATGACTTTTAGGTAAATAATGAAATTAAGACTGAAATCCAGAAACTCATTGAAACTAATGAGAAAAAAGCTACAACATACCAGAATCTCTTGGACATAGCTAAGGCAATGTTAAAAGCAAAGTTTATAGCATTAAACAATCAAATCAAAAAGTGGGAAAACTCTCAAATTAACAACCTGACATTACAACTAGAAGTAGTAGAAAAGCAAGACAAAAGTAATCCCAAAGCTAGCAAAAGACAAGAAATAACAAAAATCAGAGCTGAACTGAGGGAAATTGAGCCAGGAAAACCCACACAAAATATGAACGAATCCAGAATTCATTTCTTTGAAAAAGTGAATAGGATAGATAGACCAGTTGCTAGACAAATAAAGAAAAAAGAAGATCTGAATGAACACAATTAGAAATGACAAAGGGTACGTTACTACTGACGCCGCCAAAAAACAAAAAAACCATTGGCCACCACTGTGAACACAAACAAGAAAATCTGGAAGAAATGTATAAACTCTGGAAATATATAACCTCTCAAGACTGAACCAGGATGAAACTGAATCCCTGAACAGATCAATAATGAGTTCTGAAATTGAATCAGTAATAAAAAGCCTACCAACCAGGAAAAAAATCCAGGACCAGATGGATTCACAGCTGAATTCTACCATTCTACCAGGTGTATAAAGAAGATTTGGTACCATTTTTACTGAAACTATTAAAAAAAAAAAAAGAAAACAAACAAACAAACAACAACACAAATGGGGAGGAGGGACTCCTCCCTAACTCATTCTATGAAACCAGCATCAGCCTGATGACAAAGTTGGCAGACACACAACAAAAAAAGAAAACTTCAGGCCAATCTCCTTGATGAATATCAGTGCAAAAATCCTCAACAAAATACTAGCAAATTGAATACAGAAGCACACAAAAAGCTAATCCACCACGATCAAGTAAGCTCCATCCCTGGGATGCCAGGTTGGTTCCACATATGCAAGTCAATAAATGTGAGTCATCACATAAACAGAACTAAATACAAAAACTACATGATCATCTCAATAGATGCAGAAAAGGCTTTTAATAAAATTCAACTTCTCTTCATGTTAAAAACCATCAATAAACTAGGCATTCAAGGAACAAACTTCAAAGTAATAAGAGCCATCTATGACAAACCCACAGCCAACATCATACTGACTTGGCAAATGCTGAGAGAATTCCCCTTGAAAACCAGCACAAGACAAGGATGCCCTCTCTTACCACTCCTATTCAACATAGTACTGGAAGTCCTGGCCAGGGCACTCAGTAAAGAGAAAGAAATAAAAGGCATCCAAATAGAGGGGAAGTCAAACTACCCTTGTTTGCAGATGACATGATTTTATATCTAGAAAACCTCATAGTCCCTTCCTTTAATCTGATAAAAATTAAGCTGAGTTTCAGAATACAAAATCAAAGAACAAAAATCAGTAGCATTCCCATACAACAACAATATCAAAGCCGAGGTCAAATCAGGAACACAATCCCGTTTACAACTGCCAAAAAAAGAATAAAATACCTAAGAATATAGCTCACCAGGGATGTGAAAGATCTCTACAACAAGAATTACAAAACACTGCTCAGAGAAATCAGAGACAATACAGACAAATAAAAAAACATTCCATGCTCATGGATAGGAAGACTCAATATCGTTAAAATGGCCATACTACTGAAAACAATTTACAGATTCAATGCTATTCCTATCAAACTACCAATGACATTCTTCACAGAATTAGAAAACCTATTTTAAAATTCATATGAAACCAAAACAGCACCCAGATAGCCAAAGCACTCCTAAGGAAAAAGAACAAAGGCGAAAGCATCACATTATCCAACTTCAAACTATACTATGAGGCTACAGTAACCAAAAGAGCATGGTACGGGTACCAAGACAGACACATAGACCAATGGAATAGAATAGAGAGCCCAGAAATAAAGCTGCACACCTACAACCATCTGATCTCCAACAAAGTTGACAAAAACAAGCAATGGAGAAAGAATTCCCCATTCAATAAATGTTGATGGGATAATTGTCTAGCCATGTGCAGAAGATTGAAACTGGACCCCTACCTTACACCACACACAAAAATCAACTCAAGATGGATGAAAGACTTAAATGTAAAACCTAAAACTATAAAATTCCTGAAAGATAACCTAGGAAATACTATTCTGGATATAGGACTTGGCAAAGATTTCATGATGAACACAGCAGAAGCCATTGCAACAAAAAACCAAAATTGACAAATGGGATCTAATTAAACTAACGAGCTCCTGCACAGAAAAAGTAACTATCTATAGAGCAAAGAGACAACCTACAGAATGGGAGAAAGTATTTGCAAACTATGCATCTGACAAGCCTCTAATATCCAGAATTTATAAGAAACTTAAACAAATGAACAAGAAACAAACAACCCCGCTAAAAAGTGGGCAAAGGACATTAAGGGACACTTTGCAGAAGAAGACATATATGCGGCCAACAAGCATATGAAAAAATGCTTAACATCACTAATCATTAGAGAAATGCAAATCAAAACCACAAGGAGATACCATCTGACACCAATCAGAATGGCTACTATTAAAAAGTAAAAAACAAACAAACAAACAAACAAAAAAACAGATGCTGGTGAGGTTCTGGAGAAAAGTGAGTGTTTAACGGGACTGTAAGTTGGTTCAGCCATGGTGGAAAGCAGTTTGGTGATTTCTCAAAGAGCTTAAAACAGAATTACCATTCTATCCAGCAATTCCATTTTGGGGTATATACCCAAAGGAATATAAATCATTCTATCATAAAGACACATGCATGTGTATGTCCACTGGAGTGCTATTCAAAATAGGATATACATGGAATTAACCTAAATGTCCATCAATGGTAGACTGGATAAAGAAAATGTGGCACATATACACCATAGAATACTATGAAGCCATAGAAAAGAATAAGATCGTGTCCTTTGAAGAGACATGGATGGAGCTGCAGGCCATTATCCTAAACAAACACAGAAACAGAAAACCAAATGCCACATGTTCTCACTTATAAGTGCAAGCTAAACAACGAGAACACATGGATAACAGAAGGAGAACAACAGACACTGGGGCCTACTTGAGAGTGGAGGTTGGGGGAGAGAGAAGATCAGAAAAAATACCTATCAGGTAGTATGCTTATTGCCTGGGTGATGAAATTGTCTGTACACCAAACCCCTGTGACACGCAGTTTATCTATATAACAAACCTGCACATGTACACCAAACCTAAAATAAATGTTAAAACTCAGACAGAATGTTTACCTCTGCTCTTACTGGTTGTATGGTTTCCAACATGAGTTGTGTTGTTTCCAAAGTGTTATAAGCCAATAATATTTATTGGTCTAATTTGGAAATTTAATAAAATATTTTGTAAACTGATGAAATATAAATATAAAAAGTGAATGTTTCCATGAAAAATAAGTTGAAAGCAAAGTTTTAACACCAGCCTCCTGGGTTGAATGAAATGAGAGAGAGGAGAATTATAGGGAAAGGAATCCTAAAAATCTGGAATAATTCTGTACTCAGATCACCTTGCAAGTGGCTTTGAGTTATTGTTCCTCTCCAAAGTGGGGGAGGAAAAAGGGAAGTGTTTTATGTTACATTATGTGTAAAGACAGACTGTACTCCAATCAGTAAACTCATACAAAGCCAGTAGAAATTTATTCAAGATAAAACAAAATGTTTAATTATAAGTAATTTTAGATAATTATCTGTTTAAACAAATCTTTTCGATTAACCAACTATTGGTTCAGATTGTGTTGGGTAAGGGGCCTTTTCTTACTGTTGCAAAAGTAATACTTAATTGCGAGAATCTGAATTTCATGTTGAGATGAAGTTGTATAGAGTTTAAGGTTGATTTTTTATTTTATTCTCTTATTATTTTGAAAAACATATAGATAAAGAACATAGTATGTAATATTAAGTGGAAATATCTATTAGATATAAAATCTCTGAAAATAAATATACCTAACAATAGCCCAAAACAACTGACATTTGTAAATGATAGAATTACAATGAGAAGTTGACTAACAGTCAGCCAGCAAACATTTCTCAAAAATGGATAAATAAAATAGGCAAGAAATTAATGAAGATATACAAGATCTAAACTATAATAAACCAATGTGCTCAATCTATTAGAAACACACAGGGAATGACATAAATTTACAGGAATTATAGATACATGTTTTTTTTTTAAAAAACAACATATGAAATTAAAAAAATTAGCACAGTATGTTGGTTAAGAGCATAATTTCTGGATCCAGACTGCTAGGATTACATCTTTGTCTGCTACTTGCTGTGAGATTTAGTGACAGTTACTTCCCTAACCCTTAGGTTCCTTATCTGCCAAATGAAGATATAGGTTGTCCAGAAAATGGAATAAAGGAAGATTTGCAAAGGGCTTAGTGCCTGGCACTAAGTAAGCATTAAATAGTAAGCACTAAATTCATTAATTGTAAATAAATAGTTGGCCACAAGGGAAATCTCAATGATTCCAGACAACTACAATCACAGAATGTATCCTCTGATCAAATTCTCATAAAAATAAAATGCCATAAGAAAATGTTATTGCCAAAAACCGATATGTTTGCAAATTTTTAAAATAGTCATCAATATACAGGCAGCATTTTTAAAAATTATACTTTAAGTTCTGGGGTACACGTGCAGAATGTGCATATTTGTTACATAGGTATACATGTGCCATGGTGGTTTGCTGCACCCATCAACCTGTCATCTCCATCAGGTATTCCTCTTAATGCTATCCCTCCCCTAGCCCCCCTAACCCTGCAACAGGCCCTGGTGTGTGATGTTCCCCTCCCTCTAACCATGTGTTTTCATTGTTTAACTCCCACTTACGAGTGAGAACCTGTGGTGTTTGGTTTTCTGTTCTTATGTTAGTTTGCTGAGAATGATGGTTTCCAGCTTCATCTATGTCCCTGCAAAGGACATGAACTCATCCTTTTTCATGGCTGCATAGTATTCCATGGTCTATATGTGCCAAATTTTCTTTATCCAGTCTATCATTGATGAGCATATCGGTTGGTTCCAAGTCTTTGCTATTGTGACCAGTATTGCAATAAACACATGTGTGCATGTGTCTTTATAGTAGAATGATTTATAATTCTTTAGGTATATATCCAGTAATGGGATTGCTGGGTCAAATGGTAGTTCTAGTTCTAGATCCTTGAGGAATTGCCACACTCTCTTCCACAATGGTTGAACTAATTTACACTCCCACCAACAGTATAAAAGCATTCCTATTTCTCCACATCCTCCCCAGCATCTGTGGTTTCCTGAATTGTTAATAATCACCGTTCTAACTGGCATGAGATGGTATCTCATTGTGGTTTTGATTTGCATTTCTCTAATGACCAGTGATGATGAGCTTTTTTTTCATATGTTTGTTGGCTGCATAAATGTTTTCTTTTGAGAAGTATCTGTTCATATTCTGCTCCCATTTTTTGATGGGATTGTTTCTTTATTTCTTGTAAATTTGTTTAACTTTTTTGTAGATTCTGGATATTAGCCCTTTGTCAGATGGATAGATTGCAAAAATTTTCTCCCATTCTGTAGGTGGCCTGTTTGCTTTTGATGACAGTTTCTTTTGCTGTGCAGAAGCTTTTTAGTTTAATTGGATCCCATTTGTCAATTTTGGCTTTTGTTGTTATAGCTTTTGGTGTTCTGGTCATGAAAGCTTTGCCCATGCTTATGTCTTGAATGGTATTGCCCAGGTTTTCTTCTATGCTTATGTCTTGAATGGTATTGCCCAGGTTTTCTTCTAGGGTGTTTACGGTTTTAGGTTTTACATTTAAGTCTTTAATTCATCCTGAGTTCATTTTTGCATAAGGTGTGAGGAAAGGGGTACAGAGTCTGTTATCTGCATATGGCTAGCTAGTTTTCCCAACACCATTTATTGAATACGGAATCCTTTCACCATTGCTTGTTTTTGTCAGGTTTGTCAAAGGTCAGATGGCTGTAGATGTGTGGTATTATTTCTGAGGCCTCTGTTCTGTTCCATTGGTCTATATCTCTGTTTTGGTACCAGTACCATGCTGTTTTGGTTACTATAGCCTTGTAGTATAGTTTTAAGTCAGGTAGTGTGATGCCTGCAGATTTGCTCTTTTTCCTTAGGATTGTCTTGGTTATATGGACTCTTTTTTGGTTCCACATGAAATTTAAGGTAGTTTTTCTAGTTCTTTGAATAAACTCAATGGTAGCTTGATGGGGATAGCATTGAATCTATAAATTACTTTGGGCAGTATGGCCATTTTCATGATACTGATTATTCCGATCTATAAGCATGGAATGTTTTTCCATTTCTTTGCATCCTCTCTTATTTCCTTGAGCAGTGGTTTGTAGTTCTCCTTGAAGAGGTCCTTCACTTCCCTTGTAAGTTGTATTCCTAAGTGTTTTATTTTCTTTGTAGCAATTGTGAATGGGAGTTCACTCATGATTTGGCTCTCTGTCTGTTATTGGTGTATAGGAATGCTTGTGATTTTTGCACATTGATTTTGTATCCTGAGACTTTGCTGAAGTTGCTTATCTGCTTACGGAGATTTTGGGCTGAGATGATGGGGTTTTCTAAATATACAATCATGTCATCTGCAAACAGAGACAATTTGACTTCCTCTCTTCCTATTTGAATACCCTTTATTTCTTTCTCTTGCTTAATGTCCCTGGCTAACACTTCCAATACTATGTTGAATTGGAGTGGTGAGAGAGGGCATCCTTGTCTTGTGCTGGTTTTCAAAGGGAATGCTTCCAGTTTTTGCACATTCAGTATGATATTGGCTGTGAATCTGTCATATACAACTCTTATTATTTTGAGATACATTCAGTCAATACCTAGTTTATTGATAGTTTTTAGCATGAAGGGGTGTTGAATTTTATCAAAGGTCTTTTCTGCCTCTATTGAGATAATCATGTGGTTTTTGTCACTTGTTCTGTTTATGTAATGGATTTTGTTTACTGAATTGCATATGTTGAACTAGCCTTGCATTCCTGTGATGAAGCTGACTTGATCATGGTGGATAAGCTTTTTGATGTGGTGCTGGATTTGGTTTGCCAGTATTTTATTGAGGATTTTTGCATCAATGTTCATCAGGGATATTGGCCTGAAATTTTCCTTTTTTGTTGTGTTTCTGCCAGGTTTTGGTATCAGGATGATGCTGGTTTCATAAAATGAGTTAGGGAGGATTTCCTCTTTTTCTATTGTTTGGAATAGTTTCAGAAAGAATGGTATCAGCTCCACTTTGTACCTCTGGTAGAATTTGGCTGTGAATCTGTCTGGTCCTGGACTTTTTTTTGGTAAGCTATTAATTACTGCCTCAATTTAAGAAGTTGTTATTGGTCTACTCAGGGATTCGACTTCTTCCTGGTTTAGACTTGGAAGGGTGTATGTGCCCAGGAATTTATTCATTTCTTTTAGATTTTCTAGCTTATTTGCTTAGAGGTGTTTATAGTATTCTCTGATGGTGGTTTGTATATCTGTGGGATCAGTGTGATATTCTCTTTATCATTTTTTTATTGCATCCAGGTGATTTCTCTCTCTTTTCTTTATTAGTCTGGCTAGCGGTCTATCTATTTTGTTGATCTTTTCAATAAACCAGCTCCTGGATTCATTGATTTTTTGAAGGGTTTTTTGCAGCTCTATCTCCTTCAGTTCTCCTCTGATCTTAGTTATTTCTTGTCTTCTGCTAGCTTTTGAAATTCCTTGCTCTTGCTTCTCTAGTTTTTAAAAAATGTGATGTTAGCGTGTTGATTTTAGATCTTTCCCGCTTTCTCTTGTGGGAATTTAGTGCTATAAATTTCCCTCGCAATACTGCTTTAAATGTGTCCCAGAGATTCTGTTACATTGTGTCTTTGTTCTCATTGGTTTCAAGGAACATTTTTGTTTCTGCCTTAATTTCGTTATGTACCCAGTATTCATTCAGGAGCAGGTTGTTCAGCTTTCATGTAGTTGTATGGCTTTGAGTGAGTTTCTTAATCCTGAGTTCCAATTTGATTGCACTGTGGTCTGAGAGACTGTTTGTTATGATTTCTGTTCTTTTGTATTTGCTGAGGAGTGTTTTATTTCCAATTATGTTGTTAATTTTAGAATAAGTGTGATGTGGTGGTGAGAAGAATATATATTCTGTTGATTTCGGGTGGAGAGTTCTGTAGATGTCTATAAGGTTTGCTTGGTCCAGAGCTGAGTTCAAGTCCTGAATATCCTTGTTAATTTTCTGTCTCATTGGTCTGTCTACTGTTGACAGTGAGGTGTTAAAGTCTCCCAGTATTATTGTGTGGGAGTCTAAGTCTCTTTGTAGGTTCCTAAGAACTTGCTTTACAAATCCGAGTGCTCCTGTATTAGATGCGTACATATTTAGGACAGTTAGCTCTTCTTGTTGCATTGATCCCTTACCTATTATGTAATGCCCTTCTTTGTCTCTTTTGATATTTGTTGGTTTAAAGTCTGTTTTATCAGAGACTAGGACTGCAATCCCTGCTTTTTATTGCTTTCCAATTGCTTGGTAAGTATTGCCCTATCCCTTTATTTTGAACCTAAGTATGTCCTTGCACACAAGCTGGGTCTCCTGAATACAGCACACTGATGGGTCTTGACTCTTTATCCAATTTGCCAGTCTGTGTCTTTTAATTGGGGCATTTAGCCTGTTTACATTTAAAGGTAATATTGTCATGTCTGAAACTGATCCTGTCATTATGATGCTAGCTGATTATTTTGCCCATTAGTTGATGCAATTTCTTCATACTGTTGATGGTCTTTACAATTTGGTATGTATTTGCAGGGGCTGGTATCGGTTCTTCATTTCTATGTTTAGTGCTTCCTTCAGGAACTCTTGTAAGGCAGGCCTGGTGGTGACAAACTCTCTTAGCATTTGCTTGTCTGTGAAGGATTTTATTTCTCCTTTGCTTATGAAGCTTCGGCTGGATATGGAATTCTGGGTGGAAAATTCTTTAAGAATGTTGAATATTGGTTTCCACTTTCTTCTGGACTGCAGGGTTTCTGCAGAGAGATCTGCTGTTAGTCTGATGGGCTTCCCTTTGTGGGTAACTCGACCCTTCTCTCTGGTTGCCCTTAACATTTTTTCCATCATTTCAACCTTAGTAAATCTGACAATTATGTGTCTTGGGGTTGCTCTTCTCGAGGAGTACCTTTTTGGTGTTCTCTGTATTTCCTGAATTTGAATGTTGGCCTGTCTTGCTAGGTTGGGGAAGTTCTCCTGGATAATATCCTAAAGAGTGTTTTCCAACTTGGTTCCATTCTCCCCGTCACTTTCAGGTACACTAATCAAACGTAGATTTGGTCTTTTCACATAGTCCCATATTTCTTGGAGGCCTTATTTCTTTTCATTCTTTTTTCTCTAATCTTGTCTTCTCACTTTATTTCATTAAATTGATCTTCAGTCTCTGATATCGTTTCTTCCACTTGATCATTTCATCTATTGATACTTGTGTATGCTTCACGAAGTTCTCATAGTGTGTTTTTCAGCTCCATCAGGTCATTTATGTTCTTTAAAGTGGTTATTCTAGTTAGCCATTTGTCTAACCTTTTTTCAAGGTTCTTAGCTTCCTTGCATTGGATTAGAACATGCTCTGTTAGCTCGGAGGAGTTTGTTATTAACCACCTTCTGAAGCCTACTTCTGTCAATTTGTCAAATTCATTCTCTGTCCAGTTTTCTTCCCTTGCTGGTGAGGAGTTGTGATCCTTTGAAGGAGAAGAGGCATTCTGGGTTTTGGAATTTTCAGCCTTTTTGCACTGGTTTCTCCCCATCTTCGTGGATTTATCTACCTTTGGTCTTTGATGTTGGTGACCACTGGATGGGGTCTCTGAGTGGACATCCTTTTTGTTGATGTTGATACTATTCCTTTCTGTTTGTTAGTTTTCCTTGTAACAGGCCCCTCTGCTGCAGGTCTGCTGGATCTTGCTAGAGGTCCACTTCAGACCCTGTTTGCTGGGTATCACCAGTAGAGGCTTCAGAAGAGCAAAGATTGCTGCCTATTCCTTCCTCTGGAAGCTTCTTCCCAGAGGGGCACTTGTCAGATGCCTGCCAGAGCTCTTCTGTATGAGGTGTCTGTTGGCCCCTACTGAAAGGTGTCTCCCAGTCAGGATACACGGGGGTCAGGGACCCACCTGAGGAGGCAGTCTGACCCTTATCAGAGCTCAAACGCTGTGCTGGGAGATACACTGCTCTCTTCAGAGCTGTCAGGCATGGATGTTTAAGTCTGCTGAAGCTGCACCCACAACTGCCCCTTCCCCCAGGTGCTGTGTCCCAGGGTGATGGGATTTTTATCTATAAGCCCCTGACTGGGGCCACTGCCTTTCTTTCAGAGATGCCCCGCCCAGAGAGAAGGAATCTAGAGAGGTAGTCTGGCCGCAGCAACCTTGCTGAGCTGCAGTGGGCTCCACCCAGTTCGAACTTCCTGGCAGCTTTGTTTACACTATGAGGGTAAAACTGCCTACTCAAGCGTCAGCAATGGTGGATGCCCCTCCCCCACCAAGCTCCAGTATCCTAGGTGAACCTCAGACTGCTGTGCTGGTAGAGAGAATTTCAAGCCAGCGGATCTTAGCTTGCTGGGCTCCCTGGGGGTGGGATCCACTGAGCTAGACCACTTGGCTCCCTGGCTTCAGCCCCCTTTCCAAGGGAGTGAACGGTTCTGTCTCACTGGCTTCAGGCACCACCGGGGTATGAAAAAAAACTCCTGCAGCTAGCTTGGTGTCTGCCCAAACGGCTGCCCAGTTTTGTGCTTGAAACCCAGGACCCTGTTGGTGTAGCACTGAGGGAATCTCCTAGTCTGCGGGTTGCAAAGACCGTGCGAAAAGCGCAATATCTGGGCCAGAGGTCACCGGTCCTCATGGCACAGCCCCTCACAAGGCTTCCCTTGGTTAGGGGAGGGAAATCGTGACCTGTGGTGCTTCCCCGGTGAGGTGATGCCCCACCCTGCTTTGGCTCGCCCTCCATGGGCTGCACCCACTGTCCAACTAGTCCCAATGAGATGAACCAGGTAGCTCAGTTGGAAATGCAGAAATCACTCGCCTTCTGCGTCCATCTCGCTCGGAGCTGCAGACCGGAGGTGTTCCTATTCAGCCATCTTGAGCTTAAACCTCTCACAGGCAGTATTAACAGGCAATTTGAGGATAATGATCACAAATTTGTAGCAGAATTCAAAGTGTGACTTTATCTAGCAGAACATCATTTTTCATGGGTGTGGTGGCTCATGCCCGTAATCCCAGCATTTTGGGAGGTCAAGACAGGTGGATCACTTGAGCCCAGGAGTTCAAGACTAGCCTCGGTAAAACAGCAAAACCCTGTCACTACCAAAAACACAAAAACGTTAGCTGGGTGTGGTGGTGTGTTCTTGTGGTCCCAGCTACTTGGGAGGCTAAGGTGGGGGATCGCTTGAGCCTGGGAGGCAGGAGGTTGCAGTGAGCAGAGATAGCACCACCATACTCCCAGCCTGAGCAACGGAGTGAGACCTTGTCACAAAACAAAACAAAACAAAACAAAACAAAACAAAACATGACTTATCAGACAAGAGGGTAATATGGGTAGAGCTGGACCTGGCTTGTTGAGTATAGTGACAGAAAAAGCAAAAACAAAACAGATCATGTGATGCTTGCAATACAGTATCAAACTGTTCTAAAAACATAAACACAAATACACAGAGGTGAGGCAGAGAAGAATAATAAAGAGAATGTGGGAAAATGCTAATAATTGCTGAATTTGTGTTGAACTCTGAATTATTGCAACTTCTCTGTCATTGTTAAATTATTTCAAAAATAACGTTTTTAAAATATAAGAAAAATACAAAAATGAAATAGATTGGTTTTGAAGTTAGGGGACAAAAGACAGAGGGGTAATAAAGTTTGAGATATGCTAACTGTGTTACTGATAATATGGAAAATAGACTCTAAGCCATAATAAATGTTTACATGAAGTTAAAGAAGTTGCCGTATGGGTATAAGGGAAGAAGGAAAGTAATTTTGGACATATAACAAGCAAGATGAACAGTCTGGCAGGAAAGAGACAAAATGCTGGGGAGACAAACACAGACTCATGAAAAGTATAACAAAAAAGTCATAAAATGCTCATATGAAGGGGAAAAACAATTCAAAACAATTCTATATCAGGTCAGAAAAGGTTAATATCATAATGGGATATTTCACTTTTGAATCTCTTCCTTACCTCCCTCAGGCTTACATATGGCTTAGAATAACTCAAGCTTAAAGTAATTGGGAAAAATAACTGAAATCCACCTTGGATGAATAGAGGAGGACTAACTTTGGCTAAGGAATGGGTAGGAAGGAAGAAAAACTTCTGGGGAAGTTGATAGAAATGAGTTCCTCCACAGGTGTTAATCTGGAATTAGATTGATCTTAAATGTTTGGGAAAATACATAACTCTTATATGGGGTATGATTAATAGAAATAAAGAGATAAAACTGTCAGTAGTTGAAGACTATAGGATCAGTTACCTAGAAAACCCAAACTGAAAAAATTATGAGAACCAATGAGAAAGGTAGGTAGGGTGGATGGGCATAGTACTAACATATAAAAAGCAAGGTAAATTACCTTACCAAATAGTAAAATATACTTTAAAAGCCATAGTGTTGGTGCAGGAATAGGCAAATAGTGTAACAAGAGAGTGGCCACAAACTCACATAAAATGCAAATTTAGTTATGACACTGGTGGCATTTTAAACCACTGAAAAAAGGCTGGCTAATTCAATACATGATATTGGAGCAACTGAATACCCATTTGAAAAAAAGTAAGTTATTTTCATAACTTACAAAATTCACAAAAATGCATTCCAGATGACTCAGGACTTAAAAACTAAACCAAAGTAAAATATATGCGTTTTTAAAAAAGTATAGAAGAATTTGTGTATTTGTGCCATATTTATGATGGCCTTCTAAAAGATATAAAAAGCAAATGCCTAGGTGTATGTCCAACAGAGTTTTTCCTAGGGTTTCTTCTGAAATTTGTATGGTTATCAGGTCTTAGAGTTAAGTCTTTAATCCATCTTCAGTTCATTTTTGCATATGGCAAGAGATAGGGATCCAGTTTCATTCTTCTACATGTGGCTATCCAATTTTCCCAGCACCATTTATTGAATTGGGTGTCCTTTCCCCAAGTCATATTACTGTACTCTTTCTAGAAAATCAATTGGTTGTAAGTACTTGGTTTTAATTCTGGGTTCTCTATTCTGTTCCATTGGTTTGTGTATCTACTTTTATAACCGTACCATGCTGTTTTGGTAACTATAGCCTTGTATAATAGCATAATCTGAAGTCAGGTAATGTGATGCCTCCAGATTTGTTCTTTTTGGTTAGAATTGCTTTGGCTATTCTGGCTCTTTTTTAGTTCCATATGAATTTCATAATTTTTTTTTTTCTAATTCTATAAAGAATGACATTGGTATTTTGATAAAAGTTGCATTAAATCTGTAGACTGTTTGGGGCACTATGGTCATTTTCATGATATTGTTTTTTCCAATCCATGAACATAGGATATATTTCCATTTGTTTGTGTCATCTATAATTTCTTTCAGCAGTGTTTTACAGTTCTCCTTGTATACATCTTTCACCTTCTTGGATAAGTATATGCCTAAATATTTTATTTTATTTTTTTGTAGCTATTGTAAAAGGGACTGAATTCTCAATCTGATCCTCAGCTTGGTTGTTTTTGGTTTATACCAATGCTACTGATTTGTATATATTGATTTTGTAACCTGAGACTTTACTAAATACATTTTTTAAATCTAGGAGTCTTTCAGAGGACTCTTTAGCATTTTCTAGGTATCAGATCAGATCACATCATTGGCAAACAGAGATAGTTCAACTTCCTCTTTTTCATTTTGAATACCCTTTATTTCTTTCTCTTTCTTGATTTCTCTGGCAAAGAATTTATGATGAAAACCCCAAAAGCAAATGCAACAAAACAAAAAATAAATAACTGGGGCCTAGTTAAACTAAAACACTTCTGCACAGCAAAAGAAATAATCATCAGAGTAAACAGACAACCCACAGAATAGGAGAAAATATTTGCAAACTATGCATCTGAAAAAGGACTAATATTCAGACTCTACAAGGAACTCAAAGAAGTAAGAAAAATAACAAATAAGGCTGGGCGTGGTGGCTCACACCTGTAATCCTAGCACTGTGGGAGGCTGAGGCGGGGGTATTGCTTGAGCTCAGGAGTTCAACCAGCCTGGGCAACATGATGAAACCTTGTCTCCACAGAAAATAAAGAAATTATTTGCACATGGTGGTGGGTGCCTGTATTCTCAGCTACTCGTGAGGCTGAGGTGGGAGGATCGCTTGAGCTCAGGAGGTGGAGGTTGCAGTGAGCCAAGATCGCTCCACTGTATTCCAGAATGGGTAACAGTGTGAGGCCTTGTCTCCAAACAAACAAACAAACAAAAAACAACCCCGCCCCCAAGAAAAATCCAACCCATTAAAAAGTGGGCAAATGGCTTGAATAAACGTTTCTCAAAAGAAGATACACAAATGGCCAAAAAACATATGAAAAAATACTCGACAAAATACCACATGTTCTCACTTTTAAATAGGAGCTACGCTATTGGTATGCGAAGGCATACAGTGTGGTATAAAGAACACTGGATACTCAGATGAGGGAGGGTGGGGGACTATGAGGGATGAAAAACTAGCTACTGGAGTACAATGTATACTACTTGGGTTATGGGTACACTAATATCCCAGACTTCACCACCATACAATTCATCCATGTAACAGAAAACAACTTGTGTCCCTAGAGCTATTGATATAAAAAAATTTAAATATATAAAAAACTAAAAAGCAAATGCCCTAAAACAAAAGATTGGTTAATTTGACTACATAAATATTTATAGTACCTGTGCAAACACATGCACAGATACTGGCAATCCCACTCCCACAAGTGCCTGGCCCCAGCTGATATGTGTGCAACCTGCTGCCTGCCATGGTTGCTGGCATGTGTGTGAGCATGGATTCTGCAGCCACTGCCCTAATGAACTGCTTTGGCTGGCACCATCCATTGGAGCACTGTGGCCAGTGGATTTGGTACACCTTGGCCCCTCTGGTGCAGCAGGTTTCTAACCTTAAGGAGCTAGAGAACAAAGCTGGGGGCCCAGTACCAGCCCCTTAAAGTTACAGCATGCAGGCCGTGAGTGCTGGGCTGAGCCTTGGCCCCCTAGAATCTTCCAGAAACAAAGTCAATCAACTGAACCCACCTTAGACCACAATCAAATGCAAAAGCATGAAAGAAGACAAAAGCAAAGCAACCCTATCCAGAGGACAGTAACATCAAGGATTGAAGGAACATCAAGCCACACTGATAAGCCAGTGCAAGAACTTTGGTAACTCAAAAGAAAAAAAAAAACACCAGAGCCTCTTCTTACCTCCAAATGATAGCACTCGTTCCCTAACACTGTTTTTTAACCAGGCTTGAATGGCTGAGATGACAGAAATAGAGATCAGAATATGACCCAGAACAAATATCATTGAGATTCAGGAGAAGTTGAGATGCAATCCAAGGAATCTAAGGAATTAAATAAAATGATACAAGAGCTGAAAGATGTAATGATCATTTTTTGAAAGAACCAAACTGATCTGATA
Organism: Macaca thibetana thibetana; assembly: GCF_024542745.1. NCBI lineage: Eukaryota > Metazoa > Chordata > Mammalia > Primates > Cercopithecidae > Macaca > Macaca thibetana. The sequence goes on from NC_065589.1 coordinate 94,520,508, forward strand.
GAGTTGAAAAACACACTACGAGAATTTTATAATACCAGCACAAGTATTAACATCAGAATAGAACAAGCTGATGAAAGAATCTCAGAGCTTGCAGACTGGTTCTGTTAAATAACTCAGTCAGACAAAAATAAAAAGGAATAATAAAGAATGGGCAAAACCTCCAAGAAATACAGAATTGTGTAAAGAGATCAAATCTATGACTTATTAGCATCCCTGAATGAGAGGGAGAGAAAGCAAGCAACCTGGAAAACATGTTTGGTAATATCAGCCATGAAAATTTCCCAAACCTCGCTAGAGAGGCCAACATTCAAATTCAGGAAATGCCAAGAACCCCTGCAAGACACTATACAAGATGAACATCCTCAACACACAGTCTCAGATTCTCCAGGGTTTAAATGAGGGAAGAAATGTTAAAGGCAGCAAGAGAGAAGAGGCAGGTCATCTACAAAGGAAACCCCAACAGGCTAACAGTGGACCTTTCAGCAGAAACCCTAAAGGCCAGAAGAGACTGGGGGCTTACATTCAGGATCCTTAAAAAAAAGAAATTCCAAGAAAGAATTTCATATCCAGCTAAACTAAACTTGATAAATAGGAGTAATAAGACCTTTTTCAGATAAGTGAATGCTAAGGGAATTCACTACCATCTCATCTGCCTTACAAGAGGTCCTAAATATGGAAAGGTATGACTGTTACTGGCCACCACAAAAACACACTCAAGTAGATAGACCATTGACACTATAAAGCAACTACACAATCAAATCTGCATAATAACCAGCTAACAATATAACAGGATCCAATTCTTACACATCAATACTGACCTTGAATATAAATGGGTTAAATCCCCCAATTAAAAGGCACAGAGTGGCAAGTTGAATAAAGAAGCAAGACCCAAAAGTATGCTGTCATCAAGAGACCCATCTCACAAGTAATGACACCCGTAGGCTCAAATTAAAGGGATGGAAAAAAATCTACCAATGATCAAAAAAGACAAAGAAGAGCATTACATAGTGGTAAGGGGTTCCATTAAACGAGAAGACCAAATTATCCTAAAAACATATGCACCAATAGAGGAGTACCCAGATTTATAAAACAAGTTCTTAGAGACGTACAGAGAGATGTAGATTCCCACAGTATAATGGTGGGAGACTTCAACATCCCACTAACAGTACTTGACAGATAACCAAAGAGGAAACTAATAAAGATATCTGGGACTGAACTGGACGCTTGACAAATTGGACTTAAGAGAAATCTACAGAACTCTCCACTGAAAACAACAGAATATACATTCTTCTCATATGCACATGGCACAAACTCTAAAACTGAGTACACATTTGGCTGTAAGAGAATTCTCAGTGACTTCAAAAAAACTGAAATCATATCAACACACTCTTGGACCACAGTGCAATACAAATCGAAATCAATATTAAGAAAATCACTCGAAATCATAAAATTTCATGGAAATTAATTGCTTCTGGATGACTTTTGCGTAAATAATGAAATTAAGGCCAAAATCCAGAAACTCTTTGAAATTAATGAGAACAAACATACAACATACTAGAATCTCTGGGGCACAACTAAAGCAGTGTATAGAGAAATGTTTATAGCACTAAATGCCCACATCAAAAAGTTAGAAAGATCTCAAATTAACAGCATATCACACTTAGAAGAACTAGAAAAACAACAGCAAACCAACTCCAATGCCAGCAGAAGACAAATAACCAAAATCAAATGAAATTAATTAAGAGGCAAAAAGTCAGACCAAAGATCAAGAAACCCTAAGGTTGCTTTTTTTGGGAAAATAAATAAGATTGATAGCTAGACTAATAAAGAAAAAAAGAAAAAAGATTCAAATAAACACAAACAGAAATGACACAGAGGACATTACCACCAACTCCACAGAAATTCAAAAACTCTCAGATATTACTATGAATACCTCTATGCACATAACTAGAAAACCTAGAAGAAATTGATACATTCCTTGAAACATACAACCTCCCAAGACTAAACCAGGAAGAAACTGAATCCCTGAACAGATCAATAATGAGTTCTGAAATTGAATCAGTAATAAAAATCCTACCAACCAGGAAAAAACCAGGACCAGATGGATTCACAGCTGAATTCTACCAGGTGTATAAAGAATACGTGGTACCATCTCTACTGAAATTACCCCCCCCAAAAAAAAAGTGGGCGAGGAGGGACTCTTCCCTAATTCATTCTATGAAGCCGGCATTATCTTGATACCAAAAGCTGGCAGACACAACAAAAAAAGAATACTTCAGGCCAATCTCCTTGATGAACGTCAATGCAAAAATCCTCAACAAAATCCTAGCAAACTGAATCCAGAAGCACAACAAAAAGCTAATCCACCATGATAAATTAAGATTTATTTATTCCTGGGATATAAGATTACTTCAACATATGCAAATTAATAAACGTGATTTATCATATGAACAGAACTAAAAACAAAACTCACATGCTTCTGATAAAATTTAACATCCTTTATGTCAAAAACCCTCAACAAACTAGGCATTGAAGGGGCATACCAAACCTCAAAGTAATAAGAACCATCTATGACAAATGCACAGCTAACATCACACTTAATGAGCAAAATCTGGAAGCCTCATCCTTGAAAAGCAGAATAAGACATGGATGTCTATTCTCACCACTCCTATTCATCACAGTACTGGAAGCCCTGGCCAGAGCAATCAGGCAAGAGAAAGAAATAAGTCATTGAAACAGAAAGAGACGAAGCCAAACTATCTGTTTGCAGAAGATATGATTCTATATCTAGAATAATCCATAGTCTCTGCCCAAGACCTCCTAGATCTCATTAAAAACAAAACAAAACAAAAAAAAAAACTTTAGCAAAGTATCAGGACACAAAATCAATGTACAAAAGTCAGTAGCATTCCTATACATCAACATCCAAGCTGAGGCCAAATCAGGAACACAATTCCATTCACATTTGCCACAAAAAGAATAAAATACCTAGGAATACAGCTAACTAGGGAGGTGAAAGATCTCTACAAGGAAAACTACAAAACACTGCTCAAAGAGATCAGATATGACACAACAAATGGAAGAAACTTCCATGCCCATGGAGAGGAAGAATCAATATCATTAAGATGGCCATACTACTAAAAACAGTTTCCAGATTCAATGCTATTCTTATAAAACTACCAATGACAGTCTTCACAGAATTAGAAAAGACTATTTTAAAATTCATACGAAACCAAAAAAGCACCCAAACAGCCAAAGCAATCCTAAGTAAAACGAACAAAGGTGGAAACATCACATTATCCGACTCTCTCTCTATCTCTATTTTCTCTCTCTCTCTCTCCACACACAGACACACACACACACACACACAACTATACTATAAGGCTACAGTAACCAAAACAGTATGGTACTGGTACCAAGACAGACACATAGACCAATGGAATAGAATAGACAGCCCAGAAATAAAGCTGCACACCTACAACCATCCGATCTTCAACAAAGTCAACACAAACAAGCAATGAGGAGAGTATTCCCCATTCAATAAATGTTGATGGGATAACTGGCTAGTCATATGCAGAAAATTGATATTGAGTCCCTTCTTTATACCATATAGAAAAACAAACTCAAGATAAATGAAAGATTTACATGTAAAACTTAAAACTATAAAGACCCTGGAAGATAACCAATAACCTAGGAAATATTGTTCTAGATAAAGGCCCTGGGAAATATTTCATGATGAAGATGCCAAAAGGAATTGTAACCAAAGCAAAAAGTGAGAAATGGAACTCAATACTAAAATAAACAGCTTCTGAAAAGTAAAAGAAACTATCAAGAGTAAACAGACAACCTACAGAATGCAAGAGAATATTTGCAAACTATTCATCTGAAAAAGTTCTAATATCCAGAATCTATAAGGAACTTAAACAAATGAACAAGAAACAAACACCCCATTAAAAAGTGGGCAAAGGACATTAAGAGACATTTTGCAAAAGAAGACATCCAAGCATTAAAAAAAATGCTTAACATCACTAATTTTCAGAGAAATGCAAATCAAAACCACAAGGAGATACCATCTGATATCAGTCAGAATGGCAATTACTACAAAGAAAAAAAAAAAAAAAAGAACAGATGCTGGTGAGTTCCGGGAGAAAAGTGAATGCTTACACGCTCCTGTGGCACTGCAAACTGGTTCAGTCATTGTGGAAAGCAGTTTGGTGACTTCTCAAAGAACATAAAGCAGAACTGCCACTCAACCCAGCGATCCCATTTTTGGGTATATATCCAAAGGAATATAAATCATTCTATCATAAAGACACATGCACACATATGACCATTGCAGAATTAGGGCATGGAATCAACCTAAATACCCATCAATAGTAGACTGGATTAAGAAAATGTGGCATACATACACAATGGAATACTATGACACCACAAGAAAGAACAAGAGTATATCATTGCAGCAACATGGGTAGAGCTTAAAGCCATTATCTTAAGCAAATTAATGCAGGAACAGAAAGTCAAATATTGCATGTTTTTACTTATAAGTGAGAGCTAAACACTGAGTACACAGGGACACAAAGAAGGGAACAATAGACACTAGGACCCACTTAAGCGTGGAGGGTGGGAGGAAGGGGAAGGTCAAAAAAACTACCTATTGGTTACTATGCGTATTACCTGGCTGATGAAATAATCTGTACACCAACTCCCTGTAACATGCAATTTACCTGTATAACAAACCTGCACATGTACCCCGAATCTAAAATAAAAGTTAAAAAAATGAAAACTTCTCTTCTGCAAAAGAACTGTAAAAAACCCTTAAAATTCAACTGATAGCCTGGGGAAAATATTTGCGACATATTCAAGAGTTGAAGTATTAATATCCTGGCCGGGTACAGTGGCTCATGTCTGTAACCCCAGCACTGCCTGTAATACCAGCACTTTCCTGAGACAAGGCAGATGAATCACTTGGAGTTCAGGAGTTCAAGACCAGCCTGGGCAACGTGGAAAAATTCCGTCACTACAAAAAATACCAAAATTAGCTAGCTGTGGTGGTGTGTGCCTGTAGTCCTCGCCGCTCAGTGGGAATGAGGCAGGAAGACTGCTTGAGCCAGAGTGGTCCAGGCTGTGGTGAGCTGAGATCACACCACTGCACTCCAGCCTGGGTGACAGAGTGAGACCCTCTCTCTGTCTCTCTCTCAAAAAAAAAAAAAAAAAAAAAATCCAGAATGTATAAAGAATCTCTCAAAAAAAAAATAAATAATATCCAGAATGTATAAAGAACACCTACAAACCAATAAGAAAAAGATAGAGAGCCCCAAAGTAAAATGGACAGTATATATGGACAGACTGAGAAGAGAAATTGCAAAAGGCCAGTAAGCATAATAAATGATGCTCAATCTTAGAAGTAATCATAAAATACAAAATACAGTAATAAAGAAGTATTGCTTTTTACTCACAAAATTTGTAAACATTTTAAAATGATTGCTAATATGAAGTTTTATCAAAGATATGGGAAAGTAGTGTTATAAACAACTAGTAAAAGGACAAACTTATATTCTTCTGGGAAGGTAATGTATCATTATCTAGAAGAATTTTAAACGTGCATATCCTTTGGAAGAATAATTGTTCTTCAACAGGTCTGAAGAAATAATCAAACATATGCACAAGTTACATAAAATGATATGGTAGCATTGAACGTTACAGTAAAAAATACAAAAAACCTTAAATTCCTATTAATTGGGGAATGAATGATCTATAAAACATTCATACTATAGGGAGAATACAACACTTAAAAAAGCTAGTTCTATAGTGATATGGAAAGACTTCCCATACATACTGTCAAGTGAAGAAAAGTGAGTCAAAGAACATGTTGGGTATAAAAATATTGACATTTAAATATCACACATATAGTATTTGAGTATCTACAGATGATGAAATTGGTTTCCTTTAACACAAAATATCTTGAGATTTCAACCTTTTCTTCCCTGGTTGGCCTTGGTAAAACTATTCTTTGTATCTTCATTTTTAGACACTAAAATTAAATGTTAGTGCATAAAACATGTAGGAGCATCTACTTATATATATGTCTAGGTGTTCAAAAGAGAAATAATACATGGTATGTTCCCTCAAAATCTGTGGAATAGCTTTTAGAAATCACTTCAGAGCTACACTTAAGTAGCATGAAGCAATCACAGTACTTAGAACAAAATCAATCCTTCCTCCCTTCCTCCCTTTCTCCCTCCCTGCTTCCCTGCCTCCCTGCCTCCCTCCCTCCCTCACTCCCTCCCTCTCTCTCTTTCTGTCTTTCTTTCTTTTTTTTTTTTTTTTTTTTGAGACAGGTCTTGCTCTGTCATCAGGCTAGAGTGCAGTGGCATGATCATGTCTTACCGCATCCTCTACCTCCTGGGCTCAAGTGATTCTCCCACCTCAGCTTCCCGAGTAGCTAGGGCTACAGGCACGTACCACGATGCCTGGCTAATTTTTTTTTTTTTTTTTTTGTAGAGACAGGGTCTCACTATGTTGCCCAGATTGGTCTCAAACTTCTGGGCTCAAGTGATCCACCCATTTCAACCTCCCCAAGTGCTAGGATTATAGGCATGAGTCACCACACCCAGCCAAAATTATGTTTATTTTAGACAATGTACACAAATTGAATACAATCATCCCTTAGTATCTATGGGGGACTGGTTTTGGAACCTCTCATGAATAACAAAATCCATGGCTGCTCAAGTCCCTGATATAAAATGACATAGTATTTGCCTATAAGCTATGTCCATGCTCCTAAATCCTTTAAATCATCGCTAGATTATTTATAATATCTAATACAATGTAAATGCTATGTGACTGATTGCTATACTGCATTGTTTATGGAATAGCGACAAGAGGAAAAAAAAGCCTGTACATGTTCAGTACAGATGTAATTTTCTTTTCCAAATATTTTTGATCCATGGTTAGTTAATTCCATGGATGTAGAATCCTCAGAAACAGAGAGCCAATTATATTTCCTTTCAATCACAAATTTTAACACATAAATAGGAGTGTATGAAGCCCAAATACCCAAATTACGTACTATTTTTTATGCTCATTAACATGGATTTTAATATTTTACAGCAGAAAAGGCTAGAACATTAAACAGAAGCCTTTATACAAGCATTTGACTTTGTTTCTTTATACTTATTATGTAAATGTCCTTGGAATTCTACAGATTATAATCCAAGATTTTTATTTGATGACACAAAATGCTTAAAATGATTTTTGCATCCATACAGAATGAAAACATGACAGCAACGTTGATGCTAACATTGAAGACATCAATGTGCTGTGTTTGAGTTTCAAAAATACTCAGCATGGCAGAAACTCTTGGGAATCTGGAACGACCTGGAGGTTAAAACACTGAAGATGGCTTAGGAGGCTTCAGGAACATTAAAAGATGAAATGATGCAAGCAATTTTATCTCTAGGCAAATCAATCTAATGTTAATGAAAAAATTTCCATGGCAACCTGATACAGAAGCAAAGGTGCAGAATAAAATATAAAGATTTCTTTATTTTGAACAGAAGGTACCATTTGAAGATTTTATTCTTTATTGCAGCTTTTTCTTTTTTAACATCAATTGGGATGCTTTAAAATTTTTATTTTTATGATTCTCAAGATGGACACTGATGAGTCTGACTAACCAATCAGCTAATAAACTATCTTCTAATGATCTACACAGTCACTCTCTGAAATAGGTTATGTAATGTTTGGGAGCATGTATTAATTCTAGTTCATGGCTAAGCAGTATTACCAGCTATTGATTGGCTATTTTTGTCAGAAAAACATACAAAATGGAATCAGAAAACAGATGTTGACATATAAGTCATCTATTAAACACAGTGGGCAACCTGGAAAAGTACCTTGAATTTTTACACTAAAAACAAGAGAGACAAATGAAAGGATTCCAACAAATGTACAGGAAAACATCCCTGAAACCCTCTAATAAACTTTAAATTTAGACCGTCCACTCATTTCTTACTCAGATTAAACAATTGAATCTATAGATGTGTTTGCAATGATAATTCTAGTGTTTCAGGCATGAACACTTCAACAAGATAATATTATTTTTGAGAAAGAAATCTAGGATATTGTAATATGAGTGCTATAATTTAACAGTATTAAGTGACTGATGCTGAATGACAGAGATAAAATCCCATGCTGATTTGTATTTTCAACCATAGTTTTACATCAGGCATTGCCAAACATCTTACTACTATATAAATTATGTTTTTCGAAGAAATTTCTGGCAGCCTCAATCTACTTCAAGGATACATACATACAGACACACACACACACACACACACACACACACATATGCACGCACGCACATACACGTTCAGAAAGCCACTGGGAAATTCCACATTATCAAGTCTTCATTAGTCTTACAAAGTACAAATGGAAGATTTGTCATAAACAACTAAAAATGAAATTATACTTAGTAAAAACGCATGTTATGAGACAATAACATTTATGTTCATCTTTTTCATCTTGTTCAACAATAGATTCATAAGAGTTATTAGGTCATACTGAATCAGTAATATTTGGATAATGAGGATTTTACAACACCTAAATGTCCTTTTTCCCTTACTGGACTTTATGTATCAGACATAATTCTAGGCACTGGGGATTCTGTAAGGAAGAACAGAGATCTGGACCCTGCTCTCCTGAAGTTTACATTGTAATGGTGCATACAGATCAAAAACCAATAACCAACTTCATATGTAAAATAATTGCAGGTGATGTTATGAAAGAAATAAGGGTTCAAGAGAGCATATGGGTAGGAAAGACCGGCTTTAGATAAATGGGAAGTCTCTTCTAAGAGGGTGGCATTTCAACAAGAGCTAAAGGATGAGGAAACAAGCTGACCATAAGAAGAGAATCAGGGGAAAAGTATTCCAGGCAACAGAAACAGGATGCGAAAAACTACAGAGCTGGACAAAAGCTGGGTAGGTATGTTTTAGAAGCTGAAGGAAGAATTCACTGTAATGAAGTGTAACTTGAGTGTAATGAGGAGAGTGGGACTGGCATGAGATGAGGTTGGAAAAATAGGCAGGCAGGGAATCATGTATGGACTTATTAGCCATCATCATGTTTTGCTTTTTATTTTAATTGCAATGAGAAGCCATTGTAAGAATATAAGCAGAGGAGTGACAAAACCTTATTTGCTCTTTAGGAAGGTATCTCTTATTGCTATGTTGAGAATTGACTGGAAGAAGCAATCTGCTGGAAGTCTTTGTGAGAAAAGCTGACAATCTGATGAAATTTTGGATGCCTTGTTTATAGCTGTCTCTTCAAGCTGCTTCTCTGTAGTTAACTCTGACCGATAATAATAGGCATAATGGGAATAATGGGTCATGTTTTCTTGGAGATTATAACAGCCTAAGTAGTGTACAATGGGAGTGTTACAGTTATTTTAGACATTGGACAACTCTATTTCAAAGTATTCAAAGCCAGAAAAAAGTACATGGTCAGCAATTATGTTTGTTGTTCTTATTGAGACAGGGTTTCACTCTGTTGCCCACGCTGGAGAGCAGTGGCACAATCTTGGTTTACTGCAACCTCTGCCTCATGGCTCAAGTGATTGTCCCACCTCAGCCTCTAGAGTAGCTGGGATTACAGGAATGCACCACCACCCCTGGCTAATTTTTATTTTTTTATTATTTATTTATTTAAATTAACTTAGTATATAACCAGCACACTAAACAAAACTACCCTGGCTAATTTTTGTATTTTCTATAGAGATTGGGTTTCACTATGCTGCCCACGCTGGTCTCAAACTCCTGGGCTCAAGTGATCCATCTGCCTCAGTATCCCAAAGTGCTGAGATTATAGGCAGGAGCCACTGTGCCCAGCTACCAGCAACTGTTATGTGGAAGACAAAGAAGGTCTTGAAGTTATTAATTTACTTTTTTTTTTTTTTTTTTAAAAAAAAGGACTCTCTGAATATACAAGCCTAAAGAGAGCACTGTACAGGCTCAAATGGTTGTACAGGGATTTTTCTAAGTGCCTCAGGTATAATGAAGCCATATTTCAAGAGTAAAAGGCAAGGTACATAATCTAAGATTCAGTCCTTTAGCGCTTATGTGCTTTGACTTCTGAATACTTTCCTGACCTCATTTTGTAGCACTCCTTCTTCCTGGATGACCCTCCAGTCATGCTGTTCCTCTTTCTGTTCCTTGAACATGTCAAACTTATTCTTGACTTTGGGCTTTGGCAGGTGCTGTTCCATTTTCCTGGAATGCTCTTCCAGCTCTTCTGATAAGTGCTCTTGCTCATCACTTCATAATTCATGGGGCATAGGGTGGAATACTCAGAAGTATCTTACTTAGTTGTGGGAAGTAAGCAGACTTATTCTAAACACTGGTGTGGTACTTGCTACTATTTTAGCTCAAATATCGCCTTGAAAAGCACGTTATTTTCTACATAGCACATATTCTGAAATAAAATAATTTTATTTATGTGTCTATTTCCTTTCTCCCATCACTAGAATTTAAGCAAGAGATCAAGGATTTTTTCTATCCTTTTCATGACATTATTTCCAGTGCTTAGCATGGCATCTAAAACATTATACACGCTCAAAAACGTATTTATTGAATAGAAAGAAGGAATAAAGGTAGAAAGAAAAGGGAGAAAAAATGAAAAGCTATGTGAGAAAAATATCAAAAAGTTTATCAAGTCCAGAACAAACTAAAAGCCTAAAGATACAGAAAGAAATCTTTAAAGTTATGTTCAGAACAACAAGAATAGTATGGAAAAGACTTTTACTTGGATGAATAATGCAATAATAAAATAAAAATAAAATTATATTTCAATTTTCAACCTTATATCAAAGTGATAAAATAAATTAGATAAAAAATAAGTAATAAACTGTAAAATAATAAGTAATGACTCTGGCTTTAAATCAACGTGGAAAAATAAGGGTCAGATTTGCCCTCCTGCCTGAAACAACCAAAAATAAAACAGGCAAAATATATGAAACAATGGTTTTTAAGACAATGGACAGCAGGCAATGAAGGAGCAATCCCTCAGAAATAGTAAACAAATGAAATGATCCCTAGAACTTCCCTAGCTTATTGTCTTGAGAGAGTTTCCAGGCTGCATGCAAAGAGGTTAAACCTAGCTGGAGCTCAGCAGAAATCCTAAGTAGAGGAAGCTTATCTGAAGAGTCAAGGGAGACCAATGCAATGTGAGTTTACAGAACAGAATGCTGGAGAAGAGAGAAACACACTGGGAGAGAAATGCAGGGATCTATTGAAGGCTCCTTTTGAGTATTCAGCATGTGAGGGGATATCTGAGGCTGAGAAAATAATTGCTTGAAAGAAAGTTAGTCACACAGGGCTCAGAACTAAAATACTTCGTAACTTGTAGGCATAAGCTAGAATACTCAGAAGTATCTTTCTCAGCAGTGGAGAATAAGAGGACCTAGACTGATACTGTTGTAGTAACATCTAATGAGTCTTAAAGGCAAAACCTAAAAAGATCAAATGGTTTTTTTCCAAGTAATTTAACTGCATCCTGGAACGTAGCTGAAGAATATTTAAAGGCATAAACAAATACCCAGGACCCAACAAGAAAAAAAAAAAACAACACAAAACCCCACAATGCTAGCACCCAATAAAAATGATCAGGCATGCACAGAAGCAGGAAAACATAACACATAATGAGGAGAAAAATTAATCAATCTTGTATGAATCTCCAGGCAATTATGTTGAATGAAAAAGCCAATACCCAAAATTTATATACTCTATAATTTCACTTATATAACATTTTTGAAATGACAAGCTTTTAGAAATGGGGAACAAATTAGTTGTTGCAGGGGTTAGGAATGGGGGTGAGGGTTGAGACAAGAGAGAGGTGGGTATGGTTATAAAAAGGCAACATAAGTGATCTTTTTGGTCATGGCACAAATCTATACCTTGCCTGTGAAGGTAGATCTATGAGTCTGCACATGGGACAGAATTGTATTGAACTAAATACACACACATACAGATAGAGTGCAGGTAGAATTGGGAAAATCTGAACAAGATCAGTGTATTGTATCAATATATTCTGGTTGTGATTTTTTACTACAATTTTACCAGATGTTGCCACTGAAGGAAATTTGACAAAGGGCACACAGGATTTCTCTGTATTATTTCTTAAAATTGCATGCAAATCTACAATTAAATCCATTAAATTTTTAGTTAGAAATCAATGGAAACATCAGAACTGACACAGATTTTTAGAATTAGCAACAAGAACATTAATACAGTTATTATGGCTGGGCTTGGTGGTTCACTCCTATAATCCCAGCACCTTGGGAGACCAAGGAGGGTGGATCACATGAGGTCAGGAACTTGAGACCAGCCTGGCCAACATGGTGAAACCCTGTCTCTACTAAGAGTACAAAAATTAGCTGAGTGTGGTGGTGTGTGCCTGTAATCCCAGCTATTCGGGAGGCTGAGACACAAGAATCGCTTGAACCTGGGGAGTGGAGGTTGCAGTGAGCTGAGATCATGCCACTGCACTCCAGCCTGGGTGACAGAGTGAGACCCTGTCTCAAAAAAAAGAACATTAATATAGTTATTATAATTGTATTCCATATGTTTAAAGAGATAAAGAGATATAAAAGCTATTTTTAAAAAGAGCCAAATTGAACTTCAAGAGATAAAAACTATGTCTGAGATAAAAAATACACTAGATGAAATTAATAGCAGATTAGACATTGCAGAAGAAAAGATTAGTGAACTTGAAGATATAACAATAGAAACTATCCAAAATGAAACAGAGGGAGAAATGAAACTGAAAATAAAATGAACAGAATTATCAGTGGCCTGATAACTCTGCTACCTGATTCTATCTCCAGCACCCAGACTTAAGAAAACAACAACAACAAAAAAAAAACAACACAACTATCTGATAACTTCTGTTAACACCAATCAAAAGAAAGCCAGAATAGCCATTTGTGATCATCAAAACAAAAAACACCCAAATACCCATCAAGAAGTCAATAAACTGGTTGTAGTATATCCATATAGTAGAACATAACTCAGAAAAAAGAACTATTGATTTATGTAATAGCAAGAATAAATATAAAAATAATTATCCCGAGTGAAAGATGCCAATTGACAAAAGAGTATATACTGCATTATTCCATGTATATACAATTCCAGAAAATGTAAACTAATCTATAGTGACAGAAAGCAGCACAGTGTTTGGGGACAGCATGGAAGATGGGGAGAAGTAGGAGGGAGGAATTAGAAGGAAATACAAGAAAACTGCTGGTGGTTGTGTTTTCATTATCTTGATTGTGATGTTTTACGTGTGTTAAAACAGTAAAATGTACTCTTTAAATATGTGCTGTTTTATTGTCAATTATATCTCAAAAGGCTGTTAAAAATAAATAAAAGAAGAAACAGCTCTTCTTTACTGAAGAATTTCTCTTAATAAAAGTAGAAGAAACGAAGGAAATAAAAAAAAACTCTATTGTAATGACCACCTTAGTAATAATTACAGCAGGCATGATCCATCACAATTAATGCTAAAAATAGTAAGTGAAAGTTTAAGAAGACAGAGGATATTTGTATAATCTCAAAGTATCTCTTTCCACATAGTTATTAATTACAAAGGGGGAAAATAGCAACTTTACAGTGCAGAAGCCTGATGTAAACCTCTAAACCAAGCAATAAGGTTAGTCTCATCAATAATAAGATGTAATCAACATCATGTCACCCTACTATGAAGCACTGAGAAGGGCATATCACTTCCAAGTATGTGTCCTCAAAATGCATAATCTTAATCTACTAAGGAGGAAATATTAGAAGAACCCAAATTGAGGGGCAGTCTACAAAATGCCTGAATAGTACTGGAAGTGTCAAGGTCATGAAAGATAAGGAGAGACTGAAGAATTCTAACAGATTGGAGGAGATGATGGAGACATGAAAACTAAATGTAATATGGGATCCTGGATTGGATCCTGAAAAAGATAAAGTATATTAAGGGAATAACTGGTGAAATGAGAAGAAAGCCTTTAGCTAACAATACTGTGCCAATGTTAATGTCTTAGTTTTAATAATTACATTATGGTTAGGCAGGATATTAACATTACAGGGTTTAGTTAAAGGGTATATGGGAATGTTCTGCACAATTTTTTAACGCTTCCTGAACTCTAAAATAATTTCAAAATAATTTTTTTAAAAAACAGAATAAATCATAAGCTCAGACAGATGAAGAAATAGTAGCAGATCTTTCACCTGCTTTAAATTAGGGCAAGCATTCTGACCCACACGATTTCCTGGAAGAAATGAATACAAGAAACTGGAGATGAAATGACTGGATTGATGATGGTAATCTTTGAAGCACTATAAAGATAAAAGTAATGCTGGAAGACTAGAGAATAAAACTGTTTCCTTTTTTTTTTTAAAGGAGAAGAAGTGGAGGCCTCAAATTATTAACCAGCCAGGCTTTAAGCCATGCTGCTGAACTCTGCAAAATTTCTTGAAGGAATTAATGAACAGATAGTTTTATACATGTTTAGAAAGGAAGGCAGTGAAAGCAAGCTTGGCTTCATCAAGAACAAGACATGTCAGACTAATCTTAATCATTTTCTGAAAGAATTACTTGGTTGGCAGATATGAAAAATGCTCTAGACATAGTTAATTTGATTTTAAGAAGGTATTTGGCAAAGCCATTCAAAATCTCCTTACAGACCAGATGGCAAAACAAGAGCTAGATGATGTCTCAAAAGTCAGATATACTTATTATTGACAACCATCCACAGATTTATGACTCAATTTCCTTTTAGAGAGCTCTATTGGTAGATCAAAAGGCTTTCTCTGCAGTTCTATTCAAATAAACATTATTTTCCATTAACTAGGATGAACACAATATCAACAAGAATGAATGCAGAACAGAAGTAGAATCCAAATATCCTTAAAAAGGTAAAAAATCACCTTAAATATAAGATAAAATGGAAGAGATATAATTTATAGTATATAACATAAAAAAGACATTCGACTAACTGCAAGTTTGATAAGTCTACTCATACAATATAGTTAGTAATAGGGTTAATAGGATCATAATTTTCAGAAAGTGATATTCAGAGCTTATGTTACAATGGGGAACTCTTCTGATTTACTGAAAGTTTTTCCATATTTCATTCATCAAGTTTCTTTAATTCTTATATAAAAAAAGAATAAATCAATCTTCATGCTGGACGGAGATTCCAAATACCTGTGAAACAAGAATCTTTGTTGAAAAATCATCCTGCCCAGATGGAATAGGAGTTAGGATCTCATTATAACCAGTTTCTGATTATGTCAGTGAATAAGAGTTTCAGCCCAGGGCCAGGATGGCAATAGAGTTAGAGTTGAAGAAAATAACTGGGAGAAGACAAATACTTAACAAGCACTGGTAATAAAGAAGTAACATTCCTGCTGTGTCTTAGGTGCTAACCCTGCTTTAGCTAGAACCAGCTCCACTTTAATTTATTTTGTATATTAGGGTTCTTTCTGTGGAATACCATATTACTGGAAAAAAAAAAGAATTTAAAAAAAGTAAAAAAGAAAAAGTTAAAAAAAGGATTCTGTCAACATTCCATTAGATAAAAGCATTCTATGTTTATAAATAAAATGAAACTGAAACAATTCAATGATCTTTTAAAATATAAGGATCAGAAGACAGAAACACTGGGGCCACAAGATGCACATTCATGTATTAGCTAGAGAATAATAAAGCCAAATATAATCAAGTTGATCATATAAGCAGTTTGCTGGGGGTTGACAATTTTTACTACACAGTTTACCTTAATCAAGCCTTTTCTATCTCACACTTAGTTTCATATATGTATTGAGACCCTCTAGGATTTTAAGAGTGAAAAGAGAGAAAAGGTATGTACTTGAATAATATTTGGCATCTGAAATCAGCAAGTCTTAGTAATTATATGACTGTTGGGGCCTGAGGACAATGTAAGGAGTTTAGGAAAGGTGTGATAAATAAATTATAACATATGAGTTATAACTCATTTGTTATATAAGTCAGGGTCCTGGTGGAAAACAAGACAGTACACTCAAAAGTGTAATTTGCAGAAAAATTTATCTACAAAGACATGGGTAAGATTTAGGGGAACTGACACAGGCAATATTGGAGACCCATTATCATATCTAAGTCAGAAAAGGGCACTTCCTGGGTGTTGACAGGAGTTGTGCCCTTCAGTAAATGGATGTAGCTAAATTGTGGCAACCTTGTAAGAATACCCCAATCTCACTCCCTTCCCACCTTCTGATCTTTTCCAAATGCCTTCCATTGGGCCACACCCAAGTGGAAGCCAGAAGGCAAGAAAGCTCTTTGATGTAGTCATAAAGGTGACTGCACAAAGAGCAAGGTGGAGAATAAGTCTAGGTTGGAAATGTGAATTTTGGAATCAGCAGCTTATCTGTGATACTCGAATCTACAAAAGTGGAGAGTACACAGAATAAAAAGAGTAGTAGGTGAGCATGGAATCTACAAAAGGGAAAAAAGAAAGAATATCCAGAGGTTATGAGCAGTACTGTGGAAGTGTAGATTTCATGGTAATCAAGGGAGTAGAAAATTTGTGGAAGAAAGCTGCCATGAATGTTAGATATTGAAAACAGGGCAGTGGAACTGTGTTTGTAGCCGCCGCTGTGCATGGTCACCATGCTGCCATTGCTCTCTAACACCAGCTCTGGCTCTAGCTCACTAAGCTCTAGCTGAAGGAGGAGGGGTAAGTAAGGAGGTCTCCATACCAGGCTCCTACACAGTTGACTGCCTCTATATCCACTGGATATGACAACTAGAAGATCACTGTTGCCCTTATTGAGAGCAGTTCCAGGAATGTAATAGAAGACGAAGCTCAGTTTTAATGGGATAAAAAGTTAATGAGGGATGAGAATGTGAACACAGCAAACTCTATACTTTTGAGAACAATGGATGAGGGGAAAAGAAGAATGAGTTGAACACAGCTAGAAAAAAACAACATCAAAAGAGAATATTTTTTAGAGTGACAAGACAAATAACATTAAGGTATAAGGTAAAAAAAAACTAATGGAGTAAAACTGAATGTATAAGAATTGGAGGGCTATTAGAGATTGCTGGAGCTTGTTCACCGTACATCATGAGGGGGAAATGCCCTGCCCACAGCCCTTGCCCATGACAGCGTGGCTTATATGGTGTGATTCCTCATCAATATAGGTGACTGACTAACATTAGGCATACATGTTGGTTAGTGACCTGTTATCTATTATGAAAAGATGAGTTGGGGCCGGGCGCGGTGGCTCACACCTGTAATCCCTGCACTTTGGGAGGCCAAGGAGGGCGGATCACCTGGGGTCAGGAGTTTGAGACCAGCCTGGCCAACATGGTAAAACCCTGTGTCTACTAAAAATACAAAAATTAGCCGGGTGTGGTGGTGCACGCCTGTGATTCCGGCTACTTGGGAGGCTGAAGCAGGAGAATTGCTTGAGCCTGGGAGGCAGAGGTTGCAGTGAGCCAAATTATGCCACTGCACTACAGCCTGGGTAACAGAGCAAGATTCCGTCAAAAAAAAAAAAAAAAAAAAAGTTGGACCAATGGATTCTCTTTATTAGTAGTATAAACTAAGAAATATGGAAATAATTGGCTGAATAATGCTAGAAACTCAGATGAAAGGGTAGTGGTGTAAAGAGAAAGGATGGTGCAGCAGTAATGAGCCATGTTAAAGATGAAGTTAGATGAAACAAAATCCGTAAGCTGCTAAAGGAAACGTCTGTGAAGTAGAACATGAGAACACTAGCTTTTAGAGAAAGCAGAACAGGCCAAAGATGAATAGAGAGAAGCAGAGGCTCCGTGAGAAACTATATCCCTTAAGGGGAGACAGTGAACGCATTGGTATCTGATAGCTTTCCAGGTATGGTCCACTGGTATCCTTATACTAACTCACCTTTTCTCTTAGCATGAACGGGTTTTCTGTTCCACATCCTGAACTCCAACACCAAGACAAAGACTAAAAACAAAGCCATGGAGGAGATAGGAAAGGAAAAGTCAATGTGGAAATGGTTGGCCTCAAACAGGAATGAAAAACCTACACTTCATTGATCTTAGGAAGAAAGTAAGAAAAGGTATTGATACAGGAGTCAGAAGAAAGTTCATAGCTCTAATATATTTATCATGTAACAAAATGCGTTTAAATTAAATGAGTTAAGCATCTAACCAAAGAAGTTAGAAGAGAGGCACAGAGCAAGCGCAAAGAAACAAAGAAGGAAATAACAAATATAAAAATAGAATGACATTGAGAACAGCATTAACAAAATAATAACAAGAAAAAATAGCAAACCAAAAGCTGATTACTTGAAAGTATTAATAACATAAGCACACTTTTGTTGAGACTAAAAAGAGACAAAAGACAGAATGTTCAAATAAGGTATGGAATGAACAAAAAATGAAAACAAAAACAAAAACAAAAACAAAGTATAGAACGAAAAAAGGGAACTAACTGGAGACACCACAGAGATTAAGAAACATAAGAACGGTTATTATGAACAACTATATACTAAAATATATGAAAATAGAAATGAAATATATGAATTCCCAGAAAAATACAGAATATCCAAATTGTTATAATATAGAGCTTGAATAAGAAATAAAGAAATTAAAGTGACAATCAAAGACCACCCTTCTCAGGAAACCCCAGAGTAAAATAACTGTAGATTCTACCAAATTTTCAAGGTATAGTGAATTCCTATTTTAAGTTGTTCCAGAAAACATAGAAAGAGCAAAAGCTACTCAAGTTATTATTTATGAGGCTATCATAAACTTGACTCCAATAGAAGGTTAAAATAATGCCACGAAAGAAAAAACAATATAGCCACACAGTGAATTCAGGATGTCAGAAAACAATAGGACCCCACATATTTATGGGTGCAAAAATGCATTTGCTATTTGTATATCTTAGAACATTTGTAACATAAAGCAGTAAAAATTACAAATAACACTAGATAGCAATAAGGTAACATTGTCTAAATGTCTACCCTAGTTATAAGCATGACCTTTTCTTTTCAATTCAAAATTTCAATATATCCTCAGTGACTCTCAATAACTCCTATTACCCTCAACGTACCAACTTCCCCTCCCATGCCACTGTATTGTGTTACTGCTACTAATCCTTCAGGTGAATTAGAGTTGAACGTGAACACCAAGAATATCTGTTCTGTCTGCAATTTATCTGAAAGGAGGCTGTGCTTTCTGTATCTATCAAAGTTGGAAAACTAGAGGCTAAAATCCAAAACCAGGATAAAGTGAGAAGAGACCAGGGTAATGGACAAGGGTAGTGGACAAGGACAAGTAGATGTTTGCTGCTGACACTCATATTTGGTGTATCTGGTTAACTTGAATTAGGATAATTTGGACAATTTAGAAGCACTGGTTTATAGCGTTGATGCACAGGGATCAATTTTTTTTTGTTCTTTTTTATTTTGGGGGTGCACAATCTGTTTCTTGGTATGGTTTCAACATCAACTCCCTGCCAACCTGTGAAGATTACGTCTGTGAGAGATGTCCTTGGAAAAGGAGACGTCAATCATAGACTGTGCCACTTTACTGTCTTGTTATTTTAACTAGTCTGGGTAATATACTGTTTACTTTCCTTAATTTCAGACTTTTGACTGTTGGAGGTGATTTATCTCTTCATTGTAGGTTGAAGAGGAGATTCTGAAACCTATGGAAAACAGATTGGGTGGGCATAAATTTAAAAAATTACATGGAAATACTTTCCCACAGGATTGCCAAACTTCTCAATTCTCTAAAACATGCTGATAGTTTCTTGTTTTCCTTTATCCAGATACTCACACAGGAGTGAGAACTTAATAATTTTAGAAGGCCTTCATCTTTAACTCCCTTGGCTTCTCTATAACAAAAACAATATCAAACGTCCTATGGCCTATAATATTTCTAGGACTAACTAAATCCTGGAAATACAGAAAAGAAATATACTGTAACCCCTAGCAGAGGATTACAGGCTATATTTAAGAGGTTGAAGGGCAGTGAGTTTTTACAAATGTTTCCAATTTGCAATGACATTAAATAAAGAAATGAAAATAAATCTTTCATTGTAACATTATTCTCTAAGTTAACAATGGACTAAATATTTATTTAAATAAATAAAGAGAAAATAATTCCTAAGCTCACTGTATTAAGAAAGAATGGGTCCGATTTTACGAATGCTCTCTATACTCCAGGCCTGATGAAGGCGAACACAGACCAGTAAGTAAAGGATGAAGAGAAGTTCCTCAGGTAAACTGGAGTAGGGGAGGCCTTTTAGCACAGAGCTGGAGCTGAGGCTGGCTCTCCTTGGTTTAAGTTACTGTTTGATTTAAACAAAGGCATAAAATAACTGTCAGACAGATAAAATATCCTCAAGAAGTAATTTGGAAAAATAAACACACCAAAAAAGTCAGGGAACAAAGCTTGTACAGTGCTCAGGCTATGGTGTACATAAGTGGCTCTCAAACTGCAGCATGATTAAGAATCACCAGCATTGTGTGTGAAAATTCAGAACTCCAGGCCAAACTGAAGATACCAGATTGAGAAGGCTAGGGTAGCATTTTGGCATCTGTATTTTTAACGAGCAACTCCAGGTAATTTTTATAGAAGTGAAAGTCTAGACACAACAAACTGAAAAACACTGATCTATAATATCACAAAGAAATAAGAGTATTTGGCAGTTCCCCAGTTTATTTTTGTTAATAAAAGCCAATCAAAACCCGTAACAAAGATTTGAAATTTGGATTCATGCTATGTCGCTGTTTACATTGTTTATTATAGAAAACTATAGCAATGATGAAATGTGATAATCATGTCTTCCAAAACCCATAGTCTAATATGAACTTTGTCTACATTATTAGAAAAACAGATGTTTGTAATAAATAGTATCACTGTTATATGCAGGAAAAAAACCCAATGAACTAATTTCTACTTTGTGAGAAAAAAGAAAAACAAAAATGTACATAATGTGCTATACTAGGCTTGGAGGCAAGCTACAACAAAAAATTATGAAGTTTTCCAATAATGCAATACAAGAAGAAAGAACAGGAAAAAATAGTGAACACATATAAGGGTCAAGGGAAATATCCTTTTGTAGAAATACATGTTGTATATCTTTATTCCTTGATGAACAGATGCAAAACCTAAGACAATATTAACTTATCTGTTTTCAGAATGATGATTTGTAAATATTTGCTTTTATCTGATAACTTCATCAGTATATCTATTAGCTTTCTGTATCTTTGATGAGATACAGAATAATTGAAAAAATGTGCCTATTGTAAAAACATCTGGAAGCTTCCATTAATTTTTATTTATATACCTTCTAAACTCAGGAAGATGAACATATTAGACAGGAATGTTGTCTGCTGATAAGAAATCCATTCCTTGTTTTAGGTGACCCCAAAGTATATTGCTTGTGAAATATACAATGTCAAAAGAAAAACATTATAAAGTCAAACATTACATTCAGGCAGGAAAAAGATTTAAATAATATAAATTACATCAAATCATCCTGGTATTTGCTAAAATCCCTAGTATGCAGTGCAGAGAAATAGTAAGTCATTGAGTCATTTAGTCTGAGTGAAGCAATAAAATGTCAAAAATATAGCTGCAAATTAAACCTGTAAATTTTTCTGTTCGTGCTAAAATATATACGAATATGATAAAATTATTTTTAGCTATGGATTTTCCCTAGTAAATACTGTTCTTTAACTCTGTATTCTAAAACATCTAAAAATAATCAGCATTTTTGTAAGCCCTTAACGGAGGAAACAAATAACCCTGAAACATGACTTGATTAAATAAAATATTCAGAAACCTCAGGACATTTTCTTCTCTTGTCTCATCGATTACTAGGTTTATTAAAGAGTCTTGGGAGTTTGAATTTATTGGCTTGAAATGTAGACTTTGAACTTTACAGAGTGATTTGTGAATGTGCCTGTTAAAGGCTGTAATCATTCCTATCCTATGTAGACCTTTGAAATTGAATTCCTTAGAGAAATAGGAAAAGAACTTCCAAAAGGGATTAATATTATTAAGAACTTCTCAACACCAAAAATGATGTGCATAGGATGTATATTTTATTAAAAAATTTTAATTAACAATTATTACTATAGGCCAGGCACAGTGGCTTGCGCCTGATTTCCCAGCACTTTGGGAGGCCGAGGTGGGAGGTTCACTTGAGCCCAGGAGTTCGAGACCAGGGCAACATGGTGAAACCCCGTCTCTACAAAAAATACCAAAAATTAGCTGAGTGTGGTGCATGCCTGTAATCCCAGCTATTTGGGAGGATGAGGTGGGAGGATTACCTGAGCCCAGAAGGTCGAGGTTACAGTGAGCTGAGATCATGCCATTGTACTCCAGCCTGGGCGACAGAGTGAGACTCCATCTCAAAAAGTATATATACACATATATAATTATTATTATAGACTGAAAATTCAAATGTTGATGCTCTAACCCCTAAAGTGACTGCATATAGAAATATGGCCTTTAAGGAGGTAATTAAGATTAAATAAGTCATAATGTAATAATCAAAACAGCATGCTACTGGTACAAAAATAGACACACAGATCAATGGAACAGAACAGAGAAACCAAGAGTAAAGCTACACACCTACAACCAACCGATATTAGACAAAGACAACAAAAACATGCAACAGGTAAAGGACTCCCTATTCAATAAATGGTGCTGAGAAAACTGGCTAGCCATATGCTGAAGACTGAAACTGGACTCCTACCTCTCACTATATTAAAAAATTAACTCAAG
Source organism: Macaca thibetana thibetana (assembly GCF_024542745.1). NCBI lineage: Eukaryota > Metazoa > Chordata > Mammalia > Primates > Cercopithecidae > Macaca > Macaca thibetana. The sequence goes on from NC_065589.1 coordinate 94,543,323, forward strand.
ATGTATTAAAGACTTAAATGTAAGACCTGAAACTAGAAATTCTAGAAGAAAACCTAGGAAAAACCTTTTCTGGACACTGGCTTAGACAAAGAATTTTTAACTAAGACCAAAGGCAAATGCAACAAAACCAAAAACAGACAAATAAGACTTAAAGAGCTCTGCATAGTAAAAGAAAAAATCAACAAAGACACAACCTACAGAATGGGAGAAAATATTTGCAAACTATGCATCCCACAGAGGTCTAATATCCAGAATCTATAAGGAAATTCACAAATCAACAAGAAAAAGGTGAATAACTCCATTAAAAAGTGGCCCAAAGAAATGAACAGACACTTCTCAAAAGAAGACATACAAATGGCCAACAAACATGTGAAAAAATACTCAATATCACTAATCATCAGGGAGATACAAATCAAAACCACAATTAGATCCCATCTCACACCAGTCAGAATGGCTATTATTAAAAAGTCAACAAATAACAGACGTTGGTGAGGATGTGGAGGAAAGGGAATGCTTATATACTGTTAGTGGGAATGCAAATTAGTTCAATCCCTATAGAAAATGATGTGGAGATTTCTCAAAGAACTAAAAATAGAACTACCATTCTATCCAGCAATCTCACTACTGGGTGTATATCCAAAGGAAAATAAATCATTTCCTCAAAAAACACCTGCACTCTTATGTTCATTGCAATACTATTCACAATAGCAAAAATCATGGAATCAAGCTAAGTGTCCATCAATGGTGGGTTGGGTTGGAGATATACATATATACATATATGTATATATATATATTTTCCTATTTATATCACATTACACACCCCCCCCATGGAATACTATGGAGCCATAAAAAGAATGAAATTATGTCCCTGCAGCAACATGGATGGAGCAGGAGCCCATTATCCTACGTGAAATAAATCAGAAACAGATAATTCAATATTGCATGTTCACACTTAAAAGTGGGAGCTAAACAATGGGACATAAAGATGGAAATAATAGACATTAGGGACTCCAAAAGAGGGGTAAGGAGTGGGAGGTAAGGGTTGAAAAACTACCTATTGGGTACTGTGTTCACTATTTGGGTAATGGATTCACTAGAAGGCCAAACCCCAGCATTACATAATATACTCATTGAACAAACCTGTGCATGTATCCCCTGAAATTATAATAATTTTGAAAGATGAGATCATAATGGCATGGTTCCAATCCAGTAGGATTGGTGTCCTTATAAAAAAGGGAGGCGACAACACAGATGCGCATGCACAGAGAAAAGGTCATGTGAGAAGACAGCAAGAAGGCAGCTGTCTGCAAGCCAAGGAGAGAGGCCTCAGTAGAAACTAAACCTGCCAGCACCTTGATCCTGGACTTCCAACCTCCAGATCTGTGAGAATATAAAATATTTGTTGTTTAAGCAACCCAGTCTGTGGTATTTTCTTAGGCAGCCCTAGAAAATGAATATAATTATATGATGTATAAAATATATATACACATATATGGGAGCTATGAAGCATAATAACACATGCTTACAAATCCATACTAACTCTAATCTCAAACTCCCTGCCCCAGAAGTAATTATTATCCTAATTATTTTTCCAGGAAAACATTGAATTATCTTAAATAAAATGGTTCAAAAGTAACATTTTTAATAGTTTATATCCACAATGATTTCATATATAAGTCACTGAAGCCTTCTCTAAATTATCTGTATGTAGGAATCAACAATTCTCCCTTAACTAATTTACAAAATCCAACTTTGAACATATTTTTCAATTGCATTCTTCTAAATTTTATATTCATCATTCCTTTGCTGTGGAAAAAAACTTTTACCACATATTTAGGTAGTGCAAAACAATACATTTTGTTCCTTTGGTCAAGCTGTCTTCTTCTCCACCAGTAACACACTTTCTTAAATCCTACAGCTTTACAACAAATCTCATTTTCTGACAGAGCAATTCCATCCTATTTTCCTCATCTCTTGTCTATTCCATGCTCTTTGCTTTTTCATATGAAGTTTAGATTCCTCGAAAACCCTGTTAGGATTTTGCACTGGAATCAAATTAATTTATGAATCAATTTGGAGAGAACTGACATCTTGATTATATTGGATCTAATATATTAGTATAAGCTCCATTTAGATGTTTAATGTTGCTCAATAAAGTTTATGGTTTTTCCATAGAGATCACACACATTTTTGTTATTTTCATTTCTGTGTACTTTATATCTTTGTTACTATAGTAAATATTATCTTTTCTAACTTTTTTGTATTAGAAATGCAACTTATTTTTGTAAACTGATTTTACAGTCAAATAAATGGCAGCTAAATTCTCCTACTATTTTTAATAATTTTCCTATTTCTAATTATTTATTAAATCTAATAATTTAATTTTCATTTGTCATGTCCTTCAGACAAATGAAGGCAGTTTTATTTCTTTCTTTTTAATGCTTATACTTTGTATTTACTTTCTGTTCTTGCTGTGAGAACTCTGACCTCCACTAAAATGTTCAATCGTATTGCTCTGATTTTAAAGTAAATGCTTCTAGTACTTCATTGGGAAGAAAGATACTTGCTGTATGTTCTTCACAGACAATCTTCATTATGTTAAGGACTTCCTTTCTATTTTGCAAAGAGGTTTTTTTCTTTCATTCTTCCCATGAATGAGTCAGTTGAATTAAAAATATCTATTGAGATGATCATGTTTTTTTTCTCTATTAATCTGTTAATACGTTAAATAAATTTCCTCTCCAATGTCAAACCATACTTGTATTCTTTGGATGCCTTCCTTGGTCATGATGTATTTTCTTTTTTATATATACATTATTATATTCAGTTGGCTAATGTTTTGTTTAGGATTTTGTATTAAAGTTCATGAGTGAGAATGCCTTGTGCTTTTACTTTCTCTTGCTGTCTTTGGCTGGTTTGGCTATTAAGGGTTTGATATAGATGTACGTTGCTGAGTTTAGAGATAGTCCATCTTTTTCTATTCTCTGGAGGAATGTGTAAGTTTGAAATGACCTTCATTTGAAAGGCCAGGGGTCAGTTATAGCCATGTAGGCCTAGAGCTTTTTATTTTTTTAATGAGAAGTTTTTAATTAAATGTTTGATTCTTTAATATTTACAGGACCATTTTAGCTTTCAATATTTTCTTGAGTCACTTCTGGTAAGGTATAATTCTTAGGAGTGGGTACAGTTCATCTTAGATTTCACAGTTTATTGGCATATAAAAACATATACCATATGTTTATTGGCATAAAATATCTTCTTATCTTTTAAATGTCTACTCACAGAGATGTGTGCTTCCCTTTTTTATGCACATCACTTATCTCTGTTTTTTCTTCTTAAATTTTAACTAAATAAACTTCCACAGGTTTGTCAATTTTATGGGTCTCTCAAAATAAGTAATTTCAGGTTTTGTGGATCCCACTGGCTGAATGTATGTTTTCATTTCATTAGTTTCTGTTCTTTATTATCTCATTCTTACCTTTTTTTTTTAAAGCTGTTGTTCATTTTCTAACTCAATAAATTGAAAACCTAGGTCATTAATTTGTGGCCTCTTTTTTTCTAATGTAAGTGGTTGAGACTGTGTATCTATAAATTTTACATGTTTAGTTTTTGCCCAGTTAAAAGTACTTCTTTGGTTAAACAGTTATTCAAAGATTTAAAACGTTTCTAAATGTGTAATAAATTTTAAATTTATCTTTTTGATATGGACTTTTATTTGTCAGAGAATGTGGTCTATGAGACAATTCTTTGAAATTTGCTGAGACTTTGTGGTAAAACTATGGCAGTTTTTGTAAATGATTAATCACTCGAGAAGAATGTATATTCTCTAATTGTTGGGCACACAGTTCAACACAGACAAACGTATATTAAGATTTATTATAATACTGAATTTGCCATTTTCTTCCTTTAATTTAATTGAATTTTATATATTCAGAGGTTATGATATTAAGTGGATAAAGAGGCTTATGAATATATTTTTCTACTGAGTAGTACCTTTCATTATTATGCAGTGACCTTCCTTATCTCTAGTCATATTCGTTGCATTAAAATCGATGCCCAGTTTTGTTTTGGTTGGTGTTTGCCTGGCATAACTTTTTGCTATTGATTCATTTTCAATCTTTTCACATTTTTATGTTGCAGAGTATAATGTTCTTAGACTTGTTTTCAGTATCTTACTTTTTGCTTTCTGTTTGCGCCACTTCTTCTATGCTTAAAATCTCACTTATTGTCTTAAAAATAGACTTACAAAATTTATATTTATTTGTTTGAAACTGTATTTATTTCATTTCCTCCCTCTATTGGATTGCAATCCTTTATGGGATTATAATCTCTTAGTGGGTTACCTTGGACATTTTACTAGGTATACTGATGGTTCCTGCTATACCCCCTCCCCTGGCTTTCATGCTATTTTTGTCTAACATTTTATTTTTGTCCTTTTTATCAATCTCTGAAACTAGATAAGATAATAATACCTATTAGTAGTATTAATAGCAGCAGTAATGGTGTTTTATAAAGATTTTATTAGATTTACTCACATTTGCCAATTTTTTCACTCAATGTTCCTTCTGGCATCTCAGATTCTCCTTTGAAATTATTTTTCCCTTTTTATATATACATTTTATATATACATATATAAATGTATATATAAAAATTCAGTTACTGAATTTTTTCTAACCATTATCTTTCAGAGGTTTCTTTAGTTTATGCCTTTTGATAGTACGCTCTCTGTTTTTGATTATCTTTTTTTCATCTTTGGCTTGAAGGAAAGTTGTGGTAGGCATTCATTCTTAGGTTGACAAGTATTTTCTCTCAGCACTTTGAAAATATTATTCCATTGATTTCTAGCTTCCATTATTGCTGTTGAGAAGTCTGTGGTAAATTTCATTGTTTTTTTTCAGGTTATCTGTGTTTTTTCCCCCTTAAGCTGCTTTAGCATCTTTTTTGTATTTGATGACCTGCAGCTTTGCCATATTATCTCAAGGTATGGATTTCTTTTTATTTCTTGTTTGCTATACACTGTTTTCACTATCTGTAGACCCCTGTTCTTTACTGTTTTTGGAAAATCATTAGCCATGAGCTCTTTAAATATTATCTTTCTTTCATTTGCTCTATCTTGTCTTTGTGAGTCTTTTACTAGTCTCAGACTTTCACATTTTAGTCTACAAATCGCTCCCTATCATATACTTCATGTATTTTTCTTTCTACGCTATGTTCTGTGTCATTTAAAAAAACTCTCTCAATCCACCAATTGTCTCTTCACCTGTATCTAAATATAAAAATAGGAAGATTCAAGCCACAAGACATTTGTTACTTTCCAAACTGGTCAATGGAAAGCAATAACTATACGTTTGTACTTACCTAATCGCATATTTGTAAATATGCATTTTTCTACATATATTATTAAAATATATTGAAGCTATACCAAATTCTAAGTGAATTTTAATTAGAATATGAGTGCTACATAAACACATTAAGACAAAGGTAGCCAAATGAATATTTTTAAAAACTTGATTACAATTAATGATTTAAGACATAAGAAGATAAACATTTTGTATCTTTTTTAATAGTAGAGAAACTGAGTATTTCTCGTGAGAAAAAAGTTCTCTCGAACACAACTGATGAGCTATTTATGATATAGTATAAAACTAAAACTACTCTGACAAAAAACTGATTTATTCTACTTAAAAGTGAGAGGAAAAAATTTAATCATGTCCTCATAGTTGCAGAGCTATAACTTATTAGGCAGTAAAAGAAATGCTTAAAGTAAGGAAATGAAATATTACTTTTCAGTTTTGAAAAGGCAGGCTCCTAAACTCTTAAAACAGGTTAGAAATTTTGGAGGTTAATGTGAAAAAGCAGCAATATGACTCAGGCCAACTTTGAAATTTATCGGGAAACCAAATGTCATTAAACTGATTTTTTTTAGTATTTTATCTTTGCTTAGAATAGTTAAGGATTAACATATAAAACCATTTTACTCACAGACAGTATCATTTTTAAGGAGTGAAAATATGTATAAATTAATGAATACTGTAGAATGCATTAAAAGAAAAAGGCAATTCATACAGCTTATCTACAGTTTCCTGCATATACTCTGAATTACAAAAGGAAATACAGGAAAGTTACTGGTTTATAGCCTCAGTCCCAAATCTTAGCTACATAATAGCTAATTTCTATTAAGAGGGAACACTTTTTCATGCAAAATTAATGCAATGAAAAAATGGATACTTTTATTTCATTTGCTCCCATGATAACCTTAAGAAATATATACTCACCCAACTAACCAAATTTCTTAAGTACAAAGTTCAAATTCAAAGTATGAACTAACTATCCTTCTCTTCTTTACCTTTTTGTAGGTTTCTATTGTCAAGGATACCCTAGAAGAAGGAAGGGGATGGAGAATACTTAGACTGTCTGTCCATAAGGGGCAGAGGACAAACAAGAAGTATTGGAGGAAGCAGAGTGAGTTATTGAAGGCCTCCACAGTAGAGACAATTTTCAGCCTCCTCTTTAGATTTATATAATTTCTTATGTTTTGATGAAAATAATTTAGAGGAAGCAGTGAGACAGACATAATCACAACATCAGTGGTCAAACTGTAAGAAATGCAGAGAAAGTGTAATAGTTATACAACGTGTCTATTTGTTTGCTTAGTTGCCCATGAAGCAAAGACATAGCGGTCCCTTACTGGTTCTCAACCAGCAATAATTTACTGTCTGTGATGGTTAATACTGAGTATCAACTTGATTGGATTGAAGGATGCAAAGTATTCATTCTGGGTGTGTCTATGAGGGTGTTGCCAAAGGAGATTAACATTTGAGTCAGTGGGCTGGGAAAGGCAGACCCACCCTTAATCTGGGTGGACACCATCTAATCAGCTGTCAGCATGGCCAGGATATAAAGCAGGCAGAAAAATGTGGAAAGGTTAGACTGACTTAGCCTCCCAGCCTACATCCTTTTCCCGTGCTGGATGATTCCTGGCTTTGAATATCCGACTCCAGGTTCTTCAGCTTTGGGACTTGGACTGGCTTCCTTGCTCCTCAGCTTGCAGATGGCCTATTGTGGGACCTTGTGATCATGTGAGTTAATCTACTTAATAAACTCCCCTTTATATATATAGGGATAGAACTAATAGGATATATATATCCTATATATATCCCATATATGTATATATATCTCATATATACATCCTATATATATCCTCTCTCTCTATATATATATCCTTTAAATGCTACATTACACTTAGAAAGCATTCAATAAGTACTTGCTAACTATATATATATATACTCATATCTATCTATCTATCTATCTATCTATCTATCTATCTATCTATCTATATATATCCTATTAGTTCTGTCCCTCTATAGAACCCTGACCAATACAGTACCCTAATCTAGTATCTGTCAACGTATGAAGACAATTTTTTTCTTCATAAATACTAAGTACATTTTATTGAAATATAATATGAATATTTTAAAAGTATACAAATCATACCTGTAGAGCTTAACAAATTTTTACAAAGTGAACACACCCATGTAATCAGCATCAGGTCAAATAGGATAGAGAACCAGAACCTTGGAAATTTCCTTTAGGACCCCTCAAGGGAAGACAATCTTGTTGATCATTCTGAGTATGTGTATGTATGCTATAGGAATCTAGTAGGCAGAGGTCAGGGATGCTGCTAAACATCCTACAATGCACAAGAAAGCCCCAATAACAAAGACTTATTCATTTACAAATGTCAATAGTGCTAAGGATAAAAAATTCTGTACTACAACCCCAGATGTGCTTCTCTCTTTCACTCAAGCACGGATGATGATAGTTAGAGCAGCTAACATTTGGTGGGAGTGATTTACTGAGAAAATAATTTGAATGATTACTGAAGGCAAAAATAGGGGTAAATTTCCCAAAGAAATATCTGACCCCTAAAAATTTCAAATAATGCAATGAAGATTTAAGATGAAAATTAATCTAGTTCATTGGTATTGGTGGACATTTATCACCTGTGACAGCCCTCAAATTTTGAACGCTTTCCTTATATTTTGGTAATTTTCTATGAAATGGCTCCAATCTTAAGGCAGAAATCAGAAAACTAGCATTTCCAGACTTCTAACAGCAAGGCAAGGATCCCATATCCCAGCAATGAAATCCACAGAATATGATTTGAAATTGGAAGCAAAGGAACTGGGGATGCAAATCTTCCTGAGGGAATTGATTTGTTGGAAGAGTCATCAGGTTCCTTGGGGATGACAGTGGTGTTCAGATTTGTGCATTGTAAGTGCTGCGTGCAGTGGATCAAGCTCCTGGAATGTGCTTGCACAACATTACTGATTAGACAACTCCAAAGCCAGCTCTCTTGTCTTGCTGATATCTGTTAGCAACATTGTCAATACCTTTAACACGTTCCTTTTGCTGTTATACTGGTCAGTGAGGATTATGTGGTTTGCAATAAAGCATACTGGCTGGTAGAAAAGTGTAAAATGTAAAAAATATTTCTTTCCTAAATTCTTTTGTAAAAAGTTACTGAAGAGTCAGCAGTTAGGAGGCCTATGATATGCTATCAAACCATAGTGTTTTGAATCTGGTGCTTACTGTATTTTCATTGATGACTTGTATTATACTTTGGAGAAGATGCTAAAATATGAGAAGTCTGAGACTGTAGCATTCAGGATAGATATTTAACATAATGTTATACATACCAGGTATTAAACAATGTTAGCTAAGAACTTAAATGAATTTGAAATAATATCACTAAGTTAGATAAGCGATCAAGTATTTTAAAAGTATTGTTTTCTAATATTAAGAAAAAAGCACACATAGGAGTAAAAATAATTTAAAATATAAGTATAGTCATATGCATGTGTGGCAGAAAGGAAGCTAGACATGACAATTCAAGAGGATAGTATAATCTGTACTATGATTATTTTGTATGTATTGTACCAATTTGCACATCTGCCTGAGAGACCATCTTCTGCATCCCAGAGTCCTGAGACGAGGTATTTTGTCTTTTGCACCTTAACCTCAGGGTGAGGGAGCATATGGGTCACCTTCAGGCCCACCTACTGTGGAGAAAAACTTAAAACAGACGGTGAACAGGCGCTAGGCCTTAATTTTCTTTAATATCACTTTAAATTCTACATTACACTTAGAAAGCATTCAATAAGTACTTGCTAACTAACTATAATTTATGGAAGTTATAAAAAACAACAACTGGACATCTTAGTAAGACTTGTAACAAGAAAAATAGAAGCAGGTTGCATATTGTTTAATCTTGCTCAAGGGTCTTTTGCATTGTAAGAGACAATATGGTAATTGAGGACTGTTAAATATCTACATATACGTTCAGAATTGTTAGACCCTCTGACTTTGTAGTAAGAAAATACATGGGCATATGCATGTTCGTGTGTGTGTGTGTGTCTGTGTGTGTGTGTGTATGTATAAACATATTTAGTTTGGAATAAGTAAATAGGCCTTGTGTCCAACGTACAAAGCTAAGCAACGTTCTGGGTTTGGCAAATCGGCATCTAGTAAGTCACTACAACCCAATCAAACATTTTGGTATATAGGCTGAGTACCCCTTATCCAAAATGCTTGGGACCAGAAGAATTTTGGAATATTTGCATTATACTTATCAGTTCAACATCCCTAATCTGAAAATCTGAAATCCAAAATGCTCCAATGAGCATTTCCTTTGAGCCTTATGTTGGTGCTAAGTCTCTGATTTTGGGGCATTTTAGATTTTTGGGTTACGGATGCCCAGCCTATATTATGTTACTGCTGATATCAGGTAAGCCTGGATTCATCACTAAAAGAAACACACTAAATAAGGACAGAGGACAGAGGAAAGCCACAAAGTAAATTAAAGTATTATGAATAATTCTAACCAACAAACATTTTTAAAAGTATTGTAGTCACCTGATCACTGAGAGTAGCTTATTCGGTTTGTGTTTTCATTAACCATCTTCTAATAAATGTTACTCATCTCAAGAGTCTCTAAAAAAGGTAATTTGCATATAGAGAGGTGGTTTTTTAAGTTTAGATTAAATTCATCAATATTTATGCCACATATGTACTATTAATTTGAAATTTTGAAAATCTTAAAGGCTCTAAAATAGCATGCTCTAGAAAGCCTTATGGTTTATCTATCATTGGATAGATAATGCATATGATATATGATAAGTGAAAGCTAAAATGGTATTTGTAAAACTTGTCCTTCCAATAACAAATATAGAAGAACATATTTGTATTTTTCCCTATAATTAATCCAAATCAGCAAGGTTCATTACTGTGTTAGGTCATTATCTGGTTATTCAATATGCACTTCTCACTGTAATGCAATGCTACCAATGAACAAGAGTATTATATCCAGAATTGATGGAAATCTACCAAAATCATGAGTGGAAATAAAATTTAAATAAATAAAATCTTATCAAAGATACCCTTTCCCTCTGTTCTCTGAAAGCTTTGAGTATTGAAACCTATTCAAAAACAGGCCTTCTTGCTTTCCTGTGGTAAAATAGAACTGACTTTCCATTTTTCATTAAAATCTATTTATTCACCAAAGTTAAAATTCAATTTTGTAGCCATATCAAAACATAATTCTTTAAAAAAAGGTAAAGACTATCTACAGCTAAACTATGTGTTTATTATAGCATGTAACCAAAAGATGTAGGTCTTTAATATACTACAGAGAGCTAATTAGAATAATTGCTCAAAGGCTAAATTACTATTCCTCAGTTGCCTTGCTAGCAGAGTTGGTGGAAAATCAGAGGAAAAATTATAGAGAATAACAATGACTGCCCAACATTCCAGGTTCAAGTAGAAGTTACTTTCCACTAAGTCTTTTTTTTCATGATATTTAGCTATCAAACACTTCGAGTTTCTTGAGCCCACTATACTCTCTTCCATTTACTTCACTTACACTCACATTCCCTTTGCTAACCTTTCTCAAGCTCTTGCCTTTCATCTTAATTCTATATTCACACTTTTTCTTACATTTGGCAATCTCCCTCTTTGTCCAAGGCCATTTCTCCAAATTCACCACTACTGTCTTTCTCAAACAACATATCATAATGCTTTTCCCACCGGTGAGGGCTCATGGTGTAATCATGAGTTACTGTCCTTTACATAAGGATGAACCTCATGATCTAACAATCATTAGTAGGCCATGAATTTGACTTGTGTTTCTAGTGGTAAAGCATGGATTTTCATTAATAAACCCATATTCTTTTCCCTGTGTCGCTCTGAAAAGGTGCCTCTGAAAGGGTATGACAAGATTGTGTGGCTTGAATTGCTGTATACCAATTAACGATAAAGAGCCCAACAATCAGAATAAATAAGACAAATATTTTCTTAGGAAAAAATCTTCATTATTATTATTTTAGATCTCTAATGTAGATGATAAGATTGTTTTTGTTGTTAATGCTTAGCATATCCTAGACATTCAATGTATTGGTAATGTTATTAAGACTGCTATTTATCTTTAAATAATGTGATTTGGATCCAAAATTCATTTATAGTTTTCTATTCGTAACTTTGCTAATTAAAATCACTGACATTCATAACTACCCCATATGGGTTAGCAGCTCTTACTACATACCTCCGTACAGTGTTTTACTTACTTTTATATCTGTTATATTACCTTATCATGGTCCAGTTTGCTTGTTTTAAACAAGTTGAGAATGGGGACTGTATCTTCTAAGTCTACAGCTTTAGCTCAACCACAGTACTTGGTACATATATATATGATATAAGCTAAATGAATATAAGCCAAAGCAGGTTTTTCAATAGTGTATTCAATTACCAATATCAAGGGTGAATTTAATATGCTGATGTTTTTATAGGAAGGTCACCATATGTATAAGAGAATCACAACACTGATGGAGGAAAAAAGCCATTTTTAAATTCCTGATGGAGTTATTATTTTGAACTCCTACAAGTTACGAATTCAGAACCAAAAATGGTTCTCACATTAAGTATAAGAAGATGATGAAACCCGCCTGATGTAATAAACAGGCCTTGACTTGAAATTCTGTGCCCTTCTTTTCCACCCTAAGTTATTAATTTCTTACTAAAAGATCACACAGTTTAGGGATGCTTTAGCAAAATCTAGAAAATCTTGGAAGTTCTGAAATTAACGTAGTATTTATAGCCTAGTTTCCTAGAGTGTTCTTTTTCTCCATCTGTTGGTTGTTGATACAGTGTAACTTTATATTCAGATTACAGAAACACAGCAAGAAAGAGTTTTTCTTTTTTTAATATGTTACAATAAGAATTCTGGCTTCATATCCCGGTGTGAGACAGTTATTCTCTTGCTAAAAAACAACTAATTGAGAGGAAAAAAAAGTAGGTCAACATTGATGCGGAATTCTTTCTGTTGTAAATAAGAGCTCCAAGATTTAATTCTATAAAATCATTTACATGATGACACATGACCATTTTCTCATAGAAATTATATGGTCATTAAAAGGGCAAGAGTATTAACGTGTTTTATGCAGTACATCTTAAATGTAGACTTTACAATTCTTGATGGAATTTAAAAAAAACTAAGGAACAGCAGAAAATAAAAATAATTTGTTAAAATGCTTATACATATATCTATCCTTACAAAGCTACTAAATTTTCCATGAGAAGACAATCCTTTCTCTCTTAATGCTTATAATGTTGAGAATAATAATATTTCTTCTTTTTTTTTTTTTTGAGAGGGAGTCTGGCTCTGTCGCCCAGGCTGGAGTGCAGTGGCCGGATCTCAGCTCACTGCAAGCTCCGCCTCCCGGGTTTACGCCATTCTCCTGCCTCAGCCTCCCGAGTAGCTGGGACTACAGGCGCCCGCCACCTCGCCCGGCTAGTTTTTTTTGTATTTTTTTTTAGTAGAGATGGGGTTTCACTGTGTTAGCCAGGATGGTCTTGATCTCCTGACCTCGTGATCCGCCCGTCTCAGCCTCCCAAAGTGCTGGGATTACAGGCTTGAGCCACCGCGCCCGGCCAATAATATTTCTTCTTAAACAGAAACACCAAAGTCTCAGGATACAAAATTAATATGCAAAAATCACAAGCATTCTTATACACCAGTAACAGACAAACAGAGAGCCAAATCAGGAATGAACTTCCATTCACAATTGCCTCAAAGAGAATAAAATACCTAGGAATCCAACTTACAAGGGATGTAAAGGACCTCTTCAAGGAGAACTACAAACCACTGCTCAGTGAAATCAAAGAGGACACAAACAAATGGAAGAACATACCATGCTCATGGATAGGAAGAATCAATATCGTGAAAATGGCCATACTGCCCAAGGTAATTTATAGATTCAATGCCATCCCCATCAAGCTACCAATGAGTTTCTTCACAGAATTGGAAAAAAAAAAATCTGCTTTAAAGTTCATATGGAACCAAAAAAGAGCCCGCATCTCCAAGACAATCCTAAGTCAAAAGAACAAAGCTGGAGGCATCACGCTACCTGACTTCAAACTATACTACAAGGCTACAGTAACCAAAACTGCATGGTACTGGTACCAAAACAGAGATATAGACCAATGGAACAGAACAGAGTCCTCAGAAATAATACCACACATCTACAGCCATCTGATCTTTGACAAACCTGAGAGAAACAAGAAATGGGGAAAAGATTCCCTATTTAATAAATGGTGCTGGGAAAATTGGCTAGCCATAAGTAGAAAGCTGAAACTGGATCCTTTCCTTACTCCTTATACGAAAATTAATTCAAGATGGATTAGAGACTTAAATGTTAGACCTAATACCATAAAAATCCTAGAGGAAAACCTAGGTAGTACCATTCAGGACATAGGCATGGGCAAAGACTTCATGTCTAAAACATCAAAAGCAAGGGCAGCAAAAGCCAAAATTGACAAATGGGATCTCATTAAATTAAAGAGCTTCTGCACAGCAAAAGAAACTACCATCAGAGTGAACAGGCAACCTACAGAATGGGAGAAAATTTTTGCAATCTACTCATCTGACAAAGGGCTAATATCCAGAACCTACAAAGAACTCAAACAAATTGACAAGAAAAAAACAAACAACCCCATCCAAAAGTGGGCAAAGGATATGAACAGACATTTCTCAAAAGAAGACATTCATACAGCCAACAGACACATGAAAAAATGCTCATCATCACTGGCCATCAGAGAAATGCAAATCAAAACCACAATGAGATACCATCTCACACCAGTTAGAATGGCAATCATTAAAAAGTCAGGAAACAACAGGTGCTGGAGAGGATGTGGAGAAATAGGAACACTTTTACACTGTTGGTGGGATTGTAAACTAGTTCAACCATTATGGAAAACAGTATGGCGATTCCTCAAGGATCTAGAACTAGATGTACCATATGACCCAGCCATCCCATTACTGGGTATATACCCAAAGGATTATAAATTATGCTGCTATAAAGACACATGCACACGTATGTTTATTGCAGCACTATTCACAATAGCAAAGACTTGGAATCAACCCAAAGGTCCATCAGTGACAGATTGGATTAAGAAAATGTGGCACATATACACCATGGAATACTATGCAGCCATCAAAAAGGATGAGTTTGCGTCCTTTGTAGGGACATGGATGCAGCTGGAAACCATCATTCTTAGCAAACTATCACAAGAACAGAAAACCAAACACCGCATGTTCTCACTCATAGGTGGGAACTGAACAATGAGATCACTTGGACTCAGGAAGGGGAACATCACACACAGGGGCCTATCATGGGGAGGGGGGAGGGGGGAGGGATTGCATTGGGAGTTATACCTGATGTAAATGATGAGTTGATGGGTGCAGCACACCAACATGGCACAAGTATACATATGTAACAAACCTGCACGTTATGCACATGTACCCTACAACTTAAAGTATAATAATAATAAATAAATAAATAAATAAATAAATAAATAAAAATAAATAATAAAAAAAAAAAACAGAAACACCAAAACAATATTAAAATCCTGCTTCAAATATACTCATATATTTGCAAATACTTGGTTCCTAGTTATCCCTCATCTATGTTCTTGCTTTGGTTTGGACTCTTAGATTAAAAAAATTAAAGCAGGTAATATCTGAATCTGTAACAGTCTTTTTCTCCTAATTTCCTATTACATGGTAAATATCTTAAAAAAAATTAGGCTGTCAGCCGGGATGGTGACTCATGCCTGTATGGTGACTCATGACTGTAATCCCAGTAATCTGGGAGGCCGAGGCAGGCGGATCTCTTGGGCTGAGGAGTTCGAGACCAGCCTGGGCAACACAGTGAAACCCTGTCTCTACCAAAAATACATACACTTAGCCAAATGTAGTGGTGCACATCCATGGTCCCAGC
Organism: Macaca thibetana thibetana; assembly: GCF_024542745.1. Classification (NCBI taxonomy): domain Eukaryota; kingdom Metazoa; phylum Chordata; class Mammalia; order Primates; family Cercopithecidae; genus Macaca; species Macaca thibetana. Next base: position 94,558,655 of record NC_065589.1, read on the forward strand.
TACTTGGGAGGCTGAGGCAGGAGGATCACTTGAACCCAGTGGGCAGAGGTTGCAGTGAGCCGAGATCGCACCACTGCACTCCAGCCTGAGTGAGACTCCATCTCAAAATAAGTAAGTAAGTAAGTAAATAAATAAATAGGATATGGTGCAATTTAGTTGTCTACATTTTACTCTGAATTTACTAACTCTCATTGTCAAAAAACCACCAAACACTAATATTTAACTTCTGAATAGAAAGGTATAATACTACATTTCTGGGAATACAGACCAGATAGCTCATTAGGACAATGAAGGCAGAATTTACATTAAAGTAAGAAAATATATTGTAAATGTATCGTGCCAGGTTTTTAAAAACTACGGTGCATGCAAAATATTTAAAATTGAGGATATTTTGATAATTGTCCCATTTTAAAAATATAAACATATTATGGTAATTTATGATACAAAGCAAATATCAACAACTAGGCAATTTCTTGTACAAAGTCTTTTTTAACAACACATGTTTCTCAATTTAATATGTAATCTATCACGTTTATAAAGTGATGACAATGCTTTAGTAGAAAATACAGAGGAGGCCGGGCGCGGTGGCTCAAGCCTGTAATCCCAGCACTTTGGGAGGCTGAGACGGGCGGATCACGAGGTCAGGAGATCGAGACCATCCTGGCTAACCTGGTGAAACCCCGTCTATACTAGAAGATTCAAAAAACTAGCCGGGCGAGGTGGCGGGCGCCTGTAGTCCCAGCTACTCGGGAGGCTGAGGCAGGAGAATGGCGTAAACCTGGGAGGCGGAGCTTGCAGTGAGCTGAGATCCGGCCACTGCACTCCAGCCTGGGCAGTGAGCGAGACTCCGTCTCAAAAAAAGAAAAAAAAAAAAAGAAAATACGGAGGAAGAAAAATGTTCCTGGATGAAGCTTTTGTTACACTTCAATTAGCCAGGTAAAGTGGGGAATAAAGAATGAGTAAATGTATGGTAGGTGGGGTGGGGATTGGAAGAGACTGGATGTAGCAGTTTTATGTGTTTTGAAATAGCTATTTATTATACATCCCCTAAGTGCATTCACTTAAAATATTAATATCCTGAATTCAAATGGTACATTTAACATAAAGAATTTAACATGGCTCACAAATATAACATAAACTATCTTTTCTAGAGGGAGGCAGATTAGTCACTGTAATTTTGCTTCATAATTTTATTGATTTGAACACAGGAGTATCCCAAAAGCTATTGAAATAAAACCAATCACAACAAAAAGAAAAAGTATTACAACAAAAAAAGAAAGTATTACAACTTTTTATTTCAGTATATATTCAAACACATAGAAAAGCTGCAAGAATAGGCTGAGGGACTCTTGTAACTCTTTATCCAGATTCCTCAACGATTTACATTTTTCTCTATTTAATTTGTCATCTTAGTATCTATCTGCTTAATTTGTACTTCTGGAATCTTTGAGAGTAAACTGGAGCAATGTTCCAATTTACCTCTAAATAATTCGTTTCCTTAGAACATGGATATTCTCTTGCATAATTACAATGATCAAATTAAAAAATGTAATGTATCTAATCTACATACCCTATTCAATTTTTATAATTGTCCCAATAATGCCCTTTGTGGGATTTTATAGATTTAAAAAAACACCCTAGGCCAAGAACCAATCAATTATCACATGACATTTAGTTGCTAAGTGTCTTCAGTTTCCTGCCTTTTTTTTTTTTTAAGTTTTTTTAAAAAATGGAACCACTACTTAGTCTTTCTTTTTCATGACTCTGGCACTTTTGAAGAATGTAGGCCAGTCATTTTGTTAAAAATTTTTACTGCATGTTGCATTTGTCTGATGTTTCCTCATAATTCAATTTAGGTCATGCATTTTAGTGGGAATGTTACAGAGGTGATGCTGTGTCCTTCTCCATGCATCATATCAGGAGACACATGAAATGAAAGTTTATTACAATACTGGTGGCGGTAACTATGATCACTTCGTTAATGTGATATCTGTTGGTTTCTCCACTGCCAAATTAGTAGGTTTCCTTTATAATTAAATTTTGAATATTTTGAAACTAATATAAAATTTTACTCGCTAATTTTAGCATCTAATAGAAGGGATAATAGAGTTAGAAAATGATTTTATAACTCTATTATCCCTTCTATTAGTTGGCATTCTGATGTAAGAAAGAATTTTCTGTTCTCCTTCATTTATGTATTCATTTATATTGGTCTGGATTGATAAGATTCTCATTTTATACAGTGTGTTATAAATCATTATTATCATTGTTTATTTTAATGCTCAAATTGCCCCACATTTGGCTGCTGGGACTACATTAACACAAGACTGCCTTAGTACTGCTTCAGTTGGAGTCCCTTTACCAAGAATTAGTAAGAGCAGAATGTAACTATTGTGAAACACATTTTGATGCTCTTTTAAAATATTTTTTGTTTTTATTTATTAAAAAAATTTTTTTTAATACTTTAAGTTCTGGGATACATGTGCAGAATGTGCAGGTTTGTTACATAGGTATACACATGCCATGGTGGTTTGCTGCACCCATCAACCCATCATCTACATTAGGTATTTCTCCTAATGCTATCCCTCCCCTAGCCCCCCAACCCCTGACAGGCCCCAGTGTGTGATGTTCCCCTCTCTGTGTCCATGTGTTCTCATTGATCAACTCCCACTTATGAGTGAGAACGTGCAGTGTTTGGTTTTCTGTTTCTGTGTTAGTTTACTGAGAATGATGGCTTCCAGCTTCATCCATGACCCTGCAGAGGACATGAACTCATCCTTTTTTATGGCTGCATAGTATTCCATGGTGTCAGATTTTCTTAATCCAGTCTATCACTGATGAGCATTTGGGTTGGTTCCAAGTCTTTGCTATTGTGAATAGTGCTGCAATAAACATACGTGAGCATGTGTCTTTATAATAGAATGATTTATAATCCTTTGGGTATATACCCAGTAATGGGATGGCTGGGTCAAATGGTATTTCTGGTTGTAGATCCTCGAGGAATCGCCACACTGTCTTCCACAATGGTTGAAGTAATTTACACTCCCACCAATAGCGTAAAAGTGTTCCTATTTCTCCCCATCCTCTCCAGAATCTGTCATTTCCTGACTTTTTAATGATCGCCATTCTAACTGGTGTGAGATGGTATCTCACTGTGGTTTTAATTTGCATTTCTCTAATGACCAGTGATAAAGAGCTTTTGTTCATGTTTATTGGCCACATAAATGTCTTCTTTTGAGTAGTATCTGTTCATATCCTTTGCCCATTTTGTAATGGTTATTTTTTTTTTTTTGTAAATTTGCTTAAGTTCCTTGTACATTCTGGATATTAGCCCTTTGTTAGATAGGTAGATTGCAAAAATTTTCTCCCATTCTGTAGGTTGTCTGCTCACTCTGATGATAGTTTCTTTTGCTGTGCAGAAGCTCTTTAGTTTAATTAGACCCCATTTGTCAATTTTGGCTTTTGGTGCTGTTGTTTTTGGTGTTTTGATCATGAAGTCTTTGCCCATGTGTATGTCCTGAATGGTATTGCCTAGGTTTTCTCCTAGGGTTTTTATGGTTTTAGTCTTATGTTTAAGTCTTTAATCCATCTTGAGTTCATTTTTGTATAAGGTGTAAGGAAGGGGTCCAGTTTCTGTTTTCTGCATATGGCTAGCCAGTATTCCCAATGCCATTTATTAAACAGGGAATCTTTCCCTATTGCTTGTTTTTGTCAGGTTTGTCAAAGATTAGATGGTTGTCGATGTGTGGTGTTATTTCTGAGGCCTCTATTCTGTTCCATTGGTCTATAAATCTGTTTTGGTACCAGTACCATGCTGTTTTTGTTATTATAGCCTTGTAGTATAAGTTGAAGTCAGGTGGTGTGATGCCTCCAGCTTTGTTCTTTTTGCTTAGAATTGTCTTGGCTATATGGGCTCTTCTTTAGTTCCATATGAAATTTAAAGTAGGATTTTCTAATTCTGTGAGGAAAGTCAATGGTAGCTTGATGGGGATAACAGTAAATCTATAAATTACTTTGTGCACTATGGCCATTTTCACGATATTGATTCTTCCTATGCATAAGCATGGAATGTTTTTCCATTTGTTTGTGTTCTCTCTTATTTCCTTCAGCAGTGGTCTGTAGTTCTCCTTGAAAAGGCCCTTCACATCCCTTGTAAGTTGTATTCCTAGGTATTTTATTCTCTTTGTAGCAATTGTAAATGGAGTTCACTCATGATTTGGCTCTCTGTTTATCATTGGTGTATAGGAATGCTTGTGATTTCTGCACATTGATTTTGTATCCTGAGACTCTGCTGAAGTTGCTTATCAGCTTAAGGAGATTCTGGGCTGAGACAATGGGGTTTTCTAAATATACAATCATGGCATCTGCAAACAGGGACAAGTTGACTTTGTCTTTTCTTATCTGAATACCTTTATTTCTTTCTCTTGCCTAACTGCCCTGGCCAGAACTTCCAATACTATGTTGAATAGGAATGGTGACAGAGGGCATCCTTGTCTTGTGCTGGTTTTCAAAGGGAATGCTTCCAGCTTTTGCCCATTCAGTATGATATTGGCTGTGGGTTTGTCACCAACAGCTTTTATTATTTTGAGATACTTTCCATTAATACCAAGTTTATTGATAGTTTTTAGCATGAAGGGGTGTTGAATTTTATCGAAGGCCTTTTTTTGCATCTATTGAGATAATCATGTGGTTTTTGTCATTTGTTCTGTTTATGTGATGGATTACATTTATTGATCTGAGTATGTTGAAGCAGCCTTGCATCCCAGGTGTGAAGTCGACTTGATCATGGTGGATGAGCTTTCTGATGTGCTGCTGGATTCTGTCTGCCAGCATTTTATTGAGGATTTTTGCATCGATATTCATCAAGGATATTGGCTTGAGATTTAGAATTTTTGTTGTGTCTCTGCTAGCTTTTGGCATCAGGATGATGCTGGCCTCATAAAATGAGTTAGGGAGGATTCCCTCTTTTTCCTTTGTTTGGAATAGTTTCAGAAGGAATGGTACCAGCTCCTCTTTGTACTTCTGGTAGAATTCAGCTGGGAATCCATCTGGTCCTGGACTTTTTTTGTTGGTAGAGTATTAATTACTATCTCAACTTCAGAACTTGTTATTGGTCTATTCAGCGATTCGACTTCTTCCTGGCTTAGTTGTAAGAGGGTGCATGTGTCTAGGAATTTATCCATTTCCTCTATATTTTCTAGTTTATTTGCATAGAGGGATTTATAGTATTCTCTGATGGCAGCTTGTATTTTGGTGGCATCAATGGTGATATCCCCTTTATCATTTTTTATTGTGTCTATTTGATTCTTCTCTCTTTTCTTTTTTATTGGTCTCACTAGTGGTCTTTGTATTTTGTTAATCTTTTCAAAAAATCAGCTCCTCAATTCCTTGATTTTTTTAAGGGTTTATCTCCTTCAGTTCTGCTCTGATCTTGTTTATTTCTTGTCTTCTGCTAGCTTTTGAATTTGCTTGCTCTTGCTTCTCTAGTTCTTTTAATTGTGATGTTAGGGTGTCAATTTTAGATCTTTCCCGCTTTCTCCTGTGGGCATTTGGTGCTACAAATTTCCCTCTAAGACTGCTTTGGCTGTGTCCCAGAGATTCCGGTATGTTGTGTCTTTGTTCTCATTGGTTTCAAAGAACTTATTTATTTCTGTGTTAATTTTGTTATTAACCCAGTAGTTATTCAGCGGCAGGTTGTTCAGTTCCCATATATTTTTGCAGTTTTGAGTGAGTTTCATAATGCTGAGTTCTAATTTGATTGCACTGTGGTCTGAGAGACTGTTTGTTAAGATTTCTGTTCTTCTGCATTTGCTGAGGAGTGCTTTACTTTCAATTATGTGATCAATTTTAGAATAAGTGTGACGTGGTGCTGAGAAGAATGTATATTCTGTTGATTTGGGGTAGAGAGTTCTGTAGATGTCTATTAGGTCTGCTTGGTCCAGAGCTGAGTTCACGTCCTGAATATCCTTGTTAATTTTCTGTCTTGTTGATCTAATATTGACAGTTGGGTGTTGAAGTCTCCACTATTATTGTGTGGGAGTTTAAATCTCTTTGTGGGTCTCTTAAGAACTTGCTTTATGAATCTGGGTGCTCCTGTATTGGGTGTGTATATATTTAGGATAGTTAGCTCTTCTTGTTGTATTGATCCCTTTACCATTATGTAAAGCCCTTGTCTTTTTTGATCTCTGTTGGTTTAAAGTCTCTTTTATCAGAGACTAGGATTGCAACCCCTGCTTTTTATTGCTTTCCATTTGCTTGGTAAATATACCTCCATCCCTTTATTCTGAGTCTATGTGTGTCTTTGCATGAGATGGGACTCCTGAATACAGCATACTAATGGGTCTTGACCCTTTATCCAACTTGCCAGTCTGTGTCTAATTGGGGCATTTAACCCATTTACATTAAAGGTTAATACTGTTATGTGCGAATTTGATCCTGTCATTATGATGCTAGCTGGTTATTTTGTCCATTAGTTGATGCAGTTTCTTCATAATGTCAATGGTCTTTACAATTTGGTATGTTTTTGCAGTGGCTGGTACCAGTTTTTCCTTTCCATATTTAGGGCTTCCTTTGGAGCTCTTGTAAGGCAGGCCTGGTGGTGACAAAATCTCTCAGCATTTGCTTGTCTGTAAAGGATTTTATTATCCTTCACTTATGAAGCTTAGTTTGGCTGTATATGAAATTCTGGGTTGAAAATTCTTTCATTGAAGAATTTTGAATATTAGCCCCCATTCTCTTCTGGCTTGTAGGGTTTCTACCGAGAGATCCGCTGTTAGGCTGATAGGTTTCCCTTTGTGGGTAACCCGACCTTTCTCTCTGTCGCCCTTAACATTTTTCTTTCATTTCAACCTTGGTGAATCTGTCGATCACGTGTCTTGGGTTGCTCTTCTTGAGGAGGATCTTTGTGGTTTCTCTGTGTTTCCTGAATTTGAATGTTGGCCTGTCTTGCTAGGTTGAGGAAGTTCTCCTGAATAATGTCCTGAAGAGTATTTTCCAACTTGGTTCCATTCTCCCCGTCACTTTCAGGTACACCAATCAAACATAGGTTTGGTCTCTTCACATAGTCCCATATTTCTTTGAGGGTTTGTTCGTTCCTTTTCATTCTTTTTCTCTAATCTTGTCTTCACGCTTTATTTCATTAAGTTCATCTTCAATCTCTGATATCTTCCTTTTTTCCACTTGATTGATTCAGCTATTGATATTTGTGTATGCTTCATGAAGTTCTCATGCTGTGTTTTTAAACTCCATCAGGTCTGGAGGTCCACGCCAGATCCTGTTTGCATGGGTATCACCAGTGGAGGCTGCAGAACAGTTCTTTTCTTAACTAGTTATTCTAGTTAGCAATTTGTCTAACATTTTTTCAAGGTTCTTAGCGGCCTGGTGCGGTGGCTTATGTCTGTAATCCCAGCACTTTGGTGGGCTGAAGCAGGTGGATCACGAGGTCAGAAGATAGAGACCATCCTGGCTAACAAGGTGAACCCCGTCCCTACTAAAAATACAAAAAAATTAGCTGGGCATGGTGGCAGGTTCTTGTAGTCCCAGCTACTCAGGAGGTTGTGGCAGGAGAATGGCGTGAACCCGGGAGGCGGAGCTGGCAGTGAGCCGAGATTGCGCCACTGCACTCCAGCCTGGGTGACAGAGCGAGACTCCGTCTCAAACAAAACAAAACAAAATGAAACAAAACAAAACAAAACAGTAATAATAGTAACAATAACCTAACTTACATAGCACTTAATACATAGAAGACACCCTTCTAAGTGTTTCATCTGTATTCATTTATGCAATCCTCACATAATGTTATGGGGTAGGTTCTATTATCCCAATTTTTTAGGTTAGTAAAACTAAGGCAGGGGAATTTGCCTGAAGTCACACAGCTCCTGAAATGACTGGATCCACACTCTAGGAGTCTGGCTCCAGGATCTTTTTAGTGATTTGTAGCGAATCACAGATCACAGAGCCAGTCAGTGGCAAGATCTAAGCCCCCAAATTTCAGTCTCTCAGGTTAAAAATATACTTTCCCCTGTACTGAACTCTGCATTCCTTGATTGGACTGATTTTAGGTTGTTTATACTTTTCGAGTCCTGAGCTATTTATTTATTTCTAGAGCTGGTTCCAGCTTCACTCAAGCTGAAGGTTAGAAGTTCTTGAATTTTACCGATTCTGACTCTGCCCTGATCCATTTCTGTGTGTGGCCTCATGGACAGTGGAATTCATCTAGGAAACACTCTCAGTAGTAGATCCAGAAAACTTGGGCTCTAAGGGGAGAACCAGAAAAGGCTTCTACAATGCTGTTCCCTTTCAGCAGAACTTTCCTAGACAAGTAAACCACTCTCCTACCTGTAAAAGTGTCCCAGGAAGGCCAGGCATGGTGGCTCACGCCTGCAATCCCAGCACTTTGGGAGGCCAAGGCGGGTGGATCATTTGAGGTCTGTGAGGTCTGGAGTTTGAGACCAGCCTGGTCAATGTGGCGAAGCCCTGTCTCTACTAAAAATAAAAAATTATCTGGGCGTGGTGGCACCCGCCTGTAATCTCAGCTACTTGGGAGGCTGAGGCAGGAGAGTCGCTTGAGCCTGGGAGGTAGAGGTTGTGGTGAGCTGATATTGCGCCACGGCACTCCAGTCTGGGCGACAGAGTGTGATCCTGTCTCAAGAAAAAAAAGGTGTCCCAGGAAGATACAGTCACTCAAGATAGATCTCCTCCTTATTTTGACAATACCTTTCCCCTTTACTCCAGCCTGGGCGACAGAGTGAGACTCTGTCTCAAAAAAAAAAAAAAAAAAAAAAAAAATTCTTAGCTTCCTTTCATTGGATTAGAACATGCTCCTTTAGCTTAGAGGAGTTCGTTATTACCCATCTTCTGAAGCCTACTTTTGTCCATTCGTCAAACTCATTCTCTGTCCAGTTTTGTTCCCTTGCTGGCGAGGAGATGTGATCATTTGGAGGAGAAGAGGCATTTTGGTTTTTGGAATTTTCAGCCTTTTTGCACTGGTTTTTCCTCATCTTCATGGATTTATCTACCGTTGGTCTTTGTTTTGGTGACCTTCAGATGGGGTCTCTGAGTGGATTTCCTTTTTGTTGATGCTGATGCTATTCCTTTCTGTTTGTTAGCTTTCCTTGTAACAGTCAGGATCCTTTGCTGTAGGTCTGCTGGAGTTTGCTGGAGGTCCACTCCAGACCCTGTTTCCCTGGGTATCACCAGCCGAGGCTGCAGAACAGCAAAGATTGCTGCCTATTCCTTCCTCTGGAATCTTTGTCCTAGAGTAGCACCCACTAGATGCCAGCTGGAGTTCTCCTGTATGAGGTGTCTGTCGACCCCTCCTGGGAAGTGTCTCCCAGTCAGGAGGCACGGGAGTTGGGGACCCACTTGAAGAGGTAGTCTGTCCCTTAGCAGAGCTCGAGCGCTGTGCTGGGAGATCTGCTGCTCTCTTCAGAGCCAGTAGGCAGGAACATTTAAGCTGGCTGAAGCTGTGCACACAGCTGCCCCTTCCCCCTGTTGCTCTGTCTCAGGGAAATGGTTGTTTTATCTATAAGCCCCTGACTGGGGCTGCTGCCTTTCTTTTAGAGATACCCTGCCCAGAGAGGAGGAATCTAGAGAGGCAGTCTGGCTATAGCAGCTTTGCCAAGCTGTGGTGATCTCTGCCCAGTTCGAACTTCCCGGTAGCTTTGTTTACACTGTTGAGGGGAAAACCACCTACTCAAGCCTCAGTAATGGTGGACGCCCCTCCCCACAAGAAGCTCTATCGTCTCAGGTTCACTTCAGGCTGCTGTGCTGGAAGTGAGAATTTCAAGTCAGAGGATCTTAGCTTGCTGCGCTCCGTGGGGCTGGGATCCGCTGAGCTAGACCACTTGGCTCCCTGGCTTCGGCCCCCTCTGGAGGGGAGTGAATGGTTCTGTCTTGCTGGCATTCCAGCAAGGGTATGAAAAATTCCACTGGGGTATGAAAAATTCCGGCAGCTAGCTCGGTGTCTGCCCAAATGGCCACCCAGTTTTGTGTTTGAAACCCAGGGCCCTGGTGGTGTAGGCACCTGAGGGAATCTCTTGATTTGTGGTTGCAAAGACCATGGGAATAGCATAGTATCTGGGCCGGAGTCCACTGTTGCGCATGGCACAGTCTTTCCTGTCTTCCCTTGGCTATGGGACGGAGGTCCCCAACCCCTCGTGCTTCCCAGGTGGGGTGGGCTGCACCCACTGTCTAACCAGTTCCAATGAGATGAGCTGGGTACCTCAGCTGGAAATGCAGAAGTCGCCTGCCTTCTGCATTGATCTCGCTGGGAGCTGCAGACTGGAGCTGTTCCTATTCAGCCATCTTGGCAGCCACTACAATTTTGATGCTCTTATTAACGTCTAGTGATTGTTGTTCAAACTATGGGATTGGCAACGTGTCTTTAAAAATAACTGTTGTTAAGTTCCTGTTTCTCTGACTATATAGATGATGTGAGCCCTTCTTGTTTCATAGCCTCGATCCTCGGCAATGTTGCAAAAGGTTACATTAGTTATATTGGACAAATTATTAAGCCTGCCATTCAACATATACCCTACCTTTTAAAAATGGCTCTGCAACAGATTTCTGTTTGGAAATACTAATGAAACAGGGGAGTCAGTGTCCCAACTGATGTTCAGAAGAACATGTACTGAAAAGAAACCTGTAAATCCAACACTTTTTTTTTTTGTTTTGTTTGTGTTTTTGAGACAGAGTTTCGCTCTGTCACCCAGGCTGGAGTGCAGTTGTGCGATCCCGGCTCACTGCAACTTTAGCCTCCTGGGTTCAAGAGATTCTCCTCCCTCAGCCTCCCCAGTAGCTAGGATTACAGGCACGTGCCACCTCATCCTGCTAATTTTTGTATTTTTAGTAGAGATTGGGTTTCACAATGTTGGCCAGGCTGGCTGGTCTCGAACCCCTGATCTTTTGATCTGGCCGCCTTGGCCTCCCAAAGTGTTGGCATTATAGGCGTGAGCCACCACGCCGGGCCCCAACCCAACACTTTTTTTCTTATTTTTCTTCCCAGTAAAAACATGGAGGGAGAGGAGAGGAGAGGAGGGGAGGGAGGATTTCTGTAGTTAGCCGATTATAATTCCAAATACAAGGTAAATAATGGTGGGAAAATTCATAATAAAACTTACCTAGTCTGAGCTAAAATTTTAAAATGAACATTGATTATATGTGCATTTTAACTGAAATATAAAAACATTACTTTTTATTTGTTTTTGAATATTTTTCAACAATTTTAATGACAGCTTAAAAAATGATCATATAGACTATCACAAAAATACCAGCAATATTAAACAGTGTGCACCCCGTAATTCCAGCATGTGGTACCAGAATGTTTCTAACGTTTCACAGTAAATATCAGCAATGCAGCACACTCTACCTAGATTTTCAATATCTGGGTCACATGGACTACTTTGAATACTGTGAACAGAGGAAAAAAAGCCGGAAGATTTCTGTATAGCCACCAGAAAATCATAACATGCAAAAAAAAAAAAAAAAAAAAAAAAAAAACCCTAGGATACCATGGTTTTAAAAATAATTCCTACATAAAATAGAAGACAGTACCCTAAAAAGGAACTTTTCATCTATTATGTAAGCCAAATAAAACCTTTGTAGAGTATTATTTACTTAATAAAATGTCTTTTGTTTTTCCTATTCTCTGAGATGTGTGTGCGTATGTGCACACTGAATGGTCAGGAGCAGGTAAAAAGAACATATACTAAAAATAAATGCGTTGTTAATCCAAAAAACATATGCACTTTAGGGAAAAATCCGGCAGTAGTTAGAGGTAATCAGAAACTATAGCTTCCACTTACAATAAAGGCAAACAGATATGATAATAATGATATTTGAAATTATAATCCTTTTTATTTATATGAAAGAGACATGAAGGGTTTATATACATTTTGATTATGAAAAATGCACACTGCATTTGCAATTTCTTTCAGCCATAATAATATAGATTTACAGATATTTGAAACCTGAAATGATCTTTACTATAATTTTATTATTTTCCTTGAAATCTATTGAATTTATTCAGTTATAGATTTAAAATTTCTCCCCCATTTTTCCAAGCTTTTATGTGAAGGACAGGAAGTAAACATGTCACTCAGCAAAATGAGAGTCCCTAATAATCTATAATAAAATTGCTACCACATATAACTTTTATATATGTATACTTCTTTTAAAGGGAGATAGAAATGAAAACAACTTTTTAAGTGAATTTTTCTTAATCTATTTGAAAAGCAATACATAAAGAGCAGTCACATATGTCACCACAACAATTAAGATGAGTAACACTGAAAAACCACATTTAAATGACTAGGATTCATAGAGATCGTGCTTTGATAAAGAGTTTATTCCTATTATCAAAAAGATCTATAGAACTGGCTATAAACAATGTATTTTTTTTAATGATAGTAAAGCTTACAAGGATCTTTCAATTGAGTACACAAAGGAGCTGCTTATGACTGCAAAGCCTTTCTTAAGACTTAAGAAGGCAAGAAAAATGCTTTTTACATATCACACTCCATTATTTGGCAATAGCGCCCTTTTAAAGAACCAAAATTTTCATATAGTAGGAGGATTTTGATATTAGAGAATTTACTATAGTTATGGAGATATTCTAGTGGTGGTTTAAAAATGGGTATATGGTACAAACAAAGAACAAAAATGAACATATGTTTTATCTCATTTTATTCATCATTACCACCCTATGAAATAGCATTTTGATCCTTATTGCTGTTAACTGAAAATAAAAGACTACAATTTTTTTTTGAGACAAATCCTTACTCTGTCATCAAGGCTGGAGTGCAGTGGTGTGATATCGCCTCACTGCAACCTCCTCCTCCCAGGTTCAAGCGATTCTCATGCCTCAGTCTCCCAAATAGCTGGGAATACAGGCATGGGGGGGTGCCACTAAGCCTGGCTAATTTTTGTGTTTTTATTAGAGATGGGGTTTCACCATGTTGACCAGGCTGGTCTTGAACTCCTGACCTCAGGTGACCCACATGCCTCGGCCTCCCAAAGTGCTGTGATTACAGGCATGAGTCACCACACCCAGTCAACAGAAAATAAATTTCTAGAAGTCCAAGGCTGGTATAAAGCTAACTATGCAAAAATAACATTGAAATCAAGTGATAGAAAGCACTGGTAGAGTAGGTAGAGATTATATTGTTTCTGAAAAGAGTCACTTGAATTTTGCCCTGGGGAATAAATTGTATTTTACCTTTTTATTTTTTTAAGACAGGGTCTCACTCTTGTCACCCGCTCACTGCAGTGGCATACCGCTCACTGCAACCTTCATCCACCCATTCCCAATCCCCACCTCAAGCAATCTGCTCCCCTCAGCCTCCCGAGTAGCTGAGACCACAGACATGTACCACCACACCCAGCTATTTTTTTGTATTTTTAATGGGGATTTCACCTGTTGCCCAGGCTGGTCTGGAACTCCGCAGCTCAAGTGATCCACTTGTCTCAGCCTCACCAAAGTGCTGGGATTACAGGCGTGAGCCACTGCACCCAGACTATTTTGCTTTATAATAGGAAAAAGTATTGTATTTAACTTGTTCCTAGGTGGTTGCATTCCTTTAAATATTAATGCACCTATTTCTTTATATGTAAAAATATACTAATTCTATCCCTCCTATATTATTTTAATAAGTAGCCCTATTACCTATATCTTGGGCTGTGTTATAAGCCTCACATAATTACATGCAGGGTAACCTCATCTGCTAGTTTATGCTGCTATAACTCAAACTTTATCAGGAGTGATCTTTGTAAAATGGCATTTCCTCTGGTCATTTTTTTTTTTTTTTTGCCTGCAAACGTTCAATGACTTCTAGTTAAAGATAGCAGGTAGACCACGCATGTTTTTACTTCTTTTAAGACCCAATAAAATGACAATACAGAAATAAAAAATAAGTAACACCACAGTAGGTAGAGGATAGGCCATTAACAGATGTGAGATTTCAATATATTAATGTGAGCAGGAAAACCGATAGGAACTGCTGAAGTGGGGACAGGAAACCTCAGCCTACAGTATACAGGACCCATCGATCTGTAGATCCACAGGGAGGTTCAGGGGCTCTGAGATGCCTGGTGAGAAGACAGCAGGGAGAAACAGGGCTGAAAATGGGGAGATTTACTGAATATTTGTATAATGAACAATGACACACAGAGACCACAGAGAATATGAAAGACTCAGGAAATAAAACCGTGATCAGCCCATGTGGACCATCATAGAATAATAAAAGTTATAGAAGGAAAGAACAAGAAAAAAAAGGTGGGTGGGGGGAGAATTATAAGAAAATAATGCAAGATAATTTTCTAGATATGAAGGACACAACTCCTCAGAAGAGAGTACCCACTTAAAATTCAAGTACAACATGAATTTTAAAAGGCCTACACCTAGACATATCAGGAATTGCAAAGTACCAAGAAAAAAAAAAAAGAGTAAATCCTAAAAGTCAGAAGAAAAAAGCAGATGACCTACAAAGGACAAAAATGAATGTTTGAAGAGAGTAGAGTATTACCTTCCAAGTTCAGAGGGAAGATTTGTAACCTAGAGTCCAAGATAAACTAGAATTAACATGGCAAACAATTAAAATGGATAGTAATTGCTTCTTCTCACCACAGTCTTTAAAGATGTGCCTGTTCTACAACTTTTAACATGATGAATTGTTAACAATATTATAAAAAACAGTTAGTAAAAGTGGTACAAAATGTCAGTGGTACAAAATGTAGAGCAGGTGGCCAAAAATAGTACCTTTTAAATCTGTTTTCTCCTTTTCTAATGTGGATGCATACACTCACTACTTCTCTCCTTTCCCCTGCCACCTGTCAGGCTCTGCCCCTAGGCTTGCATCTTCTAATGTTAGAACATGGATAATTTGTGAGAATAAAATAAGAAAAAATTCAAACATAAAAATTTTAAAAATCGATTATCCATACACTTGCTCTTAGGAGTTGCTAAGGGATATGCTTCATCATAGCAGAATTAAAAAAAAAAAAACGAAATGAAAAGAGAAAAAATGGGGGTTGAAATAGCACCACCCAGAAGATCAAGAAAGGGGAGTCTCAGGATGACAGTTGCGCAGCCAGAGGATGTCAAGACTCTGGAAGAGCAGTTCCCAAGGAAAAGGGGGAAGAAAAGGAAAGAGATACACCAGAATGTTTTATATAATGGAGAGTTGGAAAGAACTGGGAATATGATAAAGAAAAATAATACAAGAAAAACAAAAGGGAATTAGAAATTCTAAGAAAACGGAAAAATGACTTAAGAAAATATAACCAAAGGGCCGGGTGCACTGGCTCACGCCTGTAATCCCAGCACTTTGGGAGGCCAAGGTGGGTGGATCACGAGGTCAGGAGATCGAGACCATCCTGGCTTACATGGTAAAACCCTGTCTCTACCAAAAATACAAAAAATTAGCCGGGCGTGGTGGCGGGCGCCTGTAGTCCCAGCTACTCGGAAGGCTGAGGCAGGAGAATGGCGTGAACCTGGGAGGCGGAGCTTGCAGTGAGCCAAGATGGTGCCACTGGACTCCAGCCAGGGCGACAGAGCAAGACTCTGTCTCAAAAAAAAAAAAAAAAAAAAAAATATATATACACACACACACACACACACACACACACATATATAACCAAAGAAGACTACTTGGCACTGTAATTAATCACTAATTAAGCTAATATTTAGTGTCAGCTGGTTATATAGCATTGTTTTAGTTACTAGGAATACAGTAATGATGGGGAAAGTAATGAATTAAAAAATGAATTAAATTAGTTAGAATAGATTATCTGCCTTCTTGAAGCTTACAGTCCAGTGGGGGAGAGTGATAGTAGTTTGAAAAATTAAGAAAAATAAAATATATAATTTGTGTTAACAATGAGAGCTATGAAAAAAAAAATAAGGAAACCAGAGCAAAAATTTCAGGCATGGGAAGTTGCTATTTAAAATAAGTATGGCAAGGGAGGCCCTATTGATCAGCTACCATTATCGTCAAGAATTTAAGAAAAAGAGGGATTAAATGGTCATCTCAGTGAATTTATGTTGCAGGTAGAGGGAACACCAAATGCAAAAGCCGTTTTCACACAATAATGTACATGGTTAATTATGGTTGTAAAATAATAATAATAGACAAGCAAAGAGCCAAATCATGAGTGAACTCTCATTCACAATTGTTACAAAGAGAAAAAAATACTTAGGAATACAACTTACAAGGGATGTTAAGGACCTCTTCAAGTAGAACTACAAACCACTGCTCAAGGAAGTGAGAGAGGACACAAACAAATGGAAAAACATTCCATGCTCCTAGATAGGAAGAATCAGTATAGTGAAAATGGCCATACTGTCCAAAGTACTTTATAGATTCAGTGCTATTGCAAAGTACTCTACAGATTCAATGCTATTCAAATGCTGTTCCCACCAAGCTAACACTGACTTTCTTCACAGAATTAGAAAAAACTACTTTAAATTTCATATGAAACCTAAAAAGAGCCTGTATAGCTAAGACAATCCTTAGCAAAAACAACAAAGCTGGAGGCATCACACTACTGGACTTCAAACTGTATTACAAGGCTACAGTAACCAAAACAGCATGGTACTGGTACCAAAATAGATATATAGACAAATGGAACAGAACAGAGACCTCAGAAATAATATCACACATCTACAATCATCTGATCTTTGACAAAACTGGAAAAAACAAGCAATGAGGAGAGGATTCCCTATTTAATAAATGCTGTTGGGAAAACTGGCTAGCCATATGCAGAAAACAGAAACTGGACCCCTTCCTTACACCTCATACAAAAATGAACTCAAGATGAATTAAAGACTTAAATGTAAAACCTAAAACTATAAAAACCCTAGAAGAAAACCTGGGCAATACCATTCAGGATGGTATTGCCATTCAGGGCCAAAGACTTCATGACTAAAACACCAAAAGCAATGGCCAAAAAAAAGCCAAAATTGACAAATGGGATCTAATTAAATTAAAGAGCTTCTGCATAGCAAAAGAAACTATCATCAGAGCGAACAGGCAACCTAAAGAATGGGAGAAAATTTTTGCAATCTACCCATCTGACAAAGGTCTAATATCCAGCATCTATAAGGAACTTAAACAAATTTACAAGAAAAAAACAACCCCATCAAAAAGTGGGCAAAGGATATGAACAGACACTTCTTAAAAGAAGACATTTATGTGCCCAACAAACATATGAAAAAATGCACATCATCATTGGTCATTAGAGAAATGCAAATCAAAACCACAATGATATACCATCTCACACCAGCTAAAATGGCAATTATTAAAAAGCCCATCAAAAAGTGAGCAAAGGATATGAACAGACACTTCTCAAAAGAAGACATTTATGTGGCCAACAAACATATGAAAAAAAGCTCATAGAGAAATGCAAATCAAAACCACAATGAGATACCATCTCACACCAGTTACAATGGCAATTATTAAAAAGTCAGGAAACAACAGATGCTGGTGAGGCTGTGGAGAAATAGAAATGCTTTTACATGTTGGTTGGAGTGTAAATTATTTCAACCACTGTGGAAGACAGTGTGGTGATTCCTCAAGGATCTAGAATTGGAAATGCCATTTGACCCAGCAATCCCATTACTGGGTACATACCCAAAGGATTATAAATCATTCTACTATAAAGACACATGCACATGTATGTTTATTGCAGCACTATTCACAATAGCAAAGACTTGGAACCAAGCCAAATGTCCATCAGTGATAGACTGGATAAAGAAAATGTGGCACATATACACTATGGAATACTATGCAGCCATAAAAAAGAATGAGTTCACATCCTTTGCAGGGACATGGATAAAGCTGGAAGCCATCATTCTCGGCAAACTAACACAAGAACAGAAGACCAAACACCACATGTTCTCACTCATAAGTGTGAGTTGAACAATGAGAACACATGGACACAGGGAGGGGAACATCACACACTGGGGCCTGTTGGTGGGGACTGGAGGGCAAGGGGAGGGAGAGCATTAGGACAAATACCTAATGCATGCAGGGCTTAAAACTTAGATGACGGGTTGATAGGTGCAGCAAACCACCATGGCACATGTATACCTATATAGCATAGCTGCATGTTCTGCATATGTATTCCAGAACTTAAAGTAAAATAAAAAAAAATTTTAAATATGTAACTGGCATTAATTTTAGAAATACAAAAATGAAAGACCTGATAATGAAATCAGGAAGAAGAAGAGTTGAAGGAGAAGGTGGGTGCACTAATATCCTCATCTGATGAGGGCAATCACAAAGAAAAGTATCTGTAGTGAAGGGAACAGAAAAAGAAAGGTATTATAGTTACAACAGAGAAACTAAAAGTAGAGATAAAACTAAATGGAGGATGGGCATGGTGGCTCACACCTGTAATCCCAGAACTCTGGGAGGCAGAGGCGGGCAGATCACTTGAGGTTAGGAGTTTGAGACCAGTCTGGGCAACACAGTGAAACCCTGGCTCTACAAAAAAATACAAAAATTAGCTGCACCTGCTGGCACACACCTGTAGTCTCAGGTACTTGGGAGGCTGAGGTGGGAGGATCACTTGAGCCTGGGAGGCGGAAGTTGCAATGAGTCACAATTATGCTACTATACTCCAACCTGGGTGATAGAGACCATGTCTCAAAACACCACCAACAAACTAAATGCTGAATGATAGAGACAAGAAAAGTGGAGGTAGGGTTGAGTGAGTGAGTGTAAAATGCCTCCTTTACGTGTTTGTGTGAGTGTTATTAATATATGATGTCTTAAAAATGACTAACAAAAATTTTCAGGTGGAAGCAAATTACTTTTACCTGAAAAAATAGAGGTACGTACCAAAGGAAAAGTGGAAAGAGAAGTGAGGCTTACGTGGAAAAATCTGGGCCAAAGGACCATTTATTTTAACCACGCACATGTTTTAATCTGATTTAAACACATACATCTGCTCACATATACACCCTTCAGAGGTTTTCCATCACTCTTAGCATAAAGGTCAGAATCCCAACCTTTAACATACAGAAAAACCCTCAGTTTCCTTCTTTACTAAAGTAATATTTTGTTGGAAAGTATAGCTCTTCTCTCCATCATTATATAAATTTTATTTCTGTATCCTCAGGAGGTATTGTACTAAATTGAGAATACTATGATGGAATTTCCCAAGTCTTTTGAGTAAAATTTTATATATGCTTTCTGCAGAAACATGACAGTTTTGATTTTTCAAAAAATCCTTGGGTAGATAGAATATAAAATTTTACATGTTATTATATGTGATCAATATCTGATTAGTTTTTATGTTATCATTTCAAAAGAAAGCAATACCTTATTAGGGTCTTCTGTGGGGTTTGATAATGCAAATATTCCAAAACTTTCAAAAATCTGAAATCTGAAACACTTTTGGTTCCAAGCATTCCGTAATATGGATACTCAGCCTGCACTACTAAGCAATAAAAAGGAACAAACTACTGATACACTCAGGAAGCTGCATGAGTCTCCAGAAAATTATGCTGAGTGAAAATAGTCAATCCCCAAAGTTTACATACCATGTGATTCTACTTATAAAATATTTTTTCAAATGACATTATAGGAATGGAGAATAGATTAGGGAGTTGTAAGGATTAAACAGGTGGTGAGGGAAGGGAAATGGGTGTGCTATAAAAGAGCAACATGAGGGACCCTTGTGGTGATGGAAATGTTCTTTATCTTGACTGCATCCATGTCAGTAACTTGGTTGTTACATTGTGCTATAATTTGACAGATATTACCACTGGGGGACACTGGGTAAAGGGTACACCATATGTCTGTATTATTTCCTGCAACTGCATGTGAATATATAATTATTTCAAAATAAAAAGTTTAATTTGGAAAAAAAGCTGATACATATTATAAAAATATGAAATGTTCTCCATTGGTAGCAAGGAGGTGGGGTGGTGGTAATTCAGACCTTCAAGCAAAGGAGGAAAGACACATAGAGAGGGAGACAGCTTTATCAAGCCACTTTGATATCAAAGCTACGTTCTCCAGAGCCTTCCTCTGCTTTGTAAGAGCAAGAAAACTGAGAACCAGTCAAGCAAAGACACACAAATCTTTTTAAGGCCCCACTCATTAGGGTTTGACTCCAAAAGTTACCCAAGCTCCTGTCATTTCTGTGGATACCAAACCTGCCAGTATCTAATGACAACCTCAAAAGGAAGCCAGACAGGGTACAAACGGCAGATAGGATCTCTACGCTAAACACATAGGTTGCAGAACCAAGAGTCAGAGATTATACTTTTAGACTTCAGTGCCGGGATCATCTGTTATCTGACATGAAGGACATGAAGGGTAGAGGGAAGTAGTGATAAACGCCCCAGTTCTTACATAGCAGAACCTTGGGAGGCACTCTACATTGAGAAGGAAGACACATATTGGCAACAAGTGTGGGATTAGGGTCGAGGTGCTTTTACTTGAAAGGGTTTCAGACATCAGGAGTATTTATCTTTTGTCTATTTTTACACCCTTATTCCTTAAGAACTTACCAGATTGATGACGCATCAGTTCTACCCACAGAGAAATAAAAATACATAAATACACTAATATTTGTAAACAAGTGTGTGCAGCAGCATTACTTATAGTAGCCAAAAAGTGGAAACAACCCAAATGTCCACCAGCTGATGAATGGATAAATAAAATGTGGTATGTACATACAATGGAATATTATTTAGCAATAGAAAGAGATGATATGCTGATTCCTGTACGGTATGGATGAACCTTAAAAATATTACATTAAGTAAAACAAGTCAGTCACAGAAGGCCACATATTTTATGATAACATTTATCTGAAATGTCTAGAGCAGGCAAATCCACAGAGGCAGTAGATTAGTGGTTGCCTGGGACTGGAGGATTTGTGGAAAAAGTGAATGCTAATGTTTATAGGGTTTCTTTTTGAAGTGATGAAAATGGTCTGAAATTAACTGTGAGGATGGGTGCACAACTCCAAATTGTAAAAAATATTAAACTGTATATTTGAAATGAAAAAAAGTCCTTGGATTAAATAGAATACAAAATTTCATGTGTTATTATATGTGATGAATATCTGATTAGTTTTTAAGGTATGAAAAATTAAAAGAAAGGAATACCTTAAGGTCTAATGTTAAGATTTGATAGTGACTGTAATAGCTCATCATAGGAAATTGGAAAATATTGCATAATAACTAATGCCAGAAAGAGTTCACAATATTGTCAGTTGTGGTTCTTATTCAATGAGGAAAGAAAGAAAAACAAAGTTAGCCTCAACGGGAAAAAGAATAGCATTGCATATAAAAAGAGATAAAGGAGACTTAAATGTGATAATCAGTAAGAAATTGTATCTCACTATCAACTGAAGCAGACAGAGTTACTGGAAGAACAGGGAAAGGACTGCAATGCTCAATCCTAGAAACAAAGCAAAAATGGGAAGTTTTAGCAGGATAGAGGCTAAGAAATAATATATTTTACATCCCATGTAAGAAAAACCGAAAGGTCTCATTAAGGAAATTTGCAGCCTGATTTGACTCTAGCTTACCCCTGGTTTTCTGAGACCATTGCATTCTAAACTTATTTTTGCACTTATAAAAATTATTTTGATTTTTCAAGTAAAAGCTGGCTTATAAAAACTGTATTGCAAAATTCTGAGTTAACTGAACTATTGCCCACTATCACTGCATTTCCTATCCCCTTTAATGACTATATATCCAGTTGCATGAATTATGCAATGTAATCCTTAGGCATTTTTGTTATCGGAATATCTTTTTATAAATGAGTAAAGAAGGCCAGCACTCAGAACACATTGACTGTTGCTGTAGGTTTTAATGCTTAGTGCAGCTGCTATGTAATGGTGCACATGAATTAAAAAATGAAGTCATGAGGGCAGAAGAACGGATGTTCAAAAATGAATTTGCAAGTTTAGTTCTAAATAGCAATCACAATTTTAGCTTGAGGCTTTTCTGGGGGAGAGTGAATAATGATTAGGTGATATTATAGGCCCCAAGCAAGGCCTGAGGACATTGGTGCTCAGAGCCAGTCATTTATCCTCAAAAAATGGTCCTTAGGTTGTGGGGGCATTGTTTAAAATACCAGGAAGAATCAAACCTGTGTCTGTCACTTTTTCCCAAGGGTCTTCTCAGGATTCTGAAGCTCTAGTGTTAAGATAAATGTTTACTTAAACAAAAGCCTTGGTAGGCTTTTACTGTTACCTTATGTTATTTTTACTGTTCTGGGTTTATATTTTTATTTACCTGCAGAAAAAATTACATGTGAAAATTGTAACCCCAAAATCACTATTGAAAATTGTGTTCTACTATGTTAAGTGCCTATTCAAGGGAAGTAAGATAAGATTTAAGAGAATAAATTTTCCCTCTCATTTTTATTAGATTTTCATGGCAAATTTGAATTTCAGAGAATCCTGACTTATTGTGTATTGCCAAAAATATTCTTTTAGCCAGATCTAATCATGCAAAATTATGAACTGCTTAGTGTGGCTATTTTGAAAGCCCTGAAGTCTTGAATTCATGGGTAATTATGTATTTTTATTTACCAGAACCTCAGTTTCCTGCTCTCATTATATTAATGCTGTTTTCTTCCCTGTCATTAAAATGTTGTGACTTAAGTTGTGTGAATGACACCCACTTTTTAAAAACATATTTACATAATAAATAGTAAAGGGGGGGAATTTAACAAATCAAAACATTTACTTAACTCACTCAATTTATAGAGTAACGATGATGATGATAGTAATAAAAATAGTAGTGCAGTAGTAATGATCTGATAATATGAAGAATAGGCTTTAAATAGGGCTTACTGTATACCAACACTATTCTGACTCGTATATTAATTCATAACTCCATCATTATCCATTATCCACATTTTACAAATGAGAAACTGAGTCAATAAGAAACTCAATGAGATTAAATAGCATCGGTAAATCTAGGATCAGAAAATTGGACTAATACGTACCCTACTTATAGAAACCTAGAATTTAGAGCAGTGCTTTTTAACCACTGACACCTTTTTTTAACCCTATTCTTCTATTTTCTTTGATAAAACATTCTTCTATTTTTCTTGATAAAATCTATTCTTCTATTTTCCTTGATAAAACATAAAATCTCATGGTTTCTATTTCATTTTTAGAATAAATTAAATATAATAACAAAATAAATCAAAACAATAATATAGGGCTCAGATGTTTTTTTTAAGCTACCCCTCCTTCCTCCTGTTTCTAGTTGAGCCTGACTAGTTTGAAATGATATTCATTCTGTTAATTCAGCAAATAATTATTGAAGCCCTACTATTTGTCAAACATTATTCCAGGGGCTGTTATGGACACTGAAAGCAAACCAGTTCTGAACTGTGAGCAACATAGGAAAACTGGACAACTTTCTGGTGACTTCTAAAGTCTCCCCAAAATGTAAAACCCAAGTTCGAATGCAAGAACAAAAAACCCACAACAGAGCTATGTGGATATTGCTCACAGTGTTGGAATGTCTATACCAGCAACCCCTTCTGTTAACACAAATAAAAACAATTGAATTTACTTAAATTGAAATTCTTATTAGAACTATTTATCACTGTCATGTTAGCTATTACTTAGTATGTTTAGATTTGCAAGGCTACTCTCAAAAAATGTCTTCATTATTCCAAGACACCAAGCCTCTCATTTATGCAGCAGCAATTTATTCCATATGGCTTCATTGAATGGCCACTGTGTAACAAAACTAGCCAGGGCATATAAACCTTTATTCGAAAATACTGGACATGAGAAGGCTTCAAGGGTGTATTCTAATTTAAAGTGAGTTGAAATGTATAGGAGGGTCAGCCAAAGTCCAACTAGTTTGAGGAAGAGTTAACCAGGGATAGCTCTTGGAAGAGGGAGGAATTGTCCTTGCCGATTTGCAGCCACTGTTTGTGCAATCTAGATTTAATCAGGAGGGAAGGAGAGGAACAGGTACAAGCTGAAGTTGTGTGCAAAAAGGTTTGGGGAGGAACAACCACTGGATAAAAGGGCATGAGAGAGACACAGTGAAAGATGACCAGTCCTCCAGGGTCTAATATCACTCCCTACAAGGCATTGTGCTTTGTGCTGGGGATACAGTGTTAAACGAGGTAGGCTCAGTTCCTGATTTCCTTAAATACAGAATTATACAATTACTTATTTTATATTCATAGTACAAAGTGATGAGCTTGCATGTATCAGGGGATTTCACATAATCTGGAAGAATAAGACAAAGCTTCCCTGAACAAGGGGCATTTTCATCGAAACCTGAGGGATGCGCCATAGGTACTTCTG
This sequence comes from Macaca thibetana thibetana, assembly GCF_024542745.1. Classification (NCBI taxonomy): domain Eukaryota; kingdom Metazoa; phylum Chordata; class Mammalia; order Primates; family Cercopithecidae; genus Macaca; species Macaca thibetana. The sequence goes on from NC_065589.1 coordinate 94,582,958, forward strand.
CCATCATGGGCCCCTTCTAACATAAAAAATAAAACTAAAAATTATATTTTGCAACTTGCGTGAAAAAAGATGAATATGTTAGTTAATACTGTATATTGAAATGTTTTCTTTTACCTAGAAGTCCTTTGTTTTCTGATTTTAAAATAAATTTAAACATTTTTGTGGACCCCTTAAAATTTTATGAACCCTAGGCACTGTGCTTACTGTGCCTTTTGGATAAGTCAGCATAGGAGGCGGGGAAGTTTGGGCCAAGAACATTTTGGATAGAGATAATAGCATATAGAGAAGTTTTTAGGGGCTTACTTGCTCAGGGAATTAAAAGGCTAGAGCGGGGAGAGCAGGAGAGGATGGCACGAGGGAGGTTGGTGAGGCATGCCATATTAAAATAATTGAATTATTATAGAGGCCATTTAAAAATAGTAAATTAAATAACACTGATCCAATGCTGATTCTCTTTTTTAAAGACAAGATCTCACTCTGTTGCCCAGACTGGAATGCAATGGTGCAGTCATGGCTCACTACAGCCTAAACTCCTCGGCTCAAGCCATCTGCCCATCTTAGCCTCTGAATAGCTAGAATTATATAGCACACACCACAATGCCCAGTTAATTTTTCTTTTCAGAGACAGGGTCTATGTTGCCCAGGCTTAATGCTGATGTTTGATATAAAATAAGTATATTGTAATGGAAGTCAGCGATTTCAGCCAAACTATGGCAGATGTAAAGAAATGGGTTAGGCAAAATTTCATCTAAAGTCAGTATATACACTGAAATAGTGACAGAGAAAATCATATAATGTCTGGGATTTGCTTCAGAATAATACAGGAAGTATAAATGAAACAAGATTAGCCATGAATTCTCAATTAATGAAGCCAGACTTGAGGTTCATAGGGGTTCATTTTATTATCCTGTCAACTCCTCTGTTTCTGGCTTTCCATAATAGTTTTTATTTAAAAATAAAGCCAAGGTATAAAGAAACATCAAAACCCAGAAGCCATGGGTTTTGATAAAGATGACAGATATAGCTCATAAAAATGATAACATTATATAACAATAAAGACACAAAACATTAAAAATAAAAAAGAAGACATAATTGTGATATACGTAATTTATAGATTTAATATTCTTAATATGATTATGATTCTTATCAATCTAGAAAAAATTCAAAGACCCCACCCACAAGAAAAATTTGGCATGGCTCATGAATGGGACATTCATAAAAGAACTTAAAATTCAAATAAAAATATAAAAAGATACTCATGCTCAGTAGTAATCACACATATGAAAATTAAAATGCCATATACTTTTCTTGTATCAGATTTTGTAAAAAACAAAGTTAATGTCAAATGTTGACAAAACTATAGAGAAAGTGACATTCTCATTCTGTCAAACACTGTTGGTAGAAATGTAAATTGGTATAACCTTTCAATTTATTTACTATTTGATCTACCAATTCCATTGTTAAGAATATATCATAATCTAGCATTTTCCAAAGTGTATAGTGGGATGTTGACAGATGTTATTTGTGTTTGTGTAAGTGTAAACTTAATTTTAAATGTAAATTTATCAAATGTCATTTAAAAAATTTCCCTTTTTAAAGTTTTTCCGTTGCTGCTGCTGCTGCTTCTTTTTTTTTTTTTTTTTTAATAGAGTTTATTTTTCAGAGCAGTTTTAGTTTCATAGCAAAATGGAGTGGAAAGTACAGAGACTCCCATATACCCCTTGCCTCCTGTGATGGTTAATACTGAGTATCAACTTGATTGGATTGAAGAATACGAAGTATTAATCCTGGGTGTGTCTGTGTGGTGTTGCCAAAAGAGATTAACATTTGAGTCAGTGGGCTGGAGAAGGCACATCCACCCTTAATCTGGATGGGCACAATCTCATCAGCTTCCAGCAAATGTAAAAGCAGGCAGAAAAATGTGAAAAGGAGAGACAGGCCTAGCCTCCAGGCCTACATCTTTCTCCTGTGCTGGATGCTTCCTGCCCTCGAACATTGGACTTCAAGTTCTTCAGTTTTGGGACTCAGACTGGCTCTCTTTGTTTCTCAGCTTGCAGACAGCCTACTGTGGAACCTTGTGATCCTGCAAGTTAATACTTAATAAACTTCCCTTTATGTGTGTGTATATATACACACACACATATATATGTATATAGATATGTATATATACATATATGTATCATATATCTATACATAGATGTATCTATATATACATATCCATATATACATATCTATATACATAGATATACATATATAGATATACATAGATACGTATATATCTGTGTATATATACACAAAACACTGCTAGGAATCATAGACGATAGAAACAAATATATATGTGTGTGTGTGTGTGTGTGTGTGTGTGTATACACAAAACACTGCTAGGAATCATAGACAATAAAAATATATATATCCTATTAGTTCTGTTTCTCTAAGAGAACCCTGACTAAAACATCTCCACACTGCCTCCCTCACTATCAACATCTTGAAGGCATATGTTATCTTAAGAATGCATTCCATGGTTAAATAAGTTTGATTTCTACAACCTTGGTATACGATAATACTATACACTAGGACATACATTTCTAAGATAGTGAACAAGTCTTTCCTTATGTTCTATAACACTTACTTTTAGAAATTATCTTAAAAAATCATCAGATATGAGTACATATCACTTAAGTCATGTTTAACACAAAGAAAACTGGAAATATTCTATATATTTAATAAGAGGAAGGTGGTTACATGATTCACGTTATAACCTTAAACTGGAATTTAAGGTAGATGATATTTACTGGCGTAAAAGTTGCTGCAATAGGATGATATATTCTATACCTTGAAAACACTAAAGACTCCACGAAAAGGCTCCTGGAAGTTATAAATGACTTTAGAACAGTTTCAGTATACAAAAATCAGTAGCATTTCTGTACACCAATAATGTTCAAGCTGAGAGCCAAATGAAGAACATAATCCCATTTACAATAGTCACACACACATTCACAAACCTGGGAATACATCTAACTAAGGAGGTGAAAGATATCTACAAGGAGAACTATAAAGCACTGCTAGGAATCACAGATGACACAAACAAATGAAAAAACATTACATGCTCATGGATTGGAAAAATCAATATTGTTAAAAGGGCCATACTGCTCAAAGCAATCTACAGATTAAATGCTATTGCTATCAAACTATCAATGTCATTTTTCACAGAATTGGAAAAAAACTATTCTAAAATTCATATGGAACCAAAAAAGAGCCTGAGTAGCCAATGCAAATCCAAAGCAAAAAGAACAAAGCTGAAAGCATCACGTTACTCAACTTCAAACCATACTATAATGCTTCTGTAACCAAAAGAGCATGGTACTGGTGCAAAAACAGATGCATAGACCAATGGAACAGAATAGATAACCCAGAAATAAAGCCACACACCTACAGCCATCTAATCTTTGACAAAGCTGACAAAATTAAGCAATGGGGAAAGGACTCCCTATTCAATAGCTTGCTAGCCACATGCAGAAGAATGAAATTGGATCACTACCTTTCACCATATACAAAAATTAACTAAAAATGGATTAAAGATTTAGATGTAAGACCTCAAACTATAAGAATGGTAGGAAAAAAAAAACTAGTAAACACCATTCTGAGCATAGGCCTTAGGAAAGAATTTATGACTAAGTTCTCAAAAGCAACTGCAACAAAACAAAAATTGGCAATTGGGACCTAATTAAATCAAATAGCTTCTGCACGGCAAAAGAAGTTATCAACAGAGTAAATAGACAATTCACAGAATGGGCTAAAATATTTGCAAACTATGCAACCAACAATTGTCTTATATCCAGAATCTATAAGGAACTTAAACAATTGAACAAGCAAAAAACTAACAGCCCCATTAAAAATTGGGCAAAAGGCATGAACAGACACTTTTCAAAAGAAGATATACAAGAGGCCAACAAACATAAGAAAAAGTGCTCATCATCACTAATCATCAGAGAAATGCAAATCAAAACCATAATTAGATACCTTCTCACACCAGTCAGAATGGCTATTATTAAAAAGTCAAAAAACAACAGATGTTGGTGAGCCTGTGGAGAAAAGGGAATGCTTATATACTGTTGGCGGGAATTTAAATTAGTTCAGCCACTGTGGAAAGCAGTTTGGAGATTTCTTAAAGAACTTAAAACAGAATTACCATTCAACCCAGTAATCACATTACTTGGTACACATCCAAAAGCAAACAAATTGTTCTACCAAAAAGACACATGCATTCACAATATTAAGCACTATTCTTAATAGTAAAGTCATGGAATCTACATAGGTACCCATCAATGGTGGATTGGATAAAGAAAATGTGGTACATATACACCATGGAATATCATGCAGCCATAAAAAAAGAATGAACTCATGTCTCTGCAGCAACCTGGATGCAGCTGGAGGCCATTATCCTAAGCAAATTAACACAGGAACAGAAAACCAATTATCGCATGTTCTCACATATAAGTGGGAGTTAAACATCAGGTACTCATGGCCATAAAGACAGCAACAATAGACAACAGGGACTACTAGAGGGAAAGGGTGGAAGGGGGAGCAAGAGTTGAAAAACTGACTGCTAGGCACTATGCTCAGTACCTGCGTGAAGAGATCATCTATACCATAAACTTCAGCATCACGCGGTATACCCAGTTAACAAATCTGCACATGTACCCACTGAATCTAAAATAAAAGTGGAGGAGAAAAAAATAAATAAAATTTTTAAAAAGGCTGAAATAAACTGCTAAGTAAAAGAAGCAGGATAGGGAAACACCATTTAAGCCCTATGGTGTCTAGTCATAATTATTGTAACTATATAAATCCACATATTATACATAATACACATATATAAAAATAAATTTAGGAAGATATAACAAAATATGAAGAATAGTTACCTCAAGGTAGTAGGATAACTATATTTTTCTGTATTACCTTTTTTTAAAAAAAATAGTAAACATGTATTAATTTTCCAATAGAAATAATTTTTAGAGGCAACGTGTTTAAGCATCCTAATTTTGGAGAAATACAGCATTTTAATCTATAGATGTCAGGCACTTTCCATATTTAATACAAACTAAGTCTGCAGACAAAAACTACAATTGTATGAAGAATCTATGAAGAGAAACCATGATGCCTACCTTCTGGTGAGAAGTGACGAAAACATAACAAGCGTTGTGTGTGACTCAGCAGCGTAATGGAGGCGGTTAATTTCCAGATGCTCTATGTCTTTACAAGTCCCTATAAGGGAGTACCTCTTCTCTCTGGAACAGAAATAACACTGAGTACACACATTTATTTAAAGGCTGGTTTTCAAAATCAATAATAGTATTGTTGGCATTTTTTCACTTCCAAACATCAATGGATGTTTGCCAAAGAACTAGAGAGAATCAAGGTATTAGTATCTTCATCCTTCAGAAATACTGTGATTAACTACCAGAAATAATTAAAGCAAATGTTATATACTTTATTTTCATATGTTTAATAATATAACCAGAAGAAATATATTTAATAAATTAAAAATTATTGATAAAAATAGTAGTATAATTTTGTATATCTACTATCTATCAGACACAATGCTAGATCCTTTATATCTCATTTAATCCTCTCAACATCTTTTTATCTGATATTTATTCAACAATATTTATTGCTCTGTGCCAGGTACTGCGGGAAACACTGGAGATATAATGGTGATCACTATCATGATACAAGATAGTCATTAACATTCCCACTTTAAAATGAGGTAATTGAGGCTCTGGGATTTAATATTAAATAGCTTAACTTCAAACCTACTCTTTCTATTATAGCCCAATTAAAAGGAGTTTGCTAGTCTTATCACCATCACCACTAAATAAACTCCAAACCTTTTAAGTTAAAATGGAAAATACCAAAAAATACCAAAAAATCCCCAACAACTCATCTAAATGTAGTATAAAATATATAGAAAATACCTATATATAGCCTTTATAATTGGCAATATCACCTAATTTAATCCTCACTCAATCTTATGATATAAGTGTTAGTACTACCATTTTGTAGATGAGAACACTGTCTTAGAAATGTTCACCTTAAATCTGGGTCTGCCTAATTCTAATGCTTAAAAATCTCAAAAGGAGAATAAGAAAAGAAAAACTTACATTAAAATGGAGAAAGCAACAAAGAAGTAAGAAAAACAACTTATTTAAGCCGCCTGATGTATGCATACACATGCAAAACACACAGTGTCACACACCTGTATGGACTGTGGTACTGCCATTCAAACACCCATCATTATCTGGTAAAAGAGTACTGCGGTGGGAGGAGGATGACAGGGCAAAGCAACTAACTAGAAGGAGAAGCTGAATGAAAATTATCCTCAAATACAGATTGTAGCTACACAGGCTGCTTACTTTCAAGAGGGGTCTCACAGAAAAATAGCAGGAAATACTACCACTTCCTTGCTTATGACCTTAGGAAAGTTACTTATCTTCTCTGGGCTACAGTTTCCTATCTATAAATGAGGATAATAACAGTATCCAACTAATAGAGGTGTTATAAGGATTAACATTCACAAAGTACCTAAAGTATCATTTTCAATAATAAATGCTATATATATGTGTGTGTGTGTGTGTGTGTATGTATGTGTGGTTTAAAATAAGTATCTGAGTGGGGTTAATTATATTAACAGAGCCCTTTCATGCAACATATTACTCTCAGTTATATTTTATGTCTGTTAACATCTGAAGTAATCCTCACTTCAACCCTATGAGGTAGATATTATTGCCAGCTGGCTTTTAGCTTCAAAAGGCAGAAACTTGATTTTAGCAACTCCTCCAATCATTAGAAACTCATCAACTTAAAAGGGAATTTTTTTTGTTGTTGTTCCAAAATGATAGCCAATGAATTGGATAAAACACTATTTATCGATATCAAGTCTATCTTAAGTACCAAACCACCAAGAAATTACTTCATTACTATAAAATTAAAACATGGAGAATTGAAAATTCAAATTAGACCTCCCATCAAGCCATAGTAGTCTGCTTGTCTACTGTGTTAAAAATTTCCTTTTACATGATATGATACCTTGAGAAGGCACACCATCACCAGTGTAGTATTTTCATGAAGAATATTTAACCTAAATTTAACAATAAAAAATTTCAGAACTATCTAAACTAAAGTGACATCTTGCAAACAATTGGCCCAGGCTAATAAAAAAAAGTCAATGAGGCCGGGCGCGGTGGCTCAAGCCTGTAATCCCAGCACTTTGGGAGGCCGAGACGGGCGGATCACGAGGCCAGGAGATCGAGAGACGATCCCGGCTAACACGGTGAAACCCCGTCTCTACTAAAAAATACAAAAAAACTAGCCGGGCGAGGTGGCGGGCGCCTGTAGTCCCAGCTACTCGGGAGGCTGAGGCAGGAGAACGGCGTAAACCCGGGAGGCGGAGCTTGCATCCCGGCCACTGCACTCCAGCCTGGGTGACAGAGCAAGACTCCGTCTCAAAAAAAAAAAAAAAAAAAAAAAAAAAAAAAAGTCAATGAGATTAGAGCCCAAAGGCTAGAATTTCATGTCCCACTGGGGATAGGCAAGTAATGTGTTTACCTTCTGGCATGAAGGTATTGGGAAGCCTCATAGAGATTTGAAATTTCACTTGAGAACCCTGGCTTGTCCTAAGGACTGTTTGTTACTTTGTTAAAGATTTTAAAAGAGTTTTTAGGCAGAATGGACGGAGTTGCTGAGAATAAACAGCCAGGGAATAAAGGATTCTGAAGGGAGAGAGGGACTCAAATCAGTGTTGAGATGTTGGTGAGTAGAAGAACTGATACAGAGAAAACAGGGGAGGAGAAAAAACTCTGAACTCTGGGAATTATACAGTCTCTGGGAATTACACAGCAGGTATAGTTATGCACAAATAATCTGCTGATGTGGGGAGGAAATATCAGTACTTACCTGTTTTCTATAAAAATAAAAAAAAATTATATAAATAATATAGATTAACACTAGTACCTTTAAAGTATATTTTTATTGAGGATAGACAATTTTAAATTTTATTTATTATTATTGTTTTTATACAGTATGTGACCAAAATGTTTGGTGATCATTGTTCACAGGAACGAAAGAAAGACTTTCAGGTGTTGGTAGGTACTAGGACATTTGTTCCTGCTCTTAGGGATGAGGGAGACAGGGCAGTGCTTGGATGGCCTTCTGCTGAGTGGCCAGAGTTGACTGTGTATTGTACTGTTGTTAATCTGGAGGCATGATGTGGTCTGAAGCTCATATGAAAATGACAGATGAGTTCACTGAGATTCATCAAACTCTGCTCCATTTTCTTGCTTATTTATACAGAAATAAATGATACTTTGAGAAGAAATGTGGAAAACATAGTCAAAGATAATGAAAACTCCTGGGTGAGAAACTTGAAGGACATAGGGGCAAAGCAAGGCCACTCACTTTGGAGACTTGAGGGCCTCTCACTTTGACCCATGCGGGTGAAAGAAAGCTGGGAAACGGGAAGGAACAGCCTACCATATCCTTTTTGTGAAAAAAACAAAATTTTTTTAGATCATGTATTGAGACGGTAGTGAGGAATGTGTTTCATCCAGAGGAAGACACAGCAGAAAAGGGGATGGAAGCACCTCTGCCTTCAGAATGCTATGTATGTCCAGTGCCAAGAATGAGCTTGAGATTTTAACAGTCATCACAGAGACCTGATAGGCATGAGGTGTCTGTCCTCCTTCACACTGGGGTATCTATATCCAACCTGTGATCTGTCTCCTGTCCCCATCATCCCCAACTTAGCTCCTCTCCACATTGTCACGAGTGCCTACTCAAAAGTCCTCACTGGGTCCTGTCTGTGGAATCCAGCCCATTGGCATGGTTTGGTCAGCCCAAATTTGAATGTCTTTAGGCAGAACTCATACAATTCAGTTTGCCACAGGTCTATCATTTCACATCATATGTTTGTGTTTGTTTTCTGCCTGTCCCTTAAAGCTTTTGAATTCTGAAACACAGGAGGAAGTCCAGATACATTGACCCAGCATACAAAGGCCTGCTCCTGTGTGTTTCTCCTGACTCATGTTTCATGGTAATATCCTCACAGGTGACTCAGATCTCTAAACTGTGTGCTTTGCAAAAACATAAAAAGTAATACATTATATTTTGCTCATATGATGATCTCTGCTTTCCCTTTTTTGTCTGCTTATCTTTCAAGTTAGCTGAAATGTCATTTCCCCACTGACATGTCTTTCCTGAATCTTTGAGAGAGGACAGACATCTGCCTCTTTTGTGCTCCTTCTGGACTTTATACGGTCTTTATCATAGTATTTATAACATTTTACTGATTATTATGTACAAATGCCTAGAACCTGACACCATGCCTGCCATTTCATAGGTGGCCAATAAATGTTTTTGCCAAGTTAAAAAATGTCAACAACATGACAGACACAAAAGGCTGGGATTTTTTTTTTTTTAATTAAAAGAGATTAAGCAGATATAACAACTAAATACAATGTATGAACCTTGACAGGACCTTAGATCAGGAGGAAAAAGACAGCTATAATTAATGGACAACTGGGAAATCTTAAATATTGATTAAAAGAATCTCTGTCAAAAACACATTGAAAACTATCTTAGGTCGTTTATTTCTTTAGATAAAATTATTCATTCATGCATTTATAATAATAATAAGTACCTATTCAGTGTAATAACCCTGCAGGTAAAAATTCTTGTAAGTAACAGAACCTAAAATACAGACTTGGCTTGGCCAAAAGGGTCAGGTGAAGGGTAGTGAGGACCCCTCTATCTCAGTCTGGCAAGTTAGCAAAATAACTAAACCATCATCTGTTACATTTCAGGACTCAGACCATCTGCCTACTGAAGTATTTTTCCTTCTAATGGAAGGGAAAAATTCAGACTGTTGGAGCAGGTTGGCTGCTTTATGCAGCCTTCAGTAAAGTCCTACAAGAAAGAATGGAAGGTCAGGAGGCACTGAAGGAAAAAAAGATGTCTTTGCCAATAAAGCTACTTTTTAACCGTGGCTGAGAATAGGAGATCTGGACATTAGTAAGAGTGAAGAAGCCAAATTACAGATGCTTCATAATTATCTTGTATCTATTTTTTGAATAGGTTATTCACATGACATAGAATTTTAAAGATACAAAAAGAGAGTAAAAAATCTCTCTCCCAGTCTTGTCCCCCAGCCATCTGTTTTCTTCACTCCCCAGAGGCAACCCCATTACCACTTTCATATGTCCTTCCAGAGATGTTCAATGCATTGCCATACTACACATACATTTCCACAAATGAAGCAGGTTATGCATACTGTTCTATACCTTGCTTTCTTCATGTAAGATATTTTGTCAACTGATCATATCAGCACATACAAAGCTGCCTTGTTATTTTAAGAGCATCATTGTATAAAGCTTACATGATAAAAACCATAGAGTAGACAAAAATGCAAGAGGATATAACCATTTTATTTTATATAAAGAATATGGCTGTATTCTTTATATAAAAATATACCACTAAAAACTTAGAGTACCATTAAAAACACAGAGTACACAAGAATGCAAGAGAATGTATTAGATGTTTTCTCATGCAAATAAATAAGGTACTGGCTGCTGGGCAGGGAAGAGTTTGGAGGGGCTGTGATTAAGGTATCTGAGCATTGGGTACCAAAGACAAAGGCTGAGAAAGGTAGATGGGAAGATTTGTCTGAAGACATTTTTGAATCCTAAACATTCCATTGTATTGTGGCAGAGCATGTGAAAAGTTATTGAAGCTTCTATCATGAGAGGGGTGCAAAAGTGGCTAAGACTAAGCTGGAAGACATAAAGGAGACTGGAAGACATAAAGGAGAAGGGTAAGGAATACATGGTTCTCACAATTGGAAATTACAGCAAGGACTATGGCAGTGGATCCAGTAAATGAAGTTCGGAGGCCAAGCAAGTGGAACTGACATAAGTAGATGTTGGCACATGGTACCAAAAGGCCAAGGGCCAAGCAGTTACTCAAAGAGGCCAGCAAGGACAGAAAAGAATATGCAAACCCATACATGTTGATGATGCCTTATGATTTGTCAGTCTTCCTCAGGAACTTGAGGAAGAGTGAAAGGGAAGAAGAGGCCAGCTACGGTGGCTCACGTTTGTAATCCCAGCCCTTTGGGAGGCTGAGGTGGGAGAACTGCTTGAGTCCAGGAGTTCAACACCAGCCTAGGTGACATGGCAAAACCCTACCTCTACCAAAAATACAAAAATTAGCCATGTGTAGTGGTGCATGCCTGTAGTCCCAGCTACAAGGGAGGCTGACATGGGAGGATGATTTGAGCCCAGGAGATGGAGGTTGCAGTGAGCCAGGATTGAGCCTTTGTACTTCTGTCTGGGCAACAGAGCCAGACCCTGTCTCAAAAGAAAAGAAAGAAAAGAAGAGTAGAAGTGATACAAATAGGAGAGAGGGGTAGAATCTTAGTTTAAAGCTGAAATCAATTTTAATTCAGAAATGACCAAGTAACTTCAAATTTATCTGTGGAAATGTTATTGGTGGGAGTACCAGGAAAAGACACTGAGATCAATCAATTTTTTTAATATAGGCAAATAATGTTTTACAGATTTAAGATCAATAACTATGGCCAGGCACGGTGGCTCAAGCCTGTAATCCCAGCACTTTGGGAGGCCAAGGCGGGTGGATCACGAGGTCGGGAGATTGAGACCATCCTGGCTAAGACGGTGAAACCCCATCTCTACTAAAAAATACAAAAAATTAGCTGGGTGTGGTGGCAGGTGCCTGTAGTGCCAGCTACTCAGGAGGCTGAGGCAGGAGAATGGTGTGAACCCAGGAGGCGGAGCTTGCAGTGAGCCGAGATCACACCACTGCACTCCAGCCTGGGCGACACAGCGAGACTCCATCTCAAAAAAAAAAAAAAAAAAAAAAAAAAAGATCAATAACTACAAAACTTAAACTTACACAGCCAGCTCTTAGGGGTGTTACAAGGATTCAATGACATGGGTGTGAGAAAATAGAATGGTGTGATTTTCTGATTACAGTTTCTGATAGTAACTTTTTTGACTTTTCTCCAAGTTTTGGGACGTTTATTGTAGTCCCATATGTAGAACCCATACCTTCCACCTTATCTTATACAGACTCACTTCCAAAGAGCATTAAGTTTGAAATAAATGAATCTTGAATTTGAATTCGACTTTTGTCATGCACTAGCTGTATGAATTTGGGGAAACAAGTTCTCTGAATCTTTGAGTCTTCATCCATAAAATATAGAAGTCAAAAATCATTTCATACATGTATTATGTAAGACAATAAAACATACAAAGCACATTGTCTGGTTCATGGTTGGTGGGCCTATCTTCTTTCCCTAAAGTTTATTTATTTATTTAGTATTTTATTATTATTATTCTTTTTCAAGACAGGGTCTCACTGTGTCACCTAGGCTGGAGAGCAGTGGTGCGATCATGGCTCACTTCAACTTTGACCTCTGGGCTCAAGTGATCCTCCCACTTCAGGGTCCTAAGTAGCCATGACCACAGGTGAGAGTCACCACGCTCAGCTAATTTTGTTTATTTTTGGTAGAGAACAGGGCTCGCCATGTTGTCCTTGGTCTCAAATTCCTGGGTTCAAGCCATCCTCCTGCCTCTGCCTCCTAAAGTGCTAGGATTACAGGCATGCTCAACCTTCCTTTAAAGTTTAAACTATGTTGCCTAGCTTTTAAAATTAATTAATTATTTTTTTGAGACAGGGTCTCGCTCTGTCCCCTAGGCTGGAGTGTAGTACTGGGATCTCAGCTCACTGCAATCTCTGCCTCCCAGGCTCAAGCCACCTTCTCACCTAAGCCTCCTGAGTAGCTGAGACTACAGGCATGTGCCACTACGCCTGGATAATTTTTGTAGAGATGGGGTCTCACTTTGCTGCCTAGGCTTGTCTTGAACTTCTGAGCTCAAGTGATCTGCCTGCCTTGGCCTATCAAAGTGCTAGGATTACAGGCATGAGCTACTGCACCTGGTCAGTTGCCTAGCTTTTGATTTGGAATATTTGATCATCTTATCACATGTCCTAACTAAAAGAGATTAAACTCTGTAATATATGACTCCTAGTTATTGCTCCTGGTTTACTGAGTAATAAACACCCTTACATGCAGTGAAGGAAGCATAATATAAGCATTTAAATATATAAACATTTAAATATAAAATATATGATACATAAACAGAAATCTCCTCAAGTCTTACCCTGAGACTGAGTACAAGGGTTGGATATATAATTTTCCACTTTCTCCAAATAGATATTGTCATTTTAAAAGGTATTTGCCTCAAATCCAACAAATTTTAAAAAGAAGAAACTTCACAACAGATAATAAAAATCAACAGTATCTATTATTCATTAAAGATGGTAGATTGAACATATGTACTTAAATCTATCCCTTTCCAAAACCAAACTAAAATACAATTTTATGTTAAATATTTTATTAAAAAGCAAAAACAAGACTGGGTACAATGGCTCATGTCTGTAATCCCAGTGCTTTGGAAAGTCAAGGTAAGGGGATCACTTGAGGCCAGGAGCTTGAGGCCAGCCTGGGCAACATAGCAAGACTTTGCCTCTATAAAATATAAAAAAAAAGTAGTCAGGTTTAGTGGCACACACATGTTGTCTCAAATGCTTGTGGGGCTGAGGCAGGAGGATCACTTGAGCCCAAGGGTTCCAGGTTGTAATGAGCTATGTTAGCACCACTACACTTCAGCCTGGTGACAGAATGAGACCTTGTCTCTTAAAAAAAAATCAAAACAAATAAGAAAAAGGAGAATGAGAGATGAGTGACAGTAACCACAATTTGGAAGCTAGAAAGCAGGACTACTGCAAACTGACTTAGCAGACCCAAGCAAGCTGGTTCCTAAACCAGCAGTTGGTAATGATAAGCTAGGGAGCAATTTTGTACTACAATTTCCAAAAGACTTAGGAATTGGTGACAGCCAGTGCTTATGAAAGTAAGATAAAGATAAGACTATAAAAAACTTGGTTAGAAATTTATTTAAGAATTAGATACTTTCTTTAGAGGAATAAAAGAATAGGTAGCAAAAACAAACAAACAAACAAACAAACAAACAAATGAAGAAGAAACTAAAAAGAATTAGATACTTTCTAATTAACTGCCACCATTCACAACCAGCCAAGTACTTTTCCCTCTCTCATCCTAGCAGAAGACCAAAAGTTCACTCTTTGGCATGAGTAAAATAGTCTTGAACTGGGGAATTTTTTTATTTTTGAGATGGCATCTTGCTCTGTTGTCCAGGCTGGAGTGCAGTGGTGTGATCTCAGCTCACTGCAACCTCTGCCTCCTGGGCTCAAGTGATCCTCCCACTTCAGCCTCCCAAGTAGCTGGGATCAAAGGTATGCACCACCATACCTGGCTAATTTTTATATATATTTTTTTCAGTAGAGATGGTGTTTCACCATGTTGGCTGGGCTGATCTTGAACTCTTGACCTCAAGTGATCCACCTGCCTCAGCCTCCCAAAGTGCTGGGATTACAGGTGTGAGCCACCGTGCCCAGCCTTGAACTGAGAAATTTTGTAGGGTACTCTGTTGAAAGGGGGAAAACTGAATGAAATTTTATTTGCTGAATATTGAGACTCTAAGTCCTCTTCTACTTGGTTCACACAATGCTAGCAGCCCATCTTATAGCCTCTAGGTAGGAAAGTGGAGGATACTTCTTTGGTGAATCTAACAGGCCCGAAAGAAAGAAGTTCAATAAAACATTAGGTTCCTGGATAAAACAGCAGTCAGATCTAGGAAATTCATAGTCATTAAGCCCCAATTATGTGTTATCGAGGTATCCACTTCCTTACTACCTTAACTATAAGGTGTCAGTCAAGGACCACTAGACTTCTGAGGAAAGCCCTTAACAGGAAAGATGGAGGGTAAAACAAACAGAAAATAAGACTCCTTAGGGACATAAAATTTCAAAGAAGTTTCTAACATGTAAGAGAAGAACTACATCCATGAAAGAAGAATAGATGGTCTAAACAAAAACAAAAGAACATTCAGGGAACAAGAAAGTACTGCTGAGAGACAAAATGATGATAAAATTGAAGAACTCAATAGAAAGGTCAGATCTCCCAGCAAGTAAAGACACTAAGAAAACGAACATAGGAGAGAAAGGGCATGAATATTAGAAAATTAGTCTGGGAGGTTCAACATCCAAATAACAGAAGGAGAGAACCAAGAAAATGAAAAGAAAAAAATTCAAAAAAATAATTTATAAAAATTTTCCTGCACTAAAGAAGATGAATTTTCAGATTAAAAGGGCTCACTAGTACCTGGCTGAATGAATGAAAATAGGTCTCCAAAAGGGCATATCCTAATAAAATTTCAAATCTCTGATAGAAATAGAAAATCTTAATAGCTTCTAGAAACGAAAAATAGGTAAAACAGAAATCAGAATATCTTTCAACTTTTCAACACTGGAGGCTAAATGACAATGGAGGGAAGCCATAAAAAGTCAGAAAGAAAATGAATTACAAACCAGAATCCTATACTCAGGCACAATATCAATCAAATGTCAGTAAACAGTAAAGACATATTCAGACAGGCAAGACCAACTCAACAAGGAAAAGACACGAAAACTGGGAGATCCAATTCAAAACAGGGACAAAAATAAGCCTCAAGTTGATAGTGAAAAGGGATCTGTACTATGTGGGACACAGTTTTCAACCAAATCAGAAATAAGTACATAGGGAACCAAGCAAATGACAAGACAATTATTAAGTTTAGGAAAAGCAGAGTTAGATACACGATATGGTTCAGCTACAAACTGAGTTTATATCATTATAATAACATGCACAATTGAATACTAAACTTACCAAAATCTTTATATAACTATATAGAAATGATGGTGTGCTTGTGGCAGTAGGGTAGGAGATCATAAAGAGATCTAAGTTTACAGCTTGCATAGTAAGGATTTAGTAGATTATCTGTGAAACTGAAAAAAAAAATCAAGAAGTAGAAACATAATCATGTGATTTAGAGATATTCTGTTTTATAATTACCAAAAGACACAGTTAAAAAAGAATTTGCAAATTTCTTCTTTCTTATTTTGGTACTTGGAATGTAGTGTGAGATTTTTTATTTCTAGTTTTTGTTGTATCTTCTATTACATAAATGCATTGTTTGACACTTATAAAATGCAAGTGTTTTTTGAGTGATTTTAAGAATTTGGCTTAAAAATTGATTGCTACAATGTATTATTTGTACTAAGAAGTAACTTGACCCAAAACACCCTGTATGTTTGCTTAGGGTATTTTTTTTCAATGTCTGAAAGTAAAAGGCATTCCTGCCACAACTGTAAACAAACTTATCCTAAATGTGTTAAAACATATTCCTGGGCACTCTATTTGTATATCTTTCATGCCTTGAAAATCTGAAGGTTAATCCAAACTCACATGTCTTAGCATATTTAAGAAAAAAACTACTTTTAATATCAGCCTTTTAAATTTCATGAAGATTTTGGTGAGGAATAACAGTACATACTTTAAGCATTGACAAAACTTTGAAAGTTTCCTTCTATAAAATGGGAAATACTCAATATCTAAATCCACATCAGGCATGAGCAATCAGTATTTAACATTGGCTGTTTTGTGTTTCGTATTTATAATGTTCAAAATGCAAGCATAACATTTAATCTTTGTCCACATGGTTTTACAAAAGCAAATCTTAAATTACCAAAAAAAAAAAAAAAAAAAAAAGAAAATGATTGCATCTGGGGATTGGAAAATGATGGAAGGAAGTTTAGAGCAGGAGACTGCTGTTGTAAATCTTGTATGACTACTTAATTTTTAAAATAATTTGATGTGTAACTTTGATAAATTAAAAAAGCATACAATTAATTTTAATAGTCTGTGGAAATTTAGTAGGCATTTATAAATTCTTAAGTGTGCTGCATATGAATTGCTGTGTCATACAACTTCAGAGGAGAAATTTCTAGAAAACAGGTATTGTACCAGACAAGTATCTGCCATGGAAGCCAGCATATGGCAGATATGTAAACATCACTACTTTACTTGGTAACCATGACAAAAACAGGCACTACTGTGGGTAGGAGCATAGGTTCTAGACTAGATTCAAATCCTGGCTCTATTTCTTTCTAGTTATATAATCCTTGATAAGATATTAAACCTCTTTTTGCTTAAGCTCCCTTATCTGTAAAATCTTAATTTCATAGGAATGTGGTGATTGTCAAATGATATATGAACAGTAATTAGCAAAATGTCTGAGACACAGTAAGTAGCTAATACTTGTTAGCTATTTTTATTTAGTATTCCAAAATTCCTAACTTGGGATCATAAGGATCATGTCCACTGCACCTCCTCCTACTCCTCCACACTCATCTTGGGACATTTTATTTCACACAATGTCTTGTTCAACCACCCCACATAGATCAAACTCACTTATCTCCCTAAAGACAATCATGCCTGATTAACTACAAAACATAGACTAGAAATAGATGTCATACCTGAAACCACGTCTCTTTTCTTTTCCATCCCTGTTTTCCTTTAAGGAATCTACAGCAGGATTTGTAATGAGAAGACCTAGGTTTGAGTAGGTCATTCAGCCTGAGTATCCATTTTCTCATCTGTAAAGTGGAGATGATTGCATCTGCTGGAGTGGATGTTTGTTGTTTGACTTCTCACCATTCTTTTCTGCTACTTCTGGTAGCCGTATATGGATTTTGCTTTGGAAATTTTATCCCAGCTCTAGAGATGTATCTAGCTGCCAAAGTCAATCAGCATATCCTTCTCTCTCTCTGTCTACAGTGATGGGTCCAGAGATTGGCATTTAGCCAAATCACGGCCAGTGATACTCAAAACTGTCAGGGCTACCAAGACTGGAGTTAACAATGCCGCTAATCCAGAGAGAAACAGCTGGGAGTCTCATATCAGCCTATCTGAACATTCCATCCTATGACCCAACATACCCTTTTTTGGCCTAAGGTAGAGAGAGAGAGCGTGTGTGTGTGTGTGTGTGTGTGTGTCCGCGTGTATGGCAGGAGGGCTTAAGGCAGTGTGTGTGTGTGGTGGGGGGAATGTTCTTACTTACAACCAAAGGAGTCTTAACTCTTGCCTACCTTATAGGTATTATCTCCAACGTTTCTGGGATTAACTGACATGATAAATATAAAAATATTTGGTAAACTCAAAGCAGCATGCAAATGGTAACTGTTATTATTAACATAATTTTTAATAAAACAAGCCTAATGCCTACACAAAGCAAGGTATGCCTTGTAACAGTTCTAAATAATTTTTATAAAAACCAAAGTACCCTGTTAAAAGTCTGGACATGTTGGATATTATTTGTGAATATATATTTTGTATAAAATATAACAATGTGCAATTGTTGCTCAAATCACTCCAGGTTATGCCTCTGACAGTAGCTCATTTGCCTTTCTGATACATCAAACATAAAAGGTTAAGCTAGTACCCCTCAAACCTCTATTTTTACCCTGTGATATTTATGCTCCATAAACCTATTTGAACCCTTATGAAAATATGTATTTTGTACTAATTACTTATAAGTGAATTTTGCCGGGCTTAATTAGTACAGTCTGGAGAAGTACAATTGCTTTATTACTTATAAATAAAACATTAATTAAGGGGAAATTGAAAAAAGGTACCTAGTCCATATTTTTAAAAAGATGATTTCATAAACTTATAAAATAAAATATTTTGAAGTCAGAATAAAAATTGGAAGTAAATGGATATTCCAAATGAGCTCACAGGCTTTAAAAAAGCATTTGTTTTCTTAAATGTATCTATCTATTTATGTCTAATAGGATTGATTTGACTGGCACTTCTTTTCTTTCTGGCTAAAGGAGAGGTAAACTTCAGCTCAACTACTGTTTGATTTCTCAGAAACTGAGTAAGTGCAGTTGAAATAAATGTTGTTTTACAGTATTTGCTCCATCTGATATATCCTTGGTTTTATCTCCAGGTTAGGCTCCTTTAGGTAAAGGTTCAGATAATCAGCTAATGAGGCCGATTTTTGTCGCACATCCATTATCATTACCTAATGACAGTGAATGTAATAATGCAAAAATCATCATCATGAGCATGAATGTATACATTTTCTCAATTAAAAATATTCAATTAAGAATTTAAAAATTGAGCTATAATGACTTTTTTAAAAGAAAATAATGAAACAAGAATGACGTTTTTGAATTAAAGATAACTTTAAAGATGCCCCTGTTGTGTCTGATCTAAAAAGGTATATATAACTTTTGCATCTATCTTCATCACGTTTTTATATATAAAAGTTATATACATATATACATAACTTTTGACCCACTAAACTTAGTTTTAGATGACATTGAGTTGGACTAAGAATTCTGATTTAACTAACATGTGTGTTCAAAATAGTGTGGAAAAAAAGCAATTCCATAAATATTTTGTGCAAAGGCAATGCCCATGGAGTAAGTCTACGGTTTCCAAACTGCTACTGAGAAAGTCAAATAATAATCCAAGTATGTAAGTTTTGTGTGTTGTCTCCTTCCCTACAATTACATTTTAAAGTAGGAAAAAATAGGAGTCTGAATATGAAGATAAATTAAACTGCAGATTAAGATCAAATTTCATAAAAAAGAGCAACTCCTAGAAACTAATGAAACTTAACAAACATTTATTGAGTGTATTCTAGGTAACTGAAATAGTACTAGGTACAATAGGAAATAGAAAAATGAATAATACACAGGTCAGGTCCTCAAGGCACTTACAAGCTGTTGAATAGTAAGTTACATACAATAAGAATGACAACATTCTACTTTAGACTTGAACGTTATAAATGAAGCTAAAAGCTCCGTTGTATAAGCCAATTTACATTCAAATACTTTAGTCCATATTTTCCCAGGTCAATCTGATTACCATCAGTGTTGTATACCTTTATGAATACATATCACTTTACACTGTAGAAATTTGGTTATGTATCTGCCTTCTCGGCTAGCCTATGAGCTTCTCTAGAGTGAGGAAGAATTAGAGGTCATATTACGGAGTCTAGTGTAGTATACATGCATAATAATTGTATCGATCAATAAAGCAGATTGTTAGATGTGCTATCAGTGAAATAAGTGCAAAGTGAGAATGAGTAAACCAAACAAGGAATAGTTTAATTACCATTGGAGAGCTTGAAGAAAGGTTCAAAGACAGTATAGCATTTTTAAAAAATTGAGGCTGGGGATGGCAGCTCATACCTGTAATCCCAGCACTCTGGGAGTCCGAGGTAGGAGGGTTGCTTTAGGTCAGGAGTTCAAGACCAGCCTGGGTAACACAGTGAGACTTCATCTCTTAAAAAAAGAGTTGGGATTTTAATATATAGAAATAGAGGAAACAGAGAATAGGTAAATGGAATGGGAAAGGTTTGCAAAAGCACAAAGGTAAAAAAGTACTGGGGATGCTTTAAAAATATTTACAATCTAGTATTTTCAGAATTCCAGGCTTTTGTGATTGATTGATAGATGTATTAGTAGTATCTTGAGGGTTAGTCTAGATGTTTCTCCTAGGCAAGTTAGTAGGGATCTGAGTGGGTCTGCTTTCCCAGATCTGCATACTTAGGGGACAAAAACAGGTACCACAAAAATGGCCCTTGGGAACCTATCTGCATGACAGGACATAATTCAAATGTCTATAACAAGCTTGTTCAACGCATGGCCTGCAGTCTGCATGAGACCCAGGATGGCTTTGAATGCAGCCCAACACAAATTCGTAAACTTTCTTAAAACTTTATATGATTTTTGGTAAATTTTTTTAGTTCATCATCTATCATTAGTATTAGTGTATTTTATGTGTGGCCCATGACAATTCTTCTTCCAGTGTGATCCAGGGATGCCAAAGAGATTGGACACCTTTGGTCTATAATAATTTGGAATAATGTAACTCTTTACTTTAAAGTTATATTTCATTGAACAATATACATCTACAGAAATGCAATACATGCTTGCAGAATGCAGTTCAATCCAGTATATTTTGCCAAATTAATTTGACCACAGAACTCTTTTGTTATAAAATTCTTATTGGCATTTTGATTTGAAACTTTTTTTTAGTTTCCCTTTATTTAAAATGTAAGGTATCAAATAGAGAAAAAAAAATACAAAGGAACAATGAAATGAAAAGTTGTTTCTCTGAAAGGCAAACAAAATTGATAAACCATTAGATAGACTAGGAAAAGAGGAGAGAAGATCCAAATAAACACAATAAGAAATGAAAAGGGAGACATTACAACTGATATCACAGAAATACAAAAGATTATCAACTATTATGAACAACTATATGCTCAAAAACTAGAAAACTTAGAGGGATGGATACATTCCTAGAAACACACAACCCCCTGAGGTTGAACCAGGAAGAAATAGAGCCCTTGAACAGATTAACAATGAACAGCAAGATTAAGTCAGTAAATAAAAAAAGTCCCAACAGGGCTGAGTGCGGTGGCTCATGCCTATAGTCCCAGCACTTTGGGAGGCCAAGGCAGATGGAATGCTTAAGCCCAGGAGTTTGAGACCAGCCTGGGCAATATAGTGAATATAGTGAAACCCTGTCTCTACAAAAAATACAAAAATTAGCTGGGTGTGGTGACATATGCACCTATAGTCCCAGCTACTTGAGAGGGGTGAAATGGGAGGATCACCTGAGCCTGAGAGGTCAAGGCTGCAGTGAACCATAACTCAGGCTGTCACTCTAGCCTGAGTGACAGAGTGAGATTCTGTCAAAAAAAATAGAAAAACAAAACACACAAAAAAACCCAAAGCAAGCAAACAAACAAACAAACAAAAAACAACCCCAAACTCCCAATAAAACAAAAGTGCAGGAGCAGATGAAAATCAAGGAGGAGGTAATTTTATCTAACTCATTCTATGAGGTCCATATGGCACCAAAACCAGACAAGGACACAACAACAACAAAACTAAAGACTAATATTCCTGATGAAGATAGATGGAAACATCTTCCACAAAATACTAGCAAATAGAATTCCAACAGCACATCAAAAACATAACACATGATGAGACAGGATTTATGCAAAGATGATTCAACATACACAAATCAATAAATGTAATACGTCACAAAACACAACTAAGGACAAAAATCATATGATCATCTTAATAGATGCAGAAAAAGCATTCAATAAAATTCAGCATTCCTTCATGATAAAAATCCTCAACAAACTAGGCATAGAAGAAACATACTTCCAAATAATAAAGGCCATTTATGACAATCCTACAGCCAACATTAGACTTGGTGGGGAAAAGCTGAAAGAATTGCCTCTAAGAACTGAAACAAGATAAGGATGCCCACATTCACCATTCTTATTCCACACAGTAATGGATGTCCTTGCCACAGCAATCAGGCAAGATAAAAAAAAAAAAAGGTATCTGAATTGGAAAAGAGAAAGTCAAATTATCCCTGTTCACTGATGATATGATCTTATATCCAGAAAATTCTAAAGACTCCACCAAAAACCTCTTAGATTTGATCAATGAATCCAGTAAAGTTTCAGGATACAAAATTACCACACAGATATCAGTAGCATATCTATATGCCAATAACGATATAGTAAAGGACCAAATGAAGAAGGCAATCTCATTGACAATAGCTACAGAAAACCACCCAAAACCCTAGAAATATATTTAACCAATGTGAGATATCTCTATAAACAGAACTACAAAACACTGATGAAAAAATCGTTGATGACACAAACAAATGGAAAAACATCCTATGCTCATGGATTGGAAGAATCAGTATTGTTAAAACGACCATATTGCCCAAAGCAATCTACAGATTCAACACAATCCCTATCAAATTAGCAGCACCATTTTTCACAGAATTAGAAAAAACAATCCTAAAATTAATATGGATCTAAAAAATAAGACCCCAAATAGCCAAATCAATTGTAAGCAAAAAAAATGAAGCTGGAGACATCACATAACCTGACTCCAGTTTACACTACAAGGCTGTAGTAACCAAAATAGCATGGTACTGGTATGAAAACAGACACAACGATCAATGGATCAGAATAGAGAACCCAGAAATAAAGCCATATACATATAACCAACTGATGTCCAACAAAGTCAACAAAAATATACACTGAGAGGCTGGGTGCAGTGGCTCACACCTGTAATCCCAGCACTTTGGGAGGCCGAGACTAGCAGATCACTTGAGGCCAGGAGTTCCAGACCACCCTGGCCAACACAGTGAAACCCTGTCTCTACTACAAATAAAAGAATTAGCTGGGCATGGTGGTGCATGTCTGTAATCCCAGCTACTAGGGTGGTTGAGGCACGAGAATGCTTGAACGCAGGAGGCAGAGGTTGCAGTGATCCGAAATTTCACCACTGCACTTCAGCCTGGGAAAGAGTGAGATTCTGTCTCAAGGAAAAAACCAAAATACACTGGAGAAAGTACATCCTATTCAATAAGGGGTACTGGGAAAATTGGATAGCCATATGCATAAGAATTTTTGTATATCACCATATACAAAAATTAACTCAAGATGGATTACATACTTAAATGTAAGATTGGGAACTACAAAATCCTAGAAGAAAACCTAGGAAATCTCTTCTGAACACTGATCTAGACAAAGAATTTATGAGTAAGTTCTCAAAGACAAATGCCAGAAAAACAAAAATAGACAAATATGACTAAATTAAACTAAAAAGATTCTGCACAGCAAAAGAAACAATTAACAGAAAAAACAGACAATCTATAGAATGGGAAAAAATTTTGTAAACTCTGCATCCAAATAAAGGGCTAATATCCAGAATCTACAAGGAACTCCAACAACTCAACAACAAGAAAAACATTAAAAAGTAAGCAAAGTAAATGAGCAGACATTATTCAAAAGCAGACACACAAGTGGCTAACAAACACATGAAAAAATGCACAACATCACTAATCATCAGAGAAATAAAAATTAAAACCACAATGAGATGCCATCTGACACCAGTCAGAAGCACTATTATTAAAAAGTGAAAAAACAACAGATGTTGCAGAGGATGGGGATAATAAAAATATGTACACACCATTGGTAGGAATGTAAATTAGTACAACCTTTATGGAAAACAGTAGGGAAATTTCTTCAAGAACTAAAAATAGAACAAAATTCGATCCAGCAATCCCACCACTTGAGTATGTACCCAATGGGAAAGAAATCCTTATACCAAAAAGATACTTGCACTCATGGTCACTGCAGCACTATTCACAAAAGCAAAGATGTGGAATCAACTTAAGTGTCCATCAACAGAGGACTGGATAAAGAAAATGTGGTATATATATGTCATGGAATACTACTCAGCCATAAAAAAAGAATGAAATTGTGTCTTTTGCAGCAACATGGGTGGAACTGGAGGTCATTATAGCTAAGTGAAATAACTCGGAAAGAGAAAGTAAAATACTGCATGTTTTCACACAAGCGAGGAGTAAATGATGGAAACACCTGGACATACAGAGTGGAATAATAGACCCTGGAGACAACAAAAGGTGGGAGGATGGGAAGGGGTGAGGGTTGAAAAATTACCTGTTGGGTACATTGTTCATTATTCAGGTGGCAAGTACAATAAAAGCCCAGACTTTACCACTACGCAATACATGTATGTAAAAGTCTGCACTTGTACCCATTAAATATACAAAAATTAAAAGAATTTTTTTGAAGAATTACTTTGGCCTCATCTATTACTTCAAAGGATTTAAACATGGTTCTTTACATGTGGTTAACCTGAATAATTTTTTTTTGAGGCGGAGTTTCGCTCTTGTTGCACAGGCTGGAGTCCAGTGGCATGATCTTGGCACACTGCAACCTCTGCCTCTCAGTTTCAAGCGATTCTCCTGCCTCAGCCTCCCGAGTAACTGGGATTACAGGCATGAACCATGCCTGGCTAATTTTTTTTTTTTTTTTTTTTTAGTAGAGACGGGGTTTCTCAGTGTTGGTCAGGCTGGTCTTGAACTGTCGACCTCAGGTGATCTGCCCTCCTTGGCCTCCAAAAGTGCTGGGATTACAGGTGTGAGCCACTGTACGCTCAAGTTTTGGGGTATTATTTAGTCCCTTTTTTAGCATGGTTTAAGTTGTGAAGAAAATTGTCTAGGTTTTCAAGTACCCTGATGCTTTTCCCATTAACTGAAGATGTGTAACTGTAGTTCCATCTAAATGCTTTTAAAACCTCAAAACAAAAAATAACAAAGCACAAGCTCAACACAAAAACTGACCTGGTCTGAAAGACTAATCAACTTAATCTTCTGCATATTCTTGACTTTTCTTACTACCAAACACTCTGATGTAAAATAAGCTTCTATCTTTTATGTACAATTTTCCTCCTTTTTCCTTTTAAAAATATTTTTATTATTAACCATCAACTTCATGTTTTTCAATTTGTTCATCCATTCATTTATTATTGTAAGAAGTATTTATTTAATATCAACTATGAACCAAGTACTATGCTAGATTCTGGGTTGAATTTTTTTTAAGAAATACGATGATTTTATTTAAGAAATGTAAGGTATCACTACACTGTAACTTAAATCTTGAGTCACTGAATGGGTCTATTTCAAGTGTTATAATGTTATATTACTGGTGGGAACAACAACTCCTAAGTGCCCACTAATTTGGTAGCAAGCTGAGGATATGAGATTGCACATAATAAATAAGAAACTATAAATACATGTTTACTTCCATCTTATATACCCAAATGTAATCTACATGCTTCTCTGCATGATGAACTCTTCCTTAAAAAATTTACAAGACCTACTCATACAAATATCAAAAATATAGGCTATTGTATAATAAGTATCAAGTAAGTTTTATAGGAATTCAGAGTCCTGATTGGGGTAGTCAGGAAAAGCAGGTGTTGTGATTTGGATTTGTGTCCCTGGCCAAATCTCATGTCAAATTGTAATCCTCAGTATTGGAGGAGTGCCCTGGTGGGAGGTGATTGGATCATGGGGGTAGATTTTCCTCTGGCTGTTCTCATGATAAGGAGTGAGTTCTCATGAGATCTCATTGTTTAAAAGTATGCAGCACTAGCCCCTTTGCTCTCTTCCTCCTACTCTGGCCATAAAACACGTGCCTGCTTCCCCTTCACCAATGATTTTAAGTTTCATGAGGCTTCCCCAGCCATGCTTCCTGTACAGTTTACGGAACTGTGAGTCAATTAAACCACTTTTCTTTATAAAGTACCCAGTCTTAGGCAGTTCTTTACAGTAACGTGAGAACGGATTAATACAACTAGTGTTAAAATTAGTCTTAAAGATTAGCACTTCAGTAGACAGAAGTAAAGAGGGAAGATATTCTAAGTAAGGAGAAAGGACAAAAGCAAAGATATATGGGTGGTATACATTATAAGACATCTTCAGAAAGCAGTGCCTGGTACATGGTGGGCATGTTGTAAATAATGGTAGATGAGTAGATGAATGGATTTATCAGAGGATTAATGAAGGGAAACAGCAAGATGGGAAGGTTGGACTGGGGCCAGATAATTGAGGGTCTTAAAAATGAAGCGAAGTCACCTGAAATGTACTCTGTATACTTGGGCTTTTCAAGTAGAAATATATACCTCATGGTCCACTGGAAGGCCCAGGATAAACATGAAGCATCTTCTCGACTCTTCAATTTTACTTGAACATTTGAAGAATTAAGTGAAGAGATTTAAGTGATACCTAATTTAAAACATTCTTTTTATATTAAAACAAACAGGTGTATTTTGGAGTGAAATGTAAAACATGTGAATTTTTAATGTAAAACAAGAGACTTCAAGGAAATATTGAGCTTGTGGGGAGGTGCTTTCAGCTATGCTACTTTTGTATAAATCCTTTTCTGGCAGTGGATATGTGGGACCATAAGAGGGATTTGAGCAAGGTACCAACAGGATTAAAGTGATGATTTACTTAATGTAGCAGCAGGATGCAGGTTGGTCTAGAATATGGAGATGAGCAATCTGTAACCTAGCTAAAGAACTATGGAAAAAGTTCCTCTGACAAAATTTTAATCAAGCTCCTCTGAGTCCTCTTTTTAACTAGGCTCCAATCTTGGGCTCTGTTCTTAGTTCCCCTCTCCTCAGAAAAAGTAAAGAAAGAAAAAAAGATAATGGCTAGCTTTGTTTAATGTCCCATATCCATGAACAATACACAGTTGTTACAAACAAGTGAATTGAATGGATATAAGTCAATAAAAGCTTATAAATGAGCTTTTCAGTAATAACTATCCCTAAAATAACCATATGTATATATATATATGCCTAAAAACAGTTGCCAAAATCTTTTTGGTAACTGGAAACTTTAGAGTTATGCTATGTTGAGTAAGAGATAGTTACTGAATATCTAAATAATTTCTAAGAAAGATAAAACTACTGAAACAGGCTGGGCACCATAGCTCACATCTGTAATCCCAGCACTTGCCTATGGCCATACCACCCTGAACGCGCCCAGTCTCGTCTGTAATCGCAGCACTTTGAGGGGCCAAGGTGGGCCGATCACCTGAGGCCAGGAGTTTGAGACCAGCCTGGCCAACATGGTGAAACCCCGTCTCTACTAAAAATACAGAAAATTAGCTGGGCGTGGTGGCACCACCGGTAATCCCAGCTACTCGGGAGGCTGAGAGAGGAGAATCGCTTGAATCTGGGAGGTGGAGGTTGCAGTGAGCCAAGATGGCACCACTGCAGTCCAGCCTGGGTGACAGAGTGAGACTCTGTCTTAAAAACAAAAACAAAAACAAAAACCATAACACTGAAACATTAATTGCTGAACATAAGTTTATCAACTTTTGGCATCTTGTTTTCATACAATATAAAGAAGTTAAGATATCTAGGTCTGTAAAAAAAAGTCCTTTTGCCACATGAAAAACTATAGTATGAGGAAGCGTATGTCTGTAGGAATTGTGAGATGGTGTGTTTATAAAATGCTTATCTATGACAGACAGTTTACAGTTTTCTACTTCCTAGTTTTCTCTGTAAGGAAAAGACTACTGATGGCTAAAAAGTACAAGCAGCGTGGCTGGCAAGATGACCAAATAGGAACAGCTCCGATCTGCAGCTCCCAGTGAGATCAACGCAGAAGGTGGGTGATTTCTGCATTTCCAACTTAGGTACCCAGCTTATCTCACTGGGACTGGTCAGACAGTGGGTACAGCCCATGGAGGGCAAGCAGAAGCAGGGTGGGGCGTTGCCTCACCCGGGAAGCACAAGGGGTCAGGGACCTCCCTCCCCTAGCCAAGGGAAGCACTGAGGGACTGTGCCAATTAGGAACAGCCCAGATATTCTGATGTTCTAGCCCAGATATTCTGCTTTTCCCGTGGTCTTCACAACCTTCAGATCAGGAGATTCCCTCGGGTGCCTACACCACTAGGGCCCTGGGTTTCAAGCAAAAACGCAGCAGTCATTTGGGTAGACACTGAGCTTGCTGCAGGAATTTTTGTTCATACCCCAGTGGCACCTAGAACGCCAGTGAGAAAATTGTTCACTCCCCTGGAAAGGGGGCTGAAGCCAGGGAGCCAAGCGGTCTAGCTCAGCGGATCCCACACCCACAGAGCCCAGTAAGCTAAGATCCACTGACTTGAAATTCTTGCGGCCAGCAGAGCAGTCTGAAGTCGACCTGGGAGGCTCGAGCTTGGAGCGGGGAGGGGTGTCTGCCATTACTGAGGCTTCAGTAGGTGGTTTTACCCTCACAGTGTAAACAAAGCCGCTGGGAAGTTTGAATTGGGTGGAGCCCACCACAGCTTGGCAAAGCCACTGTAGCCAGACTGCCTCTCTAGATTCCTCCTCTCTGGGAACGGCATCTCTGAAAGAAAGGCAGCAATCCCAGTCAGGGGCTTATACATAGAACTCCCTGGGACAGAGCACCAGGGGGAAGGGGGCAGCTGTGGGCACAGCTTCAGTGGACGCAAATGTTCCTGCCTGCCACCTCTGAAGAGAGCAGCAGATCTCCCGGCACAGTGCTTGAGTTCTGCTAAGGGATAGACTGCCTCCTCAAATGTGTCCCTGACCCCTGTGCCTCATGACTAGGAGACACCTCCCAGCAGGGGTCGACAGACACCTCATACAGGAGGGCTCCAGGTGGCATCTAGCTGGTGCCACTCTGGGATGAACCTTCCAGAGGAAGGAACAGGCAGCAATCTTTGCTGTTTTGAAGCCTGCGCTGGTGATACCCAGGGAAACAGGGTTTGGAGTGGACCTCCAGCAAACTCCAGCAGACCCGCAGCAGAGAAGCCTGACTGTTAGAAGGAAAACTAATAAACAGAAAGAAATAGCATCAACATCAACAAAAAGGACATCCACACAGAAACCCCATTTGAAGATCACCAACATTAAAGACCAAAGGTAGGTAAATCCAGGAAGATGAGGAAAAACCAGCTCAAAAAGGCTGAAAATTCCAAAAACCAGAATGCTTCTCCTCCAAAGGATCACAACTCCTTGCCAGCAAGGGAACAAAGCTGAACAGAGAATGAGTCTGACAAATTGACAGAAGTAGGCTTCAGAAGGTGGGTAATAACAAACTCTGAGCTAAAGGAGCATGTTCTAACTCAATGCAAAGAAGCTAAGGACCTTGAAAAAAGGTTACAGGAACTGCTAAGTAGAATAACCAGTTTAGAGAAGAACATTAATGACCTGATGGAGCTGAAAAACACAGCACAACAACTTCGTGAAGTATACACAAGTACAATAGCAGAATTGATCAAGTGGAAGAAAGGATATCAGAGATTGAAGATCAACTTAATGAAATAAAGTGTGAAGACAAGATCGGAGAAAAAAGAATGAAAAGGAATGAACAAAGCCTTGAAGAAATATAGGACTATGTGAAAAGACCAAACTTGCATTTGATTTGTGTACCTGAAAATGATGGGGAGAATGCAACCAAGTTGGAAAACACTCTTCAGGATATTATCCAGGAGAACATCCGCAACCTAGCAAGACAGGTCAACATTCAAATTCAGGAAATACAGAGAAGAACACAAAGATACTCCTTGAGAAGAGCAACCACAAGACACATTATGGTCAGATTCACCAAGGTTGAAATGAAGGAAAAAATGTTAAGAGCAGCCAGAGTGAAAGGTCAGGTTACCCATAAAGGGAATCCCATCAGATTAATAGCAGCTCTGTCTGAAGAAGAGGCTAGAAGAGAGTAGGGACCAATATTCAACATTCTTAAAGAAAAGAATTTTCAACCCAAAATTTCATATGCAACCAAACTAAGCTTCATAAGGGAAGGAGAAATAAAATCCTTTACAGACAAGTAAATGCTGAGAGATTCTGTCACCACCAGGCCTGCCTTACAAGAGCTCCTGAAGGAAGCACTAAAAATGGAAAGGAAAAACCGGTATCAGCCACTGCATAAACATAACAAATTGTAAAGTCTGTTGACACTATGAAGAAACTGCATCAACTAACAGGCAGAATAACCAGCCAGCATCATAATGACAGGATCAAATTCAGACATAACAATATTACCCTTAAATGTAAACCAGCTAAATGTCCCAATTAAAAGACACAGACTGGCAAATTGGAGAAAGTCAGGACCGATCAGTGTGCTATATTCAGGAGACCCATCTCACATGCAAAGGCACACATGGGTTCAAAATAAAGGGATGGAGAATATTTACCAAGCAAATAGAAAGCAATAAAAAGCAGGGGTTGCAATCTTAGTCTCTGATAAAACAGACTTTAAACCAACAAAGGTAAAAAAAGACAAAGAAGGGCTTTACATAATGGTAAAAGGATCAAGGCGACAAGAAGAGGTAACTAACCTAATATATATGCACCTAATACAGAAGCACTGAGAGATTCATAATGCAAGTTCTTAGAGACCTACAAAGAGACTTAGACTCCCACATAATAATAGTGGGAGACTTTCACGCCCCACTGTCAACATTAGACAGATCAACTAGACAGAAAATTAACAAGGACATTCAGGACTTGAACTCAGCTCTGGACCAAGCTGACCTAATAGACATGTACAGAACTCTCCACCCCAAATCAACAGAACACACATTCTTCTCAGCATCACATAGCACTTATTCTAAAATTGACTACATAATTGGAAGTAAAACACTCCTCAGCAAATGCAAAAGAACAGAAATTGTAACAAACAGTCTCTCAGACCACAGTGCAATCAAATTAGAAGTCAGGATTAAGAAACTCTCTCAAAACTGCACAACTACATGAAAACTGAACAACCTGCTCCTGAATGACTACTGGGTAAATAATGAAATCAAGGCAGACACAAAGATGTTCTTTGAAACCAATGAGAACAAAGATACAACGTACCAGAATCTCTGGGACACAGCTAAAGCAGTTTTTAGAGGGAAATTTATAGCACTAAATGAACATAGGAAAAAGCAGAAAAGATCTAAAATTGACACCCTAACATCACGATTAAAAGAACTAGAGAAGTAAGAGCAAAGAAATTCAAAAGCTAGCAGAAGACAAGAAATAACTAAGATCAGAGCAGAACTGAAGGAGACAGAGACATGAAAACCCTTCAAAAAATCAATGAATCCAGGAGCTGGGTTTTTGAAGAGATTAACAAAATACATAGACCACTAGCCAGACTAATAAAGAAGAAAAGAGAGAAGAATCAAATAGACACAATAAAAAATGATAAAGGGGATATCACCACTGTTCCACAGAAATACAAACTACCATCAGGGAATACCATAAACACCTCTATACAAATAAACTAGAAAAATCTAGAAGACATCGATAAATTCCTGGACACATACACCTTCCCAAGACTAAATTAGGAAGAAGTCGAATCCCTGAATAGAGCAATAACAAGTTCTGAAATTAAGGCAGTAATTAATAGCTTACCAACCAAAAAAAGCCCAGGAACAGATGGATTCACAGTCGAATTCTACCAAAGGTACAAAGAGGAGCTGGTACCATTCCTTGTGAAACTACTCCAAACAACAGAAAAGGAAGGACTCCTTCCTAACTCATTTTATGAGGGCAGAATCATTCTGATACCAAAACCTGGCAAAGACATAACAAAAAAAGAAAACTTCAGGCCAAAATCCCTGATGAACATCGATGCAAAAATTCTCAATAAAATACTGGCAAACCGTATCAAGCAACACATCAAAAAGCTTATCCACCACGATCAAGTTGACTTTATCCATGGGATGCAAGGCTGGTTCAACATATGTAAATCAATAAACATAATCCAACACTTAAACAGAACCAATGACAAAAACCACATGATTATCTCAATAGATGCAGAAAAGGCCTTTGATAAAATTCAACACCCCTTCATGCTAAAAACTCTCAATAAACTAGGTATTGATGGAACATATCTCAAAATAATGAGAGCTATTTATGACAAACCTACAGCCAATATCATACTGAATGGGCAAAAGCTGGAAGCATTCCCTTTGAAAACTGGCACAAGAGAATGAAGCCCTCTCTCTCCATTCCTATTCAACATAGTATTTGAAGTTCTGGCCAGGGCAATCAGGCAAGAGAAAGAAATAAAGAGTATTCAAATAGAAAGAGAGGAAGTCAAATTGTCTGTTTGTAGATGCCATGATTTCATACTTAGAAAACCCCATCATCTCAGCCCAAAATCTCAAGCTGATAAGCAACTTCAGCAAAGTGTCAAGATACGAAATCAATGTGCAAAAATCACCCTATACACCAATAACAGACAAACAGAGAGACAAATCATGAGTGAACTCCCATTCACAATTGCTACAAAGAGAATAAAATACCTAGGAATACAACTTACAAGGGATGTGAAGGACCTCTTCAAGGGGAACTACAAAGCACTGCTGAAGGAAATAAAAGAGGAGACAAGCAAACGGAAAAACATTCTAAGTTCATGGATAGGAAGAATCAATATCATGAAAATGGCCATACTGCCCAAAGTAATTTATAGATTCAATGTTATCCCCATCAATCTGCCATTGACTTTCTTCACAGAATTAGAAAAAACTACTTTAAACTTCATGTGGAACCAAAAAAGAGCCTGTATACCCAAGACAATCCTTAGCAAAAAGAACAAAGCTGTAGGCATCATGCTACCGGACTTCAAACTATACAACAAGTCTACACTAACCAAAACAGCATGATACTGGTACTAAAACAGATATATAGACTAATGAAACAGAACAGAGGCCTCAGAAATAATGCCACACATCTACAATTATCTGATCTTTGACAAAGCTGACAAAAACAAGCAATGGGGAAAGGATTCCCTATTTAAAAAATGTTATTGGGAAAACTGGCTAACCATATGCAGAAAACTGAAACTGGACCCCTTCCTTACACTTTATAGAAAAATTAACTTAGGATGAATTAAAGTCTTAAACATAAGACCGAAAACCACAAAAACCCTAGAAGAAAATCTAGGCCATACCATTCAGGGCATAGGCATGGGCAAAGACTTCAAGACTAAAATACCAAAAGCAATGCCAAAAAAGCCAAAATTGACAAATGGGATCTATTTAAACTAAAGAGTTTCTGCACAGCAAAAGAAACTATCATCAGAATGAACAGGCCACCTACAGAATGCGAGAAAATGTTTGCAACCTATCCACCTTACAAAGAGTTAATATCCAGAATCTACAAGGAACTTAAACAAATTTACAGGAAAACAAGAAACAACCCCATCAAAAGCTGGGCGAAGTATATGATCAGACACTTCTCAAAAGAAGACATTTATGAGGGCAACAAACATATGAAAAAAAAAAAACTCATTATAACTGGTCATTAGAGAAATGCAAATCAAAACCACAATGAGATACCATCTCATGCCAATTAGAATGGTGAGCATTAAAAAGTTAGGAAACAACAGATGCTGGAGAGGATGCAGAAAAATAGGAATGCTTTTACACTGTTGGTGGGAGTGTAAATTAATTCAACCATTGTGGAAAACAGTGCAGTGATTCCTCAAGGATCTAGAACTAGAAACATCATTTGACCCAGCAATCCCATTACTGGGTATATACCCAAAGGATTATAAATCACTCTGCTATAAAAACACATGCACATATATGTTTATCGTAGCACTGCTCACAACAGCAAAGACTGGGAACCAAGTCAAATGCCCGTCAGTGATAGATTAGATAAAGAAATTGTGGCATATATACACCATGGAATACTATGCAGCTGTAAAAAAAAAAAAATGAGCTAATGTCCTTTGCAGGGACATGGATGAAGCTAGAATTCATCATTCTCAGCAAAGTAACACAGGAACAGAAAACCAAACATCACATGTTCTCACTCATAAGTGGGAACTGAACAATGAGAACACATGGTCACAGGGAGGGGAATATCACACACCTGGGTCTGTCAGGGGGTGGGGGGCTAGGGGAGGAATAGCATTAGGAGAAATAACTAATGTAGATGATGGGTTGATGGGTACAGCAAACCACCATGGCACGTGTATACTTACGTAATAAACGTGCATGTTCTGCACACGTATCCCAGAACGTAAAGTATAATAAAAAAGTATAACCAATATGTTTAATTTAAACTACTAGAAATAATAAAGGTAAAGGGGAACAACTTTGTGTGCAAAGTGTGTAAGAAAAGGAAGATGTGTTTTTAGTGAGAAATAGTATAAAAGATTTAAAAATGTGTTTTCATTGAGGAAAAAGGGATAGTTTTCTACTAAAGTAAGATGACTGTTGTTTTAGGATGTGAAAAAGGAAAAGAGTACGATAAAAACTGAATGGACGTAAAATGGTTGGAAAGGGTTTGTGAAAAAGAAATTTTGTATAGTCAAGTTGCTAAGATTGGATGGATTTACTTATAAAGTTCTTTAAAAAAAAATAGAGCTCATAATTTACTGATGAAAAGCTACAATTGAATTTTCTCTTTGTTAAAAGAATAAAGTTTTCTAGTCCATTTTCAATTACTTAAAAAACCTAAGTCTTATCAATTTTAAAAGACCTAAGGTTTCTTTTTTACAATTATGTAAATTTTTGTATTTGCCTGCAAAACCTTTTATAATTACTATGGTTAAAGAAACAACTAAGTATTGTTTCACAGTGACCTGTGATCCCATTTAATCAAGTGTTACAACTCTTAACATTTTTGACAAAGTTCCCCAATCAAATCCTAAATGCTCTAATCTTGTAAAAAGAAGGATGTTCTGCTCCCGAATGACTACTGGGTACATAACGAAATGAAGGCAGAAATAAAGATGTTCTTTGAATCCAATGAGAACAAAGATACAACATACCAGAATCTCTGGGACACATTTAAAGCAGTGTGTAGAGGGAAATTTATAGCACTAAGTGCCCACAAGAGAAAGCAGGAAAGATCTAAAATTGATACCCTAACATCACAATTAAAAGAACTAGAGAAGCAAGAGCAAACACATGCAAAAGCTAGACGAAGGCAAGAAATGACTAAGACTGGAGCAGAACTGAAGGAGACAGAGACACAAAAAACTCTTCAAAAAAATCAATGAATCCAGGAGCTGATTTTTTGAAGAGATCAACAAAACTGATAGACTGCTAGCAAGACTAATAAAGAAAAAAAGAGAGAAGAATCAAATAGACACAATAAAAAATGATAAAGGGGATATCACCACCGATCCCACAGAAATACAAACTACCATCAGAGAACACTCTAAAACACCTCTACGCAAATAAAATAGAAAATCTAGAAGAAATGGATAAATTCCTGGACACATACACCCTCCCAAGACTAAACCAGGAAGAAGCTGAATCCCTGAATAGACCAATAACAGCCTCTGAAATTGAGGCAATAATTAATAGCCTACCAACCAAAAGAAGTCCAGGAGCAGACGGATTCGCAGCCGAATTCTACCAGAGGTACAAGGCAGAGCTGGTACCATTCCTTCTGAAACTATTCCAATCAACAGAAAAAGAGGGAATCCTCCCTAACTCATGTTATGAGACCAGCATCATCCTGATACCAAAACCTGGCAGAAACACAACAAAATAAGAAAATTTCAGGTCAATATCCCTGATGAACATTGATGTGAAAATCCTCAATAAAATACTGGTAAACTGAATCCAGCAGCACATCAAAAAGCTTACCCAACTTGAGCAAGTGGGCTTCATCCCTGGGATGCAAGGCTGGTTCAACATATGCAAATCAATAAATGTAATCCAGCATATAAACAGAACCAAAGACAAAACCCACATGATTATCTCAACAGATGCAGAAAAGGCCTTTGACAAAATTCAAGAACCCTTCATGCTAAAAACTCTCAATAAATTAGGTATTCATGGGATGTATCTCAAAATAATAAGAGCTATTTATGAGAAACCCACAGCGAATATCATACTGAATGGGCAAAAACTGGAAGCATTCCCTTTGAAAACTGGCACAAGACAGGGATGCCCTCTCTCACCACTCCTATTCAACATAGTGTTGGAAGTTCTGGCTAGGGCAATCAGGCAGGAGAAAGAAATAAAGGGTATTCAATTAGGAAAAGAGGAAGTCAAATTGTCCCTGTTTGCAGATGACATGATTGTATATTTAGAAAACCCCATTGCCTCAGCCCAAAATCTCCTTAAGCTGATCAGCAACTTCAGCAAAGTATCAGGATACAAAAATCAATGTGCAAAAGTCACTAGCATTCTTATACACCAATAATAGACAAACAGAGAGCCAAATCATGAGTGAACTTCCATTCACAAGTGCTTCGAAGAGAATAAAATACCTAGGAATCCAACTTACAAGGAATATGAAGGACCTCTTCAAGGAGAACTACAAACCACTGCTCAATGAAGTAAAAGAGGACACAAACAAATGGAAGAACATTCCATGCTCATGGATAGGAAGAATCAACATCGTGAAAATGGCCATACTGCCCAAGGTAATTTATAGATTCAATGCCATCCCCATCAAGCTACCAATGACTTTCTTCACCGAATTGGAAAAAATTGGAAAAAACTACTTTAAAGTTCATATGGAAACAAAAAAGACCCCGCGTTGCCAAGACAAGCCTAAGCCAAAAGAACAAAGCTGGAGGCATCATGCTACCTGACTTCAAACTATACTGCAAGGTTACAGTAACCAAAATAGCATGGTACTGGTACCAAAACAGAGATATCGACCAATGGAACAGAACAGAGCCCTCAGAAATAATACCACACATCTACAACCATCTGATCTTTGACAAACCTGATAAAAACAAGAAATGGGGAAAGGATTCCCTATTTAATAAATGGTGCTGGGAAAACTGGCTAGCCATATGTAGAAAGCTGAAACTGGATCCCTTCCTTACGCCTTATACAAAAAGTAATTCAAGATGGATTAAAGACTTAAATGTTAGACCGAAAACCTTAAAAACCCTAGAAGAAAACCTAGGCAATACCATTCAGGACATAGGCATGGGCAAGGACTCATGTCTAAAACACGAAAAGCAATGGCAACAAAAGACAAAATTGACAAATGGGATCTAATTAAACTAAAGAGTTTCTGCACAGCAAAAGAAACTACCATCAGAATGAACAGGCAACCTACAGAATGGGAGAAATTTTTTGCAATCTACTCATCTGACAAAGGGCTAATATCCAGAATCTACAAAGAATTCAAACAAATTTACAAGAAAAAAGCAAACAACCCCATCAAAAAGTGGGCAAAGGATATGAACAGACACTTCTCGAAAGAAGACATTTACGCAGCCAACAGACACATGAAAACATGCTCATCATCTCTGGCCATCAGAGAAATGCAAATCAAAACCCCAATGAGATACCATCTCACACTAGTTAGAATGGTGATCATTAAAAAGTCAGGAAACAACAGGTGCTGGAGAGGATGTGGAGAAATAGGAACACTTTTACACTGTTGGTGGGACTGTAAACTAGTTCAACCATTGTGGAAGACAGTGTGGCGATTCCTCAAGGATCTAGAACTAGAAATACCATTTGACCCAGCCATCCCATTACTGGGTATATACCCAAAGGTATATGCTGCTATAAAGACACACGCACAAGTATGTTTATTGCAGCACAATTCACAATAGTAAAGACTTGGAACCAACCCAATGTATATCAATTATAGACTGGATAAAGAAAATATTGCACATATACACCATGGAATAGTGATAAAAAAGTATGAGTTCATGTCCTTTGTAGGGACATGGATGACGCTGGAAACCATTATTCTCAGCAAACTACGGCAAGGACAAAAAACCAAACACCGCATGTTCTCATTCATAGGTGGGAACTGAACAATGAGAACACTTGGACACAGCAAGGGGAACATCACATACTGGGGCCTATCGTGGGGTTGGGGAGGGATAGCATTAGGAGATATACCTAACGTAAATGATGAGTTAATGGGTGCAGCACACCAACATGGCACATGTATACATATGTAACAAACCTGCACGTTGTGCACTTGTACCCTAGAACTTAAAGTATAATTAAAAAAAAAAAAGGATGTTACCCTACATTGGTGTATTTGACATGTTAAATTACATAGGAAGCACTGTCAAATAAAATGTGATGTTTAAGCTTATTTATTTTCTATTTGTATGAGTGTATGTCATTGATATAAATTTCCAGAAGTTTGGAATAAATTTGGAATTTTGATATAAATATTCCAGAAATTGCATGACATTCATAGGACTTTGTCAAAACCCTCTTTTCCAGTTATTATTGTTGTGTGTCACAGAAACAACCAAATTCTCTTTTCAAATAAACTGTTATCAGATCCTTAGAAGTTGATGGGCTAATAAAACTATTAATTCAAGATCAAGCAGAACAAAAATTAATTACATGAGACTGAATGAATTAATTGTTATTAGTTTTTGTTTGGAACATTGCTGGTTCTTTATTGTTTTGTTTTCCATATTAAAAGAAATATTTTTATCTTAAACTATCTATAGCTTACAGCAATCTTACAGATTATGCCTTTGTAAACAAAATGAAACATTTATTTTTTTCTCTCTGCCTAATCTCTCCAAAATATGGATACTATTATTGACTATTATTTTTATGACAATATAGTTATTTGTACAAGGTCAATAAAAATATGTCTTTATTATAGCAAGACAGAGCTGGAAACATTGATTATATTACCAAGGCTTTGACTGAAATGGCATATTTTAGAATGAAGTACACAGAATCAGATATGACTAAACAGATTTAAGAAACTAGAGTCAACTTTATAAATCATTGCTTAGAAAGCCCTCTTGAGATACCAGTCTGGTATCTGGCTTACAGGGTTCCCATTCTTAAAATTGAATACAGAAGTCTCTTCTTGTGAGGCCCAGGAAACTCTGGATGCCTTGGCGACCTAGAGAAGAGAGGAATTCACTCAAATCTGTAGGCATAATAGGTGGCAAAATCTGATGGTGAGTTCTTGGCTTGGTATCCTAGCCTGGGTTTTAAAAGTTTAATCTGAGATTCCTTATGAAAAGTTCAAACAACGGCCGGGCGCGGTGGCTCAAGCCTGTAATCCCAGCACTTTGGGAGGCCGAGACGGGCGGATCACGAGGTCAGGAGATCGAGACCATCCTGGCTGACACGGTGAAACCCCGTCTCTACTAAAAAATACAAAAAAACTAGCCAGGCGAGGTGGCGGGCGCCTGTAGTCCCAGCTACTCGGGAGGCTGAGGCAGGAGAATGGCGTGAACCCGGGAGGCGGAGCTTGCAGTGAGCCAAGATCACGCCACTGCACTCCAGCCTGGGCGGCAGAGCGAGACTCTGTCTCAAAAAAAAAAAAAAAAAAAAAAAAAAAGAAAAGTTCAAACAAAGCAAATTTTAAAAGGCCTATGTGATCGATTAACATTCTTGCTATGCTTATTTAAATAATAAGGCCAAATCTAATGACACTAGATTTATTTTGTAATACAAAATTAAAAAGGGGGGAGATTGTAAAAAAATTTGTTTCAGTGGAAAACATATATAGTGGACCTATTATTAGATTCTAGCTCTGTTCATTGTCTTTGAGGTTTCGTTATATTCTTGTAAACTGGACAGGATCCAGAATTCTAGTTTCCTTTGATATCTGGCTATAAGTGTCCAAACTAACATTCTAATTTTTTCTCCCATCCTTCTGCTTTGGCATCACTACGAACTAAAACTGCCATTTTCCCAAAGCTCTGCAAGCTGAAGCTGGACAACTTGACACGAACTTCAAACAAATTACCATAACAGATTGTGTGCAGGCGACCATCATGCTGCTGCTGTTTGGGCCCCTCAGAAAGTTCACCCGATGTCATCGCTAAACGCATTCAAATTGCAAACCAGGAAATTTCTTGGGTTGCTTCTCTCACCCTCAGTCGATCATTTAAAGATGCTTTGAGCCCAATATCCAGAAATGTTCTTGACTGGCTGCCTTCTGGACACAGAAACTGGGTTTGTAGACATTAATCTTGGTTTTTCTTTTTCTGTTTCATAGAAATGCCCCTCATTAAATACCTGATTGTTCATACATCCGGCAGATATCCTCTACCAAACGAGGAATAGACTTCTATTATTCAAAGGAAAGAAGATCGACTCTTCTTTCCTTTGCACCACAGGGAGGATTGACAGAAACTCCCTCCTTTGACTAAACATTAGTTAGGCTCCTCTGAGTCCTCCTCTCAACAAGGCTTCAATCTTGGGCTCCATCCTTAATCTAGGGACTCTGCCTGTTTAGTCCACTTTAAGCAAGTATCTTGCTGGATCAGTTTAGCAAAAATCTCCCATCCTTGGTATCTGATCAAATGGCCTGCCTTTTAAAATAACCCTGTGAAGTCAGTGTAGCCAGAATTCTCCTTACTTCTGATGTTTCCTTTCAGTAATTTTCCATCCACTGACACCCACTCTGCTCCTTGGCTATAGATACCCACTGCCCTTATTGGAGTTAGAGTTGGGCCCAATCTCTCTCTCCCACTGCAGCCCCCAGTGCAGTCGTCCCTGAACAAAGTCTTCTTTATTGTCTCATCAAATGTCATCCATATTTTTTTCTTTAACGTAGTCCAAAATACTAGCTATTAGAATGAAAAGAAGCTTGAAAAGCTTTATTAAGGATGTTGGTATTTCAACTAATTTTGCAATCCACAATGTACTAGAATTGATTCAGTGATGCTAGACTTTTTTAATATTGAGAAGCAATTTGCTGCTGGTTAAGTACTGACTCTTGTGCCAGAAAGCCTGGGATTAAATTTTGGCTCAGGTACTTACTTACTGTGGCACTTTTGGGCAAATTGCTTAACTGTTGTGTGCTTGCATTTCCTCACCTATTTGTTGATGTTAATATTAGCTATTTAATTGGATTGCTTTGAGGATTAAATGAATTAATATATGTAAAACACTTAAAACAGTGCCTGTGTAGAGTAAATACTATTTAGGTGTTAGCTGCTATTATTATTATTACTACTTACATTGACTCTTATCTTTCCTGAGATTTCAGACTCCTAGAAATCAGGGAGATCTGCAGTGTGGATATATGGTTGTGGAAACTCTCTGAATCCTGGAATATCAGCTGAGAGATTGATGAGGGCATTATAGGTTGGCTCAGTTCATCAGCATTAGGCTTTGAGGTCATTTGTACTCTATTGCCCCCTCAGTACTTTAAAGGTTTCTTTTGAGCTTGATAATCTCTATTAAAAATGTCCACATCAAGTGTTTCTGACACCTAATAAAATTAATTCATTAGATAAAAGTATAAATATTTTCTGTTACAAATAATTTTTGATAACAAAAAAAGAAAAAGATATCCAAATCTATTCAGAGTGAGCAAACTGTATTTGCAACATGCTGTATATTGTGATATATTACAATCCACTGGTAGGTTTGATTAGGTTGAACCACATGAAATTGCCCATAATCAATCATTTTTGACTCACAAAAATGACAGATCTTTTCAAATTGTTAAACCTAGTATTTCCTGAAATTTACTAGACAAAGAATATATGCTTTTATTTGTTCTTATTCATATTCTACACTTTTCTTTTTTTGTCAGTTAAAATAACTAAGAAATGATGTGGACAGATAAGGTCAACAACAGCAAACAAAATTATTCTTATATGAAATAACACTCTGGAACTGGTTATCTCCTCTTTGTCTTTGCCTTTAACCTCTAATACTTTCCCTTGCTCCCTGCTGTGATGTTGTGGTAAGCCGGCTGGCCTGACATGTAGCCACACAGACTTTTTCCCTACCAACTTTGCATATATTAGCAACCAAATGCTGTGCCTTTGTTTAGAATATTGCTTTTTTAAGTATGCTTGGAAAGATTTTCTGGCAGGGCAACCTTATTCTTCAGAAGCTTAAATGGCTTGAATATACTAATTAACGAAACACCAAATTGTTTGTCTGATTTACTGCTCAATGTCTTTTGTAATGATTTGCTGGATTTGCTAAAATTCAGAAGGTTCCACTTATTAAAAACCAATAGCAGCTCCAATTATTTTGCTGGTCATCTGCAATCTGGTGATCTGCAATCATTATTTCACTTTCTGAGACCCACGAAAAATATAAATAATATCTTCAAATTTTATTTTTGAATAGCTCTTAAAGATATATAATGTATATAATAATGTATAACATATAATGTATATATGATATAATGAAACATATACATTTTAGTGTGGTATATCATTTTACTTTTCACTTTAGTTTGAAAAGAGTAAGATGAAAGCAACCATGCTTTCAAAATAAAACAGAAGCCTGGGCAAGATAGTGAGACCCCATTTCTAAAAAAGTTAAAAAAAAAAATTAGCCAGGTAGGGTGGTGTACATTGTAGCCCCAGCTACTCAGGAGGCTGAGGTGGATCACTTGAAACCAGGAGGTTGAGGCTGCAGTGAGCCATGACAGCACCACTGCACACTAGCTTGCGTGACAGAGTAAGACCGTGTCTCCAGAAAACCCCAAAAAACAAACGAACAAAAACCCAAAACAGAATTGCTTTAATATATGGATAGAAAAATAATCCAATCTAAGTCACACATCTATATGTAATTAAATGGACTTGATATAAGTTTAAGTCTCTTCAGCAGAACATTGACTTTAAAAAATTAGGTCTCTATTAGCAAGAGCTATTAATAACAGCAGGAAGCATGGAGAAAATATTGCTCTAGGCTGTTCTGTGTCTTAGGCAGCTTTAAAGGTTAAAATGAAAGGCTTTTTGATGGGAAGGGAAAGTCTTCATTCCAGATTGCTCCAAAAGGAAAAAGTGAGCATTCATAGAAAGATATGGTCTGGAGGCAGTGATCACTTGGAACAATAATACAGAACTTAACACTATGAGCAAATCACAAATCCAACTAAAATCACCAGTATTTTCCCACTTCCAATCTATTCTTCATGCCCACAGCAAGAGGATTTTTTCAAAATATGAAACTGAGCATAGTATCTGCCATTTATAAAGACTCAATAGCTTTATGTTATTCTTGAACTTAAAAATATATTCACATGGTCTTATACAGCTAGTATTGTTACAGTAGGTAGCTAGTCAGACACGAGCAGGGCAGGAGAGGGCCCCCCACCCCCAACCAAGAATGTCAGGCAACCATCAGGTGATCGTCAGGCAGATGGTCTGTCTCCCTAAAATAATAATTGGTGACAGCTGGTGCCAGGGAAAGGCAGCCTCCCAATAGATAAAAACACCTGAAA
This sequence comes from Macaca thibetana thibetana, assembly GCF_024542745.1. NCBI lineage: Eukaryota > Metazoa > Chordata > Mammalia > Primates > Cercopithecidae > Macaca > Macaca thibetana. The sequence continues at coordinate 94,626,509 of NC_065589.1, forward strand.
CTGGTGATCAGCAGCTTTCTGGTAAGATCTCAGGAGTTAGGCAAGTGGGGGCAAGCATATACACTAAGAGGCAAAATGGCGGAGTTTAACTGGTATATGACCTTCTTCTAAGAACACTAGATCGGTAAGGAAAGAATGCCTCAAGTGAGCACATGTACAACTCTGGTAAATACACTATGCATACAGCCCCTCCCAAGTGCTGGTAGGCCACTGCTCAGGAGGACAGCCCACCCCAAGGGAAGAATCAGGGGAAAAGGGACGTAATTCCCCCAGAAACATGCCAACATATAAAATCCCAAGTCAAAGGTCAAACCATGCACTTGATCTGTCAAATCACCTGCGTGGCCCGCTTCCAAGTGTACTTTACTTCGTTTCCTTCCTGCTCCAAAGCTGTTTAATAAACTTTCACTGCTGCTCTAAAACTTGCCTCAGTCTCTCACTTTGCCCTGCTGAATTCTTTCTTCTGAGGAGGTAAGAACTGAGGTTGTTGCAAACCCATATGGATTCACCACTGCTAACAGTATGATTCAGTTACTTAATTCCTCTAACAACTTCCTATCCATGGACACTCTTCACCAGTTACTTCACTTGATCTTCCAGACACACTGTCCCTTTAGTCCCTGGTACCTTCTATGTCCCTTCCAGCTACACAGGCTCCTGCCATGCTTTTCTGGCTAGAATGTGCTTTCTTTCCTTCTTGACTCAGTTAACTGATATTCTACTGGCAATTAACGATAAGATAGTTTGGTTTATTGCGATATTGGCTTATGAATGAAGTGCTTTGGGGGTACAGAGGTGTCCCTCCATCTTAGTTACCAGCAATAGAAGCCAAATTGTAATTTCAGCAGAAAATACATTTATTAAAGGATAGGAAGCACCTCACAGAATTCTTCAGGATGCTATAGAAACAGCTTTGGAAGTTACCCAACCAGGAAAGGAGCGTGCAGCATGCAATGCTACTGTCTGGAAGCTGCAAGATATATGTTGCCACTATAATAACTTTTCTGTTATATTTGGAAACTGGAAGTAGCTGCTACTGCTGCTTCAGAAATGAAGACTCCAGAAATGGAGTCTGTAGTCTACGTTTTTTTCATGTCTCTAATTTTTGTTTCAAAGTCTGTGGTGAGTATGCCTGATTGGCAGTCCTGTTTATGGACTTATGCCCAATGTGTAAGAGAGGCTGGGAGAGTAAGTAGTAGGCATTTTAAGCTTGTAAGATAGAAAATATCTCTGATTCAGAATGTAGGGTACTCCCTAAACCCAGAAAGAGAGCTCTAATACTAATTATCCAAGAATAACAAATATCCGCTAGCTGAGGAATACAGACAGAATTGAGAAAAACTTTTCAAGGAAGGTAATATTTTAGTTGTGTCTAGGTTTTTTTTTTTTTCCTACTTTTTGTTAAGCAAGACTTTGTCAAGCAAAGTCTTGATGATAGGGAGGCCACTGCAGGAAAAGAAGAGAGAATAGCATTGGTTCTTAAGCAGCTTTGGAATCAAATGAAGAGCTTTATAAAAAACAATCCCCATGGCCAGTGCAATGGCTCATGTCTGTAATCCCAGCACTTTGGGAGGCCAAGGCGGGTGGATCGTATGTCAGGAGTTTGAGACGAGCCTAGACAACATGATGAAACGCTGTCTCTACTAAAAAATACAAAAAATTAGCTGGGCGTGGTGATGGGCACCTGTAATCCCAGCTACTTGGGAAGCTGAGGCGGGAGAATTGCTTGAACCTGGGAGGCGGAGGTTATAGTGAGCTGAGATCGTGCCACTGCACTCTAGCCTGGGCAACAAGAGTGAAACTCCATCTTAAAAAAAAAAAACAAAAAAAACCCGAAACGTAGTCACTTATTTTATAGGTGTGGAGTGGGTCCCTGATATCTCTGATATCTCATATTACTATCAGGATATTCTGTGACAATCATTTGGTTAAGTATCTGTGAAAGCACAAGCACTGACACATAAAATAGATGGTCTGCTTAAGAGAAAGCAGTAAGTATAAGTGGCGCTCAGGGAGATCAGAGATGAGGCAAGAAAGCAAACTATGGCAAATATAAAAGGTTATGATTGACTTCCTGAAGCATTTAAAGTGTATTTTACAGGCCCTCAGACATTTTTGAGAATGGAGATCACACATAATAGAAACTTGTTAACTCTGCATGTGGGTAAAACATAACATGACACTTCAGTGAACAAAATAGGAAACGACTAGATATCAGTTATTAAAACAAAACAAAATACCCAAGGAAATGGAATAAAACTGAGCCTTTTATATATCTTGTATGCAGGTACCTGAAGGCTTAATCAAGCAATAGATCCAGAAGGTCAGTCCTTCATTTTTTCAGGTAAATTAGAATACAGCATTAGTAGTCAGTGAACATTTGGACAGAATAGAGGGTTGCAGGAGCAAAGAAGAACTCTTAAAGTTCCAAACAACTTTAGACAAAGTTCTTTAAAGAAAGTTCTTTAGGCCAGGCAAGGTGGCTCATTCCTGTAATCCCAGCACTTTGGGAGGCTGGATCACATGAGGCAGGTGGATCACATGAGGCCAGGAGTTCAAGGCCATTCTGACCAACATGGAGAAATCCTGTCTCTACTAAAAATACAGAAATTAGCCAGGTGTGGTGGTGCATGCCTGGAATCCCAGCTACTCAGGAGCCTGAGGCAGAAGAATCACTTGAACCCGGGAGGCAGAGGTTGCAGAGAGCCAGATCATGCCACTGCACTCCAGCCTGGGTGACAGAGCAAGACTCTGTTTCCAAAAAAAAAAAAAAAAAAAGAAAAAGTTCTTTAAACAGAGGACAAAACAAAGCCCACCTTCTGCCGGGAGGTTCTGGGAAGAAACTGCTAGAGAAGAAAAAGGGCCTGGCGTGGCCCGGCATATCCTCGGTTAACTGGGGGACCATCAAGGATGGGGAAAGGAGAAAGTTTCCCCATCCTTGCTTTGTCACACTGGGTTTGGAGGCAGTAGCATGACTACAACTGAGATTAGCTGTAACCCAGAATTGCTTATTCTCTTTCCTTGTATATGACCTACAGAATGCCATGTATATAAACAGGTGTACTTATGTTAGGTTGTGCCTATTCATACATGTTGGCACTAAGTCTATACATACAATATTGATATATGAGGATGTTGTAATTTATTGACATGCAGTGTACAAAGTGGTTTATGGCATGATGCCGATTCTAGAGCTACAAGTAATATATTAAAAAATTATAAATGACACAGTAATAAAGTTCCTTCTGAGAAGAAGAAGAGAGGTTTATGGGATAATGTCCAAAAGATAATAGCCCAGACTCACTTCTGGAATGGACGCGGAGTGAGGAGCTCCCCAGTGAAACAACCATAACTGGTAAAATATTTATAAAAATACAATCATTTAAAATCTCTGAAAATTGTCTCAAGGGCACACAGCCAATGAGGAAACATTTATGCAAGACAATTTCTTAACTCTTGGGAAGAACAATGAGAATCACTGGCACTTGAGTCACAACCCACTCCCTTCCTCACTCCCACTCACCAGCTCAGCAGGACAGAGGCTCCACTACAGGCAGGTGTGGTCAAGATTACAGGGCTCCCCTTCTCCCCACCTCCCAGCCAAGGGCTCTGATATCTTCCACAGAGAGGCAAGCCATCAATATTTCTCATGACCCCAGCTATGTATTGCAGATGTAAAATTCCACTCAAGTACAGTTGAGAGGCCAGGGGTTCCCTTTCTGCACCAAGACCTTATCTGTAGAGCAAAAGTTCTTCTACTCCAGGTGAGGTAGACTAAGAACACTGGAGCTTAAAGCATCCATGCCCCAGTTCACCCTTAGGGCACAGGTTCCATGCTGGGAGAAGCAAGTCAAGAGATTAGAGGCTACTCCTCTGCACACTGCTCTGCTCATAAAACAGGTTTAACACTGCATGAAAAGTGGGCTGCTGTTCCTAACCGCTAGTAGTTCCAAGATTTTGCCCAGGGGGAGGAGAATGTCATAAGAACAGAGAACTCCAAAGCTCTCCCCAAGAGAACTGACTTTATCGAGAATAGAGTGTGGGAGAGTTCAAGCCCAAGAGTGCTTGAACAATGAAGATTTTGATGGTAAGCAAGAGGAGGCTAGTATCTCCATGAGAGAAATAAGCTAAGTAGTAGGTCATTTCAGTGAATAATAGGAAATGACTGGATATCAGTTATTAAACAAAACAGAAAAACACGCCCAAGAACATGAAGGTATTTGCCAGAGAGAATCAAAGAGACAGCTAAGAACAATCCTCCTGGCTTCAGAATAAACTTCAAAGAATGGCCTCAAAATTAGTTCAGTATAGGGGACAGAATTTAATTGGAACAGACTGTAGAGCAATTTGTTCCCTGGGGTATTATTGGAAACAACAGAGCATTACCCCAGCAATTACTAGAGCTTAACGGGTAGGTATGATACCAATAGAAGCAAACAGCATAACAGATCAGGGAAAGAGACAGTCAAAGGGAGTCTGTCATAGCTACTGTCATCCCAGGAGGACTATATGCATGGGAAACGCTTGTGTTCTGAAGAGAAACATCAGAAGCTTCACATAGGTGGTGAATAGACTTTGTTAAAATAGTCCAGGAAAGTCATTAAATGAATAAAGAGGCCAACAACAATGAGTACGGAGGACTAATATTCAGAATTGCTACAATATGCTATCTAGAAAGTCCAGTTTTCAATAAAATATTATAAGATATGCAAAGAGGCCAGACACGGTAACTCATGCCTGTAAATCCCAGCACATTGGGAGGCTGAGGTGGGCAGATCACTTGAAGTCAGGAGTTCCAGACCAGCCTGGCCAACATGGTGAAACCCTGTTTCTACTAAAAGTACAAAAAATAAAAATAATTAGTCGGGCGTGGTGGCAGGTGCCTGTAATCCCAGCTATTTGGGAGGCTGAGGCACAAGAATTGCTCGAACCCGGGATGTGGAGGTTGCAGTGAGCCGAGACTGTGCAGCTGTACTCCAGTCCAGCCTGGGTGACAGAGCGAGACTCCATCTCCAAAAAAAAAAAGAGAGAGAGAGACATGCAAAGAAACAAGAAAGTTCAGCTCATACACAGGAAAAAAATAGTGAACACAAACTGCCTGTGAGAGGACCCAGATTTCAGACTAAACAAAGATTTTAAAGGAGTCATTATAAATATGATATATTTGAAGAACTAAAGCAAACTATGCTTAAAGAACAAAAGGAAAGTATGATTATAAAATTTTAACAGATATATAATATTAATAATGAGACAGAAATTATAAAAAAAAATCGGGCAATTGTGGCTGGCCAGGTGTGGTGCGTGGGTTTGTGGCCTGTGCTTTGCAATGCAAGTGGGTGGCCTGGCTTCTCTCCTCCCCTGCCTCCATCTGGATCATGAGTGCCAGTGCTTCAGCATTAGAGAAAGAGATTGGCCCAGAACGGTTTCCAGTCAATGAGCACTATTTTGGGTTAGTCAATTTTGGGAATACCTGCAATGGACACTTTTGGGTTAGTCAATTTGGGGAATATGTGCAATTTTGGGAATTCAGTACTTCATGCGCTTTATTTTTGTCATCCATTTCAGGAAAAAGTTCTAGCATACAAGACAACCTAGGAAGAAGGAAAATTTTAATGTGCTCAGCAACTTTCTTCCACAGTGTAGCCACACAGAAGGAAAAGGTTGAAGTAATATCTCCCGAGAAGTTCAAAACAAGATTACAGAAAGAAAATGAGCTTTTCCGCATGCAACAAGATGCCCATGGGTTCTTAAATTACCTACTAAATACAATTGCTGATATTTTATAAGAAGAGAGAAGGCAGGATAAACAAAATGGTCACTTACCAAATGGTAATATTGATACAGAAAATAACAACAGAACACCAGACCCAATGTAGTGCATGAAATTTTTCAGAAAACATTAACTAATGAAACCAGATGTATTACTTGTGAAACTATAGGAGCAAAGATGAAGATTTTAAAGAACTTCCTGTGATGTAGAACAAAATACATCAGTTATTCACTGTTTAAGCGTTTTTAGCAACACAGAAACTCTATGAAGTGAATACAAACATTACTGTGAAGAATGTTGTAGCAAACATGAAGCACATGAATGAAAGTTTAAAAACCACCCATGATTATAGCTCTACATCTGAAAAGATTTAAATATATGGATTAAATTCACGGATGTACGAAACTTTCTTACTAGGTAGTTTTTCGTTTGGAACTTTGTCTGTGTAACACTTCAGAGGATGCAACCAATCCAGACAGAATGCATGACCTTGTTGCTATTATGATTCACTGTGGAAGTGGCCACAGGTGAGGCCATTATATTTTAATAGTTAAGAATCAAGATTTCTGCTTGTCCTTTGATGACACTGTAGAAAAAAATGAATGTACAAATTACTGAAGAATTCTATGTATTGACCCCAGATATCGCAAAGAACTCCGAGTCTGGTTACATTCTGTTCTATTAGTCTCAGAACTGAGTGGAGACCGTGAGCAGGACATACTTTCTGCCTTATTTCTCCTCTGGTTATTTTGGAGAGAATCAATCACTAATTTTTCAAGAAAATAGAAATGCAGGAAGGTCAAAAGCCACTAATACTCTTCGCACACAATAAAGCAAAGGATTTTGATGATATGGATTTTGAAAAAAGAGAAAGGTGGAAATTCTGGATGGAAATAAATATATAATATAATTAAGTAAGAAATTCACTAGAGGGGCACAGTCATAGATTTCAGTTGGCAGAATAAAGAATCAGTGAACACGATGGTAGATTGATAGAGATTATGTAATGAAAACACAGAGAAAAAAGAATGTAGTAAACAACAGAGCCTCAGAGAAATATGGGACACCACTAAACACAGCAGCATATGCATAAGGGGGTACCAGAAGGAGATGAGAGAAAGAAACAAAATAATACTCAAAGAAAGAATGGCTGGAAACTTCCAAAATTTGATGAAAATTCATTAATTGACCTATTGAAGAAGCTCAACAAATTCCTAGTAGGATGAGGACAGAGAAAATCATACTCAGACACATCAAAGTGAAAATGTTCAAGGGAGAGAAAATTTTGAATGCAGTAAGAGAAAAATACTTCCTCACATACAAGGGAAGCTCAAAAAGATCAGTGGCTGACTTCTCATCAGAAACAATGGAGACCAGAAGGCAGTGGGATGATATAAACAAAGTGCTGACGGGAAAACAAAACCCCAAAACTTGTTACTTAAAAATTTTAATTCTGGGCTGGACATGGTGGCTCACGTCTGTAATCCCAACACGTTGGGAGGCCGAGGTGTGTGGATCACTGGAGGCCAGGAGTTCAAGACCAGCTTGGGCAACATAGTGAAACCCTGTCTCTACTAAAAATACAGAAAAATCATCTGGGTCTGGTGGTATGTGGCTGTAATATCAGCTACCTTGGAGGCTGAAGCACGAGAATCCCTTGAACCCAGGAGGTGGAGGTTGCAGTGAGCCGAGATCACACTGCTGCACTCCAGCCTGGGTGATGGAGACAGCTGTATCTAAAAAAAAAAAAAAAAAAAAATTCATTCTGGCAAAACTCTATTTCAAAAAGGAAGGTGAAATAAGTATGTTCCCAAGGAAACTGAAACTGAGAAAATTTATTGATAACACATCTATCTACATTATAAGAAACACTAAAGAAACTTCTTCAAGAATCCAGTTGATAATTTGACATCAAGAAAATGAAAAGGGGCAGCACAAGTAAAAGTAATTAAAAAAGATACAACGAATGCATACTTCGTCTCCTTCTTTCCTTGACTGAAAAAGAAATTGTACAAAACAATATTGTAGGATAAAGTACTGTTGGGCCTATCACATATATAAATATATTTGACAAGAATAACATAAAGGAGCACAGAATAAGCATGTGACAAAATATAACACCTCTTCATGTTAAAAATATTCAACAAACAAGAAGTAGAAGAGCACTTTCTCACCCATTAAAGGGCAGTTATGGAAAATCCACAGTTCATATCATACTTAATGGTGAATGAATGCATGTTTCCCCCCCAGATCAGGAACAAAAAATATCTAGTCTTGCCACTTCTATTCAACATTATGCTGGAAGTTCTAGCCAAAGAAACTAGACAAGAAAATGAAATAAAGGCACACAGATTGGGAAAGAGTAAGATAGAGGTAAGACTACCTCTATTTAAGATGATATGATCTTTTTTAAAAGAATTTTTGTAGGTACATAGTAGGTGTATGTATTTACGGGGTACATGAGATGTTTTGATACAGACATGCAGTGTGAAATAAGCCCATCATGGAGACTGGGGTATCCATCCCCTCAGGCATTTATCCTTTGAGATATAAACCATTACATTCTTTAAGTTTAAAATATATAATTAAGTTATTATTAACTATAGTCACTCTATTGTGACTATAGATTTTATTCATTCTTTATAGTTTTTGTACCCATTAGCCATCCCCACCTCTCCCCCAATCCCCCTACTACCCTTCCCAGCCTCTGACAACCATAGCCTCCCAGGTAGTTGGGACTGCAGACATGTGCCACTATGCCTGGCTTTTGTTTTTGTTTGTTTGTTTTTGTTTTGTGAGGCAAAGTTTCACTATGTTGCCCAGGCTGGTCTCGAACTCCTGGGCTCAAGTGATCTGCCTGACCTCAGCTTCTCAAAGTGTTGGGATTAGAGTCATGAGCCACACTGTACCCGGCCAATTGTTTTGTTTGATTCCGCAAATGAGTGAGAGCATGCATTGTTTGTCTCTCTGCGCCTGGCTTATTTCACTTAGCATAATGGTAGCTCTATTTTTAGTTTTTAAAGGAACCTCTAGACTGTTGTACATAGTGGCTGTACTAACTTGCACTCCCACCAACATTGTAGGAGGGTTCCCTTTTTTCCGCATCCTAACTAGCATTTGTTATTGCCTATCTTTGGATATAAGCCATTTTAATTGGGGTGAGAGGATATCTCATTGTAGTCTTGATTTGCATTTCTGATGATTGATAGAGCACGCTTTCATATACCTGTTTGCTATTTGTATGTCTTCTTTTGAGAAATGTCTATTCAATCAAATCTTTTGCCCATTTTTAAATTGGATTGTTAGATTTTTGTCCTGTAAAGTTTCTGAGCTCCTTACATATTCTGGTTATTGATCCTTTGTCAGATAGGTAGTTTGCAAATATTTTCTCCCATTCTGTTTGTTGTCTCTTCACTTTCTTGACTGTTTCCTTTGCTGTGCAGAAGCTTTTTAACTTAATGTGATCCCATTTGTCCATTTTTGCTATGGCTGCCTGTGCTCATGGAATGTTGCTCAAGAAATAGTTGCCCAGATCAATGTCTTAGAGAGCTGCTCCAATGTTTTCTTGTAGTAATTTCATAGTTTGAGGTCTTAGGTGTAAGTCTTTAATGTATTTTGATTCGGTTTTTGTTTATGGTGAGAGATGGGGGTCTAGTTTCATTCTTTGCATATGAATATTGAGTTTTCCCAGCACCAATTATTGAAAAGACTATCTCTTCCCCCAGCGTATGCTTCTGGTACTTTTGTCAAAAATGAGTTCACTGTATGTGTATGGATTTGTTTCTAGGTTTTTCAACTCTGTTCCATTGGTCTGTGTGTCTGTTTTTATGCCAATACCATGCTGTTTTGGTGTTTACATATATAAATCTGTAGTATATTTGAAGTCAGGTAATGTGATTTCTCCAGTTTTGTTCTTTTGCTTAGAACAGCTTTGGTTATTTTGGATTTTTTGTGATTCCATATAAATTTTAGGATTGTTTTTTCTATTTCTGTGAAGGATGTCACTGGTATTTTGATAGGCATTACACTGATTTTATACATAAGAAAGCCAAAGGAATGATCTAAAAATCTACAAAAATTAACAAGTTCAGCAAGATTGCAGGATACAAGATCAATATACAAAAATCAATCATTTTCTTTTGGCATTGACTCAGTGTTAAAAAAATTGGTTATTTTCTCTAAACTGGCAATGAATAATCTGAAATGAAATAATAAAACAATTCCATCTAAAATTGTATTAAAAATTAAAATATTTGTGAATAAATTTAACAAAGGAAGAGTAAAATTACATTTTAAAAACTACAAAATATCAGTGAAAGAAATTAAAGACTTAAGTGAATACAAAGACATCTCACGTTCATGGATCTCAGCTCTACTGTTGTTAAGATAATAAAATTCTCCAAATTGATGTACTGATTCAATGTAATCTCTATCAAAATCCCAGCTGACTTCATTGCTAAAATTGGTAAGTTGATCTTAAAATTCACATGGAAATTGATGGAACGTAGAATAGCCCAAACACACCATTTTAAAAAACAGGAACAAAATTGGAGGACTCTTACTTCCTTATTTCAAACATATCAAAGCTACAGTGATTAAGATAGTGTGGTACCTACAAAAAGATAGATACGTACAGATCAAGGAAATAGACATGACAGATAAATAACAGCATGTATTGACAAAGATGTGGAGAAACTGAAACCCTCATACACTCTTGGTAGGACTGTAAATGGTGCAGCTGTTTTGGAAAACAGCCTAACAGTCTCTCAAATGTTAAACATAAAGTTAACATATGAGTCAGTAATTCTATGCCTAGATATATAACAAAGAGCAATGAAAATATATATTTACATAAAAACTTGTACACAAATATTTATAGTATTATTATTCACAATAGCTAAAAAGTAGAAACAGCTCAAATATTCATCAATAGATGAATAAAATAAAAGGTGGTATATTCATAACTGAAATATTATTTGGTAATAGAAAAGAAAAAATTACTGATACATGCTACAATACTGATGAACATTAAAAATACTGTACTAAGTAAAAGAAGGAAATGAGAAAATAATGAGCAGGGAAGAGCCTGGCATGGTCACACTGAAAACATACAGTCATTAGGCTTAGTATTGATAAGCCAAGAGAAGGTCAGTAAAGGTATGAGGAGATTGATAATTTGTATTGAGGCCTGTTTCATCTAGAAGGATAAAGAGTCATGGCAGTGTAACGGTGAATTCGATCAGATGCCCAGTACTTTAAACTGCTCTAGTTCCCCTTTTTTATTCTGAAGTTCCTAAAACCTGTTAAAAGCCAGGAATCTCATTATTAAGAATCAGGAAGAAGTTGAATCCCTGAATAGACCAATAACAGCGTCTGAAATTGAGGCAATAATTAATAGCCTACCAACCAAAAAAAAGGCCAGGACCAGAGAGATTCACAGCCAAATTCTACCAGAGGTACAAGGAGGAGCTGGTACCGTTCCTTCTGAAATTATTCCAATCAATAGAAAAAGAGGGAATCCTCCCTAACTCATTTTATGAGGCCAACATCATCCTGATACCAAAGCCTGGCAGAGACACAAGAAAAAAAGAGAATTTTAGACCAATATACCTGAAGAACATCGATGCAAAAATCCTCAATAAAATACTGGGAAACTGAATCCAGCAGCACATCAAAAAGTTTATCCACCATGATCAAGTGGACTTCATTCCTGGGATGCAAGGCTAGTTCAACATATGCAAATCAGTCAACGTAATCCAGCATATAAACAGAACCAGACAAAAACCACATGATTATCTCAATAGATGCAGAAAAGGCCTTTGACAAAATTCAACAGCCCTTCATGCTAAAAACTCTCAATAACTTCGGTATTGATGGAACGTATCTTAAAATAATAAGAGCTATTTATGAGAAACCCACAGCGAATATCATACTGAATGGGCAAAAACTGGAAGCATTCCCCTTCAAAACTGGCACAAGACAGGGATGCCCTCTCTCACCACTCCTATTCAACATAGTGTTGGAAGTTCTGGCCAGGGCAATCAGGCAAGAAAAAGAAATAAAGAGTATTCAATTAGGAAAAGAGGAAGTTAAATTGTCCCTGTTTGCAGATGACATGATTGTATATTTAGAAAACCCCATCGTCTCAGCCCAAAATCTCCTTAAGCTGACAAGCAACTTCAGCAAAGTCTCAGGATACAAAATCAATGTGCAAAAGTCACTAGCATTCTTATACACCAATAACAAACAGAGAGTCAAATCATGAGTGAACTCCCATTCACCATTGCTTCAAAGAGAATAACATACCTAGGACTCCAACTTATAAGGGATGTGAAGGACCTCTTCAAGGAGAACTACAAACCACTGCTCAATGAAGTAAAAGAGGACACAAACAAATGGAAGAACATTCCATGCTCATGGATAAGAAGAATCAATATCATGAAAATGGCCATACTGCCCAAGGTAATTTACAGATTCAATGCCATCCCCATCAAGCTACCAATGACTTTCTTCACCGAATTGGAAAAAACTACTTTAAAGTTCATATGGAACCAAAAAAGAGCCCGCATTGCCATGACAATCCTAAGCCAAAAGAACAAAGCTGGAGGCATCATGCTACCTGACTTCAAACTATACTACAAGGTTACAGTAACCAAAATAGCATGGTACTGGTACCAAAACAGATATAGACCAATGGAACAGAACAGAGCCCTCAGAAATAATACCACACATCTACAACCATCTGATCTTTGACAAACCTGACAAAAACAAGAAATGGGGAAAGGATTCCCTATTTAATAAATGGTGCTGGGAAAACTGGCTAGCCATATGTAGAAAGCTGAAACTGGATCCCTTCCTTACGCCTTATACAAAAAGTAATTCAAGATGGATTAAAGACTTAAATGTTAGACCGAAAACCTTAAAAACCCTAGAAGAAAACCTAGGCAATACCATTCAGGACATAGGCATGGGCAAGGACTCATGTCTAAAACACAAAAAGCAATGGCAACAAAAGACAAAATTGACAAATGGGATCTAATTAAACTAAAGAGTTTCTGCACAGCAAAAGAAACTACCATCAGAATGGACAGGCAACCTACAGAATGGGAGAAAAGTTTTGCAATCTACTCATCTGACAAAGGGCTAATATCCAGAATCTACAAAGAACTCAGACAAATTTACAAGAAAAAAGCAAACAACCCCATCAAAAAGTGGGCAAAGGATATGAACAGACACTTCTCGAAAGAAGACATTTATGCAGCCAACAGACACATGAAAAAATGCTCATCATCTCTGGCCATCAGAGAAATGCAAATCAAAACCACAATGAGATACCATCTCACACAGTTAGAATGGCGATCATTAAAAAGTCAGCAAACAATAGGTGCTGGAGAGGATGTGGAGAAATAGGAACACTTTTACACTGTTGGTGGGACTGTAAACTAGTTCAACCATTGTGGACGACAGTGTGGTGATTCCTCAAGGATCTAGAACTAAAAATACCATTTGACCCAGTGATCCCATTACTGGGTATATACCCAAAGGATTATAAATCATGCTGCTATAAAGACACATGCATAGGTATGTTTATTGCGGCACTATTCACAATAGCAAAGACTTGGGACCAACCCAAATGTCTATCAATGATAGACTGGATTACGAAAATGCAACACATATACATCATGGAATACTATGCAGTCACAAAAAAGGATGAGTTCATGTCCTTTGTAGGGACATGGATGAAGCTGGAAACCATCATTCTCAGCAAATTATCCCAAGGACAAAAAACCGAACACCGCATGTTCTCACTCATCGATGGGAATTGAACAATGAGATCACTTGGACACAGCAAGGGGAACATCACACACCGGGGCCTGTCGTGGGGTGAGCAGAGTGGGGAGTGATAGCATTAGGAGATATACCTAATGTAAATGATGAGTTAATGGGTGCAGCACACCAACATGGCACATGTGTATATATGTAACAAACCTGCACATTGTGCATATGTACCCTAGGACTTAAATGTGTGTGTTTGTGTGTGTGTGTGTGTGTGTATATACACATAAAACTAAAAAACTAAAAAAAAGAAATATATCTTTCCCAAGAGAATGATTTAAGTTTGATTTAATGATTATTGTTTCTTAGATTTAAAAAAAGCAGCTAAATTTTCCATTCATTTAAAAAGTAATACATGATTTTTGGCTGGGTGCAGTGACTCATGCCTATAATCCCAGGACTTTGGCAGGCTGAGGCAGGTGTGTCACCTGAGGTCAGGTGTTCAAGATCAGCCTGGCCAACATGGCAAAACACCGTCTCTACTAAAAATACAAAAAAATTAGCTGGATGTGGTGGTGGGCACCTGTAATCCCAGCTACTTGGGAAGCTGAGGCAGGATAATTGCTTGAGCTCAGGAGGTAGAGGTTGCAGTGAGCTGAGATTGTGCTACTGCACTCCAGCCTGGATGACACAGTGAGACTCTATCTCAAAAAAAAAAAAAAAAAAAAAAAAAGGTAATACACGATTTTTATAGGATTATTAAAGAATACAAATAAGTGTAAGAATGAAAACAGACCTATTATTTAAAACCAAATAACTATTAAACTGTTGATATTTTTGCATATCTTTCTCAGACTTTTTTTCTGCTTTCATTTTTTGCAAAGTAGTGATAATACTAAATTTCGTACATTTTTAAAAAGGAAGTCCACATTTAAGCAAATTATTTGAAAAAATTATGTAAAATAACAAGACATTATTGCATCGTAATTTTTTCATTACCATTCACTATTGTTTATCATTTAGGTTGTTTCCAAATTTAGTTAAAAATACTGTTGTAAAGTTTCCTGTGGATAATGCTTTTTCTATGCTTCCTTAAAACAGATTTTTAGACACTGGGTGAAAGGATAACAACATCTTTAGGTATGGTATACATACATAGATTAGTTGTTTACCAAGTTGTACTAATTTATACCTACCCACAGTGTAAGAAAATACCTGTTTCTGGACATTTTCACAAACATGTCATGTTACCCTCACGAGCACTATTGTCTTAGCAAATCTCTAGAACATGAATCTGAAATTCCACTCATAACCTATATTGAAAGAAGAAATTATAAGTTTCATAAAAGCAGAAATTGTTAATATTTGCTATAAAGACTTTGCATAGCTTTATGAGATAAATGTACTATACATTAAATAAGAGTAAAGTTAATTTTACTTATTGTGTAAAAGAATGAGTTTGTATCAGCTTGATTCAAATCAAAAAACTATTTTGGCCATTTCTGCTATTAGCAAGGCACTGTAATGAATTTTAGGAAATATGAAGGATTATAGGAAGCTTATAGTTTGTTTGGGAAGTTGTTAGCACAAAAGTAGTTCAATAACCATATGAGATTTAAACAAATAGTTTCAGAAAACAGCAGAAGAGTTGTTCAGGGTCTGCACAAAATTATTTGTCAAAGATATAATACAGAAAAATGAAGCCTCTGGAAATTCAGATGCGAGAGATCATTTCAGATTAGGATAAGATTTATTAATTACAGAACTTACTAAACATATAGAAAATATAGAAAAGTCTTGGTCTTTAATTATTCAAAAGTCTTTGAACCATAAGCATCAGCCTTTAAAAAATTCTGTTTAGTGTTTATAACATTTAATCATTTCATTTTTAGATTACTGTTTTTTTTTTCCTTTTTATTATTTCTACTTCAAGACCTACTTCTAACAAAGTATCTTGTAATAGATTACACTAAACAAACCCCTGCTTTGAGTAGTTACTTGCACCTATGGTTCACCTAGTCCAATTATCGGGGCTTTTTTCCCTTGGTATGTATTTTTTTTTGGAGCATCTATTATAATATAATGGTGAATCAATTGGCGCTAGGTTCTTTTGTTTCATATCTATGACATAGCAAAATATCCTTCTTGGATAGTAGAATATTATTCATGCTAAATAAATGTCACTATCAACACTGGCAGCCCACTTTAGTCAATGCTATGAATGAATTTCCATCTTATTACTGTGAAGAAATAACTTTTTTAAAGGTCTGAAGTTTATACACATGCACACACCAACATAACACACACTTTTATGGTACTTAAAAAATGCCATAGTTGATGAGTTATTTGAGATGAGAAAGCATTTATAATAAACTTGAAAAGCTTCAGAATCTTGCTATCCAGAAATTCACCGTTTGTGCTATAGATTGAATGTGTCCTCCAGAGTTCATGTGTTGCAAACATAATCCCCAATGCAACAACGTTGAGAAGTGGGAGTTTCAAGAGGTGATTAGGTTATGAGGGCTCTGCCCTCATAAATGAATTAATGTGGTTATCATAGGACTGGGTTCATTATTGTGAGAGTGAGTTTGTTAATAAAAGTGAGTTTGACCCTCTCTTGTTCTATCTTATACACGTGCTCTATTGCTCTTCTGCTTTTGGCCATTGGGATGATATGGCAAGTGGGTCCTCAACAGACGTAGGCCCCTTGACCTTGGACTTCCCAGTCTGCAGGACCATGAGAAATACATTTTTCTTTATAAATTATGCAATCTGTGGTATTCTGTTATAGCAACACAAAATGGACTAAGACAATTCCCATATTCGGAAGACTGAAGGCAAAACAGGAGAGAGGTCCTATTACCTGAATATTCTTTACGCAATCAAAAGTTCTAACAACATAAAAAACTGACTGATACATGCATCACTCACTAATTGGGCCCTTCTCAAATATCCTTCCCTACTCAACACTAAAGAGCCTGTTCTTACTCTTCATGACAAAAGTTTTGTTGGTCAGTCTTTCTCTAATCATTGGATGGTGTAAACATGTCTGTTCTTTTGGGATGCTATCTATGCCTATAAAAATATGCAAATTTACTCAAAGTCAATATTGGGAAAGATGTGGGATTTCATGGAGTTAATGAAAATTATATTTGAACACTACTCACATCACAAAGCCAGTAAGAGCAGTTGAATAGTGAAATAAAGAAAATGAGCAAGGATCATGATTCGATGGGTGTTTGAAAGGAGAATAATATAAACATTAGTGACTGGAGACACCTTTAGGAAAACTAAAAAACCCTCTGAATATTTTTGCAAAAAACAAGAACCTCTTTAAAAACCATAATAGAAAGGTAAACAATAAGGGCAAGATGTCATATTGCATTACCATCAACTTTGTTAGAAATTACAAAAATGAAAATTAAAGTGTCATTTATCCTTTGTTGCTCTTCATTATTCCCACAGTTAAAATTATAACTTGCATTTAAATAGCCTTCTGTTAAATATTTTTCATAATTAAGTCCCACTAAACGTACCACTACTATTTACCATAAATCTTTGGCTCCTTTACTATAAGTCTTTGGTTCCTATTTCATTTAGATTCCTTGTTCTGGCAGCAATTATTCTTAGATAACAACAATAATAATAACAAAGAACAAGTCATAAAAATAATTTTGCTTCTTAAAAATGAGTATGACCAGATTAAATTAATTCCTTTTTTAAAACAGAGGCAAACCTTAATTAATTGTGCTAATAAACAAAGCATTCATAGTTCTGGTACAGTGTTAACAAAGAAAGCAATGTCCATCATCTGCAATCTTTGTTTATAAAATGATAGATTTCAATGCAGAGAGTGTAGGGAGTAGGGTAAGAAAGTGATTACAGCTCACCTAAATAAACAGGGATCTGCAAAGTCTGGAAAATTAAAATCAATGAGAAGTTATATAGTAAGTCTGCTTGTCAGCTCGGGGATCGAAATGCAGAAGAAATATGATCATAACTCTGATGAACCTTGGCCCAACATTTCTCAGCAACTAAAGTTTTTAAAAGATATATATTAAAAGTCAAATAACATACATGATTATGAAATAATCAATATATCAGATGATAAAAAGCAAGAATCATTAAGAAAGTAATAAAAATCAGTTTCCCAAAATGGTAAGAAAATATGTTCACGTATTAAAAGGGAAAAAAAGCTTTATATTAAGTAATCCAACTACTAAATCAAATGGCAGATTTCATGTCTGTAAGAACAAACACTTTAGTCATAATAACTGTAAATTATTTCAACTGAAATATTATTGCTAAATACTATATGGACATCTGAAAATACTAATAACAAAAAGAAGTGCTTGCTGCTGTTAAAACTTTTTAAAATTTTTATTAAATTATACAGTATTCTGAAGAATAAGTAGAAAGAAATGAATAAAGTGATCATGTATAAAAACGTAATGAATGAGAAGCCAGGCACAGTGGCTCACACCTGTAATCCCAGCACTTTGAGAGGCCGAGGTGGGTGGATGGCTTGAGCTCAGGAGTTCCAGACCAGCCTAGGCAACATGGTGACAGCTTGTCTCTATTAAAAAAAAAAAAAAAATGTGGTGAATTAGAGTGTATGCCCCAACTAACAGTGGTGATGTGATAATATGGGCATATTATTCTCAGATATTCTCATTATTCAGGAAAATCTGGATTTTAATGTAATATTTCCTAATTTTGAAAGATTATGTGAGGCCAGCGATACAAGCCTGTTGGCTGAATCTGGCCCATAAGCCAGAGATTTGTAAATCTAATATTTTGGTTAAGTTTGGTTAATTTACATCTACAACAAAGAAAGTAGATGTTTCAAACAGTTTAGTCCAATTTTCTCATGTCAATTCTATTAATATCATTCTTTCTTTTAGTATGTTTATAAAATTCAACACGATAAGATCTTAATCAGCTTTTATTTCTAATGTGTTGACATTAGGTAGGAGGCAGATGAGAAAAAAGAGGTTGTATGTGCACTGGAACTTGTGAACAAGAACAGTTACCATGTCAAAGGTATACAACTGTCATTGAGATGACTTTTTCTACTCTCTTTCAGTTATCCTTCAGTTATTCAGAATAACAGAGGGCTGTAAACTAAGCTGTTTGAAGAGCAGATGGGGAAAGTAGCTGCTCTGAAATGTGATTAAAATATGAGGCCTCTGTTTAGTATTTATTTTTCTTTTTAAGCTTCAGATTTGTGGCTTAAGGAACTTTAATCAAGGGAAGAAGGACCAGACAGCTGCTGTGGCCCTAGTCTGCTGCTATGTTTCTGCATGGGGAAGGCTATAATAACAGACAGCAAACAAATAACCAACTCTATCATTTGCCAAGGCTGTGAGGAAAAAGTCACTCACATATTGTTGGGGAGAGTGCAGTGTGGGTAGACAACCTTTATGGAGAGCAACTAGCCCGTATCTATCCAAATTAAAAATACATTTACTATTTTGTATTCTGATTCTGAGTAGTTACACAAATCTATGTATATATTAAAATTGATAGAATAGTACATCAAAGGAAAGAAAAAGTCATTTTACAATCTGATAATTTAAAAACAAAAAAGAAAGAAAAAAAAGCAAGTGAGCCTGGCATCAGGTTTGTAGCCATTTTTTGGTTAATAATCCCAGCATCTTAAAGGTGGCAGTACAGACAAGATCCAGCCATTATCTCCTCTAATTTTATAATTACTCCATTGAGACAGGGACCAGCCCCCACTTTCGATAGAGGGTGATACCAAGGCTCCATGAAATGGGAGGTAACTTGCCCAAAGCCATGACCAAGTCAAGGATGATACCCAGATCAAAGGCAAGTCTGCCTGCACAACATGGCCACCAGGTTCCTTCCCTGATGCCCTTATTATCTGTTGTTTTGAGGTGATTGAAATAATGGAAAATTCTTAAAAAATGTATTCACTCTTTGACTCAGTAATCATACCTTTGGAAATGTACCTTAGAGATATCCTGTGTATATACAAAATGACAATATTTAAGGTTATTTACTGTGCTGGTTTTACATCAGCAAAAGATTGAAAAAAAAAAGTGTTCCTTTATGAGGGGCTGGTTAAATAAGCAATGGCATATACTTCTAATGTAATAAGATGCAACTCTAAAGAGAAATGAAGAAGCTCTCCATGTGTGGAGATTTAATCCCCGAAACTCCAATATAAATTATTCAGTAAAAAATGCAAGGACAAAATAGTATATATAGTATGCTACCATTTGTGTAAGAAGAGGGAAAATACATCTGTATCTATATTGTTATATTTGTGTTTATATAAACAAACACCAGAAGAGTACAAAAGAAACTAGCGATAACAGTGACCAGAAGTGGGTGGTAGTGGGGGCCGAACGGGGTAAAAGCAGGATACACAGTATATACCTTCTAATATTGTTTTGATTTTTGAATCAAATGTGGCAAGTTAGGAAGATAGTTAAGAAAGAAAGGGTTTATAAAGCAGCTGAGTGTGGCTATGTTCGTGTGCTAACCTTTTTCTGGGCTCACAGAAGCAGAAATTTTACTTTAACCTTTGCACTGCTCTAGGAAGCATAGATATGATCCATTTAGAGTACTTTTGGCTATATTTGCGTGTGAAGGAGGAGGTGAAAACTGTATTAGGGACTTTGGTGGAGAGCACATTTCTTGTGACTTAAAATAGGGCCATCAGTGAAGGATAAATGGCTTAGTTCTTAGATTTGTTCAGCATATTCCACTACAGGTATGTAATAATTTTATCTGAATAGGAAAGGAAATGCCTGCTCTACTTACCTCAGGACTAAAATTAGGTTTCCTATTTCTGCTTCCAATTGCTAAAAGCTAAATATTGTATGCTGTGGCTGAAAGAGCAAAGGATTCTAATACTTTGGTCTTAGCAGTTAAAGCTGTCAAATACAAATACCAGATAATGTATATCTACTTCACTCCCATCCCCAAAGAATCATTATTCATAAAACTCTCACTGAGAGTTTTTCCTTACTGCAAAAAGTCCACGATGGATTGGAGATCCAATAACTTTCCAGGCTCAGGGTTACCTACTTTCCATAGGACTATATAAATATGGAAGGAAGCTGCTGTAACAAAGACATGCAATCATAGCTACTATCTAGTGATTCACAGTTTATAGATTGCATTCTCACACCTTATTGCATTTAATCTTTACACACACTCTGATGTGTGGGTGTTATCATCTCTGTTTTATAAGTGAAGAAACTGACATCCAGAAAGGTGAGGTGACTGGATAATGGAAGAGGCCGGACTTGAACCTAGATCTTCTGATTTTGAGCCCAAATGATTTTTCAGTACTGTACAGCTTTATATAATTGCCAATGCCTGACATAAAAATACACTGACTAGTATAGAGACAACTAATAATTGCATCTGATGGGGGGGGGAGCGGTGGTTTAAGTCTTAAAAGTCAGTCCATATGGAAAAAATATCCAGTAGTCAGAGTTACTTTTGAGGATCATTTAAATGACCCAGAAAGTACAGAAATACAGTGTAGGGGAAGTTTAACAACCTTGATAATATTTCATTTTAAAGTACAATTTAATATATCATATATAGTAATATATATGTCTAAAATATATTATGCTACATGTATTTTACAAAAGAGAATGGCTATAAATGAATTTATACATTAAACATGTATATCACACAACTCCACTGTACAAATAATGGCTAACATTCATTGAGGGTTCACACTGCTATGCTAATTATACATATATATACACACACATTATATATATACATATTTTTTAACCTTGAACAACATGAGTTTTTGAGATTTTATTTAATCCTTTCAAGATGTCTATGAAGTAGATATGTCATAAATACAGATGAGGAAACAAAGGTATTGAAAAGATGAGTCATGCAGGAAGCAAGTATCAATAACAGAATTTGAATCCACCCAATTTGAGTCTGGAAGTCATGCCCCGAGAACATGAATTCGTATTCTTATTCTTGTTTTGCTGTAGCATATCTATGCATTAAACAAATAAATAGGATGAATCACATATATGCCAAAGAAATTAGGTCATATCCTAATTTCCAAATATGTATGTGCAAACTGTTTTGACAGGATTTCTGGTCAAGATGGTACTGGCAATAGACACTTTAGAGACGTCTCTATTTAAAACAGTACTCAGCAATTACAGATAAAGTATAAGATATATTATTGACAAAGTACAAAAGAATAAAGTATAAGAGATATAGCAAAGAAAAAATCAAGATACTGCCGTACTAAAAGTAAGGGTCACTGTGTAACCGAACACAAAGTAGTATGCAAGGCTGACATTATAGAATAGTTAAGCTCCAGGTCTAGTAGCAGTTAGATGCACCAAGGGTTAATATTGCATGTTAGTGGAGATTAAAAAGAACCACCTGGCAAAAGACTTGAGCAAGTCTCAGTGCATAAAAATGGCACTAAGATGTGATTCCCCAAACTGTGAAAAGAAGCTGAAAAAAGCTTTTGGAGATAAACCATTATATAAAACCAGGAAGACAGAGGAGGCAGACAAATCCTAGCTCCTAAAACTTAAGCCAGTCCCACCCACTGACTCAGTGATTGGGATAAACAGAAGGAGATAGAGATAGAGAGAAAAAAAAGTCACTGTCAGGATGAACCTGCAAAATGATTTCCAAAGCACTTGAGGAAAACTAAAGCTAAGAAAGTCAACAAACACAATTGAAAGAGCATGAATTTTTTTAAAAAATGCAAGAGGAAATATATTTACAGAGCAATTAAAATAAAACATAAAAATAAGAGTTGACGATTCATACAGAAGTCAAGGAAGAAATATCTTAAAAAAGAAAAAGAAATTTTGAAAATAAAATCAAAAGAAAATATAAGAATTGATGTACAGAAAAAAATGACAAAAATTCTTGGAAACTGAAATTAATTATTTGAAAAAGAAAAATCCTAGTAGAGAGGATATATTAGAAAAGGATATAGTAGAAAAGGCACCTAGTAAACTGGAAAACAGGATAGAGCAATTCACTGAGAATATGATACAGAGATACAGAGAGATGAAAACTGAAACAGCGTTAAAAGTCATGGAGGATACAAGCCTTAACACAGAACAAATTTTAGAAATAGAATATAGAAGCCATGGCAGATAAGAATGTTTGCACAGATAATGTCTAAGATATCCCTAGTACTAAAGGTCAGTAGAATACCTTAGATTAAAAGCATCATTATCATCAAATCCAGAGAATATAAAATCCATAAAAATATATCCACACCTCGATCCACCACAGAGCAAGTACAAAATCAAGGTTAATAAGAAGTCTTAATGCTATCAGAGAGAAAAAGATGATCTGTAAGGTAACAACAGTTAAATGGGAGATTTCTTTTCTCTCAAAAGATACTGAAAGATATTAGAGTCTGATCTTCAAATTGCTGAGGTAAAAATAACTGTAACCTAAACACTTAAAATTAGCTAAATTACCATTAATTAGAGAGGCCAAAATAAAGATATTTTCAGAACTACAAAAAGTAGTTTACCTGCTACATGTGCTTGCCGAAATAACTACTTTTCACAGCAAGAAAACAATTTTAGGCCAGGCGTGGTGGCTCATGCTTGTAAACCCAGCACTTTGGGAGGCTGAGATGAGTGGATTACTTGAGTGCAGGAGTTTGAGGCCAGCCTGGGCAACATGGCAAAACCCCTCTCTACCAAAAATACAGAAATAAGCTGGGCGGGAAGTGCGCACCTGAGGTCCCAGCTACTCGGGAGGCTGAGGTGGAAGGATGGGTGATCAAGGCTGCAGTGAGCTGTGATCGTGCCACTGCACTTCAGCCTGGGTGACAGAGTGAGATACCCACCTCAAGAAAAATGAAACAAAAAGCAGAGAAAAAGAAAACTGAACATTGAGGGAAGGCAAGGGACATAAGAAGTAACTGTGAGGATGGAAATCAAACTACTGTCCCTTTTAAAATAAAGTCCACAAAATACAAAGGTGAATTAAGTTCTAGAAAACCTGTAAAGAAAGACAGCAGAGAGGCCGGGCACGGTGGCTCAAGCCTGTAATCCCAGCACTTTGGGAGGCCGAGACGGGCGGATCACGAGGTCAGGAGATCGAGACTATCCTGGCTAATACGGTGAAACCCCGTCTCTACTAAAAAAATACAAAAAAACTAGCCGGGCGAGGTGGCAGGCGCCTGCAGTCCCAGCTACTCGGGAGGCTGAGGCAGGAGAATGGCGTGAACCCGGGGGGCGGAGCTTGCAGTGAGCTGAGATCCGGCCACTGCACTCCAGCCTGGGCGACAGAGCGAGACTCCGTCTCAAAAAAAAAAAAAAAAAAAAAAAAAAAAAAAAAGAAAGACAGCAGATAAAATGTGCAAGGATTGTTTAACTAAAGGATACAGTAAATGATTTTAGACTCTGAGAAATATAATATAGTCCACATGTATATTAAAATTGGTGGTTAATTTTTTTGTTTCTTTTTTTTTTTTCCAGTTAGTTTTTAAAAGAATAGAAATACAAATCTGTAGTTTCCAAACCAGGAAATGAGAAAAAAGAAAAAAGCAGAAGCAACCAAGAGAAATATCAGTTCAACAGATGTCATGAAAGAAGGAAAAAAGTGAAGAAAAATTAACTAAACAAAACCACAATACAATGGTTAAAATGAGCCCAAAGCCAAGTGTGGTGGTATGTGCCTCTAGTCCCCACTACTGGGGAGGTTGAGGCAGGAGGATTACTTGAGCCTATGAAGTTTGAGGCTGCAGTACACTATGACTGCGCCTGTGAATAGCCACTGCACTCCACCTGTCCAACACAGAGACACCTCACTTCTTAAACAAGAAAGAGTCCAAATGTGTAACTATAATAAATTAAATTAACTTCTTAAAGGAAAAATACTATCAGAATGGAATTAGAAAAATAAATCCAGCTTTATGATGCTCACATGAGATACATCTAGAGCTAAATGAAAATAAAGAAGAAAGGAAATGATATTCCAAGTAAATACTAGCCAAAAGAAAAGTAGCAAAGCAATACTGTGATAGTGGATTGTGGGTGTCATCTTGACTGGATGAAGGGATACTCAGACAGCTGGTAAACGATTAATTACTCTCAATGTTTCAGTAGGCACTGTGCCTGACCTTTTTCTGCTGAAAGAGAAATTCAGATGGCTTTGCTTTATTTTGCTTTATTTTTATTTGTTACAGACAGGGTCTTGCTTGTTGCCCAGGCTGTAGTGCAGTTGTACAACCATAGCTCACTGCACCCTCGAACTGCTGTGCTTAAACGATCCTCCCAACTCGACCTCCCTAGTAGCTAGGACTGTAGGCTCGTGCCACCACACCCAGATAACTTTTCCCATTTTTTAGAAATGGGATCTCACTATGTTGCCCAGGTTGGTTTTGAACTTCTGGCCTCAAGTGATCCTCCCACCTTGCCTTCCAATGTTGGGATTACAGGTGTGAGCTACGACAACTTGATGGCTTCACTTTTGATTAGGATGACTAGGCTGCCCCAGTGTGTCTGTGATCGTGTTCCCAGCGGAGACTGGCATGTGAGTTGGTGGAGTGGGTGGAAAATATCCACCCTCAATGTGGGTAGGCACCATCCAATCACTTGGGGAACCGTATGGAACAAAAAAGTGCAGGAAGGGCAATTTTTCACCGCTTCTCTCCTGGAGTCATGATACTCTTCTCCTGACTTTGGACTTCAGAACTCCAGGTTCTCCAACCTTTGAACTCCAGGACTGATACCAGTGGCCTACTGGGCTCTCAGGCCTTCAGTCTTAGACTGAGAATTACACTATCAGCTTCTTTGGTTCTGAGGCCTTCATACTTGGACTGAGCGAGTCTATCGGCTTTCCTGGTTCTCTAGCTTGCAGTCTATCATGGGACTTGTCTGCCTCCATAATCAAGTGAGCCAATTCCCCTAATAAATCCCTTTCACATACCTCTAGATATATCCTACTGGTTCTGTCTCTGGAGAACCCTGACTAAAACAAATAAATTTAAAAAATAGAATTTAGGGCAAATAAACATTAAATGAGAAAAAAGTGGCATTAAAAAATGTATGAAGATTTTAAAATGGTGGCCTTAATATACTTAAAAACATACAAATTACCCAAAGAAATGGAAAACTCCACAGACACAGTGAGAGATTTTCACATACACATACACAACCCTATCAAAACCTGATGGATTATAAGGATAAAAGTTAGTAAAAATAGATTTGAACAACACAATCAACAAGCATCTCTATCAGCTATATATACAACCCTGTACTAAAAAAGAGAGAATCCCTTTCAAACACACACACAGACCATTCATGAAAACAGATAACACACTAAACCTCAAAATAAGCCCAAATAAGTGCCAAAGAATCAGAATCACATAAACCAACCCTCTGATCACAATATCATAATAACAATACGGATGAACCTCAAATACATTATATTAAGTGAAAGAAGATAGAATCAAAGGCTACATATGGTGTAATTATGTTTAGATGACATTCTGGAAAAAGTAAAACTACAGGGGCAGGAAACAAACCATTGATTGCCAAGGGCTGAAGCTGGGAGAGGGATTTACTACAAAGGGACCCAAGAAAATGTTCGTGGGTGACGGAGGTTCTGTGTCTTGACTATGGTGGTGGTTAAATGAATGTGTACACATGCCAAAACTCAGAACTATACACTAAGAAGGTGATTTGACTTTATGCAAATTATGTCTTAATTAACCTGATATTAAAACTGTTCAATTAGTTAAAACAATAAAAAGCATTTCCTCAATGCATTTATTAAATTAGAAAAACAAAGATCA
This sequence comes from Macaca thibetana thibetana, assembly GCF_024542745.1. Lineage (NCBI taxonomy): Eukaryota > Metazoa > Chordata > Mammalia > Primates > Cercopithecidae > Macaca > Macaca thibetana. The sequence goes on from NC_065589.1 coordinate 94,652,857, forward strand.
AAAGCTAATCAATTATGTCCCAATCAAATAAGTGAGAAAAGAAATAAGAGTAAATGTAAGAAAGAAGAAAGAGGACAATAATGATAATATAGACCAATCTCTAGCAGGACTGATGAAGAAAATGAAACAGGCATAAATATAAGGCATTATGAATGAAAAACAGTACATAATACTAATAAAGTAGACACAAAAAACTACATTGCTTAAGTAATTACAGGTAAAGTAGAGACGAAAAACTACATTGCTAGAGGCCAAGAGTTCAATAGACTAGCTTGGGCAACAGAGTGAGACCCTGTCTCTAAAAAATAAGTTACAGAATATTAAAAACAACTTTAGGAAATATTTGACAGCTTAGATGAACTGAACAATTTATACATATATTTATATTTGTTTGTATTATATGCATAATATATATTAGCTACATATTTAACTTTGTGTTTTCTCTGGTAAAATTTAAATAAAGGAGTGAATTCTACAATATGCTTCCTAGTGTTACACTAAGACCAAATTTTAATGATCTATATTTATCCTAAACTCTTATCAGGAATGTTTCCCCTATCACCCAAATATTATTCATATTTTTAGACTCAAGGCTTTGAACTTTCCATAAATTCTTACCATGTCTCATAAATGCTCTTTACTTGCCTTACCTTAATAATTATTATTCATTGAACCAGATCACACACTTTGTATTCTCAACTGGACTTAACATAACACTTTATAAATACTGTGGACAACTGAAAATTGCCCCTTAAGAGTGATGTTGAGGAAAGGGAGACACAATTGTTCTCCGAAGCCACAGAGCCAAAAGTACCACAACTGAGTATACCAAAATGAGAGAAAATACAAACTTTCTCTTCTCCTTTGCATTTAATTTTTAAAAATAAGAACCAATAGAATTTTTACCCCAAATTCTGAAATCTTGATACTAAACATGCAGAACTACTCTTTAAAGGTAATAAAGAAAAGTCATCATAGATATAAAAAGAAGAGGCACATTCTAAGGAGTCATATAAAATATTTGTGAAACAGATTTATGTCAAGAAAGAGCAAATTACTTCAAAAAATCTCTTACATGATAACTAAAGGCAATGTATAACTCTCAACTGGAACCCAGATTGGAGAAAAAATTGTTATAAAAAGACATTACTGAAATAACTGGAAAAATTTAAACATAGACTATTATTAATATTGTATCAATGTTAAATTTTCTGAATTTCACAACTATTTTAAATAATGTAAATGAATGGCCTTGTTCAGAGATACATGCTTAAGTATTTAAGTAAAAGTTTATAAGGTCGGCAATTTACTCTTAAATAGTTTAGCAAAATAAGTGATGTATGCGTATGGTGAGAGATAAACCAATTATGACAAATGGTAATTGATTAAGTGAAAAGTGGAATAATATTAATTACAGTATGCATAAAAATATTGCACAGCTTTGACATTTTTCTAAATAAAATTCTATTTTTATTTATTTATTTTAGATAGGGTCTCACTCTGTCACTTAGGCTGGAGTGCAGTGGCATGATCATAGCTTACTGCAGCCTCCAACTCCCAGGCTCAGGCTATTCTCTTGCCTCAGCCTCCCAAGTGGCTAGGACTACAGGCATGCACCATCACATTTGGCTAACTTTTTGTTTTTTTGTTTTTTGGTAGAGACAGAGTCTTGCTTTGGTGTCTAGGCTAGTCTCAAACTCCTGGCATCAGGTGATCCCCCTGTCTTGGACTCCCAAAGTGCTGGGAATACAGGCATGAGTCACCATGCTTGGCCAAGGTTTAAAAAACAGTCAGTCAAAACAAAAATATAAATATCCAAGAAACATTTCAAATTAAAATATTTTTTCAATAAAATATGAGAAAACTTTGAACTATGAAAAATATAAAATCAGAAAATATTACTTTTAAATAAAAATTAACAAATTTATAGCAAGCAATAAATGCTGTAAGCAGCAAACAGGTGATTTTAGAAGACTGTTTTGACAAATTCTCCTAGAACTCATACTAAGATAATAAAGAAAAAAGGGCCAAAAAAAAAGTGATTTCCAGGCTGTGATGGTTAACTTTATACGTCAATTCAGCTAGGCTATGGTACACAGTTCCTTGCTCAAACACCAGTCTAGATGTTGCTGTGAAGGTAATTTTTAGATGTGATTAAAGGTTAAATCAGTAGACTTTGAGTAAAGCATATTACTCTCGTAAAGTGGATGAGCCTCATCCAATCACTTGAAGGTCTTTAGAGAAAAGAGTGAGGTCTTCTGTGAAGAAATTCTCCCTAGACTGCTTTGGGATACAAGACTTGAACATCCCCTCCTGGAGAAATTTCCAGCCTGCTGGCCTGCTCTGTAGGTTAGACTTGCCCACCCCACACTCCTGTGAGACAATTCCTTAAAATAAATCCCTCTCTCTACATACATCTCACTAATTTTGTTTCTCTGGAGAACCCTGATTAATAGAGAGACAAATCCAGGAGTCCAGTAATAAAAATGTGAGAAGATGAGAAGATAATGGATGGAGGGGAAGCAATAATCAAAGAACTAATACTGGGAATTTTCCTGAAATAAAGAAATTTATAAATTTTCATACTCAAAGGGCTTATTCAAATGCAGTCAAAAAAGACAACTAGAATAACCTAGTGATGCTTATAAATTTAACGAATTTAAAGAATAAAGGAAAACAAAATCATATGGGTTGCATAAGAAAACACATAATCTAAAACAAAAAAATAATCAGATTAACATCAGATTTCTCTCACACAACTACATGTAAGAAAACAGGCCAGGTGCAGTGGCTCACACCTGTAATCCCAACACTTTGGGAGGCCAAGTCTGGTGGATCACCTGAGGTCAACACCTGAGGAGTTCGAGACCAGTCTGGCTAACATCATGAAACCCCATCTCTACTAAAAATACAAAAATTAGCCAGGTGTGGTGGTGCGCACCTGTAATCTCAGCTACTTGGGAGGCTGAGGCAGGAGAATTGCTTGAACCCAGAAGGCGAAGGTTGCAGTGAGCCAAGATCATGCCATTGCACTCCAGCCTCAGCAACAAGAGAGAAACTCCATCAAAAAAAAAAAAAAAAAAAAAGAAAAAAGAAAAACAAAAAGGAAAACACTCAATTAATTTTTAACTGTAAAATGTTTTTATAAAAGAATTCTAAACCCAGCCTAGCTTTATCGTTCATTTCCAAAGACACTAAGTATTTCATAGTCATGCAAGGACCCAGAAATTTTACCATCCTTCTTAAAAAATTAGGACTTTAAGAAATGCAAAATGTTTTAAATATGAAGGAGTATTAGCAACAAAATCAGTAAAATTTCGGGTTATGCCTAAGTTCAAATAACAAAATTTACATAGTGTAAAACAATAAGCAACATTAATCCAAAGTTAAAAGTTGAGATTACTTCAACAAAAGTGATGTGTGACCGGGGCCTGTCAGGGGGCGGGGAGCTGGGGAGGGATAGCATTAGGAGAAATACCTAATGTAGGTGACGGGTTGATGGGTGCAGTAAACCACCATGGCAAGCATATACCTATGTTACAAAACTGCACGTTCTGCACATGTACCCCAGAACTTAGAGTATAATTTTTTTAAGACAGTGGTGTGTCTGTGTGGTGGTGTCGGGGGTGAGGATAAGAATAGGAGAAAGCAAAATCATGTTAAATGTCTCATTGTACACATGGGAAAGTATTAGACAATTTTGCTCTTGACACTGAAAGAGAAATGAAGCACTAGTAGAATAAGAATATGATATAAAACTTCCAAATGAGAACCAGAATAGAAAAAGATTAAGAAAAACTTGATGGATATAGCAGAATAAAGGAAGAGAAAAATAAAATAGCAAAGAAGTATTATCTGGCATTGAAAAGTACAAACGATGAAAGTGGACTTCCCATATCAATAAGGGACACAGGAAAATCCAAGCATTCTCACTTTCCAGTACATGTATTGTTATTGCCCAACTAGGTTCTTCCCTGCTGCCCAAAAATACCAATATAATGAGAACAGCAGACGTGTTGAAGCAAAGACAGAGTTTAAATATCATAAGGCAGGCCAGTGGCAGGACAGGAGATAATTGTCAAGCCTGTCTCCTGGGAGAATTTGGTGGCTAGGGTTTTTCAAGGAGTTTGGTGGGTACGAGGCTAGAGAATGTGGAATGCTGATGGGTTGGGTTGGGGATGAAATCACACGGGGTCGAAGCTGTATTCTTGTGCTGTTTCTATTCCTGAGGGTGGGGGCGTCACAACCTGCTGAGTCAGTTTCTTGGTAGGGGTTACTGGTCAGGATGGTGCCAGCTCAGCCATCAGAATGCAAGGTCTGAAAAATACCTCAAACACCAGTCTTAAGTTTTACCATAATGATGTTATATACAGAAACAAGTGGGGAGTTACAAATCTTGTGACCTCCAGCTACATGACTCTTGAACCATAGTTTTAACTGTGTGGCCAATTTGCTAATTTTACAAATGCAGTTTCAATCCCCAAGCAAAGTGGGAGTTAGCTTCAGGGAGGGACTGTTAATCATCTTTGTTTTAAAGTTAAACTGTAAACTAAATTCCTCCCAGAGTTAGTGCACAGTTTGACTGATGCCCAGGAATGAGCAAAGGCATTTTGTGAGGTTGGAAGCATGATGGAGTCAGCTCTGTCAGATTTCTCTCATTGTCATAATTTTTGCAAAGGTGATTTCAGTAGGAGATGAGACAATAAAGAAAGAAAGAGAAATGTTTTCTAAAAAGAAGTGTAAAAAATAGCATAAAATGAGAATATGTTTTTTTTTCTCACAATAACAGTGAGATCATTCAGTTCTTTGTCTAGGAATATATTACTTTCAGCCTTGTCTAGGAAACAAAATGGAATTTTACGTTGCTTATGATACTTGCACCTTAGCAATTTCTAGGCAAAGGTTAAAACTAAAGGAAAATACAAAGATATATAAAGATATATCAGGCAAATGCAAACAAAAAGCACAGACAACAAAAAGTAAAAATAGATAAATGGAATTATATCAAACTAAAAAGCACTTCTGTACAACAAAAGAAACAATCAATAGAGTGAAGAGACAATCTATAGAATGGAAGAAAATATATGTGAACCATACAATTGATAAGGAGTTAATATCTAAAATATATACAGAACACAAAAAACTCAACAAGAGGCAAACAAATAACTTGATTAAAAAGTGCGCAAAGGACCTGAATAGACATTTCTCAAAAGAAGACATACAAATAGTGAATAAGTATATGGAAAAATGCTCAACATCACTAATCATCAAAGAAAAGCAAATTAAAGCCACAATGAAATATCACTACACACTTGTCAGAATAGCTATTACAAAAAAAACAAAAAAATAAGTAGTGGCAAGGATGTAGAGAAATGAGAACACTTGTACACTAAGTAGAAATGTGAATTAATACAGTAATTATGGAAAACAGTACGGAAGTTCCTCAAAAAACTTAAAAACAACTAGTACATGATCCCACTAGTGGGTATTATCCAGAGGAAATGAAATAAGTCTTTCAAAGATATATCTGCATTCCAGTGATCACTGTAGCATTATACAACTAATAGTCAAGATATGGAATCAACCTCAGTGTCCATCAACAGTTGAACAGGTAAAGAAAACATGGTGTATGAACACATAAGACAATACCACTTAGCCTTAAAATGAAGGAAATCCTGTTACTTGTGAAAACATGGATGAACTTGGAGGGATTATGTTAAGTGAAATAAGCTAGGCACAGAAAGACAAATACTGCATGATTTTATTTACATGTGGAATCTAAAAAAGTCAAACTCATAGTAGCAGAGAATAGAATGTGGTTACCACAGACTGGAGGGGAGGAAGGCATGGGGGAGATGCTGGTCAATGGGTACAGAATTTCAGCTGGACAGGAAAAATAAGTCCAAGGGACCTATTGCATAATATGGCAATTGTGGTTAATACAAATATACTGTGTATTATGACACAATGATGATTGCTAAGTAGATATTAAGTGTTCTCATCACACAAAATGGTAAAAATGGAGGTAATGCATATGCTAACTAGCTTGATTTAGCCATTTCACAATGTATACATATTTCAAAACCATAAATATATACAATTTTTCTTTGTCAATTAAAAAAGTAGAAATAATAAAACGCAGAGTGGAAACATCAATAGCATACTGATGGAAATTAGAGCAAAATGTATTATATAGGCAAAACGAATTATTTTAAAGTGATTAAAAAGTATAGATCCACAATGAGGATATGTACTTTATGAACTTTTATACTAGAAATAACATAGTGCTGAAATACAAAATAAAAGCTATTTGAAATTCAAGGAGAACATGAAGAGATGGAAATAATTGTTTTGGGAAAATAACTTCTTTCAAAAAGTCATTTACAAATCAAACATCCACAAGTAAATTAAAGAATTAACCAACATAACAGATGTACCTAACCTTGTATATAACAGAGAATGTAATTCTCTTCAAATGTCCACAGAATGTTTACCAAAATTGATTATATTCCGTACTACAAAGAAAACATCACTGAACTCCAAAAATTAAAAATTTTATAGGCCAGCCACTAATCATAGGGTAATAAAACTAGAAACAACTGACTAAAGATAAAGAACGTAAATAAAATTACCTAGAGCCTAAAAATCATTCTCTAAAGATGAAACTGAAACATCAATTACAGACTCCATATTTTAATAATAAAAATAAAGGCAGCAAAAGCTCTTAAGATGGGTCTTTGTTATGAGAGTGAGATATGAGATATGAGGCTGAGCTCATATTCCTATCTTTTCTCTCTTGAGATCTCCTTAAAATACTGGTAAATAAATACATTTTTAAAGGGATAGCAAACAATAAGGAAAAGGAATAAAGGGCTATCTGTTTGTGGAAAAGGGAATTAAAAAATTTCAGAAAGAAGGAAATCAGAAGGAGTGGTGAGGGATAAAGAAGAGCAGTAGAGGAAGGGACAAAAGGTGAGGAAGGGGCCAACCTGCTGTAGGAATCCAAGAAAGGCAGGGAAATTGGAAACACAAAATACAACGAACTTTAGTAGAGACCTATGAGGCTGAAAACAAAAAAATAATTGAAAGTCAGAAGACAGCCGAGCATGGTGGCTGACACCTGCAATGCCAGCACTTTGAAAGGTCAAGGCAGGAGGATTGCTTGAGGTCAGGAGTTCAAGACCAGTCTGGCCAACATGGTGAAACCCCGTCTCTACCAAAAGCACAAAAATTAGCCAGGTATGGTGGTGCATGCCTGTAATCCCAGTTATTCCAGAGGCTAAGGAAGGAGAATCGCTTGAACCCTGAAGGCTGAGGTTGCAGTGAGCCGAGATGGTGACACTGCACTCCAGTCTGGGTGACAGAGTTAAACTCTGAAAAAAAAAAAAAAAGAAAGAAAAAAGAAATAGAAAGGAAGTAATGGAGGTCTCTTCTCCAAAATATTGAACACAATTTTGCTGAGAACAAGGATGGCTAGAATGAGAGGCAATGCTCTCTATCAGAGACATCAGCTTTCATATTTAGTGGTTGCAAAATATAAGGCTAACATTATGCATACCTTATCCAAGACAAGCCAACCAATACACTAGTCTGTTCATACACAGAGAGATCCGAGCTTTCCTATTACTTTATTTAAAAAGTAAACAGGCATCAGACACATGAGTCACATCTGCCACAATGAAGAGAAAAAGAAAGACAACAAATGGGGGGCGGGATATCAACCACTGAGAAAAGGGAGAATATTTATAAAATACAAAAATAACTTTGAAAAACTTCTAATACACTGTATCCATGAACAAGAGGAGGATATCTTAAAGAATAAGCATCAAATATGAAAGAGGTCTTGGAAATTGAATATATGCTTGCTAAATTCAATAAGTGATTTGGAAATCTAAGTTGAGAAAAATCTTCAATAAGTGGAATATAAGCACTAGGTGGGTAAAATATGAGAAAGTTAACAGTTATAGAAGATTGATTCTAAAGGGTTGACGTTCAGCTAAAAGGAATCCCAGAATGAGAATATGTAGGGAAATATAGAGGAGAAAATAATCATAGATATAATTGAAGATAATTTTTTAGAGACAAAAAAGGGTATAAGACTTCAGACTGAAAGTACTTGTATGCCAAGTATACTACACTAAGAAAACAAAAACAAAAACAAAACAAAACAAAACAACAACAAAAAAAACCCTCAAAAAACTCACAACTAGATATATCTCTATAAAATTTTGGACCACTAGATAAGGAGATCTTAAAGGCTTCTAGATAGAAACAGGTCACACATCAATTATATGATCAACATCACTGGAGGAAGTGAAACAATGTCTTAAAAGTTGTGAGAAAAATGATTTTAAACTCACATATCTAGGGAAAGCAGTTCTCAAATACAAAAGTAAAATAAAAATTTTCTAGAAATACAAGGACTTAAAATTTTATCTCCTATGTATCCTTTAATACCTCTATTAAAGAAGAAATCTATAATAAATTACAGACTTTTTTGGATTGATCTGAGAAGAAAACTTGGAGCTTTAAACCTGTTTATTAAAAAAATTGAAAAATATAAACCAAGCATTGAATTCAAGAAAACTGAAAAGAAGGAAAATATGAACCTAAAGAAACAGAAAAAAATAAGAGATGAATAAAGATAAATACAAATAAATGAAACAAAAAACAGAAAGGCAGACTTGAACAACTGCAACAAAAGCTGCTCCCTTTTAAAGATGAATACAACAAATGATTCTAGTGATATTTCAATACTTTCAATGATCTTAGAGAAAGTCTTTAATTTTATTTATCAAACTAGTGTAGTTTACTACAAAACATGACAATGACAAGACATAATAAAACCTGAAAACCAATCTCACTTATTCATTCAGTAAACATTTACTGAGTGTCTATTCTATGCCAAGCATTGTACCAGGCATGAAGGATAAATAAAAATAAGTAAATAAAAATAGAAATCCCCACCCACCTCTATGGATATTAGATTTTAAAAATAAGCAAACCAAATACATAATGAAGTAGAGTTTAAATGGAGAATATGAAATGTCTATGTTGGGAAATTTAATAAAATATATCATTATAATAATAGGCTAAAAAACAAAAACCAAATGACTATCACTATAAATGCCTCAAGTTATTTGATAATGTTCAATATCCATTTTTATTTAAAATACTCCTAGCAAATTAGAAACTGTACATGGTACATTTATTTAACATTATTTTGTAAGAATTAGCCAACACAACCAGATAAGAATATGATATTATATATAAATAATGGCAAAGATTTAGAATTACAATTAACTACTAATGATAAAATAATCGACATGAAAAAAACCCTCAGCCTACCAACTAAATTAATAAAACAGTTCAGAAAGATGGGCTTCTAAAAAATATATATACAATAAAAATGAAAACAAGGAGAGCCTCGTATAAATAGAGAGATAACATAAAGTATAACAGAAAGAAAAGAGAGGGGGATGCTGTGGTTCAAGCCTATAATCCCAGCACTTTGGGAGGCCTAGGTGGGGGGATCGCCTGAGATTAGGAATTCAAGACCAGCCTGGGGGCCGTTTAGGGAGACAAGGCTGTACAAAAGAAAAAAGAAGGAAGGGTGCACTCATCCCAGCTGATTCCAACACTTTGGAAGGCCAAGGCAGGCAGATCCCTTGAGCCTCAGAGTTCGTGATCAGCCGGGGCAATATGGTGAAACTACAGCTTTACAAAAACTAGCTGGGCTTGGTGGGGCATGCCTGTGGTCCCAGCTACTCTGGAGGCCAAGATGGGGAACTGATTGAGCCTGGAAGGCAGAGGTCAAAGTGAGACGAGATCACACCACTGCGCTCCAGTCTGGGTGAAAAAGTGGGAACCTGTCTCAAAAAAAAAAAAAAAAAAAAAAGAGAGAGAGAGAAAGAAAAAAAAAATAGTTCACAATAGCATCCCAGAATATATAGACCTGGACAGACCTGGAATAAATAAAACAGAAGATGTATTATTAGAATCAGTGGGCGTAGGATTGGTTCTTCTGCAGGATAGGTAATTCATATGGAAAAAATCAAATTAGATACCTACCCCAAGTCATACATAAAACAAAACCAGGTGGATTAAACACTTACGCATAAAAGCAAACAACATTTTAAAAAGTTAAAGAACACTATATATTATTGAACAATAATGTATATTTAGTAAAAACATAAAAATATCCATTCATATGAACACTATGAACACACTGATTTCAGGATAATGGTTACCTCTGGAGAGGGAGGCAAGGGGAAGGAATGGAGATTGGCTTTAGCTTTGTCAGTAATACATTATTTCTTTAAAAAAGTGGGAGAGAAAACAGAACCAATGCGATGTCATTTGATTAAAAGTTACCAATGTCATTATTTTCTGTACTTTTTAATATGTTCAAAATATTTCATAAGGAAAAGTAAAATCAGAAAAATGTAAACATCTTTAATCCATCTGATCTTTATTTGGGCTGATGCTAAATTGTGAGATTAGTGTACTCATTTTATCCCAAATTTCACAACTCTATTGAACAATTCATCCTTTCTCTATTTTAATTTGAAATGCCACTTAAAACAAACTGTAACTTTCTCTATACCCAGATCTATTTCTATCTTTTTAATTCTTTTTTTATCTGTCTACTGTGGTCTCAATACCCCTTATAATACATTTTTAAATGGATAGATGTCAAAGCCTGCATAACTCCTCCTTCTACTCACACCCTTCACCTCCCAAATCAACATTAGCCTCATACCTCCTGCATGTTTTTTGTTCTTTATGGCATTCAGATTAAATGTTAGAAGATCTTCAGTGATTCCTGATAAAGCTTGTTTCATTCTTTGCTGTATCCCAACAGCCTCCGTAGAGTGTGACATACAGTAATCACTGAATAAGTATCTGTTCTTCTGTTTTTCTTTTAATCAACAAAACAAAACATCTGAAAACCTAGGATTATATTTACAGACTAATGTGGAAGAAATTTGAATTTTATTGTGTTAGTCTTACCAGTCTATTTGTTTAAATGTCTCTCAGAAAAGTTTTATAGTTTTCTTCAGATAAATTGTTTATAAGTGCCTGTTATGTTAATCCTTGTTATTCTATAGGTTTTGTTATTATTACTGGTAAGCTTTTTCTTTTTATTAATTGATTATTGATAGGGGAGTTACTATTTTACAAAGTAATTTTTAGTCTAGCATATTTGCAGACATTTTCTATTAATTCTACATAGGCAATAGTAACATGTGCAAATAACAGTTCTGTCTTGCTAGTCAATCTTCTATTTCTCTTATTTCTCTTTTTCTTACTGCATTGGGTAGAACTTCTAGTATAATGTGGAAAAGTTTGCATGACAAAACAGGTAACCTTTTCTTTCACACTTTAAAGTGGCATGCTTGCTATTCTTAAAATGTTTTTTTCCTTATTTTTTGTAAATACCTTTTTATCATATTAAGAAATTGTCCTCCTATTCCTAATGTGCTAAGAGTTTTTCTTATAATTATTGTTCAATTTTATTGAATGCTTTTAATGTATCTATTGGGATGACCCTATGGTTTTTCTCCTTTAATCTGTTCAATGTTATAGATTACACTGATAGATTTTAAAAAAGAAAAACATTGAACCATTTTTGAATTCCTCAAATAAAGCCCACGTGGTCAGGAGATACCAACACAAACAACTCACTTTGATTTATCAATATTTTATTTAGTGTTTCTGCATTGAAGTTTCCATGTGAGAGTGTCCTATAATTTTTCTTTCTTGTATTATCTTTGCCTGATTTAGATATTAAAATCAAAAGAGAAGCTTTCCCTCTTTTCTTGAAACACTTCTCTCCCTCTCCACACTAACCTAAGTCACCATTTGGATTATCCTCTTAATCCTCCCTTTCTTTTCAAATTTATTTAAGCATTTATTTTTTCTCTTTCCTGAACTTGTTCTTTCTCCCCAGCCTGCCACCTCACATACTCCCTAGAATGTAAACTCCACAAAAGTAAGCAGCTTGTCTATTTCCAGAAATGAAGTCTGTGTTAAGCATATAGCAGAGTCTCAAAAATACTTTTTGAACAAATAAAAGAAATGAAATCCTACTTTTCATCCATCAAATTAGCAATACAAAAACTTATAATATCCATATTGCAAAATGTACATAGGTATGCATATATTAATATAATGTTTTGAAAGAGTAAGTTGAAGGTAACAACTAAAAGCCTTTAAAATGTGCTATCTTTTGATGAAGCAAGTGCATTTCTAGCAATTTATTTTTCTGAAGTAATTCAATAATGTGCAAAGGGATGAAAAATATTTTTTATTAAAGCATTGCTTATGACAAAAAACTAAATAACCTAACTGTTCAATAATCTGTGATTTTTCATCAAATTATGATACATCCATAGAACAGAATAGTATGTACTTCTAAAATTGCCATAGAAACATGTTTAGAATACATTGTGAATTTTAAAAAGATGGTCCTAATATAATATGTAGTATCATCCTACTTTGGCTAAAGAGTTCATTTCTATGAATTGAACAAAGCCTGGAAAAATATACACAAAAATGTTGCTGTTGTTTTCATCAGGTACTGGAATTTTAAAAGTTTTTCTTTTCTTTTCCTTGTGTTTTTCCTCCTGTAGACCATGAAACATTATGTTTTAGGTAGCAAAACATAAATTTAAAAAGAAAAGTATGTGAACACCATGCTGTTACCAATTTAATGAGAAATCTCGGGCATTGGGAAGTAATCAAGTATGTGTGTTTGCGTATGCGTGTGTGTACGTGCACACATATATGTAAATGACAGTCTGTTGATGGCTGCCCAGTGTCTGAACACATTTTTTATTTTGGGAAATCTCAAAAAGTCTGGGATAATCCCTTTCCTAGTTATTTGGTTATTGATCATCAGTCATGTTACCTTTGTTAACCAAACTAATGCTCCCACCCAGGACTTTGAATTTTGTGAGAGTGAGGCAGAGGTGTAGAAGACCATCAGAGATTACTCATGGAAGCTGCGGTCACACTGAAACAGCAAACTTCAATGAGTGTCCAAAGGCAGCAGAACCCAGCTGCATGTTAAAGATTGTCCAGTGGAAACTGTATCAGCAGCAGATTTCAAAGCAGAATTTTCCTATGGTATGGCACTGGTAGGGCTTTACCTTTCCTCATTTCTACTAGTTTCTTAAGTCTAGTTCTGCAGCACCCCTAAAGATTCTGTGGGCTCTATGATATTACCAAATATTCCTTTTCTGCTTTAGACAAAGCTGGCTTCTATTGTTTAAAACTAAGAATTCTGATTGGTACGATGCCTAGCAACTATCATGAATCATAGTCTTCCATTTCAGAAACTGCCACTATTTTTCTAGGTAGTTCAAAAGCATACTAGAAAGAGAATGCAGTGAAGCCAGACTGATCAGGTTTGAATACCAGCTACTATAATTACTAGTTGTGTGTGACCTTAGACAATAGACCTAACCTCTCTCAGTCTTAATTTCTTCATCTGTAAATTATTATTATTATTATTATTTCTTCTTCTCCTTTTCCTTCTTTAGTAGAGACAAGGTCTCACGATGCTGCTCAGGCTGGTCTCAAACTCCTGGACTTAAGCGATTGTACCACATAGGCCTCCCAAAGTGATGGGATTACAGGTATGAGTCATCCTACCGAGCCTGTAAACTATTTTTGATCATCCAACAACGTTAACATTTTGCATCTTTCATATTTATCTCAAATTCTTAAATTTCTTCTGGTATTTCAGGGTCCACATCTACATGTGCACTTTGAAATGATGTATATATCTCCATTATCTTGAACACTACTTGTCAATACTATCAACTCTTTCTACTCACTAGGTTATAAACTAAATGCATAAACTATAAACTCTTACAAATAAATGCAAATGTCTGCTTTCTTCAATACATAGGTTGCTGGAGTACTGCTAGAGAAATTAGAAGTAACCCATAAAAAGCCAAGATGGCTTTTGGCCAGACTCATAAAACTATGTTCAGATTAAAAACAAATAAAACAGGAGCCTATATGTAAAAATCATTGAAAAATGAAAAACAACTTAAATCATTAATGAACTCTCATGAAGATACACTAATGTAGAATTCCATTGCTAATGCATAGTAAAAGATAATTAGATTCTTTTGTCTTCTCCCTTAATTGTGCAGCAGGGCAGCTGTCCCGGGATCTTATTTCACACCCCGAAATATTCCTCAAACTCTATCCTCCACCCAATATGACTTTTTCCTTCAATACATCCACTTTTCTGGTCTTTCAAGATTGATTATATTCTCCCTCAAACTTACTAATGTAAGTGATTCCAGTTTTATTGGCTTCTTTCAAGTTTCCTCCCTTCCTAGTACCTAAAACAGCACCAAAAATTGGCCCTTAATTTGAGCAGGAAACAGGGAAAGACTTATAAACTTTTAAGTATTAATAATCTTTTATCTTCTCCCATGGCTTACAAGAAGTTTCCTCCTCTCTTCATCTCCCTCTCTGTCTCGGCCTCCCAATGCACATACCACAACTGTGTACATTTGTGCCACGACATATTTTGATCTATAAACTCCACTGTGTCTTTAAAACTGCTCAGCAATCCTACATTTCCCTGACTAGTCCTTTTCTCTATTTCTCAGCCCAGATATTTCTTCTGAGCTCAGTTCACAAATTCCACAGTCTTCTGGATATCTTCATATGAGCACCCTATGGTCGTTTCAAATATGAAATTTATGGAGAATAAAAAACTCATCAACTTTTCCCCTAAATTGTCTCTTTCTTGTATTCTCCACCCAAATATCAACTTTTCATCTCGTCAGTCAAACAAGGAATGATTCCTGACCTTTTCCTTTGAATCACACTCAGTGTTCATGAACCAGGAAGTTGATTGTTGAATTTGCTAAGTATCTCTTGATATTCGTTGCAATTAGCTTAGGTCAGACTAGCATCCATGCTTTCCTCTATTTGGTCTTCCCACCTCCAGATCAGTCTCACCTAAGTCTATTGTTTTTACTATAGTCAAAACAATCTATCTAAAATACCAATGGCATTCTGTTACTTAACTATATGGGTTCTCCAGTCTGACTGTTGAGTTTTCAATCAGGCTTAATGACCAACTAGGAAGAAGAGACAGTGTATGCCATAGTTGTTAAGCACATAGACACTACAGTCTGTCTGCCTTGGTTCAAATCCAGCATTGCCTTCATATATGACCTTGGACAAATTACTTAACCCCACAGGGCTCAATTTTTTCCCCTTCTTTCTATTTATTTATTTCCACAGGGCTCAGTTTTTTTTTTTATATAAAACTGAAATGACAAAAGCATCTGTATTATAGGGTGGCTGTGAGGGTGAATGAACATAAAGCTCTTGTAGAGTGACAGCCATATAAATGTATGCTATTATTATATGGCCTTACATAGAATGTATAACCTTTCTGGACTTCAGTCTCTTCCTCTTCTACAAATAGGAATAATATGTATGACACATTTTTTTTGACCTTAGATGATAAAAGAGATTAATGTTATATGTCATCCTCTGGTAAACATTCCTTGATCTCCCATTTCCCCAGTGTAGGAATAAATGTATAGGCATACCTTGTTTTTTTTGCTCTTCACAGCTATTGTGTTTTTTACAAATGGAAGGTTTGCAACAACCCTGCATTCAGCAAGTCTATGGGTGCCTTTTTTTCCCACAGCATGTGCCCACTTCATGTGTCTGTGTCACATTTTGGTAATTCTTGCAATAGTCCAAACTTTTTCATTATTATTACATCTAACATAGTGATCTGTGATCAGTGACCTTGGATGTTTCTCCTGTAACTGTTTTGGGGTGCCATAACACATATCCATATAAAAAGGCAAATTCAATCGATAAATGTTGTGTGTGTTCTGACTACCCCAGAATCCAGCTGTTCCCCCATCTCTCTCCCTCTCCCCTAAGACACAACAATATTCAAACTAGGCCAAGTAATAACCCTTCAATGGCCTTTAAGTGTTCAGGTGAAAGGAAGAATCACATATCTCAATTCAAATCAAAAGCTAGAAATAATTAAGCTTAGTAAGGAAGACATGTCAGGCTGACAGCTAGGCTTCTTGTGCTGAACAGGTAGCCAAGTTGTGATTGTAAAGGAAAGTTATTGAAGCAAATTAAAAGTGCTACTTCAGTTAATACACAAATAAGAAAGTGAAACAGCCTTTTTGCTGTGAAATAGCCTTTTTGCTGATAAAAAGTTTTAGTGGTTTGGGGAGAAGAACAAACCAGCCACATTTCCTTAAACCAAAGTCTAATCCAGAGCAAGGCCCTAACTCTCTTCAATTCTCTGAAGGCTGAGAGAGGTGAGGAAGCTGCAGAAGAAAAGTATGACCCTAGAAAAGCAAGGTGGTTCCTGAGGTTTAAGAAAAGAAGCCATCTCCACAACATAAAAGTGTGAAGTGAAGCAGTAAGTTCTGATGGAGAAGCTGCAGCAAGTTATCTAGAAGCTCTAGCTAAGATCATTGATGAACAAACAACAGATTTTCAGTGTAGATGAAACAGCCATCTATCTATTAGAAGATGCCATCTAGGACTTTCACAGCTAGAGGAGAAGTCAATGTTCAACTTCAAAGCTTCAAAGGACCCACTGATTCTCTTGCTAGAGGCTAATGCAGTTGGTGATTTTAGGTTGAAGCCGATGGTCACTAACCATTCCAAAAAGCCTAGGGTCCTAAAAAATTATGCTAAATCTACTCTGCCTGTGCTCTATAAGTGGAATAACAAAACCTAGAGGATAGCACATCTGTTTGCAGCATGATTTGCTATTTTAAGCTCACTGTTGAGAGACCTACTGCTGAGAAAAAAATACTCCTTTCAAAATATTACTGCTCATTGACAGTGCACCTAGTCATCCAAGAGCTGTGATGGAGATGTACAAAGAGATTAATGTTGTTTTCATGCTTGCCAACACAATATCCATTCTGTAGCCCATGGATCAAGTCTTTCAACTTGAAAATGCATCAACTTTAAAGTCCTTTTAATTAAGAAATACATTTTGTAAGGCTATACCTGCCATACACAGTGTTTCCTTGATGCATCTGGGCAAAGCAGATAGAAAACCTTTTGGAAAGGATTTACCAATCTAGATGCCATTAGGAATATTCATTATCTCTGACCTGGGTAGAGCAGCATCTGCTTGGTGGTGCCCATCTCATATCAGCCAGCGATACAGCAATCCCTTGTTTATCCCTTGGCCTTTGGTCTGTACCCATGCCTGGTTCATGTGTGGAAAATATGGGGACAGGAGAGAAGAATATTCTTGATTCATGGGAAGAGGTCAGAATATCAATATTAACAAGAACTTGGAAGGAGTGAATTCCAACCATCATGGATGACTTTGATGGGTTCAAAACTTCAGTGGCAGAAGTATCACAGATGTTGTGGAAAGAGCAAGAGATCTCTAATTAGAAGTGGAGCCTGCAGATGTGACTGAATTGCTACAATGTCATGATAAAACTTGAACAGATGAGCAGCTGCTTCTTATGGCTTAGAAAGTAAGTGGCTTCTGGAGGAGGAATCTACTCTTGGTGAAGATGCTGTGAACATTGTTGAAATGATAACAAAAGATTTAGAATATTACAGAAACTTAGTAGCTAAAAGAGCAGCAAGGTTTGAGAGAATTGATTCCAGTTTTGAAAGTAGTTCTACTGTGGGTAAAATTCTATCAAACAGCATCGTATGCTAGAGAAATCTTACATGAAAGGAAGAGTCGACCAATGTGGCAAACTTCATTGTCTTATTTTAAAGAATTGCCACAGACAACCCAATATTCAGCAACTATTACCCTGACCAGTCAGCAGATGTCGACATTGAGGCTAAACCCTTCACTAGCAAAAAGATTATTACTTGCTGAAGGCTCAGGTGATCAGTAGCTTTTTTGTTGTTGTTGTTAGCAATAAACTATTTTTAAATCAAGGCATTTATATAACTGTGAGGGAAATGGCTGCGCTTCAGTCAGGAGTAGGCTGAGGTGGCCTTCTGGTGCAGCATAACTCAGTGAGTTTGAGGTGCAGGTACACAACACACCACGTGAGGAGCATTAGATGATGACCTATGTGAGCTCATGCTTGGCTCAGAGTCGCTATTGTCTGTAAAAGGTATAATTACCCTGCTAACGCTGCACATATGGTTCACTTGCACCAGAGAGAGAGTAAAGCCATGTCGAAACTGTCTACAATTCCTTGAGTGTTTTTCCAGCTACTCGCCACTCACCCACCAACTCCCCTTGGACCTCAGTTAGAACTGACAATTGGCATCACAAATACGATCCTGAGGTGAGTGAGCCCACTTATTCCACTAATTCCGGGTCGGCCATGTGTCCACAACATGGGTTGTGATACCCGGTGGCAGCTGTGCTGCTTGGATGGGCTCTGATGGAAACATGGGCAGAGGTAGATGGGTCCCGAGCGAGCATGGAGAAGATGCTGAAGCAGCTGGAATCACAGAGCACTGAGAATGAACGAGTCTTTGCTTGCAGAGTTAGATGGGCATTTTGACTGCACTACGAGAACTACATAGCCAGTCCCTGAGGCGAGCGGTTGGCACAAGGGCAAGGTGACCACACCCTGACTGAGTGGCTATGTGCAGCCATATGGACTGTGTGGAATGACACTGGTGAAATACCTGAAACTGTGAGTAAATGGCAGTCATATGCTGACTTGGTGCAAGTCATCCAGGAGATGGGTATGCAGCAGGCTATGTCTGACCTGAATACCCAGAGGCCAGATGATGAACATTTCACCTCCCACATGAGGAGTCTCATGTTGGGTTCTGCACTCGAGTGCCTTTGGCTCCCTAGCTGCTGTACCCACCCTGTACATAGGGTGACACAGACATGAAGTGACCACTGCTGTGGCGGCTCTCGGGGAAGCAGAAGGCCACTGGCAGGACCAATGGGTCTGCGCCTTAAAGAAGGGGAAAATGCCCTGCCCAAAGGGGGGTCCCCATGAGAGAAAAGGGGGCCTCAACAAGTGACACGCTCATGGATGTGGATAGATTTGATTTTGGCTGGGGTTGACCAAGAGAAAATCAAGAAGCAGCCCAATGAAGTACTCTTAGCTTTGTGGAGACAGTTGTCTCCAGAGCAGCAATTCCAGAAAATGCCCAAGGGGGAGAAAGACACTGCTGCGCCACCTGGTCCCACCCGGGTGCTTTAGCTCAAAGACTACTTGCTGCAGCCAGGTGGAAATGTAGAGCTGTTTCTGCTTGATTAGGGAACTGGCCGAGATGCCCAGTTTGGGGGGACACTGGATGATCGGAGGCCACATGCGGAATTAGCGATCCACTCGTCCCCCACCAATGTACAGTGGGTGCAGGTGCTGGCACTGGTGGATACTGGTGCAGATTGCAGCCTTCTTTATCGGAACCTGAATAAGTATCTGGGCAAACCTGCTTACCTTGATGGTTATGAAAGCCAGTCAGTGAACGTGAAACCTGTATCTCTGTATCTTGGCATCAGTTGTTTGGCTCCCTGTTTATATACTGTGTGTGTTTCTCCCATACCTGAATACATTCTGGGGGTGGACATTTTACATGGCCTGGCATTACAAACCACAGCCAGTGAATTCAAACTCCAAGTGCATGTGGTGAAGCTGGTGCTGCACAGACATATGCATCACCAGCCTCAGGTTCTGCCACACCGATGGGTTACTTCCACCCATCAATACTGCTTGCCAGGTGGACATACATAGATAACTGAGACAAAAAGCTGGAAGAGGTGCAGATAGTGCATGGCACCCATAGCCCCTACAATTCTCCAATGTGGCCAGTTAGAAAGCCTGATAGAAACTGGCAGATGATGGTGGACTACTGGGAACTGAAAAAAGTAACACCCCCTTTGCATGAAGCTGTATCGTCAATCATGGATTTGATGGACCGTTTGATGATGGAAGCGGGACAGTATCACTATGTAGTGGACTTAGACAATGCATTTTTCTCCATCAACATCGCTCCAAAGAGCCAAGAACAGTTTGCCTTCACATGGGACAGGCGACAATGAACTTTTACAGTGTTGCTGCAGGGCTATGTGCATAGCCCCACCATATGTCATGGTCTAGTTGCCACGGATTTAGCTGCCTGGCCAATGCCAGAAGGGGTCCACCTATTCCATTATATTGATGATATGTTAACCTCTGATTCTCTTGCAGATTTAGAAGTGGTGGCACCCCTCTTGTGGCGACATTTGGCAGCATGCAGTTGGGCCGTCAACAAATCTAAGGTCCAAAGGCCTGGTTCATTTGTCAAATTCTTGGGAGTTATCTGGTCGGGTAAGACAAAGGCCATCCCAGAGACTATCGTTGATAAGATTCAGGCATATCTCCAGCCAACCACAATGATGCAGCTGCAAATTTTTGTGGGCCTCCTGGGATACTGGTGGGCATTTATGCCCCATTTAGCTCAAATGATAAAACTATTCCATCATTTATCCAAGAAGGGAGCTACCTGGGATTGGAATGATGCAGCTGAGACTGCCTTCCTGGCAGCCAAGTGGGCTATTCAGCAAGCATAAGCCCTATGGGTAGTGGACCAGGGGCACCTATTTGAGCTGGATGTGCATGTGACCACAGATGAACACAGATGGTTTTGTTTGGGCCCTGTGGCAGTGCACAGAGCACTTGAGGACACCATGGGCTTTTGGTCTCAACTATGGAAGGGAGCTGAGCTCTGATATTCCTTGAGAGAGAAACAGCTAGCAGCTATATATGCCACCCTTCAGGCTTGTGAGAGTGTGACAGGACAGGGTGCAGTCGTCGTGTGGATGACTCAGCCGATAGCAGGATGGGTGTGTTCATGGATAACGACCCCCTGGACTGGGATCGCACAGATATCCACTTTGGCAAAGTAGAGTGACTACTTGGAGCAGTGGAGTGCACTGGGTACAAGTCCCTTTAGCAGCAGAGCTGCAAGAGGTCTTGGGACCTATAGTCCTAACACAAGATAAGGTCATGGGGCCTAAGGCACCCCTAGACCCTGAGCCTTCAGCATTTAAAGGAGGGTGTCCCCCCATTCTCGATAGGCCATGGTACACAGATGGGTCTAGTCGAGGTGCTATAACTGCTAGGACCGCTGTTGCAGTCCAACCTAGTACTGATACCATATGGTTTGAAACCGGGTGTGGACAAAGTAGCCAATGGGCTGAACTTAGCAGTGTGGATGGTGATCACCAAGGAGGTGACACTGATTCTCTTGCAGATTTAGAAGTGGTGGCACCCCTCTGGTGGTAATCTGTACCAATAGCTGGGTGGTCTACCGAGGCTTAACTTTGTGGTTAACTACCTGGAAAATACAGAAGTTGCTAGTCAGCCACTAACCCATTTGGGGTCAAGCCATGTGGCAAGACCTCTGGGAAATGGGTCATCAGAAACAGGTAACTGTTTACTATGTGTCAGGCCATATGCCTTTGGCCACCCCTGGCAATGATCAGGCAGATGCCTTGGCCAAGGTCCAATGGTTAGAGTTGGCACCTACATGAGATGTGGCCTTGTGGCTACGCTGGAAACTGGGACATGCAGGGGGTAAACTGATACAACAGGTCACTAAGCGTTGGGGTCTGTCCCTGCCCACACAAGACATTTGGGAGGCTTTTCAGAAGTGCCCGGCATGTGCTCAGGCATGCCCTAAACAGACAGAGGCACCTGTCCAGTGTTATGCAACAAGTAACGACAGGGCGAGTGCCCTTGACCAGGCAGAAAGCAGACTACATCGGGCCGCTGCCAAAGTCACAAGGGTATATGCATGTGCTAACAGATGTGGACACAGCCACAGGCCTGTTGTTCACCTACCCTTGCAGGGTGGCTGACCAACAGAACACCATCCAGGCCTTGAAACACTTATGTCCCCTGTATGGTCGCCCTCTGGCCGTTGAGACTGATAGGAGAACACGTTTCACTGGACGACACTTACAACACTGGGCACAACGAAAGGACATAAAGTGGAGATTCTGTGTGCCATACAACCCACAAGCTGCAGGTATGATTGAGCAATATAATGGGCTCTTGAAGAAGGGGTTATACTTGCATGTCACACTCCTGTCTTTGTAGGGCTGGAGTTCCAGGCTGGACCTGGTGCTCTAAACCTCGAATGAATGGCCATGGAAAGGCAGCCCGGCCCTGGTGGAGGCTTTGTTACAACAGGCTGCCAACCCCATTCAGTTGCAGATACACACTAAGGATGACCTCCTCCAACCAGGTATGATGATGAATGGTAACCTGCTGTTGCCTGACCCAGTGCACCTGAAGGCAGGGGAATAGAAAACCTGGCTGTGGCCATTGACCCTCCAATCCCCCCATTGCCAGTAGTTGGCCATTGTAGCTCTCTGGGTGGAGGGCCAACAATATGACTTGCATGTTATTCCTTGGGTGTTCAATACATGGCCCCCGTGGTTGACTGCTCATAGGGGAATGGCCAGGGAAAGAACCCTCCTCCGGGGGACACATGTACTGTCTGTGTGGCCTATTAAGAGCTCCCCTGTGACTTTGGCACAGATACAAGACCCAAAGGAACCATGGGGAGCTGAGGAGGTGTGGTACCATCGCCCAGGGCAGAAGCCCTTGGCAGCTGCATTGTTATCTAGGGATGAAAAGTTAGCCTCTGTGTTGCCTGTGTTGCCATGATCTACCTTTGTTAGTACCTGTGCCTGCTCTGTCATTTTGCCCATAGGTTAACAGGCTCCAACTGCATTGTGGACTGGGCCCACACCTATGCTGAGATGATCAGTGTTTCCAACTGTTGGTTCTGTACCACCCTTCCAGCAGCAGCTGAAGACGGCCGGCCTTGGCACATGCATTCAGCATCTGCGGAGAACTGGACATGGCTGGAGACTTGGGGTTCCATGGCCAATGCCTGGAACACGATGCAGCAAGCTTTGGACAAAGGACACTGCAAGACCCACAGCACGCCTGCCCCCTGGCTGGCCCATAGTGCTTATGAGGGTGGAGCTGGCTAGTGGGGGAACATGTAGTACCCCCAGCCCAAGCACCGTGGTGCAGAGAGCTACATTGGGGTAACACCACTGTGTGGGATGGATATCCGTCACAGCCTGTGTAAACATAACACATGTCATCACACTGAACATATGGTGGAAAAGCGGTCCCACCAAGGTTGGTCCCTGATGGATTTTGTGCCCCCCCTGGGAGTTTATGGGTCTGTGGGGACACAGGGTGGCCTTACCTACCAGTGGACTGGATTGGATGCTGTGCCTGGGGGTGACCTTATGTACCTGCCACTGTTCTCCCCATGTTGCCCAGATGCCTGCATAAATGGGAGGTGCTATGCTCTTAGCTTTTGTGAGTGCAACGAGCCCCCTGGTGGTTCTACCCCTTGACAATGACTATCCCTGGAGCAGGTGTCATAACTGTAGAAGTACAAGTTACTGCTCTTGCACAGCACACCACTCAGATTCTGAATTCCACCTGAGTGACACTCCTCCTGTTAATGGATGAGGTTGATTAGATCAGAAAGGTGGTGTTGCAAAACCAAATGGCCTTAGACATAGTAACTGCTGCCTTTTACGAACACAACGTTGCACCTTTATCCCTAACAATCAGCAGAACATAACAGCAGCCCTGCAAGGGGTGTCATGGGAGATTAAGGCGGTCAAGAGCCTTGCTGATGAACCCTGCAGAGAGGGTGGGCATCCTAGGCTCTGGCCTATGCTGGGCCCTAATAGTCATGAGTAGCAGAGCTGGGATCCTAGTAGTGAGCTACTGCTCTCCGTATTGTTTTTGTGAGTTATGGATTCAGGGCTCTACCCTATGGGTATGTGTCCCTGCCCAGGTGATGTCCCTGGCCTAAAGGGTGGAAAGTAAGGGAAATGGCTGTGCTTTAGTCAGGAGTAGGCTGGGGTAGACTTCCAGTGCATCATGACTCAGCAGGTTTGGAGCATAGGCGCACAACCCTGCACATTTATGTAACCATGTCACGTGAGTCACATTAGGTGATCACCCACATGAGCTTGTGCTTGACTTGGAGCCACTATTGTCTGTAAAAGGTATAATTACCCTGCTAATGCTGTACATATGGCTTGCTCGTGCCCAGAGAAAGAGTAAAGCCATGTTGAAACTGTCTACAATTCCTTGAGTGATTTCCAGCTACCCGCCACTCACTCATTGACTCCCCTTGGACCTCAGTTAGAACCTGACAATAGCTTTTAAAGATATAATAAGATTGCATACTTAATAGACTACAGTATAGAATACAGATAACTTTTATATGCATTGGGAAAACAAAACAAATCCTATGGCTCACTTTATTGCAACATTTGCTTCACTGGGGTGGTCTGAAACCAAACCTGCAGTATCTCTGAGGTATGCCTGTATATGCCCCCACTGCAACCAACATGTATTACATATTATAGCATTTGTCATATGTAGTTACAACTGACTGTTTCTCTGTCTCCATCACCATACTTGATGTCCCCGGATTGTAAGAGCTATATATTTCCCCAGCAGTTTTCCTGTTGTACATTACAGTGAAATTTTATTGTACAAATAAATGGATAACTACATATAAAGGTCTTTTCTCAATGCCTAGGAAAGAGTAAGGGGTCAATATATTTCAATTTTCTCAGTCTGCGGTGAAGATGATGGTGTTACAATCTCCTAGTAAAGTTCCCTCTACTTTTTATTTTGACCTTCTGCATGAAGTACCAGGCCATTAGGTGAGTCTTTTTACGTAGATGAAAGCCAATTTTTACTGCTCAGTTTCAGAACCCAAACCCCAATAATCTCCTCATAATAGGAGATTAAGTCCCTATTTCCATTTCTGGGCCTTCTTTTAAAAAGTGAACACTAGAGAAAAATGTCCATAACAATAGTTCAAGATACATTCTTCAGACACTACAATGCCATGATGACATGGGTAAACGCGATTCTTCCAATAAACATGCTCATGGCTAGAGATTTGTTAAATTTAAAATATTTTCCAGACTGGGTGCAGTGGCTCATTATTGCAATCCCAGCACTTTGGGAGGCCGAGGCAGGCAAATTGCTTGAGCTCAGGAGTCTGAGACGAGCTGGGCTAACATGACAAGACCCTGTCTCTACAAAAAATACAAAAATTAGCTGGGCATCATGGTGCATGCCTGCAGTCCCAGCTACATGGGAGGCTATGGTAGGAGGATTACCTGAGCCTGGGAGGTTGAGGCTGCAATAAGCCATGATTGCACCATTGCACTCGGGCCTGGGAGACAGAGTGAGACTCTGTCTTGAAAAAAAACAAAACAAACAAACAAAGTGTTTTTGTTTTTTATTTTTCCCCTTAAAGATCCACTAACTCGCAGAGGTTTCCATAAAGATACCTGGTATCTGGTATTTCACACCTATTCATAACTAGAATATGAGTCTGTATCTTTCAGTATTTCTTTTTTTCCCTTTTGAGACAGGGTCTCACTCTTTTACCCAGGCTGGAGTGCAGTGGCATGATCTGGGTTCACTGCAACCTTAACTTCTCTGGGATCAGGTGATCCTCCCATCTCAGTCTCCCCAGTAGCTGGGACTACAGGTGCACACCAACATGCCTGGCTATATATATATATATTTTTTTGTATTTTGTAGAGAGGGTGTCTAGCTATGTTCAGGCTGGTCTTGAACTCCTGGGCTCAAGCAATCGGCCCACCTCACCCACCCAAAATGCTGGGATTACAGGCATGAGTCACCGTGACCAGTGTTTCTTAATAAGGACACTTCAGATATTCTGGACAGCAAAAGTCTTTGTTATATGGAACTATCCCCTGATCCACTGGAAACTTTATATTCCTGGACCCTCTTGATAGTTCTCTCTCTCCAATCACTGTGGCAGCCAACAATGCCTCTACACATTTCTAAACTGTCTCTGGCAGGAGTGAGGTGTGGGAAAACAAAATTTACCACACTTGGCTGAGAATAATTTTGAGTTGGATCATTCATGTAACTTCTAAAATGTACTGATTTATCTAATACAATTATTATTTTGCTGCTGATACCTCACTCATGATAGCAAGGCAGGGAAATTGCAAAGATTACTTCTTCCCCTCTCAAAATGACCTGTCATTTTGAACATACAGCAATCAAATGTTAGAAAAGTCAACAATTGCATTAATTGTTGACCATACGTACATTTGCTAAATGTTATCTTTGAACCATTTTTACACATACTAAGATTTAAGCTAAATATGCAGACTTTGGAACACCTTAAAATATGAAGGAATGACTCTGAAAAATAACAACTCTTCAAGAATTATGACCAAGAGGTATTTTCAATTGAACAGGAATTATGCAAAATGTATACTTTGAATAAATTTATGTTAGCCATTCTACTTTGGCTTATGAGGTATAAGTTACTGAGAACTTTAGTTTTAATACCATAAGTGGGTATTAAATACTTTCAATTGCTTTTTTCTCATTGTAAAACAAAATTATGAAAATGAAGACGAATCATGTTGTATTTTGATGATAAGAATGGTAAGTCACAGGTAAGCCCATAATGCACGGGAATTCTTGCCTTTCTTATTATAACATTTAACCTCACTGCAACCAGAAAAAAATCAGTGAAATAAACAATTCAAATACATCAAGTAACAAGGGCTTCTGAAGTACAGTATTTCTTGAGTTGAATGGAAATGTTAATTAAGTCCTTATTTAGACTGAAAAATCTAAGCTTTTTTGTTATAAAATAACTGCTCTGGCAGACTTCTTGCACTGTTCTAAAGAGGTCAGGCACTTCTGCCTTTCCTCTTTGTACCCTTTTGCCCAACACCCTTTTTTATTTTTAAAGAATATTTATTATGCATTATTTTAGTACCTATAGCACTACACTAGGCACTCTGAATTGTGTCAGGGTAAAAAATGAAAAAAGCAAAAAAAAAAAAAAAAACAAAAAACAAAAAAACAAACAAAAAAAACCACGTTAAAAAACCCTCTATTTAAAAAATAATTTATTTTCCAGAGAGCAAAAGCTTTAAAAAGAACTAGATGAAACAGGCATGCATGCTGCAAGTGATAAAGTGGCAAAGTAGGGCGGCAGAAAGAACACTAAACTTGAGTTAGAAAACTTGGGATCAGGCTCCTCCGAGTGACACTGGGCAAGGCATTTACATCTACTTCTCTTTTAAGTCCCAGCTTTCTTTTCTGTGAAATAAGAATAATAACATTTCTCTTAGAGTTGTTCTGGGAATTAAAAAGCTAGCTCTCTGAAAGCACCACCATAGTATAATGACTGGCACATAAAACCAGCCACTCATTAAATGTTTCTTGTCCATAAAGCCCAGAAATGAAAAACAAGGTAGGATTACTATCTGGTGAAGTTTTTCATCATGTTAGGTTAACTGGTCAAAATTTCATAATCTCTGTGGAGAAAAAGCCCTGATCTTCAACAGCAGAAAAGCCCTAGTTTTCTTCAATTAAACCTGTTTCTGCCAATCCATTCTCCACTTTCAGTACTATTCTGTGCGGCCCAGCAAAGAAAAAGGTTCAGGGGTACATGTGCAGGTTTGTTACACAGGTAAACTTGTGTCACAGGGGTTTGTTGTACAGATTATTGTCACCCAGTAGTTATTTTTTTCTGATCCTCTCCCTCCTCCACCCTCAAGTAGGCCCTAGTTTATGTTGTTACCTTCTTTGTGTTCATGAGTTCTCCTTTAGTGCCCACTTATAAGTAAGAACATGTGGTATTTGGTTTTCTGTTCCTGCATTAGTTTGCTAAGGATAATGGCCTCCAGCTCCATCCATGTTCCCATCAAAGACATGATCTTGTTTGAAAAAGTTGTATCTTATGGCTATATATTAATTGTAGTAGCCAAATGAGAACGTATTCTTTATTGTATTAGGAAGATGAGTGGGTCTACTAGGGTAGTTATGAGAGGTAGAGCCAAAAACAGAAGACAAGCATAATAAGAAAGGAGCAAAAAAAAGTTAAAGAGCTGAGTTTCCAACTGTGGCACTATTTACATTTTATATAATACTTTGCTGTGGAGGGTTATCCTGTGCACTGTCAGATGCGAAGCAGCATCCCTGGCCTGCAGTCAAACCCCACCAGTAATGTCAATTGAGAATGTCTCCAGATATTGTCAAATGTTCCTTTAGGGGGCGAAATTCCCCTGGATGAGAACCACTGATTTAGATGGTAATAGAAGGCAGGAGGAAAAAGAGTGAGGTAAGTAATAATACTGCCCACAAAATTCACAATTAAAAAGAAGCACAATTTTAAAAGACTTATCAATGCAAAAATGATATATATATTTATATAAATCATGTCAGAGGAAAACTATCAGTATAATTCTCCAGTATATAATACAGTATCTACCTGATACCATACAAGAATAATGAATGCAATGCAATGAACTGTGTCAAAGGTCAGAAGCTGAGAGAAGGGAAAAATGAATTGTGTGGGGGTAGAGAAAAAGATATGAAAGCGAGTAAGCTCAAGAGTAACTTTTTCAGTATGCCGATTAAAATTTTCCTTTTAATTATTTTATTTATTGTTTTTTCCAAAACAATAACCGAAGAACTCATGGCAGTGGATTTTGCCCCTTTTATGGGTAGGCAGGTGGTCAAACAGGTTGAGATGATCAGAAATAAAGGGTTATTGGAAAGCAAAGTCAGATTAAGACACAAAAAGTCTTTGCCAACTTCCAATTCTGTCTTTTTTATATTAACTTGCAATAATTCTTTTTCAATTAGATGTACTGTGAATGTCTTCTCTAATTTGTAACTTGTCTTTTCATTCTTTTTAAGGTGACTCTCGATGAAAAGAATATCACAATTGTAATGCAATACAATTTAACAACATTTTCCTTAATGGCTTTTTCATTTTCTCTCTACTCGAAAGATACTCTCCTAAAATTTGTATAGTTTTGCTTTTCATATTTAAGTCTCTACTCCACTTAGAGCTGATATTTACATATGATATAAAGTAGGGGTCAAATTTCATTTTCCTCTTAATGGATAATCAACGATCCCAGTATCACTTATTGAAAAGTCAACCCTTATCCTAATGCTAGCTCTTTTATATACCAACTTACCACCTATAGATAGATGTTTCTAAGCAGTCTATTTTGTTCCACTGGTCAATCTGTCTATCTTTCACCAGTATCACACTCTACTAATCACTATAGCGTTATATTAAATCTTCATATAAGTCTCCCTACTTTGTTCTTCTTCCTCAGGAATGTCATATCATTATCTTTAATCTCGTATTTCTTTATTAAACAGACTTATTTTATATTCTCCCTGATAATTTTTAATATATAAAATATTTATGAGTCTTTCTTTAGAATATGGTTTCTGACACTCATTCATGATGCCTTGGTTTATAATTTTTGACAGTAAATTCATATTTTGGGGGAATTTTACCTGTGGAAATTTTGAAGGCAGATTCCTTCAACAAAAATTTATGTTTGCTTCTGCCAGCTATGTGGGACTACCTTAAGTTCTTGGCTTTAATTTTTGTTTTTTGTTTTGTTTTGTTTTTTGGTATCACTTATGTAGTGTGAACTTCAGTAGCAAACCCACAATACCAGCTTGATATTCAAATGATCAAAGAGATATTTCATTCCTATGCGCAATGTCAAGGTTTAAATTAACCAATTTTCCTTGCAGTGTCATGGGAAATGATAGCTGATTTTAATAGGTACCCTTCCAATAAAGATGTAGATATTTGGACGTCCATACTGAGGGGACCTGAAGAATAGACTCTACCTTGGATGTGTCCAGGATTTTGACTGTCTCCTGTTCCTCTTTCAATAGGAGGCCATGAAAACAAAATTGTAACCCAGAATTTACCAGGTTCAGCAAGTATCCTTAAAGCTTACCTCTCTGAACACTATTTTTTATGTAGGGTTTGTGTTTGTTTGTTTTAGCCTCTTAGTATTTGCCATCTTTCCAGTTCATAGTTGCATATAAACACTATTTTTATATTTCACATTATTTTTAGTTGTTTATCATGAAATATCAGGGTACCTAAGTTCACCATACTAACAAGACATAAAGTTTAAATTTTATTTTTTTCCCCTCAGCTTTATCCTTTACCTTATTGCTTTTAGAATGTCTTTAATCCTTTTTCTTTCTGGTTTCAAAAAGTAACAAATACTCATTTTGAACAAAATTCAAATGGTATGGAAGTATGAAAGTAAAGAGTTGTAGCCACCATCCCTCCCTCCACATAACCCCAAGGAAAAGACACTGTTAATTGTTGGCTCTTATATAATATTTATAATTTTATAAATTGTTAGGCTCAGTGGACTTACCACTGTATGCCACCACTCAATATGCTGTACAAGCTTAAATTTAGAATGCCCCTATGTAGCTGTTATGCTCGTTAAAGGAACTCAATATATGAACTGGCTTTGGGCCACCATTTTCTCTGGCTATGTGCTGAAAACCTGTGGTAACTTATTTAAAGGATGGCCTGGTTAAAACATTCCTCCTACCATAAAGGTTATTTGATGTGAAAAAAGACTGCCAATGTTTGTTTTAAAGCTTGTGTATTTTATTCAAAAATGGCTCAAATGTAGTTTTTGGTAAACTTTTGGAAACAAGGACAGAGGCTCTTTAAAAACTAAAATTAATTTCTGACAGAGGTAAGTCATAGAGTCTGCAAGAAAATCTGCTGCAAAATTTATTCAAGAAACAAACTGAATAAAAAGTAATATTTATATCAACCATGGTTTCAAGAAATAGTGATAAAGACAGGAAAATAAATAGGCGGAAGACATCTTTTTTCTATATTATAAAAAGCTGAATGCAGAATGAGAGAAAAACTAGACAATTAAAAAAAAGCTTTACAAGAAAGGAAATGTAATTATAACTATTTGGTGTTGCAGAGAATATTTATATAACATCAATAAGGAAAATATTTGTTTTTGGTTTAACTAACTATATTTCAAGGATGGGATAACAAAGAGGTACTAGGTGGTAGAAGTATGCTAAGTCATCTTCCGTGATAATAGACAAATGACCTATAACTTCTTTCTATAACGTCTCATATTGGCAAACCTAGAGCTAGCAGTTAAAAAAGAAACGTATTTAGGAACAGGTACCTGAACAGTAGAAAACATTTTTTTTTGAGATGGAGTCTCACTGTCACCCAGGCTGGAGTGCAGTGGCACGATCTCGGCTCACTGCAGCAACCTGTGCACCCGGGTTCCAACAATTCTCCTGCCTAAGCCTCCTGAGTAGCTGGAATTATAGGTGCCTGCCATCAGGCTAATTTTTGTATTTTTAGAAGAGGTAGGGGTTTCACCATCTTGGCCAGGCTGGTGTTGAACTCCTGACCTCATGATCCACCCGCCTCAGCCTCCCAAAGTGCTGAGATTACAGGTGTGAGCCACCATGCCTGGCTAGTAGCAAACAATTAAAAGCAGTTATCTGCAGATGAACTCCAAGGGTTGGGGCACTCAGTACTATTTAACATGTACACATAATACATGAATAAAAATTTTAAAAGGAGAAAAGAGTAAGGTCATAATAGAGAATCTAAGATGCATATGCATTTTCACTCGACCTTGTGTTTTAGCACCCAAGAAAGGCAATGTGATGTCATGAGTGCTGGATTCTGATACATACAAATCCCAATTTGAATTCTGGCTCACTAACTGACTAACTTGAAAGTCCTTGAGCAAGTCAGTTAATGTTTTTTAGAGTATATTCCTTTATATAGAATCTGGAAATAATGATTCCTATCATGCAGATTTATTTTGAGGCCAAACTATAATCTATATGTAGCACAGGCACTTAAAAATGCTCAATTAACAGCAATTTCTATCATTAATCATTATCTCTCTTCTTGCCAATAATAACTACATGAAACCTCATGTATCCTACGACTTCATTTTCATTTTGAAATCTGAATCACATACCAATCAGTTAAACGTTATCATCTATACTTTACAGTGAAGGAAAAATGATGAACTTGCCCAAATTCTCCTATTAGTAAGAAATTAAATTAGCAACAAAACTGTATACTCTTAGTTTACTTAATGTCTGATGTAAACAAACAGGAAAGCATAGAAAATTAGAAGTGATAGTCTATTCTGCTTAGTAGAATGTTTTAACCAGTAAAGTTAGCTATAAGGTGATTAATGGTGGGGGAGATAGAATAAAATTTCCAAACAGAAAATAACTGTGAATCTAGGTACCAGCCCAAAGCCCAAGGTTTTCTAATACTCAAAAGATAAAAAGAAACTTAATTCTTTATACTGAAAGTAATATATATAGACATATATTTTTTGAAACAGGGTTTCACTCTGTCACCCAGGATGGAATGCAGTGGCACCATCAGAACTCACTGCAGCCTCAGCCTCCAGGGCTCAACCCGTCTTCCCACTGCAGCCTCCTGAATAGCTAGGACCACAGGCACAAGCCGGCACGCACCACCACACTCAGCTAATTAAAAAAAAAAGGTTTTTTTTGCCTTGTCTTTATGAAAAATACAAAAAAATAGCTGGGCATGGTGGCGGGCACCTGCAATCTCAGCTACTCGGGAGGCTGAGGCAGGAGAATCGCTTGAACCCGGGAGGTAGAGGTTGCAGTGAGCCGAGATAGTGCCACTGCACTCCAGCCTGGGTGACAGTGCGAGACTCTGTCTCAAAAAATAAAAATAAAATTTTTGTAGAGACAGGGTATCACTATGTTTCCTAGGCTGGTTTTGAATCCTAAACTCAAGCCATCCTCCTGCCTCGGTCTTCCAAACTGCTGGGATTATAGGCGTGAGCCACAGTGCTCAACTTTAAAGTAAAATATTGCTAACAAGTTAGATTTAATAGTGATCATGTGCCTTCCTTACCTAACTCTGTTATTCATTTGTACCTAGGCCCTCATAATTTTGTAAAGCATGCTCTAAAATTTATCTTTACTTTAAGATGACAAAGGAGAACAATTACATATAACTTCCAGGAATGTGGGCTTGAATGTAGTAACTTTTTACACTTGGTATCTGGCCTGATTATGATTCATGGGTCACAGGAAAAAAAACCTCACATGTCTCACTCCTATGATAATTACTGCCTACATCTCAAGCACACTGTTTAGGACACCATTAACAATCTGTGAACCAGTTTTGAAGGGCCAGATCTGCAAATCCAGGGCCATTACAAATGAAACAGAAAACGTAAACTTTCTGAGGGCAGAGACTTTGTCAGCCTTGTTCATTGCTTTGTCATCAGTGCCCACTACAATGCTCGGCAAATAGCACTTAGTAAATATTTGTTGAATGAATACATTTTTAAAAAGTAAATACTAATTCCTAAGTATTTATTTGAGTTTTCAATATACAAAGACAAAATGATACAGGACAAAGTAAAATAATGTTAATTTTAAAGCTAATGACATATTTCCTTAATTTAAAAAAATCACATAATAAAGATTGAATGAAGGGCTACCCATTCGAAATAAAAATTCTGCTTCTTACAGACATGCAAAGTCAATGTTATGGTTTAACTACTGTCTCATAATGTGGTACTTTTACCCACTCTTTATTAGTAAAAATAATAGTAATAGTAACTGTAACACTAATTTCTAACCTAAACTCTTATAGCCACCATAAAAATATAAGCTTTATACACATTATCTCATTCACTCTTCATAACAAACTTATAAGATAGGTATTGTCACCACACTTTACAGATGAAGAAACTGGAGTTCGAAGAAATAATTTGCCTATTTTGTTCTACAAAATGGTGAAAGCCAGATAAAATCAGTTTAACTCGAAAATACCTTGTTTTCCAGCAGAGACAGTTAACACACATACATAGGCTCACATTACATCTAGCATGTTGTCTTATCCCAGGCACTAGAGAATATTCGCCCACTCTTTCAACATTTTTGAACACCTATTATGTTCCAGGCACTATGCTAGGTTCCCTTAAAGATCACTTGTAATTCAGAAATACATACCAAAAAATGGCACATACCCAGATTCTTCTATAGAATCATAGTGCTGAGAAGTACAGTCTGAAAGTTTCTCCACTCTATACTTATCTATGTGTGATATGTGTGCTTTTGTTTGTCCTACTAAACCATATGCTTCTTTGAGGCAGGGTGATATCAGATTCATCTTTTTGGGTCCCCAAAAAAGGTCTAGCCTGGTGCTTTGGTCATAAGAAGCTTTCAATATACACAGCTAAATATAAAAATATACATAAATTGAACTAATTTTCCTTGGATAAGAAAAAATTCAAATAAAAATGTTATCTTCCAACTTTTGTCAATTATCTCACAACTTTTAAAAAAACCCTCACACAAGTGCCAAAACAAGGTAACTTTATTATTTTAAATATTTTACTTTATTGGTAAGGTTGAATACGATTGTTAAATTTTAATGGAAAATATAAAATATATTCTTATAAACAGAATAATCTATGTAAACAGGTTTTGTTTGCATTTCATATATTATAACCTTAGGTAATTTATTTTTAATAATACAGCTTTTCCCTACAATCCACATTAGCACATGTGATCACGTAGGGATAAAAAGATTCCATTTTAAAAAGTACAACAATAATTTTTCTATATTTCTCAGAGCTATTATGATTACAGAAATACATAAACACTTGATTCTGTAAGAATTATATGTAAAAAAAGAAATCACATCCTGACAGGACTGACACTATACTTTGCTTCTTAGTCTAGATAAAAATAAAATCAATTTGAAAGGACAGATTTTAATCTCAGATGTGACTGAGCACTTTTTTTTTTTTTTTTTTTTGTGGTGGAAAAAAGATATGTGGCAATTCATGCTGTGCATTAGAGATCAGAATCTGGCCCTAAGTTTACATGATTGATGGGTTTCTATTTGAACAGGCACAAATGTGAATGGCAACTGTAATAATGCTTACAGAGCAACCTCAACCAGTTTCCCCTGTTATCTTCACCTTAATATTACTTCCACTATAGCAAAATGTTTTTGAAATCCACACATAAAATCCTATGCATTGCTTAAAAATAACACAAAACAATCTATACATACACACATTCAAAACATGATTCTAATAGGCAGGGCAGACACTTATGTTAACTACTCGTTCGTGGCAAAGACCATTCAATACGCAGTTTCTAAAATTATGTGTTTAGCAAGGGTACAACTCATTCATTTTTTAGTCATAAGGAAACTCTGACGATAGAATAGCTCGTTATATAGTGGTATATTTTTTAATATATTCTTCACTGATCATATACACACGTATTTATTTCACTGGGCCTGATTTCTCACTGCAAATTCCGTCTGGCTCTAAAATCACAAACTTCCTTGGACTTGTTCTTCTTTGATAGAAAAGAAATACTGCAGTAATATCTTCTGGCAACCTGACAGTGGGCTGGCTTTAAGTGTACCCAGAAGAGAAAAAGGACACAGCCCAGAACACTGGCATGCGATAATGCCTTACTGTTATTAACCCTTGTTTTTCTATTTTTCCTCAAAATCGCAGGTAATTCTTCTTGATGTAATAATATAGAAATGAATATATATATATATCAGAAATGAATCACTGGTAGGCATAAATTTACCTTATATATTTAATATAATTAAACCATACTTCTGGTATCTAGTAGTAAGATCTTAAGCAATTCATCCTATATAGTAATATTTGACCTTCCAACCTTATAAAATAATTATGGTAATAAAGGGAAGTAGCATTTACAGGTGTAAATTAATTTCTATGTTACGTGTCACAGGCTTTACGTATATTTTCACATTAAATATTCTAAAGCAACTCTGAGATACATATGATCATTTCCACTTTACATACAGGAACACTGAAGATCAGAAGTTTGAAGTAACACAGTAATAAACAGCAGAACCAGGAATCAAACCTAGGTCAAAGTGACTACACTAATGATGAGATGAAATAATAAAGCGAACAGGTAAGTATGAAAGTGAAAAGACCCAGTAATTCCAATTCAAGTAATGCCAAGTAACTTAAATCACACTAATTCTCCCGTTGATAACAACCATAAACTGTGAAAAAATACTAAAGCCAATAAGCAAAACACAATTATTTGAAGACATACTACAGAGTGACCAAATGTAGGCAGAAATAGAAAGAGTGAGGATTTGACCCTTGAAAGAAGATAACATCACTGGGCAACATATAATTCTACATTTATATGGCTCTCCTGAGGTACAATGGTATATGAGCAAGTAGAACTTAAGCAGAAAGCCACAGTCTTACTTGCTTGAGGTATCAGAGGGCAGAATTCAGGGTTGAGAGAATGGCTGAAAATCGAGGGTTGGGGAGGGGGAGTCCAGAAAGGAAGAAAATACAGAGGAGGAGTATACAATATTTATATATCAATTCCTACCTAGGCTGGCACCTAAACTGTACATGCATGCATGGGGAAGACTCCAAAAACCCAATGGAAAGTAACAGCTGGAAAGCAAAAATAAGGATTTCTTCTACTGACTGTTACATGAGACAAAGAGTTTCAAGTTTGAATCCCATCAAATAAAAGCAGATTATAACACCTCAGGCTTTCCACAGAAATCCATAAAGGACCACGTTTTAGGAGTAAATATTATATCCCTACACTAAGGAAGTCACCCAAGGATTACGAACAAAACCAAAATAGATCCACTCTCTAACAAAACATCAAACCAAACCTTCACTAGATAAATGTGAGCAGCTACTGATTTAACTGTTAGGAAAAAGGTCAATACTCTTCAGAAGAAGATAACAGAATCTAGAGTCTCTACAGTGTGTCATCTACATCTAATATACAATAAAAAATTTCTTAGAAATGTAACGAAACAGAAAAATACAAACCAAAGTCCACAGAAAAAGCAGCCAATGGAACAGACTCTGAGATGATTCATACATGTACCTTATGGCAGCTATTACTGAGAACATAAAGAAAAAGATAATCATAATAAATGCCCAAATAGCATTTCAGCAGAGAAATAAAACCAATAAAAAAGAACCAAGTATACCTAAAAATGGATAAAATTTTATATTATATATATTTTACCATAACAAATATTTTCCAAAAGCATCACATGCAAATTATGAAACTAAAAAGTATAGTATCAAAATGAAAAATTCACTGGATAGGCTTAACAGCACATTGGACATGGCAGAGAAACCAGCCAGTGAACTTGAAGAAACAGAGAAATTTCTAAAGAATAGTTCTGTGTAAGTTTTATTACATGAAATATCTGTGACAATTGCCTGAATACTATATGGGACATGACCAAAAAGAAGACGTAATACTAAAAATGTAGTAATGATTAGAAAGAGCCTTCACTAGAATGAGCTTTACTAGAATAAGCCATTGAATTAATGTTAACAATTCATAATGAGGTTGGGTGCAGTGGCTCATGCCTATAATCCCAGCACTTTGGGTGGCTGAAATAAGAGGATTGCTTGAACCCAAGCGTTCGAGACCAGCCTGAGAAACATGGCAAGACCCGTTTCTTTCTTTTTTTCTTCTTTTTATACTTTAAGTTCTAGGGTACATGTGCACAACATGCAGGTTTGTTACACATGTATACATATGCCATGTTGGTGTGCTGCACCCATTAACTTGTCATTTATGTTAGGTATATCTCCTAATGCTATCCCTCCCTCCTCCTCCCACCCCACAACAGGCTTTGGTGAGTGGTGTTCCTCACCCTGTGTCCAAGTGTTCTCATTGTTTAATTTCCACCTATGAATGAGAACATGCGGTGCTTGGTTTTCTGTCCTCGCGATAGTTTGCTCAGAATGATGGTTTCCAGCTTCATCCATGTCCCTATGAAGGACATGAACTCATCTTTTTTTTATGGCTGCATAGTATTCCATGGAGTATATGTGCCAAGTTTTCTTAATCCAGTCTATCATTGATGGACATTTGGGTTGGTTCCAAGCCTTTGCTATTGTGAATAGTGCCGAAATAACATACGTGTGCATGTGTCTTTATAGCAGCGTGATTTAGAATCCTTTTGGTATATACCCAGTAATGGGATGAATGGGCAAGATCCCGTTTCCACAAAAAAATCCAAAAATTAGCTGGGCATGGTAGCGTGCAGCTGTGGTCCTAGCTACTCAGGAGGCTGATATGGGAGGATCACTTGAGCCCAGGAGGTTAAGGCTGCACTGAGCCACGTTCATTCCACTGCACTCTAGCCTGGGTTACAATGCAAGACCCTATCTCAATATACGTGTGTGTGTGTGTGTGTGTGTGTGTGTGTGTGTGTGTGTGTAAGTAAATAAAATACACTTGTTCATTTTGAAATGTCAATAATTTTTCTTAGTTTCTTACCCATAATATAACCCATAAGCCTTATCCATAAACATTACCTATAAATGTCAACAATTTCTCTTAATTTCTTACCCATAATAATAAAAGGTGGCCCTGGTTTAAGCGAATATGGAAAAGGAAATCTGACCTAAGTTCATTTACAAAGTATAACTATAAGTATGATTATAAATATAAATGGTATACCATCTCTAAAGTCGTAGGGCATTTCATTTGTTGATGCATGTAGTTTGTATCCTGTGGTCTTGAATCTGTAAACCTATTGTTTGAACTCTGACATCAAGTAAACAAAGCAAGCAAAATGATAGCTATTGCTTTAAATTTTAATAAATAAAGCTAGAGAGTAGATAGGAAAATGAATGATCGAGGAACTGTCGATGTCTAAGAAATGGTGGTGTCAAATATTACTAAGCAAAACATGTAGATCTAGTCATAGATCATGTCTTATCACAAGTGAAATAACCTCTTTTCAGAGGCTGAACAAAAGAAATTTGTTTTCAAAATTCATTTCTCTTTTCTAATTCTATTCCCAGTTATAAATCTATATCTATATACTCTATGTATACTCTATCATATATATACATGTATATGTTCCCCCAAAGATATGTTGAAGTCCTAACCTCTAGTACCTATGAATGTGAACTTATTGGGAAATACAGTCTTTATAGATGTAATTAAGATGAGGTCATACTGAATTAGGGTAGGCCCTAATCCAATCCTTATAAGAAGAGCAGAAGAGAAACAGACACACAGGGAGAATGCCACGTGATGATGAACACAAAGATTGAAGTAATATGTCTACAAGCCATGGAATGCCAAAAATTGCTGGCAACCCCAGAGCCAAGCAAAAGGAACAAATTCTCCCCACCAGCCTTCAAAAAGCAAGGCTCTGCCAACAACTTAGTTTTGGACTTCTAGACTCCAGAACTGTGAGAGAATAAACTTTTGTTATTTTAAGCTACATAATTTATGGTAATTTGTTACAGTAGACCCAGAACACTAATATTAATAGAACAAAATTATCTGTTTCTTTTTGTTTTTCCAGTGGAAATATTGAATCAGTTTTTCAGACCAAATAAACATCTGATCAACATATACATAACAGAGATTTAATCCCAAGAAGATTCCTCAAATCACTCTGTCCTATAAATGGAATATTTCTCCAAATAATAGTGGTTGACTTCAGTTAAAATTTTAGAACAGTCCATGCTGTCTACATTTTTAAACAAAATTTGGAATGTACACAGTTTCTATGAGACTCAGGTTAATAACTGTTGGTATAATTTTTCTAATGTGGTTTCTGGATAAATCACATTTTCATAGTTTTAAACATGAACTTTAAACTGCTTGTTTGGACATTTCAATGCGAACAAAATTTAGCAGCAGTAAAACAGATATAGTGATGTAAAACAAGTTTGGCATAAAAAGAATCATTGTTCTTTTTTAAGAATTGAGCTTGCTATGAAGAAACCTGTTTTCAATTATTTTGCAGAGTGGGATAACTATGTCATCTGTTTATTGAATTACATGTTATGCAGTGCTAAGAACCTAAGCTTATTACTTATATTATCTATTCCATTTAATCCCCACATTACATTATTATTAGCACTCAAATTTTAAAGACTTACAAATTGGGGGTGAAAAAAATCAACAATTTGCCTGTGGTCACACAGCTGGTAGAATGCATGGTTGTGGTTAATAAATCAGCCTTAATCAGGTCTGTCGATTTGTGTTCTTGTATGTAGGCATACCTCATTTTATTGTGCTTTGCTTTATTGTGCTTTGCAAATGGAAGTTTTATGACAGCTCTGCACTGAGCAAGTCCATCATTGCCGTTTTCACACACAGCATGTGCTCACTTCATGACTCTGAGTCACATTTTCATAACTGTCACCATATTTCAAACTTTTTCATTATAATATCTGTTATGGTGATCTGTGATCAGTGATCTTTGATGTTTCCACTGTAATTGTTTTGGAGCATCACGAACTGCCCCAATATAAGAGGGCAAACTTAACTGATCAATGTTGTGTGTTCTGAATACTCCACTGCCTGGCTGTTTCCCTGTCTCTCTCCCTCTCCTTGGGCTCCCAATCCCCCAAAATACAATACTGAAATGAGGCTAAGTAATAACCTATAATTGCCTCTAAGTGTTCACATGAAAGGAAGAGTCACATGTCTCTCAGTTCAAATCAAAGGCTAGAAAGAATGAAGCACAGTAAGGAAGACATGTCAAAAGCCAAGACAAGTTGAAAGCCAGGCCTCTTGCGTCCAACAGTTAGCCAAATTGTGAATGCAAAGGAAAAGCTCTTGAAGCAAGTTAAAAGTGCTATTCCAGTGAATACACAAATGATAAGAAAGAAAAACAGCCTTGTTGCTGATACAGACAAACTTTTAGAGGTCTGGATAGAAGATCAAACTGACTACAACATTTCTTTAAGCCAAAGCTGAATCCAGAGAAAGGCCCTAACTCTCTTCAGTTCTATGAAGGCTGAGAGAGGTGAGGAAGCTGCAGAAGAAAGGTTTGACACTAGCAGAGCAAGTTGATTCATGAGGTTTAAGGAAAGAAGCTGTCTATACAACATAGAAGTGCAAAGTGAAGCAGCAAACACTGATGGAGAAGCTGCAGCAAGTTATCTAGAAGCTCTAGCTAAAATCACTGATGAAGGTGGCTATGCTAAATAACAGATTTTCAGTGTAGATAAAAGAGCCTTCAATTGGAAGAAGATGCCACCTGGGATTTTCATAACTAGAGGAAAAGTCAATGCCCCACTTCAAAGCTTCAGAGGAGCCACTGATTCTCTTGTTAGAGACTAATGCAGTTGGTGACTTTAGGTTCCAGCCAATGTTCATTTACCATTCAAATAATTCAGCGCCCTTAAGAATTATGCTAAATCTACTCTGCCTGTGCTCTGTAAATGAAACAACAAAGCCTAGAGGACATCTGTTTGCAGCATGATTTGCTGACTATTTTAAGCTTGCTGTTGAGACCTACTGCTCAGAAAAAAAAAAAAAAATACTCCTTTGGAAAACTTACTACTCACTAACAGTATACCTAGTCACCCAAGAGCTGTGATTAAGATATACAAGGAGATTCATGCTGTTCTTATGCTTGGTAACATAACATTCCTTCTGTAGCCCATGGATCAACTCTTCTAACTTGAAAAGCCCATTGACTTTCAAGACTACTTAAGAAATGTATTTTGTAAGGCTGTATCTGCCTTACAAATAGTATCTGCCTTACAAATACAGATAGCGAATCCTCTGACGGATCTGGGCAAAGTAAACTGAAAACCAATTTACTTTGTCAAGTCAATTGATGTGGCAATATTCTTTGCTGTCTTATTTCAATATATTGCCATAGCCATCCCAATCTTCAGCCACAATAAAGGGTCTTGCCTGGATGTTGATGGCTGCTGACTGGTCACTGTGACCAGTTAGCAACCATCAACATCCAGGTAAGACGTTTCACTATCAAAAGGAGGCCAGCATGTGTGGCTTATGCCTGTAATCCCGGTATTTTGGGAGGCCAAGGCAGGCAGATCGCTTGAGCCCAGGAGTTCAAGACCAGCCTGGGCAACAGGGCAAAACCCTGTCTCTACAAAAAAATATAACAATTAGCCTGGTGTGATAGTGCATGCCTGTATTCCCAGCTATTTCAGAGGCTGAGGTGGGAGAATCACTTGAGTCCAGGAAGTCAAGGCAGCAGTGAGCCATGATTGCACCACTGGACTCCAGCTTGGAAGAGAGAGTGAGACCCTGCCCCCCAACCCCCCAAAGCATCCCCCCATTTTTAGAAAACTATTTTAAAATTAAGAAATGTGCATTGTTTTTTAAAGACATAATGCAATTACACACTGAATAGATTATAGTATAGTGCAAAGATAACTTGTATATGCACTGGGAAAAAAATGTGTGGCTTGCTTTATCGTGGTAGTCTGGAACCAAACATGCAATATCTCTGAGGTATTCCTGTAGCATTCTTATAAATCATACCAGCTATGTTCAACTGCCTTTCTAACCTCTAAAAGTTTTTACCAGTATAACTTTCCCTAAAAATGTGGAAAATAAATGAAATAGCACCTGGGATTAGAATTATAAATATCTATGGCTTATTAATTACTTGGTCACAAATAGAATGAAATTAATAAAGAACAAAGGGCTTAATTGTTAATAAGTTAAAGCTATATACCATTGATACAGTCTGAATAACTGAATAACTGAAGTTCAAAATAAGATGTATGTGGATGAGTTAGAAAAGGGAACGTAAGAAAAAGAAATTTGATAGTATAGTCAGTCTTCGGTATTCACAAGTTTTGCATCTAAAAATTCAAGCAATCTTGGATCAAATATATTCAGAAAAAAGACAATAAAAATAACATGACAACAATAAAAAATAAGCAGAGTAAAAAAATATAACAGCTATTTACCTAGAATTTAGGTTGTATTCGGTAGTATAAGTAATATAGAGATGATTTAAAGTATAAGGAGGATATGTGTGAGTTATATGCAAAAACTGCACCGTTTCATATAAAGGACTTGAACATCCCTGGCTTTTGGTATTCATAGGGGGTTCTGGAGTCAATCCCCTGCAGATACTGAGGGAGAAATGTACACTGCTTATGAGGAAGCATGGTTTATAGGAATATTTCTACTAATTAACCAATGGTCAATTTTTAGTAGTTTTAAAAAATACTTAAGTGAATTATACCAAACTAAGAAAATATTTAAATAATATTTAAAATGCAATTCTAGGAAAATGAGTTTTAGAAACAGTTGATGAAAGTGCATAAAGGGTTATAAGAAAGAATTTTCTGCTTCTGAGAGCTGTTATACTAAATTGGCTTGCTGAAGGAAGCAGTGGAATCTATTTCTTTGAAGATCCTTACAAATAGAAGGCATACATTATCAGCAATTCAGAAAGGTTTAGGTGTGTCTCTGTCAGAAAACAGCCAGTGGATATAACCACCTCATGGTTCCATACACTCTGGTGACTGCATAATAATACTATTGTTATAATTGTGAGGCAAGGGCAACACAGCTGCTTTTTCTTTGGTGATCAGGATTTGCTGTCCAAAAAGTTGCAGAATAAATTGAATGTAATTAGATGAAATTTTCCCCAACAGAAAAGCAAGAATTAATTTTGACTCTAGTTACTGAAAGAAAACTCAGAATCTCTACACTGGGATTTTTAAACATTTATCTTCTTCTTTATCTAGAGAAAGCATTCCTCTTATGTGAAACTTAAAAGCAGACATGTTTTTATGGATGACCTTAGGCTGATGAGTTGAATTAACACTAAATAAAAAATTCTAAGCATATATATAGTTTCTTTGTATAAAATCCCTTGAAAGATTACATTTTAGAGAATTCTACTTAAATTTTTTAAAGTGTATATTTTTATTTCACTTTATTTTCATCTACTTAAGTCTTTATTTTTCATGAATGAAGAAAAGCCAGATTCCTTATACATTTAAAAATATATATGGTGAATTTCTTTCCAAGCAAGCTTTTCTTTTAAAGGTAATGTAATTAATTTGAAATTTGAATGTGGCATTGTGATCCACAATCCTTGCCCAAATGCTCTTTTGGGAGCAATAGGAGCTGTCATAGAATTAACTAAAAGTTCAAGTAAATATTTTGATATGGAATTTTCACAAAATGTAAAGCTGTGAGAGTTGTAAAGGGATGGCTTCCCAAGATTTTGGAGCACTTTATATTAGCTGTTAAAGAAAAGGGAGGAAAAATGCTGGGATACCTTTAACTACATAAAATTCACAAATAGTATGAACAACTCTAAAATAAATAGAAAATAATTAAAATAATTCTAATTTCTAATTTTATTTAGTACTTACAGTTATATATGTGTCCAAGATAGATGTGAAAAAGTCCTGTGTTCAAATATAGGTACTTAATTTTGGTTATTTAAGTCCTTGTTCTGTATTTAAGGATTTAAGATAGTCTTATTCTATCTGTTACTCTGGAGGTAAGGGCAAATGCATCTTAATGTAACTTCTGACATGCATAGGTGTTAAAAGAGGAAAAAAAGAAAATAAAGAAATAGCTATGCATATATAAATTCCTACAGTAAATAAGGCTTTTCATTTTAAACTAAAACCCAATATAATTCTACTTGCTTCTACATGATTAATAACAGAAAACTCATAGTAGAAATATTTCATTGCTTGCCTCCAAAAAATTGTTGACATCCTCTGTCGCCATCTGCCATGGTGGTCATTCCTCTGTGTTTGATGGAAC
Organism: Macaca thibetana thibetana; assembly: GCF_024542745.1. NCBI lineage: Eukaryota > Metazoa > Chordata > Mammalia > Primates > Cercopithecidae > Macaca > Macaca thibetana. Next base: position 94,697,346 of record NC_065589.1, read on the forward strand.
TAAAGAAGTATTAGGGTTCTATGGATTGATGAAGGGAAACAGTCTGTGCTCTTGTTGATTTCTGGTATTTATTTTCTTGGTCCTGTTAAAAAGGATACCAGGGTAAATTTACCAATTTTGAACACATCCAGTTATTCCGTATTCTTTTACATTCACATTTAAGGAAGTTTTGAGATTTTTATGCAGTCTCATTTAAAAATCATAGAATTGTAGAATCTAACAGAAAGGGCTTGTTAAATTTAAGACTGAAGATTCAAACAGAGCTATTATCAATCAGGTAATTCAATCCACTTTACAGTATAGAAAACCAAAATCAAAAGAGGTTAAATAAACCATGTTATAGTCAGTTAGTGGCAGATCGGACATAAGAAAACAGTTCTTTTTACTCCAAGTTTGGGGGCTCTTTCCTCGAGCTGGGGCTCTTTCCCTCTTTGAGAAAAGAGAGGCAGGCTGGTAAGAGCACTATAATGACCAAGCTCATTTCTTAGCCCTAATACTTAGGGAAAAATCTAGAACAAAACCCAAAAAACATGATAGCATAATATTTAGATTATCAATTCATAGCACACCATTCACTCAACAGATACCTAAAAGATATTATTTTGTTAAAATATAACTAGGACATTATTTTATTAAAAAGTATCTATACAGTGTTGGCAACATAGTGAGACTATGTCTCTACCAAAAAAAAAAAAAAAAAAGAAAGAAAGAAACAAAAAGTGAGATATGGTGTTGCATGCCTATAGTCCTAGCTACTCGGGAGCCTCAACCAGGAGGATCACTTGAGGCCAAGAGGTCGAAGCTGCAATGCACTACAATCATGCCATTGCACTCCAACTAGGTAACAGCGAGATGCTTTCTTGAAAAAAAAAAAAAGTATCCATATGATCACACATCATCAAATTTCTGAGTTTTATCCACTGTCATGATCACTTATCTTTTCCAATCCTCACCACTGCAAACATCTACTACTCTACTATCCACAAAAGTCGAGTGATTTTTAAAAATTATCTATAGAGAAACAGAATGACAGTTTTAAAAAGAAAACTGAATTTCAGACTCCCTTGTTCAAAATTCCCCAAAGACTTTCCATAACATCTAAGGCAAGGACTTGGATCCTGGTTACCTTTCTGAAAGCCTATCTGATGACTCTTCCTCTGTTTCATATTCTATAGCCTTAGTGGCTTTCATGTTCTTCACACATGCTAAGCACGCTCTTGATTTAAGTCTTTGACCTTTGTCTTCTCTTAGATTGGAATGTCTCTTTAGATAACCACATGTCCGTTCCCACTGACTAAAACACTCTTTTTCCTTGAAAGTTCCTGGAATGTTTCTACTCAAATATCACTTCCCAGAGAGGATTCTCTCACCAGTCTAGCTAAAAAACCTCCGCCTCTGACTTTTACCCTTTTCGCCATTGGCCCTTATTCTCTATATCCATACCTGCTTCATTTCCATTCACAGTATTTATAATTCCTAGATATTATGTAGCCCCACCATCCCGGTGAAGCCAGATGTCATTTGGAATTAAGTATTTTTGGTATTTTTAAGGTAATATAGTACATGTACTATAATTATGCAACATCTCCTACTCTTCTCCCCTCCCATCCAAGAGGTCTGGGAAGGCACCCTGAAGTCAAAAACGTTAATAACCTTGCAGTAAAACATATATTCATTCTAAGTGAGATTTTTTAAAGACTATAACTAGGGGCAGAGCAAGATGGCAGAATGGAAATCTCCACTGATTGTCCCCCCAAGCAAGGACATCAATTCAACAACTATCAAAAAAAGCATATTCATAAGACTCAAAAATCAGGTGAGCACTCACAGTACGTGGCTTTAACTTCCTATCACTACATGAGGCACCGAACAGGAAAAACAGTCTCAAATAGCTGATGCCACCTCTCCGGCAGCAGAAGCATGGTGTGGAGAATGTTTGGTGTGCTGGAGACAGAGAGAGTGTAGCATTTATGAGGCACTGAGCTCAGTGCTGCCCTATTATAACAGAAAACAAAACTAGACCAAACGCAGCTGATGTCCATCCAAAAAGCGAGCATTTTAACCGGGCCTGTTTAGCCAGAAAGGAATCGCTGATCCCAGTGGTCCAAACTTGAGTCCCTGCAAGACTCATCAGTGCAGGCTAAAGTGTTCTGGAGCCCAAAATAAACTGGAAAGGCAGGCTAGGCCATAAGGACTTCAACTCCAAGGCAAGTCCTAGTGTTGAACTTGGGCCAGAGACAGTGGACTGGGGGAGCGGGGGAATGGGACTTACTGAGACACCAGCCAGGGTGGGGAAGGGAGTGTTGGCATCACCTCCTCCTAACCACAGGCTGTACAGCTCATGGCTCTGAAAAAGACCCATCCACTCCACTTGAGGAAAGAAGATGGAAGAATAAAGAGGACTCTGTCTGGGATCTTGGATACCAGCTCAGCCACAGTTGGGTAGGGCACCAGTTAGAGTTATGAAGCCCCCTTTCCAGATCCTGCTACTGAATGACATTTCTAGATACAACCTGGGCCAGAAGGCAACCTGCTGCCTTGAAGGAAAGAACCCAGTCCTGGTAGCATTCATCACCTTCTAACTGAAGAGACCTTGGGCCCTAAACAACCAGCAGTAATACCCAGGAACTACATTGAGGGGCTTGGGTGAGACTGTGAGACTTGTTGGCTTCAGGTGAGACTAAGCACATTCCTAGTTGTGGTGGGTACAGGGTGAGACTCCTTCTACTTGAGAAAATCAAAGGGAAAAGCAGAGGGAACTTTGTTTTGTACCTTAGTTACCAGCTCAGTCACAGGGGTTAGAGCACCAAGCAGGTTCTTGGGGTCCTAGGTTCCAGGACTTGGCTATCGAATAGAATTTCTGGACCTGCTCTGGGTCAGAGGAGAACGTGCTGCTCTGAAGGGTGAGTCTCAGGCCAGGCAGCATTCAACACAAGCTGACTGAAGAGCCCTTGGGCCTTAAGGGAACATCAGTGGTACAGTAATCCGCATGGAATGTGGTAGCGGGAGCCACAGGGTGAGGCTCCTCTGCTTTTAAATAGGGGAGGGAAGAGTGGGGAGGACTACGTCTTTTGAGTTCAGTGCCAGCTCACCCACAGTACAATAGAATACCAGGTAGACTTCTAAGATTTTTACTCTAGTCCCTGGCTCCTGAATGGCATCTCTGGACATGCCCGGGGCCTGGGGGAACCTGCCACTCTGAAGTGAAGGATACAGGCATGGCTGGCTTTGTCACCTGCGGATTGCAGAGCACCAAAGCCTTGAGTGAACACAGGCTGAAGCCAGGAAGTGGTTACAGCAAGCCTCAGGTGAGACCCAGTGCTGTGCTGGCTTCAGGTCTGACCCAGTACAGTTTTAGTGGTGATGGCCACAGAGGTGCTTATGTCACAATATCCCCAGCTCCAGATGGCCTAGAACAGAGAAAGAGGCAGAGACAGAGACAGGGGTGGAGTGGGACAGACGGACTCCATTCATTTGGAGAACGTGAGGAAACAGAACAAGAGTCTATGCCTGGTAATCCAGAGAATCCTTCTGGATGTTGTCCAGGACCATCAAGGCAGTACCTTTATGAGTCTGTAAGAACTACAGCATTACCAGGCTTCGGGTGCCCCTAAAGCAGATACAGCTTAGATCACAACACTTAGATCACAACAATCAAGTCCTTCTGAATATCTGGAAAGCCTTCCCAAGAAGGACAGCTATAAGTAAGTCCAGAAAGTGAAGACTACAGTAAATACTTAACACTTAAATGCCCAGACATCAAAGAACATCTACTAGGATCAACACCATCCTGAAAAACATGACCTCACCAAATGAAATAAATAAGGCACCAGGGACCAATTCTCGAGAAACAGAGATATGTGACTTCTCAGACAGATAATTCAAAATAGCTGTGTTGAGGACACTCAAAGAAATTCAAGATAATATAGAGAAGGAATTCAGAATTCTATCTGATTAACTTAACAAAGAGATTGAAATAATTAGAAAGAATCAAGCAGAAATTCTGGAGCTGAAAAATGCAATTTGTCATACTGAAAAATGCATCAAAGTCCTTTAATAGCAGACGTAATCAAGCAGAATAAAGAATTAGTGAGTGTGAAGACAGGCTGTTTGAAAATACACAGAAAAGACAAAAAAAAAGAAAAAAGAAAAAGAAAAGAAAAAACAATGAAGCAAAGCAGGCTAGAAAATAGCCTCAAAATGGCAAATCTAAGAGTTATTGGCCTTAAAGAGAAGGTACAGAAAGAGATAGGGGCAGAAAGCTTACTCAAATGAATAATAACAGAGAATTTCCCAAACCTATAAAAGATATCAATATCCAAGTACAAGAAGGTTATAGAACACCATGCAGAATTAACCCAAAGAAGACTACCCCAAAGCATTTAATAATTGAACTCCCAAAGGTCAAGGATAAAGAAAGGATCCTAAGCAGCAAGAAAAAAGAAATTGCATACAATGGAGCTCCAATATGTCTGACAGCAGAATTTTCAGTGCAAACTTCACAGGCCAGGAGAGAAGAATGGCATGACATAATTAAAGTGCTGAAGGAAAAATCTTTTACTTTAGAATAGTATATTCGGTGAAAATATCCTTCAAACATGAATAAGAAATAAAGGCTTTCCCAGACAAACAAAAGCTTAGGGATTTTATCAACACCAGAACTTTCTGCAAGAAATGCTAAAGGGAGTATTTTGATCAGAAAGAAAAGGACATTAATAAGCAATAAATCATGGAAAGTACAAAACTCACTGGTAATAGCAAGTACACAGGAAAACACAGAATATCATAACACTGTAACTGTGGTGTGTAGACTACTCCTATCTTAAATAGAAAAACTAAACAATTAACCAATAAAAAACCATAACAAGTTTTCAAGACATAAACAATACAATAAAATATAAATGGAAACAACAAAAAGTCAAAACAACAGGGAGATGAAGTTAAGGCATAGAGTGTTTATCAGTTTTTTGTTTGTTTATGTAAACAGTGTTAAGTTGTTATCAGCTTAAAATGATGGGTTATAAGGTAGTATTTGCAAACCTCATGGTAACCTCAAACCAAAAAAACATACAACTAATACACAAAACATAAAAAGCAAGACCCAAGAAAATCACCTTCACTGAAGGGAAGACAGGAAGGAAACAAGACCACAAAATAACCAGAAAACAAATAACAAAACGCCAGGAGTAAGTCCTTACTTACCAATAAAGACACTGACTATAAGTGGACTAACCTCTGGAATCAAAAGACACTGAGTTGCTGAATGGATACAAAAAAGACAAGACCCAGTGATCTGTTGCCTATGAGAAATACACTTCACCTATAAATATACACATAGACTGAAAGCAGTGGGATGGAAAAAAATATTCCATACCAATGGAAACCAAAAGAGCAGGAGTAGCCATACTTTTATCAGAAAAAATAGATTTATAGTCAAAAACTATAAGAGAGACAAAACTGGTCACTATATTATGATAAAAGGGGTCAATTCAGAAAAAATAAAACCCACAATTTTAAATACATATGCACCCAACACTGACACACCCAGATTTATAAAGCAAATACTATTAGAGCTAAAGAGAGAGATGAGCCCCAATACACTAATAGCTAGAGGCAGCCAGGTGCAGTGGCTCACGCCTGTAATCCTAGCACTTTGGGAGGCCAAGGCAGGCGGATTGTTTGAGCTCAGGAGTTCGAGACCAGCCTGGGCAACATGGTGAAACCACATCTCTACTAAAAAACAACAACAAAAAAGAAAGCTAGAGGCTTCATCACCACACTTTCAGCATCAGATAGAACAGATTGTCCAGATGGAAAAATCAACAAAGCAACAAAGCAACACTGGACAATCTACACTATAGTCCAGATAGACCTAATAGACATTTACAGAACAGTTCATCCAATGGCTGCAGAATACACACTTTTTTCCTCAGCACATGGATGATTCTCAAGGGAAGACATTAGGTCACAAAACAAGTCTTAAAACATTCAAAAAGTAAAATAATATCAAGCATCTTCTCTGACCAAAGTGGAATAAAACTCGTAATCAATAACAAGAGGAATTTTGGAAACTGTACAAATACATGGAAATGTATGTATTTGTATGTATGCTCCTGAATGACCAGTGGGTCAATGAAGAAATCAAAAAGAAAATTGAAACATCTATTGAAACAAATGATAATGGAAACACAACAAGCAAAACCTATGGAATATAGCAAAAGTAGTACTAAGAGGGAAGTTTATGGCCATAAGTGCCGATATCAAAAAATAAGAAAACCTTCAAATAAACAACCAAAAAATGCATCTTAAAGAACTAGAAAAGCAAGAGCAAACCAAACCCTAAATAAGTGAAAGAAAAAATAAATAAAGATCAGAGCAGAAATAAATAAAATTGAAATAAACAAGATAGTTTTTTAAAAAGTTAAGCAAAATTAACAAACTTTTGGCCAGACTAGGAAAAAAAGAGAGAAGATCCAAATAAATAAAGTCAGAGATGAAGATGGAGACATTACAAATGATACCACAGAAATTCAAATGATCATTAATTGCTACTATGAGCAACCATATACCAATAAATTGGAAAATCTAGAAGAAATGGACAAATTCCTAGAAAAATACAACCTACCAAGATTAGACCATAAGAAATCCAAAACCTGAACAAACCAGTATCAAGTAATGAGATTGAAGCTGTATTAAAAAGTCTCCCAGTAAAGAAAAGTCCAGAAACTGATGGCTTCACTGCTGAATTCTACCAAATATTTAAAAAACGAATACCAATACTAATCTAACTACTCCAAAAAACAGAAAAGGGAATACTTCCAAACTTATTCTATAAGTCCAGTATTACCCTTATATCAAAAATAGACAAATACACATTAAAAAAAGAAAATCACAGATCAGTATTTTTGATGAATATTGATGCAAAAATCCTCAACAAAATACTAGCAAACCAAATTCAACAGTACATTAGAAAGATTATTCATCATGATCAGGTGGGATTTATCCCTGGGATGCAAGGATGGTTCAATATATACAAATTAATCAATGTGACACACCATATCAATAGAATGAAAGACAAAAACCATATGATCACTTCAATTGATGGTGAAAAAGCAGTTGATAAAATTCAACACTCCTTTATAATACACCCTTAAAAACTGGATATAGAATATACATTAGCATCAGAAAAACCATATATGACAGACTCACAGCTAGTATTATACTGAATGTGGAAAAACTGAAAGCCTTTTGTATAAGATCTGGAAGATGAAAAGGATGGCCACTTTTACCACTGTTACTCCACATAATACTGGAAGTCCTAGCTAGAAAATCAGACAAGAGAAAGAAATAAGGGGCATCTAAATTGGAAGGAAAGAAGTCAAATTATCCTTGTTTGCAGATGACATAACATCATACTTGGAAAAAATGAAAGACTACACACACACACACACACACACACACACACACACACACACAACTATTCAAACTGATAAACAAATTTAGTAAAGTTGCAGGATATAAAATCCACATACAAAAAACAGTAGCATTTCAAAATGCAACAGTGAACAATCTGAAAAATAAATTAAAAAAGGAATCCTATTTACAGTAGCCACAAATACCTAGGAACTAACTTAATGAAAGAAGTGAAAGATCTCTATGGTGAAAATTATAAAATGCTGATGAAAGAAATTGAAGAGGACATCAAAAGAAACCGGAAAGATACTCCATGTCCATGGATTGGAAGAATCAATATTATTAAAATGTCCATACTGCCCAGTGCAATTTACAGATTCAGTGCTATCCCTATCAAAATACCAATGACATTCTTCAAATACACACACATAAATTTTGTAAAATTTATATGGAACCACAAAAAATTCAAAATAGTCAAAGCTATTCTAAGCAAAAAGAACAAAACTGAGAAAATCACATTACCTGACTTCAAATTATACTACAGAGCTATAATAACCAAAACAGCATGGTATTGGCATAAAAACACACATATAGACCAATGGAACAGAATAGAGAACCCAGAAACAAATTCACACACCTACAGTAAATTCATTTTCAACAAACGTGCCAAGAACATACACTGTGGAAAAGACAGTCTTCAAAAATGGTGCTGGGGAAAATGAATATCTACATGCAGAAGAATGAAATTAGACCACTATTTCAAGCCATATAGAAACATCACATAGAAATACATTAAATATTTAAATATAAGACCCTCAATTTATAAATTTACTACAAGAAAACACTGGGGAAAAATCTCCAAGACATGGGTCCGAACAAAAATTTATTGAGTAATACCCTACAAGCACAGGCAATCAAAACAAAAATAGACAAATGGGATCCTATCAAGTTAAGAAGTTGCTGCACACCAAAGGAAACAACAAAGTGAAGAGGCAACACAAAGAATCAGAGAAAATATTTGTAAACTACCCATTGGACAAGGGGTTAATAGCCAGAATATACAAGGAGCTCAACTCTGTGGGAAAAAATCTGATAATCTGATTTAAAAATGGGCAAAAGATTTGAATAAATATTTCTCAAAAGAAGCCATGGAAATGGCAAACAGGCATATGAAAAAGTGCTCAACATTACTGATAATCAGAGAAATGCAAATCCAAACTACAATGAGATATCATCTCACCTCAGTTAAAATGGCTTTTAGTTAAAAGAAAGGCAATAATAACAAATGCTGGCAAGGATGCGGTAAAAAGGGAACCCCACTCTTGGTAGGAATGTAAATTACTAAAAGCACTATGGAGAACAGTTAGAGGTTCCTCAAAAACCTAAAAATAGAGCTACCACGTGATTCAGTAATCTCACTGCTGGGTATATACCCAAAAGAAAGTAAATCAGCACATCGAAGAGCTATCTGCAATCCCATGTTTGTTGCAGCACTGCTCACAAATAGCCAAAATTTGGAAGCAACCTAAGTGTTCATCAACAGATGAATAAAACAAAGTGCGGTAATGATACACAATAAAGTACTATTCAGCCATCAAAAAGAATAAGATGTTGTCATCTGCAACAACATGAATAGAACTGGAGGTCATTATGCTAAGTTAAGCCAGGGACAGAAAGACAAAGCACGTTTTCACTTATGTGTGAGATCTAAAAATCAGAACTATTGAACTCATGGAGATAGAGAATAGAAGCATGGTTACCAGATGTTGGGAAGGGTAGATGGAGGGTCGGGGGGTAAGTGGGGATGGTTAACGGGTACAAAACTCCCCAAAAGAATGAATTAAGTCCTAGTGTTTGATAGCACAACAGGGTGACTATAGTTAATAGTAATTTTGTATATTTAAAAATAAGTAAAAATTGTTTATAACAAGATATCTTAGAAAAAAACCTAAAAGTATAATTGGATTGTTTGTAACACAAAAGATAAATGCTTGAGGTGATGAATACCCCATTTTACATGATGTGATTGTTACATGTTGCATGCCTGTATCAAAACATTTCATATATCCTACAAATATATACACATAGGTACCCACAAAAATTAAGATAAAAAATAAAAAAGACTATGACTAGTCTCATACCAGCTTTACTACTAAATGAGTCTGATTCAGCTTTTACCACTATTCGAGTTGTCAAATTTTCCAGTTTCCCAAGCTTTTTGATTTTAGAATTGCAGATAAGGGATTGTGGAACATACTACTAATTAATTTGTTAATTGCTTGTCTCTTCCACATAATGCATGTTCACAAGAACAAAGATTTGTTTTGTTTTTGCTCTGTAGTCCAGTGCCTAACAGATAATAATGACTGAACAAATATTAGTTAAGTGGACAAATGAAGGCCTCTGTAAGGATTAGCTTTGTTAGTTTTACATTTTAAGTAAATCCTGTCCTACAGTCATCTCTCAATTGAAGCAATAGTTGAACTTTTAAAAATATTATTAAAATTATTTCTCCTTTTAAGGCTCATTGAAAGGCAGAAGGAGAGAAAAAATGTGATAAACAGTATATAAACTACAGGAAACAACACCTGGTCTGTGTAATATAGTGGGAAGAGTTCTCAACTAGAGTTCTAGAGATCTAGGTTGATTTCATCCCTTTCCTTTTTCTATTAACTATTTGCCTATTTATTATTCACCTATCCATCCTCCATTCATCCACTTCTTCCTCTTTGACTTAAATATCTCACCATTTTGGCTCGATTCATTATCTGTCAAATGAGTGGATAAAACTTGGTGATCTTCAGCCGTTCTCTGATTCTGCTAACAGTAAATAATTGGATAATATTTGACTATCCTAGAAGTTGGCTCACACTAGCTTTTCAATTAAATTTAAGCATGTTTGTTTGTTTAAATGTTACTATAGCTTTGTAGGATAATGTGAAGTTACGTAATGTGATATCCCCAGTTTTGTTTTTTTTGCTTAGGATAGCAAAAAGTGTCACTTAGTGACACATTCGCCAAATATGTATTTTATGTAACAGTTACACAATACTGAATTTTTGTGTGTTTCTGTATGCCTAATAATAGCAACTGTTTATTGAACATTTTCTATGCACCAGAAACTACTTTAAGCTTTTCACATACATTAACCTTACAACTCTCTTATTAGTCATGTGCTGTATAATGTTGTTTTGGTCAACTATCGACTGCATATATCACAGTGCTCCCATAAGATTATAATGAAGTCGAAAAATTCCTATTGCCTAGTATTTACTATATGTTTTAATTGTTATAGTAGAGTGTACTCCTTCTACTTATTAAAAAAAAAAGTTAACTGTAAAACAGTCTCAGGCAGGTCCTTCAGGAGGTATTCCAGAAGAAAGTAAGGTTATCACAGCAGATGCCAGCTCCATGTGGGTTACTGCCCCTGAGATCCTTCCAGTGAGACAAGATATGGAGGTACAGGAAAGTGATATTGATGATCCCAACTCTGGGTAAGCCTAGCCTAATGTGTGTGCTTGTGTGTTAGTTTTTAACCAAAAAGTTAAAAAGAAAATAAACATTAATAGAAACAAGCTTATAGGATAAGGATAGAGAATATTTTTGCACAGTTGTACAACATGATTGTGCTTTGTGTTTTAAGCCAAGTGTTATTATAAAAGCATCAAGAAGTTACACAATTTAAAGTTTATAAAGTAAAAGTTACAATAAACTAAGGTTAATTTATTATTGTAGAAAAAAACTTTAAAAATAAATTTAGTGTAGCCTAAGTCTACATTATTTGTAATATCTACAGTAGTATACAGTAATGTCCTAGGCCTTTGCATTCACTCACTACTCACTCACTGACTCACCCAGAGCAACTTCCAGTCCCGCACGCTCCATTCGTGGTAAATCCTCTATACAGATGTACCAGTTTTTATCTTTTATATCTTACTTTTATTGTACCTTTTTTGTTTAGATAGACAAATACCATTATGCTGTAATTCTCTACAGTATTCAGTACAGTAATATGCTGTACAGGTTTGTAACCTAGGAGCAATAGGCTATACCCTATAGGGTAAATATCTAGTCGGCTATACCATCTAGATTTGTGTAGGTACACTCTATGCTGTTCACACAATGAGGAAATTGCCTAACAATACAGAAAGTACTCCTGTCATTAAGCGATGCATGACTGTATTATCTCCTGTGGTACAGTAGATTGCCATCTGTTTCACTATCATACCTCCACAGAAAGTGTGCACCTCTCTGTGCTTTGACTTGGAGCTTGGCTATGTAACTTCTCTTAGCTAACTGAATAATAGCAGACATTACCTAGGTAGAACTTTGAAATATGCTTATGCAGAGTAGCCTGTTCCCTTGCAATCCTGCTCTTCATACTGACCAAAAAAAAAAGAAAAAAAAATGCCTCAGGTATCTGTTGATCCAAGGAAGATGAGAGATATGTGATACAAACCTAGACTTATCCTCTACCAAGAACCAAGTCCAGGTGAGCCCAGCCTGGATGAGACCTATCCAGCTTACACACAAACTTCTGTGGAAGAACTAAATGCTTACTGTGGTACACCAGAGAGATTTTCTGGTTGTTTGTATTGTGGCAACCTCCTTCTGTTTTTTTCAGGTAATGAAAATGAGGGGCAGAGATTGAGAAACTTGCACAAACTCTGCACAGCTAGTTAAGTGTTAGGGCTAGGATATTAAGCCATGCAAGTCTGGTCAAGGGCTTATACTCTTAAGTCCCATGCTATATTGTCACTACACTATACTGGCTATATTGTATGATATTAAATTATGTATTAATATGCTAGTGAGTGATCTGGCACATATTAAAATTCATAATTTTGTCTATATTGTCTATATGTAAATGGACAAAGCTGTCTTGCAATTTGGAGTAAAATGTATTTTATCTTGAGACATCAATAATATAAAATAAATGCACTGCTTTCCGGAGTTAGATTAATAAGAACTACATTATAGACAGCTCTTGGGGTAGTTTCCCAGCTCATTCCCATACCAAATAATGGCCCTTACTGCTAACAGATCTACTGCAGATTCTTCTCTGGCTCTGGCTGACCAATTGAGGCATGCATCTGTGATCTAAGCTTGATCAGCCCAGGTTTTGCCACTAATATTTTCAAATTTGGACCCATAACTGGGCACCTCTATCATTGGCTCCACTCTGGAGAAAGCTACTGTCCCCAGAGCTATCTTTGTTCCCTTCCTTCCCACCTGTCAATTGCATAAGAAACTCCAGCATTTCCCCAGAAAATACCCTTTTTGTATAAGCTTGCCAAAATTTGTTTTTCTTCTTGTAATCTTAAGAAATTTAACCAAAACAAGTTTAAAAAATCCATTGCTTTTTTCTGTTATAATTTAAAAGTGCAGAGGGAGGATTTCTTAAAGACAAGACCAAATAAAGCTTGCATTTATTTTATATCCTATCAAAGTAGTTTTGCAATTTATAGTTATGGACAATGTGTCCCCTGATATTTGTTAAAAATTCTTCCATATTTTCAAAAACCAAGGTCTGGCTGGGCATGGTGGATTATGCCTGAAATTCTGGCACTTTGGGAGGCTAAGGTGGGAAAATCACTTGAAGCCAGGAGTTTGAGATCAGCGACATAGCAAGACTTTGTTTCTACAAAAATATAATTTAAAAAATTTAGCCAGGCATGATGCTGCACACCTGCATTCCTAGCTATTTGGGAGGCTGAGGTGGAAGGATCACTTGAGACCTGGAGTTCCAGGCTGCATTGAGATATAACAGTGCCAGGGTGACAGACTAAGACCTTGTCTCAAAAAAAAAAAAAACCCCGCCCACAACCCGCCCACTCAAAAAAACCAAAAAAACAAAAAAACAAAAAACAAACAAATAAAAAAACAGGGTCCATGGGCCCGCAAGGAGTCTGTGGATAAACTATATATCAGTGAAACTGAATAAAGTAGATATCCTTTGTAATCTTATGTATTTTATGCATTAAAACATTTTACTTCTATTGAGCTTTGTTTACTCCTTTTGATAATGCAAGGCAAGTGAACATATGGGATTATTTATGTCACTGATTTACTCAGAAGTGCTCAAATATATTCCAGACACTATTTTGGGTGCTGGCGATATAGCAGGGACAAAACAGACAGTCTTTGCCCTCACAGAGTAGTGGTAAGAAAGAATATGCAGAATATAAAATTTCACAATACTGTTAGTAATGAACCTGGCACAAGTACCACAATGAGATTAGAGCAGTTTAAAATGTGAGGGTAAGAAACACAAAATGCTTGGAGGAAATTAATGTGCAATCCTTAACCTATATCTAGTTTTAAGTGATATATTAACATATGAAGGGAGCCCTGCCATAGTCAAGTTTAAGAACAGTAATAAAGTACAACTACTAACTACCACAGTGACAATAAAGATAAATAGCAATGCTAAGGTTACCTTACCAGTAATTTCATATGTGCTATTATAACTTCTTAATATTCTGTCAGGATGGGCAGGTGAGAAAATGGAGCCTTAGAGGCTCACCAAACTTGACCATTTTGATTAGCGGTAGAACCAGGAATGTAGCCTAGTTTTCACATCTCCTGGTTTTATTTCCTTTATACTACATTACATCATCACAAGCAAAGACAAGTTTCACAGCAGACAACGTTGAAATTTCTTTTTATTTACTTCCATAATCTACTTGTGACATGGGGCAGAGAAGCAACATAACATGGGTCATATAGGAGCTACTGGTAACAACTTGAACACTTTTCGTTATCAGGCATAAGCTCACATTAGCAAGAACTTCAGGGTGGTATGATAGATGTGATACTGGGGAAATTTATGAATGAATTACAAAAGTAGATTTTTCCAACTAATGAATTTAACCATTTAGTGCAGAAGTTGGCAAACTTCAGCCCATGGAGTAAGTCCAATCTGCTACCTGTTTTTATATTGCCTGTGAGAGTGGTTTTACATTTTTAAATGGTTCAAAAAATCTTACAAGAGGAAAGATATTTGACAGCAAAAAGTTACATAAAATTCAAGTTTCGGTGTCTATAAATACAGTTGAAACACCGCCATCCTTATTTATGTATTGCCTATGGCTGCTTTCACACTACAAAAGCCAAGTTGAGTAGCTCCACAAAGACCTGGCTCTCAAGTCCTAAAATATTACCATCTGGCCATTTGCAGAAAAAATTTGTTGGCCTCTCATCCAGAAGGTCACAGAGTTAATGTTAAAGGCAGTAACAACATCTGTTTAACTTATAATTTTAAAAATGAGTAAATGCATAGTTATTTAAATATTTCTTTCCTTTAAAATGGAGTGATTTGAAAGCACCGGAGTCATACGAATGAATATCCTAGAGGCCTAAGAAGCATGCTTGCATCTTAGCCACTCAGTCAGTTGATCACTTGGATGACCTCTGGACACCATGGTATTTTTAATTAATACACAGGTTTAAATTATTTAACTCTCAGTCTGACATTTTATAATTTACTGACTCATAGATTGCTGGCTAAAGACAGAATAAAAAAACACTTGGTGACATATAATTAACGAGAAGCAAAAACATTCTTTGATGTCTATAAATTTTCCTCAAGATAATCATCACCACATCAAAAAGTATTTATGTAGTTAAAAGAGGTAAGTCTCAAATACGTTAAAAGTCCGTGTTAAAAGAAATTTGGTGATGATCAAATCTTAAATTTTCTTGTTTAGAAATTAAAATCAGTTGATTTAGAAAGCATAAAATATAAAAAACTCTAAAATGTAGCATCATAAACACAGTTTTGCATGTGCTTTTCATGCAGCAACTTAAATTTACTTTTCAATATCCACCTAAATACTAGTTCGGCCTCAAAGTTAAATACTGTTTAAGTATCATCTGACTTTTATAGTTACTGTTGGTAAGTCCTCCTATTCCCCACTGCCTGCCCCACACATAATTTAAAGTAAAATAAAAGTAGATCATTTACTAAAAGTGAAAATGTTTTAATGTCTTTATTATGCATAATATTAGTTTATATTTAAAATAAATTTAATGATATAATTCTTAACAATATAGTTTCTGAAATTTTTGTAACTCAAAAATAATAACATCCTTTTTCGAAAATCTTAAGGTTTACCTGCTAAGAAACATTGAGGAACACTATACTAAAGAAGAGGGAAGGGGCGCGTCCAAGACGGTTGAATAGGAACAGCTGCAGCCTCCAGCTCCCAGCGTGAGTGACACAGAAGATGGGTGATTTCTGCATTTTCAACTGAGGTACTGGGTTCATGTCACTGGGGAGTGTCGGACAGTTGGCGCTGGTCCGCGGGTGCAGCCCGAGAGCTGAAGCAGGGTGAGGCATCGCCTCACCTGGGAAGCACAAGGGGGAAGGGAATTCCTTTTCCTAGCCAAAGGAAATTGAGACACACAACACCTGGAAAATCAGGTAACTCTCACCCTAATACTGCGCTTGTACCAAGGGTCTTAGCAAACAGCACACCAGGAGATTAAAACCTAGGTAATACCATTCAGGACATAGGCATGGGCAAGGACTTCATGTCGAAAACACCAAAAGCAATGGCAACAAAACCAAAATTGACAAATGGGATCTAACTAAACTAAAGAGATTCTGCACAGCAAAAGAAACTACCATCAGAGTGAACTGGCAACCTACAGAATGGGAGAAAATTTTTGCAATCTACTCATCTGACAAAGGGCTAATATCCAGAACCTATAAATAACTTAATCAAATTTACAAGAAAAAAACAAATAACCCCATCAAAAAGTGGGCAAAGGATATGAACAGATACTTCTCAAAAGAAGACATTCATACAGCCAACAGATACATGAAAAAATGCTCATCATCACTGGCCATCAGAGAAATGCAAATCAAAACTACAATGAGATACCATCTCACACCAGTTAGAATGGCAATCATTAAAAAGTCAGGAAACAACAGGTGTTGGAGAGGATGTGGAGAAATAGGAACACTTTTACATTGTTGGTGGGACCGTAAACTAGTTCAACCCTCGTGGAAAACAGTGTGGCGATTCCTCAAGGATCTAGAACTAGAAATACCATTTGATCCAGCCATCACATTACTGGGTATATACCCCAAAGATTGTAAGTCATGCTGCTATAAAGACACATGCACACGTATGTTTATTGCGGAACTATTCACAATAGCAAAGACTTGGAATCAACCCAAATGTCCATCAGTGACAGACTGGATTAAGAAAATGTGGCACATATACACCATGGAATACTATGCAGCCATAAAAAAGGATGAGTTTGTGTCCTTTGTAGGGACATGGATGCAGCTGGAAACCATCATTCTCAGCAAACTATTGCAAGAACAGAAAACCAAACACCGCATGTTCTCACTCATAGGTGGAAATTGAACAATGAGATCACTTGGACACAGGAAGGGGAACATCACACACTGGGTCCTACTGTGGCAAGGGCCGGGGGGAGGCATAGCATTACGAGATATACCTAATGTAAATGACGAGTTAATGGGTACAGCATACTAACATGGCACATATATACATATGTAACAGACCTGCACGTTGTGCACATGTACCCTAGGACTTAAAGTATAATAAAAAAAAAAAGAAGAGGGAAAAAATTAACTGATAATATTATTCATACCACTTGTTCATCATTATTTTTTCAGCAAACAGATGAGTACCAACTCTTTGCCAGACACTATGGAAGAAAGCCAAGACAAAAATAACAGTTCCTGCTTTCAAAGAGCTTACTGGCTGGTGGCTGGAAGGGACAAGTGCAAAGATTGGTAAGTTCTCTGATACAGGTAAAGTAAGCCACTCTGTTATCACGTAGAATAAAGATGAACTCAGTTTCTGGTGGTGAGAACAGAAAAGAAAGAACAAATGGGAATTATTGGTAAGGTAGAACACACTGGGTATCCTGACCAATTAGATGAGGGAAGAAAGATAAATAATTAAAATTGTTGTCAAGGAGATGCCTTATATTTAGAGATATAAGGAGAAGAAAGAAAGGGTCTAGTGAATGTTTACCTAGAAAAAAGGGATATGCTAAAAATTTTCCTCTACAGATGTCCAAATCCTCTTCCTTCTTAATTTCAAGTTATTGTAAAAAATCCCCCATCCAAAACCTTTGGAGAATGACAGTGTTTTAGAACTAAGGATTTTTTAGAGTTTTGAAAGGTAAGATTAAGACATATAAAAATTAAAACATACACACATACACACACCGTTTTAATGTCTAAAATATACATCAAAGATTGCTCTATACCAAACTATAATTTCAGGCTTTTTATCATTGACGAATGATAATGATTCAGAAAGAATAGACTCCAAGAACCTGATGAATAAATAAAATGCAGTACCGTATATCTACATAATAGAATATTATTTGGCTATAAAAAGGAATGGAATTCTGATATACACTACAACACAGATGAACCTTGAAAACATTACCATGAGTGAAAGAAAGAAAAGGCCATGTATTGTATGATTCCGCTTATATGAAACATCCAGAATATGCAAATCCAAAGAGACAGAAAGTAGACTAGTGTTTGCCAGGACTGGGAGTGGAGGGAAATGGAGTAGGAAATGGGTACAGGGTTTCTTTTTGGAGTGAGGAAATGTTCTAGAATTGAACAGTAGTGAATGATATACAACACTGTGAATATACTAAGAAGCACTGGATCGTACAATTTAATATTTTGAACTTTATGACATGAATTATATCTCAATAAAGCTGTTATTTTTTCTTTAAAAAACAATGGGCTGGGCATGGTGACTCACGCCTGTAATCGTAGCACTCTGGGAGGCTGAGGCAGGAAGACTGCTTGAGTCCAGAAGGTGGAGACCAACCTGAGCAACACAGTAAGACCCTGTCTCTACAAAAAATACAGAAAAAAAATTTGCTGGGCATGGTGGCACACCCCTGTAGTCCAGCCACTTGGGAGGCTGAGGTGGGAGGACCACTTGTGCCCGGGAGGTTGAGGCTGCACTGAGCCATGATTACACCACTGTCCTCCAGCCTGGATGACACAGCGAGACCCTGATTCAAAAAAGAAATTCATATTTTTTTAATCTCGTGAACATGCACATTTTAAAGTATTTAAAATAGGCTGTCAAGATGAATTATTGCAGGGATATACTTGTTTGTGACTTTGAATAGCCGCATGGATCTTGTAAGATCTACTGGAAAAAAAATTGTAAAAGAGTTCTTCAGATACTTCACATTTTAAAATAAATATAATTATGGAACATCTATAATTAGTATGAATAAATAAACATAGGAAAATAATGAAATAACAGAACAAGGCTGGCCTACAGTGTCCTTATTCCAAAAAAATAACAAAAATAGAAAATTTCAATCAAATGCTGAAAGTAGTTTTCTCTGAGTCCAAAGTTTACATTTTTTTTACACCAAATGAGGTTAGGAATGTTTGTAAATGAATTTGAATCCACTACAATAGGATCACTGTGAACTATGGCTTCTGAAAACTGAAGAAAATGTGAATTTGAAGATTCAACTAGAAAAATGAAAGAATGAAGAAACTGGAAACTAACTTTGAACAACCTTCAGCTTTAACATATAAAGGATAATTCATAGAGAAAAAAAGAAACGAAGAAAGAAGGGGACAGCAAAGTCCCCCTAAATCTATCTAAATTAATTTGGGTCCTAGACTGATGTTCTATTAGGCTTATGCATGAAATATCACTCAATAAAACTTACAAATTGGTTTGTCGATTCACGTATGAAAATATGCTGGATGATCCCTTCCACTGGTGGATTACAGCTGGTTAGCAATGGATAAGGAGAAAAATTTACTTCAGCAGATTGGGAAAATCTACACTGAATTTACCATCACATAATCTTCTACTGTATATACATATAAAAAGGGAACTATCTAAAGACACGATTTTTTAAGATCTTAAATAATCAAAATTAGATACAACTGAAAGTTTAGTAGAAGTGAAAAAAGTCTACATGTAACAAAAATTCAGCATACTTTCTTTAATATTCATAGAAAATAAATTAACAAGATAAAATTTTTATATTACCGATGTTTATTTAGTCATCTAAGTTATTTTTTATAATTTGTGTGTGTTCTTCAGGTTAAGCAATATAAGTAAAATAAATGGGTAAACTTTGATTTATAATATAATAAGATGATTACTAGATTCTAGCATATGACATGAGCTAAATTTAAGCAGCTCCCAATATTTACCCTAATATGTGGTAAATCACAATTTTAAAAAATTGTTATTGTTTTGGGCTATTAAGATAATATAAGTTTAATATTATTTAAAAAGTTTAACAATATTAAAAAACTATAAAATATAATTGCATCTGGGTAATTTAGCAAAATATGAGCTTGCCAGTCATTTTATAAGACTTATTATCTCTTGAACAATATAATAAATGAGGTACGTTTGAGGTATTCAAAAAAAGAGAAGTAAGCAGTTTTTTCTAAATGGTACATCCTTAACATCGGAGGTAGAAAGGGGTAGGGTATACATAAATGAAGATAATTTACTAGTAGCGACTGGTTTGTATGAAAATCAGCCTGTAGGTCTTATTTAAAATGTAGGAATTAGGCTAATGCTTGCAGCTCTAAATAAGTAGTTTTATGGCTTTTCTTTGTGAAATGAAAATAAAATTAAGATCTATTATGTAACATACTGTGATCAAAAAGTATTTGTTAGGCTTCCTAAAGTCCACATTAGAATTTTAGTTGGAACTAAAAAGCAATGAAAAACAAATGGCTTCCTCAAAGAGGTAGTAGTTTCTATTTTATATTTGTGTTTGATGTGTTTGGATATTTGTCCTCTCAAAATCTCATGTTGAATGTAATCTTCACTGTTGAAGGTGGGGCCTGGTGGAAAGTGTTTGGATCGTGGGGACGAATAGCTCATGAGTGGCTTAGTGCCATCTCCTTGGTGACAAGTGAGTTCTCACTCTGAGTTCATGTGAAATATGGTTGTTTAAAAGTATGTAGCACCTCCCCTCTCTCTGTCTCTTGCTCCTCCCCTAACCATGTGACACACCCACTCCTGTTTTGCCTTTCACCATGGTTGTATGCTTCCTGAGGCCCTCATAAGAAGCCAAGCAGATCTTGGTGCCATGCTTATACAGCCTGCAGAACTGTGAGCCAATTAAATCGCTTTCCTGTATAAATGCCAGTCTCATTATTCCTTTATAGCAATGCAAAAATAACCTAACACAGTGTCTTAGTCTGAGCTTCTATAACAAAGTACCTTAGACTGGGTAATTTATTAAAAAAAAAAAAAAAAGTTTATTGCTCACAGTTCTGGGGAATGGGAGGCCCAGGATAAAGGAACTGGTAGATTCTGTGTCTGGCAAGAGCCTCTTCTTCATATGTGGTGCCTTTTATGTGTCCTCAAATGACAGAACAAATTTCCTTGGGCCACTTTTATAAATGGCACTAATCCCATCAGGAGGGATCTGCCCTCATTATCTAATTGGCTCCTCAAAGTTCCACCTCTTAATATAATTGCATTGGGAATTAGATTTCAACATATGAATTTTCAACAGAGACAGAAACATTCTGACTAGAGCACTAAGTAATACACAAAACTACAAATCTCAAATAACACAATGAGATATATAATAAAATGATCATATGTAGCAAATTTAGCTGTATGCTTCTATGTCAACATAATCAGTTTTAGAATGTAATTTAAAAACTATCTATTCATGGTAAATTCAAAATGAAAAAGTTATAATATATTATGCCAATGCCAATGAAAAGACGGAAGTAATAATGAAGGTTAAAAATAATATTTGGATTTGAAAAAAATTAGTATCACATATAAAAGTGTTTCATCAATCCCATGTGAAAACATAACTAGAGACAATTTAAAATACCATTTGCTTCAAGTAAATTCCTTTGATTACAATTTATAGAACAGAGGCATTTGATGATACTATTTCTATTCATTTTATAATTCGTGGAAATATTTGCTTTGCTATAAAAGTTAAAGTCTCTAAAAAAATAAGTAGTTAAAGAGAAGAGAAAAGCTAGGGAATGGGGAATGAAGAGTCCCTTAAAGTAACCAACAGGTAAAAGTAATCTATAAAAATAATTGTAATAGTCAGTGATGTTTACAGGCAACCTTGGGAAGAAAAAAAAAACAACAGAACAGATAACCAAAAATGAAAAGGCAGCAAGATCACAAAATTGTATCCAGTCACACATTTCACCTAAAAGAGACGAGCAGTCATATAAAGTAGGTATAGCCTGGCGTGGTGGCTTATACCTGTAATCTCAGCACTTTGGGAGGCCGAGGCAGGCAGATCACTTGAGGTCAGGAGTTCGAGATCAGCCTGGCCAACATGGTGAAACTCCATCTCTAATAAAAATTAAAATAAAATTGGCCCAGCGTTGGGGCATGTGCTTGTAGTCCCAGCTACTTGGGAGGCTGAGACAACAGAATCTCACTAGAACCCAGGAGGTGGGGGTTGCAGTGAGCTGAGATCATGCCACTGCACTCCAGCCTGGGCAACAGAGTAATTTATTTCGTTTTCAAAAAATAAAATGAAATAAAGTAAAATAAAATAAAAGTAGGTATATAGGGGAAACAAATACAAGGTAGAGTGTCCTTATTCCATGTTTTCTAGATTGAATAATATACAAACTACATAAAATCAATTGATTAACTAATTAATCTTAATAATAATTCCCCAGCAGCATCCAGCAGCAGCTGGAAGAGGTAAGAAACGATTTATTCTTTAGAGGGAGAATGGCCCTGCCAACACACTGGACCCACTGGATTTGGGTCCAGTGATACTGATTTCAGAATCTTGGCCCCTAGAACTATGAGAAAATAATTATTTTTTGCATTAAGACACCAGGTTTGTGGTAATTTGTTACGGAAGCCATAGGACATTAATACACAAACAATATGCTTTAGGGGGCTAGGGTTTAACTGAAAGTTATTTTGGTATACATGAAAAGTTATGTATATGAACATACATTATTGTTGTGCCATATATCTTAGGGAATTTATTTGTGATAGTTAGTTGATTTTATTTTGGGTGGTGAATGCAGGTATCTAATCATGTCATCTACACCCAGGCGGTTTAACTTTTTTTTTTTTTTCTCTAACTTCTAATACCTCTCTCAGCTGGCTCCCTTTAGTACAATGTGAAATAATAGTCACGCCAGTGGGCATCTTTGCAATGTTCCTGACTTTTGCACAAATGCTTCCAGTGTTTCCTCATTCCTCCACCATCCCCCACCCCTGAATGATCTGTTATGGACTGAGGGGACAATTAGTAACTTTGAGAAATCTAGTGGTGTTGTAACCAAGTAACCTATTTTTAAGGGCCTTTTTTTTTTTTGTCCTTTTTTCTTTTTTCCTTCTCTCCCTTATTTGGTGCCTGTTCCTTGTTAATAATAAAATAATGACCTTTACTCTTCTTCTTTCCCCCAGGCACGCCCTTGCACTGCTCACTTATCTAATTATATGTCTGCTTAGAAGTTTCTGTGACTGAATCTTGAGACAATCCAGGTACCTATGCAATTTTCTCCCAACAAGAGATTATGTGAATGTGCAGTTAATTTACAACCTATATATGCTCAACATAGTGCCAGCCCATTTACCAGATCAGACAATAGCGCAGAATAAAGCACTGAAGCAAGTTACGTGGTCCTGCACCTCCTTGCCCCTCCTGCACATCCTTCATACCAAATTTCACTTTTAAATTATTGTATTCTGGCCAAAAATTTGAAATGGTTTCTTTAAGGCAGGAAGTCTAGACTATTTCCCCACTGCTAGTTTGGAAATAAAGTCACTTTTCTTCCACTGAACTTTGTCTTTGTTATTTGGTTTTGCAAGCAGGAAGCAGCTGAACCTGTATTCATTGTTTCTATTTTCAGTGGTACCTACATTGTCTTTCCAATTAGTGATGCCATGCTATTTAATTTGTAGATATTCATAACTGCTTCAACTTCATGTGTGTTCACAATGAGACTGTGCTCATCTCACCTAATGTTTTTGTTGACTGAATTTCTGTGGTCTAATATAAATACCTTGCTTACCTTTATCTGGCTTTTCATCTTTACGTTTTGACATTTATAAGATACTTTATTGTATCTTTTAAACACATCAGAGAATAGAGTGCTCTATGATTTGGTCAGAAATCTACTTTTTAAAAAGTGAGAGGCTGGGAAGGTTGTGGGGAGGGGAAATGGAGAGAGGCTGGTTAATGGGTACAAAAATACCATTAGATATAAGGAATAAGTTCTAGGGTTCAATAGCAAAATAGGAATATTTTGTTGTACATTTCAAAATAGCTAGAAGGGAAGGTATGGAATGTTTCTAACCCAAAGAAATGGTAAACATTTGATGGGTGGATATCTCAATTACCCTGATTTCATCATTATTCACTGTATACATGTATCAAAACATCATATGTACCCCATAAATACGTATAATTATGTTTCAACAAAACATGTTTTTAAAATCCACTTACATTAATTTTTCTCTTGGCTGTTTCCCCTTAGTAAAATGTTAAATGATAATGTGACAGTGGACATCTAACAAAAAGAACTGTTCTTCATTCTGTTGTTTTTTCTCTGTATACATATATATGTGTGTGTATATAATATATACATTTACATATATAAGTATGTGTGTCTCTGTCTCTAGACACACACACACACACACACACACATATATATATATATATAATTTTGTTTTTTTTTGAGACAGGGTCTCACTCTGTTGCACAGGCTGGAGTGCAGTGGCGCGATCTTGGCTTGCTGCAACCGCCACCTCACAGGCTCAATCAATCCTCCCAACCTCAGCCTCCCAAGTTACTGGGTCCACTGGCTAATTTTTGTATATTTTGTAGAGGTGGGGTTTTGCCACGTTGCCCAGGGTGGTCTCAAACTCGTGGGCTCAAGGGATGCATCTGCCTTGGCCTCCAACAGTGCTGGGATTACAGGCATGAGCCACTGCAGCTGGCCTATTTTCCACATATTTTTAAACAAAAATATCATTGGTACTGTTTATCCTATTTTTCTCCATGGGTAATTTCTCTGTATCTTTGTTCCAGTGGTTATGTTTATAATTTTATGCAACTTTGTTTTTACAAATAAACATGTAATTTATATCTCTGTCCTTATTTCTGTATTCAAAATCTATTAGTTCACTGTTATAAGCAATTATAATATTGGCATACTTTCTATTACTCTGTCCTTTTTCTTTCATCCGTCATATTTCAGTTAATGTTACTCACTATTTTTCCTTGTATTGTTAAATTATGTTTATACTTTTATTTTTTGTCAGCTTTAATTGATATTCTTTGACTTCCAAGTATTAAAGATGAGAAAATTAGTTCACACCTGTAATCCCAGCACTTTGGGAAGCCGAGGTGGGCGGATCACCTGAGGTCAGGAGTTCGAGACCGGCCTGGCTAACAGGGTGAAACCCTGTCTCTACTAAAAATACAAAAAAATAAAAATAAATTAGCCAGGTATGGTGGAGGGTGCCTGTAATCCCAGCTACTTGGGAGGCTGAGGCAGGAGAATCACTTGAACCTGGGAAGTGGAGGTTACAGTGAGTCAAGATCACGGTACTGTACTCCAGCCAGGGTGACAGAGAGACTCGTCTCAAAAAAAAAAAAAATAAAAATAAAAAAAAAATAAATAAATAAAAATAAGACAATTGTAAAGACTGGGGGAAAAAACTGGAGAAAACAGGTAGAAGTGGTATATTTTTAGGGAACATATTCTATTTTTAGGGAATTTTAGGAAACATTTTATATCTATATTTATATATGGTGTCTACATTTTGTTCTTTAGCTCTAATTCCCACATTTTAGTCTTTCTTTTACAGTTAAATCCTTTCAATGCTTGCTAACAGTCCTTCTATTGTAACTCATTTTCTAAGAATGTTTTCAAAAAGTATTTCTTGAGTTCAAAACTGTCTTTATATTCGTTGAGTTCAAAACTGTCTTTAGCATTTAAACTTGAAGACATTTGGGCTACATTTGAAATATTAAATACTTTCCTTTCTATAAGATCCTGTAGCTATTACTCCACTGCCAACTGGTACTAAATGTTGATGTGGATAAGACAGAGACAAGTCTGACTTTTTCCCCTCCCATTATTGACCTGACTATTCTTTCTTCATGTTTAATGTACAGCAATTTTATGAGGACATGTCTCAGTATTGACAGTTCTAGGTCAATTTTCCCTGGTTCATGGTATGCTCTTTCAATATGTAGATCAAAATTATATTTTAAATCATTATTATTGAGCCCTATCTTTAAATATTCATTCTTTTCTACTCTTTTGGTTTTCTTTTGTGTCTTTATCTCAGTCTATCCATATACATTCACAAAATTTTATTTTTAATCTTTTTTTTCTTTGGGTTATTTTATTCATTCTTCACATTTTAATCCACAATATTCCTTAAGGTGCTTTCTATGATGTCTAGCCTTTCTTGTGCTCCTTCCGATATCATATTTGAAATAAATCCTCCTTTCCTAAGTTTGGCCAGCTCATAATTCATCTTCTACTATTGTTTCATGATGTCTTTTCCAGAGTCCTTGCTTTCTGGATTGTAGGTTTTTCTGACAAAGGTGATTGCTTTATTCATTTTCTCACTTCTCTTTTCTCCCATTCTTTCCCTCTCTCCTTTTCTTTCTTCCTGAAGAAAGCTAAACATTATATTTTCAGCAAAATTAGAGTTCAGGTTTGACCCTTGTTCTCTAAAATAGGCAAAAGGGGATGCAAAATTAGGAGGAGCCACATGAAAATACATGAACAGAAGCAGTCTTTGAGAAATTTATCCATGGAAAAGGGCTCTGCAGTGTAGATCCAAGAAAATGATGTCCACAGTCTATTCTTTGATCATACATATAACATACTATGTTGCTACAGGTATTGCTTATAATCACAAGTACGGGAACAAAGGTGAGATGAGTTGTCTGGAGAATCCTGCTAGACTCAGCTTTAGAGAAGTGTAAAAGATAGGGCTACACAAAGGATCCACAGACAAGCCATTCTTATAGGAAATATTTTGTTTCTGTTGCAGCAGAGATTACCTTCTAGTGAAGACTTGCAAAATTGCAACAATAATGTGAACCCACACTTACCTTGACCCTCCTTCCTAATGCACACACACCTCTTGAAAATAGGTAGCCAGATAAAACCATTATATTCTGTCATGAGCAATAGAAGAACGGTAGTAATAACAAAGATAATTCAGGAAAAGAATAAAAAGAATAGCAAAACACACAGACATCGAGCAAGCACTAGAAAAATGTCATCAGAGTGCAAGGGAATGGTTGGAAAATTATTTTTATAGGTTTATTAGCCATTTGCATTTCTTCTTTGATAAACTGCATTTTTGGGTCTTTTATGCAGATATGCTGTCTTTCCCATATTTAATTGTTACAACTCTTTGCATATTAAGAAAATCAGGAACATTAGAAAGATGGCCGAATGGGAACAGCTCCAGTCTCCAGCTCCCAGCACGAGCGACACAGAAGACAGGTGATTTCTGCATTTTCAACTGCGGTACTGGGTTCATCTCACTAGGGAGTGCCGGACAATCAGTGCTGGTCAGCTGCTGCAGCCTGACCAGTGAGAGCTGAAGCAGGGTGACGCATCACCTCACCTGGGAAGCACAAGGGGGAAAGGAATCCCTTTTCCTAGCCAGGGAAACTGAGACACACAACACCTGGAAAATCAGGTAACTCTCACCCCAATACTGCGCTTTACCAAGGGTCTTAGCAAATGAGCACATCAGGAGATTATATCCCACACCTGGCCGGGAGGGTCCCACGCCCACAGAGCCGCCCTCATTGCTAGCACAGCAATCTGCGATCTAACTGCAAGGCAGCAGCGAGACTGGAGGAGAGGCACCCACCATTGCTGAGGCTTAAGTAGGTAAACAAAGCCGCTGGGAAGCTCGAACTGGGTGGAGCTCACAGCAGCTCAAGGAGGCCTGCCTGTCTCTGTAGACTCCACCTCTGGGGACACGGCACAACTAAACAACAACAACAACAACAACAAAAAGCAGCAGAAACCTCTGCAGACGCAAACGACTCTGTCTGACAGCTTTGAAGAGAACAGTGGATCTCCCAACACGGAGGTTTAGATCTGAGAACGGACAGACTGTCTGCTCAAGTGGGTCCCTGACCCCTGAGTAGCCTAACTGGGAGACATCCCCCACTAGGGGCAGACCGACACCCCACACCTCACACGGTGGAGTACACCCCTGAGAGGAAGCTTCCAAAGCAAGAATCAGACAGGTACACCCGCTGTTCAGCAATATTCTATCTTCTGCAGCCTCTGCTGCTGATACCCAGGCAAACAGGGTCTGGAGTAGACCTCAAGCAATCTCCAACAGACCTATAGCTGAGGGTCCTGACTGTTAGAAGGAAAACTAACAAACAGGAAGGACACCCACACCAAAACCCCATTAGTAGGTCACCATCATAAAAGACCAGAGGCAGATAAAACCACAAAGATGGGGAAAAAGCAGGGCAGAAAAGCTGGAAATTCAAAAAATAAGAGCGCATCTCCCCCTCCAAAGGAACACAGCTCATCGCCAGCAACGGATCAAAGCTGGATGGAGAATGACTTTGACAAGATGAGAGAAGAAGGCTTCAGTCCATTAAACTTCTCAGAGCTAAAGGAGGAATGACGTACCCAGAGCAAAGAAACTAAAAATCTTGAAAAAAGAGTGGAAGAATTGATAACTAGAATAATTAATGCAGAGAAGGCCATAAACAAACTGACAGAGATGAAAACCATGACACGAGAAATACGTGACAATGCACAAGCTTCAGTAACCGACTCGATCAACTGGAAGAAAGAGTATCTGCGATTGAGGATCAAATGAATGAAATGAAGCGAGAAGAGAAATCTAAAGAAAAAAGAAGAAAAAGAAATGAATAAAGCCTGCAAGAAGTATGGGATTATGTAAAAAGACCAAATCTACGTCTGATTGGGGTGCCTGAAACTAAGGGGGAAAATGGAACCAAGTTGGAAAACACTTTTCAGGATATCATCCAGAACTTCCCCAACCTAGTAGGGCAGGCCAACATTCAAATTCAGGAAATACAGAGAATGCCACAAAGATACTCCTGGAGAAGAGCAACTTCAAGACACATAATTGCCAGATTCACCAAAGTTGAAATGAAGGAAAAAATCTTAAGGGCAGCCAGAGAGAAAGGTCGGGTTACCCACAAAGGGAAGCCCATCAGACTAACAGCAGATCTCTCGGCAGAAACTCTACAAGCCAGAAGAGAGTGGGGGCCAATATTCAACATTCTTAAAGAATTTTCAACCCAGAATTTCATATCCAGCCAAACTAAGTTTCATAAGTGAAGGAGAACTAAAATCCTTTACAGATAAGCAAATGCTTAGAGATTTTGTCACCACCAGGCCTGCCTTACAAGAGACCGTGAAGGAAGCACTAAACATGGAAAGGAACAACCGGTACCAGCCATTGCAAAAACATGCCAAAATGTAAAGACCATCGAGGCTAGGAAGAAACTGCATCAACTAACGAGCAAAATAACCAGTTAATATCATAATGGCAGGATCAAGTTCACACATAACAATATTAACCTTAAATATAAATGGACTGAATGGTCCAATTAAAAGACACAGACTGGCAAACTGGATAAAGAGTCAAGACCCATCAGTTTGCTGTATTCAGAAGACCCAACTCACATGTAGAGACATACATAGGCTCAAAATAAAGGGATGGAGGAAGATCTACCAAGCAAATGGTGAACAAAAAAAAAGCAGGGGTTGCAATACCAGTCTCTGATTAAACAGACTTTAAACCATCAAAGATCAAAAGAGACAAAGAAGGCCATTACATAATGGTAAAGGGATCAATTCAACAGGAAGAACTAACTATCCTAAATATATATGCACCCAATACAGGACACCCAGATTCATAAAGCAAGTCCTTAGAGACTTACAAAGAGACTTAGACTCCCATACAATAAATTGGGAGACTTCAACACCCCACTGTCAACATTAGACAGATCAACAAGACAGAAAGTTAACATGGATATCCAGGAATTGAACTCATCTCTGCAGCAAGCAGACCTAATAGACATCTACAGAACTCTCCACCTCAAATCAACAGAATATATATTCTTCTCAGCACCACATCACACATATTGCAAAATTGACCCCATAATTGGAAGTAAAGCACTCCTCAGCAAATGTACAAGAACAGAAATTATAACAAACTATCTCTCAGACCACAGTGCAATCAAACTAGAACTCAGGACTAAGAAACTCAATCAAAACCGCTCAACTACATGGAAACTGAATAACCTGCTCCTGAATGACTACTGGGTACATAACGAAATGAAGGCAGAAATAAAGATGTTCTTTGAAACCAATGAGAACAAAGATACAACATACCAGAATCTCTGGGACACATTTAAAGCAATGTGTAGAGGGAAATTTATAGCACTAAATGCCCACAAGAGAAAGCTGAAAAGATCTAAAATTGACACTCTAACATCACAATTAAAAGAACTAGAGAAGCAAGAGCAAACAGATTCAAAAGCCGGAAGAAGGCAAGAAATAACTAAGATCAGAGCAGAACTGAAGGAGATAGAGACACAAAAAACCCTCCAAAAAAACCAATGAATCCAG
Organism: Macaca thibetana thibetana; assembly: GCF_024542745.1. Classification (NCBI taxonomy): domain Eukaryota; kingdom Metazoa; phylum Chordata; class Mammalia; order Primates; family Cercopithecidae; genus Macaca; species Macaca thibetana. The sequence continues at coordinate 94,727,407 of NC_065589.1, forward strand.
GAGTTGGTTTTTTGAAAAGATCAACAAAATTGACAGACCGCTAGCAAGACTAATAAAGAAGAAAAAAGAGAAGAATCAAATAGACGCAATAAAAAATGATAAAGGGGATATCACCACCGACCCCACAGAAATAAAAACTACCATCAGAGAATACTATAAACACCCCTACGCAAATAAACTAGAAAATCGAGAAGAAATGGATAATTTCCTGGACACTTACACTCTCCCAAGACTAAACTAGGAAGAAGCTGAATCCCTGAATAGACCAACAGTAGGCTCTGAAATTGAGGCAATAATTAATAGCCTACCAACCAAAAGAAGTCCAGGACCAGATGGATTCACAGCTGAATTCTACCAGAGGTACAAGGAGGAGCTGGTACCATTCCTTCTGAAACTATTCCAATCAATAGAAAAAGAGGGAATCCTTCCTAACTCATTTTATGAGGCCAACAGCATCCTGATACCAAAGCCTGGCAGAGACACAAGAAAAAAAGAGAATTTTAGACCAATATCCCTGATGAACATCGATGCAAAAATCCTCAATAAAATACTGGCAAACCGGATCCAGCAGCACATCAAAAAGCTTATCCACCATGATCAAGTGGGTTTCATCCCTGGGATGCAAGGCTGGTTCAACATACGCAAATCAATAAACGTAATCCAGCATATAAACAGAACCAAAGACAAAAACCACATGATTATCTCAATAGATGTAGAAAAGGCCTTTGACAAAATTCAACAGCCCTTCATGCTAAAAACTCTCAATAACTTCGGTACTGATGGAACGTATCTTAAAATAATAAGAGCTATTTATGACAAACCCACAGCCAATATCATACTGAATGGGCAAAAACTGGAAGCATTCCCCTTCAAAACTGGCAAAAGACAGGGATGCCCTCTCTCACCACTCCTATTCAACATAGTGTTGGAAGTACTGGCTAGGGCAATCAGGCAAGAGAAAGAAATCAAGGGTATTCAGTTAGGAAAAGAAGAAGTCAAATTGTCCCTGTTTGCAGATGACATGATTGTATATTTAGAAAACCCCATTGTCTCAGCCCAAAATCTCCTTAAGATGATAAGAAACTTCAGCAAAGTCTCGGGATACAAAATTAATGTGCAAAAATCACAAGCATTCTTATACACCAGTAACAGACAAACAGAGAGCCAAATCAGGAATGAACTTCCATTCACAATTGCTTCAAAGAGAATAAAATACCTAGGAATCCAACTTACAAGGGATGTAAAGGACCTCTTCAAGGAGAACTACAATCCACTGCTCAGTGAAATAAAATAAGACACAAACAAATGGAAGAACATACCATGCTCATGGATAGGAAAAATCAATACTGTGAAAATGGCCATACTGCCCAAGGTAATTTATAGATTCAATGCCATCCCCATCAAGCTACCAATGAGTTTCTTCACAGAATTGGAAAAAACTGCTTTAAAGTTCACATGGAACCAAAAAAGAGCCCGCATTGCCAAGACAATCCTAAGTCAAAAGAATACAGCTGAAGGCATCACACTACCTGACTTCAAACTATACTACAAGGCTACAGTAACCAAAACAGCATGGTACTGGTACCAAAACAGAGATGTAGACCAATGGAACAGAACAGAGTCCTCAGAAATAATACCACACATCCACAGCCATCTGATCTTTGACAAACCTGAGAAAAACAAGAAATGGGGAAAGGATTCCCTATTTAATAAATGGTGCTGGGAAAATTGGCTAGCCATAAGTAGAAAGCTGAAACTGGATCCTTTCCTTACTCCGTATATGAAAATTAATTCAAGATGGATTAGAGACTTAAATGTTAGACCTAATACCATAAAAACCCTAGAAGAAAACGTAGGTAATACCATTCAGGACATAGGCATGGGCAAGGACTTCATGTTTAAAACACCAAAACCAATGGCAACAAAAGACAAAATTGACAAATGGGATCTAATTAAACTAAAGAGCTTCTGCACAGCAAAAGAAACTACCATCAGAGTGAACAGGCAACCTACAGAATGGGAGAAAATTTTTGCAATCTACTCATCTGACAAAGGGTTAATATCCAGAACCTACAAAGAACTCAAACAAATTGACAAGAAAAAAACAAACAACCCCATCAAAAAGTGGGCAAAGGATATGAACAGACATTTCTCAAAAGAAGACATTCATACAGCCAACAGACACATGAAAAAATGCTCATCATCACTGGCCATCAGAGAAATGCAAATCAAAACCACAATGAGATACCATCTCACACCAGTTAGAATGGCGATCATTAAAAAGTCAGGAAACAACAGGTGCTGGAGAGGATGTGGAGAAACAGGAACACTTTTACACTGTCGGTGGGATTGTAAACTAGTTCAACCATTATGGAAAACAGTATGGCGATTCCTCAAGGATCTAGAACTAGAAATACCTTTAGATCCAGCCATCCCATTACTGGGTATATACCCAAAAGATTATAAGTCATGCTGCTATAAAGACACATGCACACGTATGTTTATTGCGGAACTATTCACAATAGCAAAGACTTGGAATCAACCCAAATGTCCATCAGTGACAGACTGGATTAAGAAAATGTGGCACATATACACCATGGAATACTATGCAGTCATAAAAAAGGATGAGTTTGTGTCCTTTGTAGGGACATGGATGCAGCTGGAAACCATCATTCTCAGCCAACTATTGCAAGAACAGAAAACCAAACACCGCATGTTCTCACTCATAGGTGGAAACTGAACAATGAGATCACTTGGACACAGGAAGGGGAACATCACACACCCGGTCCTACTGTGGTGAGGG